>NC_064629.1:440911697-442111697 GCF_023864275.1 Schistocerca cancellata | reverse complement strand
CTGTTTTCTCCCAAGTCTCAACAAATGCAAGGGCTTTAATGCATGTTCACACCTCATATTTATGTTGATGATGGACATCAGTATCGAATGCAATGAGACTCTTATCATTTAGTGATCGTTGTACGACGAGGGTATCAGCAAAGTTTGCTGAATGTCACATTAGTGTTTCACGGTGCGACACTTTCCATTTCCGTTGGTGTATTTCACCGATCAGGAGAGGAGAGGTAGTGGTTCAAATAGCTCTGAGCACTATGTGACTTAACATCTATGGTCATCAGTCCTCTAGAACTTAAAACTACTTAAACCTAACTAACCTAAGGACATCACACAACACCCAGTCATCACGAGGCAGAGAAAATCCCTGACGGAGAGGTAGTGGTGGTGGCGGCGGCGGCGGTGTAGAGTTCCTCATCATCAGACATTGCTGCAGTATCGTCAATTAAATTTCAAATCGCTCCACAGTCTCTCCTGGCGTGAAAGCATGTGACACCTTCGATGGTGATCAGTCCGTCGAATGAGGAGACTGAGCTTGGTGTACCCACCGGTGCTGCTGTTCCAGAAGGGCAGGCTACGTGCCGATACCGAGTTTCATTGTCACCTTCACTCACACTACCGTCAATAACACAATTACGGCGCTGCAGTCCATATACAATATACATGAAATAGTCATACTTACGACACATTACCAACACGTCTCATTAGAAAGGTGGCAAATGGGTGCAAATGAAGAAAGCATTTCCGAGTTTGCAGGCTGAAACTCAAACATATCCCATCCAAAAATCCCTTAAACATCTTAATTTAGTGTAATTATTCTGAATCATAGTATGTTACAATAAACAGTAGTCTTCGTTTGTCCCTGACAGAGTAACGAGCTTTTTTGTGGAAGAAGAATCGTAAATTCATAATTTTAAAACAATTCGATTGTTTCGAGAATGCTGAACAATCAATAAATAAATAATAATCTTTCCAACATTCAATAATAAACACTTTCTAATGGTCTGCAAAATTATATGTATTTCTTCACAACCTCGGCTTTCAGCATCTTAGGCCATCTCCTGGTGACAACTGAATGTCACAAACCCAGATAAAATGGCGTGGGAGTTACACAGGTGTAGCAGATACGATAATGATGTCAGGTAGAATATTTGCGTAGGAAAGTATTACATGTTTTGTCATGTAGAACCAATTCCATTAATTAAAAAAGAAAAGTTTTCTGTAGAGTTTCATTTAACAACAGATGAGAAATATTCAATCTATGATTTGTAAGTAAAACCTAATTTAAAAGAGAGGATAAAGGAAATTGTGTTTGATTACTTAATACTATGCTGGCGTTCTGTCTTACGTTTGTTGATGTCCAGTATTTCCAGCAGGGTCATCTTTCTACTTTTGCTTACAGAATGTAGAATTTCACATTCTACATAATATGTGTGGTTCGCTGTTAAAAGGTGATCGGCAAATCGAATCTCTCTTAATCTCCAGCTTCTCTTATTTTCAGATAATCTAACTGCCATAGCTCTGTCTTTATGTATATTGAAAACGGCGAATAATGCTCCGTATGCAGTTCACATTGCTGCTGAATTATTTGGTCATAAAGTTACGTGTAACACAAAAGACTACCCCATTTTTCTTCCAACGAACGCTGGAGCGTTTTCTTTTCAACGTTCGGTCTCACACGTCTAGATATTCAATAGACCTGCGTTACAGTCATTGCAATCAAAGTTGATGTGTTTCAAAGTGGTTTTAATTCACTAGCAGCAGTTATAACGGCCATTGAGTCAGCAGAAAAGTCTCTAAATGTGTTTTTTTTTCTTTTTTTACTTCCTAAGACCCAAAGCAGATAACTCTAAAGAATGCTTTTCATTTGAACGCTAGTAAGTAATATGTTGAACGACGCACGGGAACCGTAAACTATTAACTACAGCTGACTTCCTGCTGGAGGGTAAATTTAATATTTTATGAGCTCGGGCATAAAAATTCAGTAGCCACGCAGTTACATTTGCAATGCAAGAGGACGCTCCGTTATGAAGGATGATAGCGCGACTATCAAGTACAGATGTGCTCCGAATCAGCTGTGCGCTCTTGTTCGTGTTGTGGCTACGGAACCAGTTTGGCTGTGTACATCACGGCCGCGGCCATAGCGCACACAGCTATGCGGCCTCCATAAATAACGGCCCGGCAACTATACGGAATAATGCAGACAACAAAAGCATGTTGCCTGCATTCCAGCTCTCGCTACCTTCGGCATTTCGCTCCTAAAAAACTGAGCTGCTCTGTTAAACTGGGAGTCTTGCGATTCGTTCACTGTGCACAGCCGTTTCCCACTAAAAATTATGGACTATTTTCCCTTCGAAGACAACGTAAAAGGAAACAGAGAGCATATGCCTTTTATGTCTCCCATCTGTAAAATAGCTGCTGCTTATACAGTGAGATAGATGCTTCCTGATCAACTTGCGATAAGAGTGATTACAAAGAAAATAATTTCATTTCACGTATTTCGATGTGCAACGTAGTTTACGATCAGGCATGTGAGATGTTGACACAGAGTAGAGTATGTATCCGCAAAGGGCATATGTATAATCATCTCCTCATATGTCGCTATTGGGGTCATGGGATTGTCGCACCTCACATACTCATGTTGTGAAGTGAAGGAACTAAGAACAATTACCATACAGTTAATTAATTAAATGAATGTCGGTGTTTCCAAAAAGTTTGAGGGCAATTTCATTAACCATCGTATATTGAAAGGCTTACTTTCATCGTCTGTGACGAGGTCGGGACCGTAGCTATTCAGAAATTACTACATACAGAGCGTTCGGGAAGTATTTGCCTGACCGCAAAATTCATTTATGGCTGTTACACTGAAAAAGTTGATTTAAAAAATGGATATCAATAGTTTGAAATCCAGGTAAAGTTTATTGACTCAGTTTTCATTAAAATGACTTTAGGGCACTTGTATCTTCCAGAAACCGAAAATGTTCATAAATAGGGAAAGGAAATCTCAGAGTCTGCTTTGCAGTCTGTAAGTGCGATCACAAATAACAGTGAATAAGAATGTTTCTTGCAACATATGAAAATTTTACTCGGTTAATTCGTGGCGTGCCAAGTTCAGGAATGCTACTGGTAGGCCGTCAAGTTCAGCTGAAATTGTGCAGCAATGAGACAGTTTTTTGTATGAAGTCCAAGAAAGCTCCAGTGAATATACGTACAAAATAACAAAATACGATCCGCCAAGTTTATAATTTACGTCATTAGATACGAACAACTTATGAAGTCGACTACTGAGCATGACGTCGAAAACCTAGTTTTAGATATTGAAGTATAAAACTATGCTTCAAACCCACTTATTGATGCATTCGGTATGTATTTATTTTCGGGACTACTACGACAGCTAATATTACAGTTTCCATTCATGTCATCTCTTTTTCCCATTTCGTTGGTCTCTAGTTAAGACTGTGGTTTCTACTCGTAATAATGAAACAAATTCACCGTCCAGCAATGTGACTTTTTCACATTTAGCCTTCTCTTTGTTTGGATCAAAAATTCACGATACAGGTAACCTACTTTCTGGTGACATTTCATTCAGAAATTGGAATCGCTATGTGAAAATTGCAGTCCTCTTTTCCGATAACATCAGCCATATAAAACCCAGCTCTCACTTTTCTCATGTGACATCCAGAAAGTCATGGGTCAAGGTAGCCAGGTAGATTTGGCATATCTTTATTTCCGAAAACCATAAGACTCACTTCCCGGGTTCGATTCCCGGCGGGGTCAGAGATTTTCTCTGCCTCGTGATGACTGGGTGTTGTGTGATGTCCTTAGGTTAGTTAGGTTTAAGTAGTTCTAAGTTCTAGGGGACTGATGACCATAGCTGTTAAGTCCCATAGTGCTCAGAGCCAGAGCCATATGACTCACTATCACACCTACGCATGTTATAATAAGTATTATTGTATCGGGTATAGAGCGATATTCTTGACTGGCTTCAAGATTTCTCACCTGGGAAAATACAGCATATTATCTTGGACTAAGAGTCGTCGACAGATGTAGAGGTAAGCTCAGGCGTGCGCCAGGAAAGTGTGTTTGGACCCATGCCGTTCATATTGTATGTTAGCGATTTTACAGTTAATATTAATAATAACCTCTGACTTTTCACAGATGATATAGTTATCTATAATAAAGTACCGTCTCGAAACAGCGGATCTTAATAAGATTTAAAAGTGGCGTAAGGATTGGCAACTTGATTCACGATGAGTCACATTTGGCATCGGTCAACTCATAAAAATATCTGGCATAGGGATTTGGAATTTGTAGTGTTTACGATATATAGAGACAAACACTGATAGGTTCCGCTGAGCGACGCCAGACAAATAGGAATAGATACCATAATTTTGTATTATAGATTTTATACGAATTGATGTACTTAAAATGTTTGTTTTGTATTTATTTCATGACCTATCATCCAGTTTGTCAATGTGTTCCAGTGCGTTCTGACGACGCGGCAGCGGGTTTACCGGACGCTGTTTGGGTCCAACCGACAGCAAGCGGGCCGCAGACGACCTGGAAGACGTTGTCGAAACTTAGTTTAATTATTAAAACTGTTTTGCTAATAAATGAACATAAAATTTTATTCATTTCCGTATCTAATGTTTGACTGTTAACATTAAAAATTGTAATACATCACATCGGTACGTGCTGATGACTGATTTGTATGGAATAAGTTCTGGAAAGACGTATTACGATAGTTCAGTTGCGAGAATTGGTTGATACCGCAATCTTTAATTTTGAGACATTCTAGTTGTATGGAGATTACCCAGGCAACTTTGAATGGCTATTCTTATAGCTCAGTGGAAGTTATTAGAAGCATAAATTAACAATGAAACGACAGAAGGTGTTCTTACGCACAGAACAGGATCGGAAGTGTAGCATATCTCTGACAGCTAATATTGAGAGGATTTAGAATGATTATTTTGCACTTCAATATTCAACGCGTGCTGAACTCTAACGAAACTTTAAGAACTTTTAACGCTTGTTTAACCAGTTAGATAGTGATCTGATAGAAGAAAATCAGTGAACGATATTACTACGATTGTGAATTTAGAACTTGTGAGTTACGCCGAGTGAACCGAATAGCATTATTAACGACACTTAGTCGTTGTTGAAGAACTTATATGCTCTGTGGTGGTAGATTACTGATTCCTTGCAAGTCAGTTAGAATTAATATCGGAGTGATGTTTGAAAACGCATTATTACAATCATCAACAAGAGTGTTATCCCTCGCTGCGATTCTAGCTGACGTGGACATTGACATTAAAACTGTATTGACGAGGTGCAGTTAATGATATCATTTGAAGTGAGTTATTCAAACGTTTACATACTCAAGAAAAGGTTGTCTACAACTGTCTACAACAGTGCATAAAAGAGGACATTTGCACGAGAGGTTATCGTGTTGTTGGAATATTGTTGTATGAAGTCTTCGTTTGTTTCACAATATCGCAAACTTTTCCCAAGAACGTAATTCAACATTATACGTCCAAGTTATCCATGCGCCTACTCCTTGTTAGCGAAAACGGCCTTCTATAGAAGAAAAGCATTTACATAGAAGAAGATTTGACTTACATGAATATTATTGATGGTTCGCCCAAGTCCTGGTTATACTACGATTTTCACTTGCGGCCTGGGGATACTCGGTCATAACAGCAGCTATACAAGATATAAAAGTCCTTATTCGTTAATTAATTCGTAGCAGGCAGCCTGTAGTCAACGTCAGGACAGGAAGGACAGCGCAGATTGAATAATCACATAGAGACACCCGCTTGTGGCGTTACACCTCGCATGCCCCCGCTTCCGCTAACAAATGACACCCAATGAAGGTGATGACATGCCATGTGGCCTTGGAAGCACCTAACTCGATCCTGGTTGCAGGAGTGAATTAAGCAGTCACTTTGAAAATGGCCGGCGCTGTGGCCAAGTGGTTCTAGGCCCTTCAGTCTGGAACCTCGCGACCGCTACGGTCACAGGTTCGAATCCTGCCTTGGGCATTGAAGAAGTGTTTAATATCAGGCTCGTGGGTTCTAAGCAAGGGTTAGAATAAAACCTGTAAAATTGCAATCAATAAAGCCCATGTATTGTTAAGACGAGCGAGAGAGAGAAACGCTAGCAATAAAGAGTAACAGTGGAGCATGATGGCGCGGTAGGCTATAGCATTTCGCCATGTTGACCTGACAGCTGCTGGCAGTCGCCCACGAGGTCCTCTGTGATGGACCTGGACGTTTCGTCTGCCTGCTCCACAATGTCGACAAATGTGGGACCGAGTGAGCCTGCTGGGTCTTATTTAAAATCTTGGTCCCACAAAGCAAACAAGGGAATGCCACCTTAAACTGCCGTTCCTACCACAGGCTGTGTATCTTTTCAGGGAATTCTGAGAGAACTCTCCAGATCTGTTACCTATCGTTGCCATTACCTGGCTGGTCCTAACCGCAAACTACATCAAAGAAATTAATCCCTCGCCACCTTGCGTCCTTCCTCAAACCAAGGAGCTTCTCCGACGGTCAGTGCCATCTTGCTGACCACCAATACCTGTAGTTTGAAAGGCTTTGCCTTAAAATTCAACTGGCCCAAAATTACTAACGTACAAAGGGACTAGTGTTAAATACTGTCCGTCTCTCGTCTTGGAAACACACAGAAGATCGGGATTCAACTTATATCTTAATTTACTAATAAAATAAATGTACTATCACACGCTCACCTCAGTAAAGTCTTCAAAAAACCTCGCAACATCACGCGCAATCTAGCTCGAGGGGATCATTAACTATCATTGCCAACAGTGATGCCATGCCATATTGTTATTTTTATTACAGTTGTTGGATTCGCAGCAAGCCTGTTGGGGCTAAGGTCTCGGAGATCCGGCACGGGACAGAGAAACTGGTACAATATCGCTGTCCGACATGCTTATGGACATTTCCCAGACGTACGTGAAAGAACGACGCTGCAGAATATCAACAGAAAGTTGGTGTAATTGCTACTATTGGAAACAAACCAATTAACCTTCTCACATATTTTCCATATTTCCACTGAATAATGCCTTAAGGAAAAATTTTCTAGCGTACCTCATTACTTAAAAAGCGGTTTTGATTGCACAAAAGCGAATAGTAAGAACAACATGTGATATTCACCCGCAGTCATCTTGTAGATACCTCCTCAAAGAGTTTGGCGTCTTAACTGCACCTTAACAATATACAGTATATATATTCGCCAATGAAATAAATACTCCATCGTAATTTAAGGAGAATACTGATGACAATGCTTACAACACTAGATGAAGAAAACGACCTTACTTAACTATTACTAAAGCTGTCAGTGACTCGGAAAAGAACTGAATATGCACCAAAAAAAATTTTTAGCCTTTTGCCTAATAACATAAAATGTCTGAGAGGTAGCAAAGCAAGTTGTAAATCTAACGTAAGAACATTTCTTCTAGACAACTTCCACTATTCCATAGAGGAACTTTTATTTAAAAATTGGAAGCACGTAAGAAAAACCTTCTTTTTAAGTGTAGTTGCTTGAGTAGGACGGAAAAGTAATATGTTCATTAATGTTAAAAGTAATAATCTACAAGCATCCTGTAAACTGATTGGTTCTAGACCATTTCGGTAAAAATATCTTCAAATAATCTATGGAAATGTAACTAACTAGTTAACCAACTAAAGTAGGAACATAATTCGTTACATTACGGTCCGTGAACTGTATACTCTCAGTAAGTATAAAATTTAAAATTCGCGAAAGACAAGATAACAGTTGAGGACTTGGAGACATACCAAAACACTTCGTAGCGTTGTTGCGTTGCATTAAAATCTTATTTATGGGCAGCTACAAATAAAACTGCCAAAAGAAATGTTTCAGAGGGAGCTATTAAAGTTCAGAGTACAAAGAAATGCTAATAGCTGAGGCGTTAAGCACTCCTCAGGTTACTCAGTTATAGTTTCGCGATATTGCAGTTTTCAACGTGTTAAATTGAATTATTGCTCCCTGATTATATTGAACACATACATTTACTAATTGTTTCAATTTTCATTCCTGCCACTCTTGTTCGTAATTTAAATTCCTGTTCAATTTACAGATGCTACAGCGAACTGAGGTGGTAAGCAACTAATTGTTTGTACTTTATAAGGTTCATTCACACACCTGAACAAGTAGCAACGTACATGTGACGCGAGGATTCCATTCATGTCGAGTCCTACGAAAACATTAGGCTTCATTCAAATTCTAATGGCTCTGAGCACTATGGGACTTAACTTCTGAGGTCATCAGTCCCCTAGAACTTAGAACCACTTAAACCTAACTGACCTAAGGACATCACACACATCCGTGCCCGAGGCCGGATTCGAACCTGCGACCGAAGCGGTCGCGCGGCTCCAGATTGTAGCGCCTGGAACCGCTCGGCCACTTCGGCCGGGTTAGCCTTCGTTCAGGAAACATAATATACCAAAACAAAGAAAAGATGGAGTCCTAAACGGTGTGCTGTGACTGATGAAAGCTTGTAGATACCCCGTTTCTGGGCATAAACTTATGGTTAGATCTTATTCTCTTTCTGTAATTTTGTATTTTATTTTCCTTTGCTTCTTGATTTTCTTTACCACGATGTGACCATCTACGAGGCGCGATTGAACTTACTTCGCTCTGTTCTTGCTTTCTTCTTTTCGCAAAACTTCATCTTCCCACATTTGTCTTTCTTCCGTTCTTCTGACGATATTCTGTTAGATGTAACACTTGGTTTAGCTTCAAACTAGCGCTCGTCAATTATAGGTTTGAATGGATCTGTGTCCTGTAGAATTTTGTTTGTGTGGCCTATTTCCGGAAGATTTTTCTCAGTTTCAAGTATCCAATTGTTTTTGATTTTCATTGAGAGGGAAAGGTAGAAGATCCTTTTTGTCACTCTATTATCGTTTATTCTGAGAATGTCGTCATAAAATTTCAATCTTCTTTCCCTGACAGTGTCCGAGGAGTTCTTCAAGTTTTGATATAAATCGTTAGACTTTCGTTTCATCCAGATTTCCTCAAAACCCGTCTTAAGTAAATGATCTACCTCCAATGAGTACAGTCTCTGATGCATACAACGCTCCATGTTTGACTACTGTGATGTAATGTTTTCATTTTGCATTACTAAGTATTGATTTTTTATTGTTCCTATTCCATGTAGTCGCGCAAACTTTTTGTAATTTAATAAATCTCTCTTTGGTTGCTTCATGATTTAGTCCAGATGGTTGGTTGATTTTCCCTAGGTATTTAAATTCTGATATGTGAGATATTTTCCCAGATTGGGTAAAATGGGTTGCATATCTAGGTATCGAAGAGAACTCTCGAAGTATTGGGTTTCATCATAAGAAATTTTAAGTCAGCTTTTAGCTACTATTTCATGGTGTTTATCAGGGGAATTCCTTGTTGTCTGAAAACATCGCTAGATTCTCTGAATACGCTAAACATCGTGACGAATTTTAGCTTTACATAGTCTGCCAATAGTTATTCGTTTTACTACTTTATCCCGTATCTTAAATACTTTTTATAGTACAATTTATTGTTATTATTATTATTATTATTATTGTTAAACTAACCGGCCAATATATTAGTCACCTACCTTATAAGAGCACACTGGTGGTTTTGAAGCGTTGTAGATGGCGTAAAACTGATAGTCAGCTGTCATGTAGCCTCCACAGTTGACCCTAGATCATGGTAGTGAGGTGATGTGTATGTGCCAGTCGGATTTATGGAACCAGCGCAGTAAGATAAGTCGATGTATAGCGTTGGGAGGTTTCCATGACCACGCCGTGAATAACGTTGCCAGATTTTTTAATGGTTTTCCATGGACTGTCCAACGTGTCTTAAAGGAATGGTGTACCACTCACGGCGTAGGAACAGTGGTCGTATGAAGATCCTGCCCGATAGTGATAGGAGGCGATTGTCATGTCTTGTCAGTGACAATCGTTTACAACCCCGAAAGACCTGCTGTTGTCAGTGAACGCAGATCCACCTCAATAAGTTTCCAAAAAGAACATTGCTAAGGGAACTGCATGCAGTGGACATTTGGAAACACGTACCTCATAAAAGGCCATTGCTCCAAATGGTACATAAAGCAGCACGATTTCAATGGGCCAGACATCATAGGAACTGGAGCTGAGAGGTGCTGTGTACAGTGGTTCGACTAGTCGAGATTTTGTTGCATGTTTTTAAACTATGCAAGACGTCGAGAGTAACGACGGTCTAATGAAGCGGTTAAACTGCAGTGTGTGGAGGGCGTAGTTCAGGCTGGAGGTGATTGTGTAATCTTTTGCGAGTGTTTCTCGTACCAGGACTTGGTCTCACTAATTAATGTTACTATGACTAAGAACAACGATATTTATTTCAGTATTCTTGATGATCAAGCTTTACCCTTTCTTCCACAGTTTCATGATGAGTGTACTGTGGACAATCCCCCTTTCCAAGATGATAACAGCCCTCTTCATAGAGCTGCTCGTGTATGTACCTGGTACGCCAAACAACCAGGCACCCCAATGCATTTCAGCTGGTCCGCTAAACCACCCGCTCTTACAGAAAACATATGAAGCGTGTATGGAACAGAGGCTGAAACGTAGCGGCCTACATTCCCGCAATTTAGTATTTCATCGGTATCTAGTCATCGATGTGGGGCCTCATCTGGATTTGGTCTACCTAAAGAAACTTCTGAAGTCTCTACCTCACCGAAATGTGGTCATTATCAAAGTTAAAGGTACCGTTATACGGTATTAGCGTGAAGTTTCCTGGCGGGGACTTTTTTGTCCAAAATACCTGCTAAACTGCTGTATTCAGTGATTCTAATGTCGATACGTGCTCTACAAGCCAGGAACACGCCTCCCGGTGGGTGCCACGCGGGATCATGTGGAGCACATCAGCTCCTTCCGGCTCAGGATAAAGGTGCCAACACGCCTAGCGAAGGACCGCTTGCGTGTTCTCTTCGCTCGATGATAAGAAACTGTGTTCAGGCTGTTATTTCTATCAGGACTCCTGGGACGGATTTGGACGTTTCGAGGTTTACTGTGCCGGTCAGATTCTCACCTACAGCTCATAGTCGACTACGCCTGGGCTTCGTTTTTAGTGTTGCACTTACGTTCTGTACAGCCAGGGTATTGTGCGTAATATACAAGCTGTATACCACGACTCAACAATTATTATTAATGTACGAAGCTGAAAATCATCCTAAAATCTGTCAATGCACTGCAGTTGTCATGATTTGTAAACATAATGTATTTATACCATCCG
This sequence comes from Schistocerca cancellata, assembly GCF_023864275.1. Taxonomy (NCBI): domain Eukaryota; kingdom Metazoa; phylum Arthropoda; class Insecta; order Orthoptera; family Acrididae; genus Schistocerca; species Schistocerca cancellata. The sequence continues at coordinate 442,100,411 of NC_064629.1, read as the reverse complement.
CTGTAGGCAACTGGTCATGTAAATTGATACTTGCAATAAAAATTAACAATACAGGGCTATTACAAATGATTGAAGCGATTTCATAAATTCACTGTAGCTCCATTCATTGACATATGGTCACGACACACTACAGATACGTAGAAAAACTCATAAAGTTTTGTTCGGCTGAAGCCGCACTTCAGGTTTCTGCCGCCAGAGCGTTCGAGAGCGCAGTGAGACAAAATGGCGACAGGAGCCGAGAAAGCGTATGTCGTGCTCGAAATGCACTCACATCAGTCAGTCATAACAGTGCAACGACACTTCAGGACGAAGTTCAACAAAGATCCACCAACTGCTAACTCCATTCGGCGATGGTATGCGCAGTTTAAAGCTTCTGGATGCCTCTGTAAGGGGAAATCAACGGGTCGGCCTGCAGTGAGCGAAGAAACGGTTGAACGTGTGCGGGCAAGTTTCACGCGTAGCCCGCGGAAAATTGGCTCATGCCACAACTGGAGACCGACAGCGCCGACTTCGTCTTTCAACAGGATGGTGCTCCACCGCACTTCCATCATGATGTTCGGCATTTCTTAAACAGGAGATTGGAAAACCGATGGATCGGTCGTGGCGGAGATCATGATCAGCAATTCATGTCATGGCCTCCACGCTCTCCCGACTTAACCCCATGCGATTTCTTTCTGTGGGGTTATGTGAAAGATTCAGTGTTTAAACCTCCTCTAGCAAGAAACGTGCCAGAACTGCGAGCTCGCATCAACGATGCTTTCGAACTCATTGATGGGGACATGCTGCGCCGAGTGCGGGAGGAACTTGATTATCGGCTTTATGTCTGCCAAATCACTAAAGGGGCACATATCGAACATTTGTGAATGCCTAAAAAAAGCTTTTTGAGTTTTTGTATGTGTGTGCAAAGCATTGTGAAAATATCTCAAATAATAAAGTTATTGTAGAGCTGTGAAATCGCTTCAATCATTTGTAATAACCCTGTATATTCACCCCCTAAGATAAGAGACACGCTACCACAGCTGTAAAACGTATACTGCTAGACCAGTAGGGGGATAGTTGACTGACAGGGTCCATCTGAACGTTGACAAGCGTGCCAGAACAACTGATTGAGCTCTCATCCCTAGAGACGTGTCCTGGCTACTAACCTAGTTCTATCTCCCTCAATAAAATATGAAGTATTGTGACTAGTAAACTATGTTCAAGTCGAGCAAGTTGCAGATGGTGTAATAAATAAACGCGATGAGAAAATGGTAGAGGTTCGAAAAGTTATCGAAGCATACCTAAAACTTCAGTTAACTGCCAATGAGAAGAAAGTAAAACAGATGTCAATAAAATTTCAAGTCAGTTAATACATTTTATAGGCAGCATGCAAGGCACTGAAATTGTGCACATGACGTATTTTTCAGCAACAATATTAATGTGGATAGTTGCATCTTCGAGATTCAAAGAACTTCTTTCGCAGAACCGTTATCTGGCAGTGATTTTTGATGCCTTAGTAATGCTCTCAACGAAAATAAAACTCTAAAATACAAAATAAAGAGTATTGTGTGAAATGCATTCCATCATAACATTGGTGCTCAACAGACAGTTGAACATCAGTGCTACGATCGATATCACTTGACACGTTAATCTGCATCAGTAAGAGAGATACACGTTGGTGTCAACATACCGTGTAACATCCAATTCCTAACCCTGCCTGTGAGACCGTCTTTCAGCTAATATCTATGACAGTGACGTATTGTGATGGGAGGAGGCTTTCTTCAGTCTATCGATCTAATGGTCCTCTCGATCTAATGTCTTTACGTAATCGTCCTAAATGGACTGTGGCGGGAAACTACATGGCTGGTTTACGGGGAAAGTAATTTCCCCGTGACGGCTCGTGTTTCCACCATTCTTTGGAAAATAATTACAAAATTCCTGGCAGGGAGCAGTGCGTTACAGATGCTCTAGTAGCGGGAGCAGGAAATACCCAATGAAAATGCCTACATTCTACTACTGATTGGCTGAAATGCCTAATTTTTAATAACATCGTGGTGCGTTTTGGAAGTTCGTGAAATTAAGGAGCTGCCAGCGTTAGTAGGGTATGATAGAAATGGTGTACCCACTGGAGTGGAGATGGTGTTTTCGTTGCGTATGAAGTCGGGTGAAGGTGATCATTCGTGATCAAGCACATTACGTAGTGCGTTATGGAAGACTGAGGGGATCCGAAGTGCGTTATAGTCAGTGGGACATGGAATATTGCTTAGGCACTTTCCTGTGTTTGTCGGCTAGTGCAACAGATAAGTGAGCGTATACTTGCTCTGTAAATAGACAAGAGTTCAATCAAGAGCGTGGAGCCAACAGCTAGCTGGAGGTGGTGTTGGATAAAAGTGACGACTTAGCTAGGGTTAATTCATGACAATAAATTAATTTTTATCTATGCAATTTTGAGGATGATGTTTTTATGTGACTTAACCCCATTGGCTTTGAACTATATTTCTATTTCGTTGAGACGATTGTCGACATTAATTGATAGTGGCCATTTGTAAGTAATATATGAACTGTTAACGGCCTATATACTCCAGTCCAGCACTCGAATTTCTGAATCTTTCTGAAAGTATTTCGATCGCTGGTGCAGTTAGCTCACACAGGACACCGTATGGTGTATGAAGAATTCCCCCTTCCTTCTCAGGTATGTTCACAGGTTTGCCACATTTTTTTTTAAATAAATTGTTAATCGTGAATCAAAAAACCTTTACTACTCTGTTGCTTATGGCTTTTGTAATCTTTTGACAGTTGTTCAGATGATGAGTCAATCTCTAAACGGATCAGTGAATATGGATTACTGAACGCCAAGTGATAACTTTCTAGCGACCTAGTCTGCAGAGCAGTACGTCACCGTATTTTGTCACGAGCACCGCACAACTACATCTACATCATACTTCGTAAGTCACCTAATAGTGTGCGGCGAAGAATACTTCTGATACCACACACTGATCCTCCCTACTCTGTTCCATTCGCGAAAAGCGCGTGGGAAGCCTCTGTATTACCTCTAATTTTTCAAATTTTCTCGTCGTCGTCATTAAGCGAGATATATGTGGGAGGAAGTAATATGTTGTCCGAGCCGGCCGCGGTGGCCGTGCGGTTCTAGGCGCTCAGTCCGGAACCGCGTGACTGCTACGGTCGCAGGTTCGAATCCTGCCTCGGGCATGGATGTGTGTGATGTCCTTAGGTTCGTTAGGTTTAAGTAGTTCTAAGTTCTAGGGGACTGATGACCACAGATGTTAAGTCCCATAGTGCTCAGATCCATTTGAACCACTTTTTTTTATGTTGTCCGACTTCCCGGAAAGTGCCCTCTCGAAATTTCAGTAGTAAAACTCACCGTGATGTTCAACACTTCTGTTGTAGCGTATGCCAATGGACTTTGTTGAGCATCTCGGTAACGCTCTCGCGCCAACAAAACGATCCTATGACGAAACGCCCCGCTCTTCGCTGTACCTTCTCCAATCTCTTACGTAAGTACTACCTGGTGAGGATTATAGACTGATGAACAACCTACATCTACATAATTACTCTGCAATTCACGAAAGTGCCTGGCACAAGACTCACCGAACCACCTTTAAGCTCATTCTCCATTTCTCCGCAGCTCGTGGTCTTGTGGTAGTGTTCTCGCTTACTGCGCACGGTGTCCCGGCTTCGATTTCCGTCGGGTCAGGGCTTTTCCCTGACGCGATATGACTGGGTGTTGTTGTGTTGCATTCATCATCATTATTCATCCCCATTACGGTCGAAGGAAGGCAATGGCAAACCACCTCCGCAACGACCTTGCTTAGTCGGCGGTGCGGGTCTCCCGCTTGTCGGAGTACGGGACCTCATCATCACCCTCTGTTCCACTATCAAAAATGTACGCTTAAATTTTCCTGTGCGAGATCTAATTTCTCTCAAAATATTATGATGATCATTTCTCCCCATGTAAACGGGCGTCAACAAAATATTGTCACACTCTGAGAAGTAAATTGGTGATTGAAATTTCATAAGAAGATCCCGATTCAGCGAAAAACGGTTTTGTTTTATTGACTGCCACCCCAATTCGTGTATCATATCCGTGGCACTCTCTCTCCTACTTCGTGATAATACAAAACGAGCTGCTCTTCTTTGCACTTTTTCGATGTCCTCCGTCAATCCTATCTGATGTAGATCCCACACTGCACAGCAATACTCCAGAAGAGGGCGGACAAGAGTAGTGTACGCAGGTTCTTTAGTACACCTGTTACATTTTCTGTCAGATAATCGCAGCCATTGGTTTACATTCCCCACAATGTTATGTATGTGAGCATTCCAATGTAAATCATTCGTAATTGTAATCACTAAATATTTAGCTGAGTTTACAGCCTTTAGGTTTGTTTTATTTATCATGTAACTGAAATTTAGTGGCTTCTTTTTACTGTTCATGTGGATGACTTCACACTTTTCATTAATTACAGTCAATTGCCACTTTTTTAACCACACAGATACCTTGTTTAAATAATTTTGCAATTAGTTTAGATCATCTGATGACTTTACATGACGGTAAATGACAGCACCATCTTCAAACAATCTAAGAGGTGTGCTCAGACTGTCTCCTCAATCGTTTATGTAGATCAGGAACAACAGTGGGATATAAAGCTTCCTTGGCAACACCAGATATTACTTCTGTTTTACTTGATGACTTTCCGTCAGTTATTATGAACTGTGAACTTTCTGACAGGAAATCCGAATCCAGTCACACAAGTGAGACGATACTCCATAGGCACGCAATTTAATTAGAAGTCGCTTGTGAGAAACAGTGTCAAAAGCTTTATGGAAATGTAAAAATATGAAATCAATTTGACGTCCCGTGTCGATAGCACTCATTACTTAGTGAGAATAAAGAGTTGTTTGTACTTCACATCAACGATATTTTCTGAATCCGTGTTGGCTATCTGTCATTAAATTGTTTTCTTCCCGGTTATCCATCATGTTCGAGCACAGTATATGTTCCAAAATCCTATTGCAAATCGACATTACTTATTCGGGTCTGTAATTCAGCGGATTACTCCTATTTCCTTTCTTGGGTAACTCTGCCACTTTCCAATCTTTGGGAACAGATCTTTCTAAGAACGAGCGGTTGTATGTAATTGCTGAAAGGAACCCGATTGGTATGCAATCTGGACCGGAAGCCTTGCCTTTCTTAGGTGTTTTAAGCTGCTTCGCCACACCGAGGACATCAACTTCTAAGTTACTCATGTTGGCAGCTGTTCTTGGTTCTAATTCTGCAATATTTACTTCGTCTTCTGTTGTGAAAGAATTTCCGAAAACCGCGTTTAGTAACTCTGCTTTAGGAGCGGTATTATCAAAAACACCACCATCGTTATCGCGGAGTCAAGGTATTGATTATGTCTTGCCACCTGTGTACCTCACATACGACCAGAATCTCTTTGGGTTTTATGCCAGACTTCGAGATTCGAGATAGAGTTTCGTAGAGGAAACTGTTAAAAACATCTCGCATTGAATTTCGCTCTAAATTTCCAGCTTCTATAAAACATCGCCTGTCTTAGGGATCTTGCGTTCTTTTAAATTTGGCATCCTTTTTTCGTTCCTTCTGCAATAGTGTTTTGACCTGTTTTGTGTACCATGGGGGATCATTGCCATTGCTTATTAATTTATATGATATAGATCTTTCAACTGTCAGCGATACTATTTCTTTTAATTTGAACCACATCTGGTCTACGCTTTCGCTTACGCTTACAATACTTAAGAACTGCTTGAACAAGTGCCATATCAGAGCCTTCCTTCGTGGACGAGTCACATTTTCTAAAGTTTCTTCCTATAAATCTCAGTCTCGTATCTGATTTTCCTACTATTTGTTTTATGTGGTGATTCCACTTAAAGTCGCTCTGGATATTTCCTCCTAGATATTTTACGGCAGATACTGTTTCCAGCAGTTTCTTATTAACATTGTACTAATACAGTAATGGATTTATTTTCCTGTGTATGCTCAATATGTTATATTCATTTACGTTCGGGTCAACTGCCATAGGCTACATCATTCATCAATCCTCAGCAGGTCTTTCTGCAAATCTGTACCGTCTTCTGGCTTTGCTACTTTTTTTTATAGACAACCGCATCATCTGCGAACAGTGTTAAAGAGCATCGGACTCCTTTTACTAGATCGTTTATGTACAATGTAAGCAGTAATGGTCCTATTACACTTCCTTGTGGTACTCTGGAAGTTACCTTCACATATGTCGATTTTATTCCGTTAAGAGCGACGTGTTGAGTTCTATCTGCAAGAAAGTCTTGAATCCAGTCGCAAATCTCGTCAGATACGCGATAAGCTCATATTTTTTGATTAAATGGCAGAGCGAGATGCCTTTCTGAAGTCAAGGAATACGGTATCAACCTAAACGACGTTGTCTACAGCGCTACGGATCTCTTAGAGGAACAGTGTGAGCGGAGTTTCAGTAGATTTTCGTTCTTCAAAAAAGTCATAATTCTTGAGGAGAAAACATGTTCCATAATTCTGCAACAGATTGACATCAACGATATAAGTCTATAATTGTGTGCATCTGTCCTGCAGCTCTTCTTGGAACCGGACACGACCTGCGCTTTTTTTCCAGTCTCTAGGAACTCCTCGTTGCTTCAGCGATCTACGACAAAATGCTGTTGGAAGGGGAGCAAGGGTAGGTGGATTCAGGCCGCGGCTGCGACTGTGACTTGGCACGATGCCACAGAACCTCCGAGACACGGACAGAAGAAACGTTTCGAATATTCCCACAGTTCTTCGAATACAGGATCTCTGAATTTATCCAACGGGGTTTCACGTTAACTACGTCTCTTTCTTCCGAAGATTCTCACGTCAGTTTTCTGTTCATTTATGGCGACCTTTCGTATGGGCTTTACTGACGCGTTGCGACCGTAGTTGCGTGTCTTTGAACTCGTTCGTTGTCGGTTCCAGTGCTTACTTGATAAGGAGTCCAAACACTGGAACAATATTCTAGGACTAGCTGCACTAGGGTTTCGTATGCAATTTCTTTTACAGTTAGTACTGCACTTTCGCAGAATCGTTTCAGCAAATGTAAGTCCTCTATTCACCTCTCCTAATTATTTGTTTCTTATGATCGTCCCATTTCATATCATTTCTTAGTATTACGCCCTAAACCTAAATATTTACCCGATACGACCTTCTCAAGATCTTCATCACTTATTTTGCGATCGGATACTTTACAGCTCTTTCACTTTGTAGTAGGTCTTATCTCCAAATTACATACATTTAAAGAGACCTGTTATTCATCACACCAACTGCAAATTTGAACCACATCATCCCTTTATTCCTTATGATCGTTCAACGCCAATACTTTCCTGTACTCATCTGCATCTTCAGTGAGAAGTCTTGCAACTTGGGGATGATTCTGAACCATCGCTTAGACTGGACTGAACACAAACTGCAGTCTGTAAAAAGGTGTCAGGGCCACTTGACTCACTGCAGAAATATAAGGAAGTACGTATTTCCTTTCGAGCTTAAAAGGGAGCTCCCCATACTTGACTATGGTGATGACATTTTCCGAAGAGTTTCGTACGATAGCTCATGCATGCTGGAACTGATTGTGAATATTGTGACATACGCTTTTTCGACCGTATCACACGAGTCTACGAACAATTATCACGGCTGCTTACCGATAAGCGTAGAAATTATCATACTCTTCGTTTGTTCTATCATTTTCTCAATCATCTAAATCTTTCTAATTGGTATTCAGCTCCTACACTACTATCTGAACTCCACAGCAGAAATGCTCGCTCTCAACAAAGTAAAATTCTCTGTGTACCATCACATAACATTGCCATGTTCTCTGAATCATTTTCTTTATCAGGAATCTGACTTTAGACAGTCTTCCTCAAAATATCACAGAAGTTCCATACGAACATCAAAAGACAGCTACTGATAGAAGTTCCGTGAAAATAGCCATTTCTGCCACATTCTATGCAACTAACTCTCGTCAGTCCCCGTCCCCCTTCCACTTGTCAACAGGATTCTCTATTTATGATCTGTTCTTTCCGGAAAGTCACTGTCACTGTCATTTCAATTTTTTCGTTTTCCTTTATTCCTGCTACTTCAGACTATACTAAACATGGCTTCAAAAGTGCTAAGCTATTCTATATCGTTCTAAATACCTTCTACTATTATTATTATGTTCTAATTGGTTTGGCCTCTAAGGCCCATATGAAATAACTTGTGTACCCTCTCTTTTCTCTTTCTTTCTTTCCAGTAATTTTTCATTCTTTCCCTATGTTTCTCTCTTCTTTCTGCCGGCCATATTGCACCTGCATTTTTCTTTTTTCTCTCCTGTTAGCCCCTGAAACCTTTTACTTTTGCTCTGAACCTTTCTCTTTCTCCTACGTCTTCCTCCATTATTTCCATTTGCCTCACGTCTGCTTCAGCTTCCTTTATGCACATCAGTGGTGTTTCGGGGTTTCTGTCAAAAAAGTTTAAAATTCTGTTTGTTATCCTGTTTTCATCTATCCTTTTTAGGTGCCCATAGAATGCAACTGTTCACTTCTTCATCGTGTCTGATATTCGCTCGGTCTTTCCATAAGGTTCTTTATTATGTCTTGATTTTCATTTCCAGTTCTCATATTTTGGTCCCAAGATTTCAAACTCCAAGCACCTTCCCACGCAGTGAAGCGAAGTTTTATATTTACATAAGAAATATATTTCCAGCACCACATATTTTACAGATCAATAGTGTAATTATTTGTAGTGGTATTGATGAAGTATGCTTTAAATTTAAAGAAACTTACATCTAACGTAAATTATGAACTGCGGCATATTAATTAAATGCCAAATAAAACTATACATTTATCATAATCGACTGTCTTTTGAAATGCCGCAGAAATATCAGCGCCACTGCAATCACTTTCACAGAACTTTTTCGTCACAACGAAGTCTCCAGCGGCGCTCCACAGATTCGGAGCCGGGTACCCGCCGAAATTCTGTATGGCTTTGTATTCCATCGCCATCGTTTTGCGGGAACAAATCTGTTGAAATTCGAATCGGGTGTAGATACAAGAAAACAAACACTTTCCGAAACCACCCAGGATCTGCACTGAACACTTTCCCCAGTGGAATCGATACAAACAGATTTGACCTACACAGTAAACGAGTGATTTACAGCATTTGCAAGATGCTCGTAAATTCTTCAATGATTCTGACACGTTATTCAAGTCTCACTAGAGACACGCATCTCGTGAAAGATTCCCAATCGACTTCATCGACAAATTAATATTTTCTTTTAATTTAAATAACTCCCTTAGACTCAAAACTAACAACAAATATGAACAAATCTCACCCCTCGTTTAATTCCGCGCAGTGAAGCTCCGTACACAAATCGTTACTCCATAGAACAATAAATTATTCCCACAAAAAATTCTCAGATAAGTAGATAAACATACATTTGTCTTCCTAGGTAATCATTATTAATATCCGTTTTCCAAATTTCTCCGACCTCCATGCACCCAAATTTGCGTGACCATAACTTGTAATTTGGAAATTACAACAAACATAAAACCATCTAAAAACTTAAGCCTAGCACATGCATACACATACATATATCCCTTATATACCCCCAAAACCCTAATTTATACGCATACTGTGGACTGATTTTTGACATGATACCGTTCACCAAATAATCGAGTTCTCCGACCTCCTCGCACCCAAATGTGCATCTTAACGATCTCTTTATAATTCCACATACCTTGTGCCAAAAAAATCCTTACGTACGAAACAACAAACAAGCTACAATAAATCCTAAAATAAAACATTTCAAATTACCCCTCCAAATAATCTTATAATCTGAACACACATACATTTATTTCTTAACGTACTTTCCCCTTCTTAATGTACAGTCACAATTCTGTCACATTTCTTAATCCTAGAAGTTTTCCTGAAACATGGTATTTGAGTCGGTAGGCATTAGGTTGCGAACATTGTGCCACTATAATTAGCCCATAGTACAGCTCAAACAACTTTTTATTTCTCCATCCACTTCGTTGGACTTTTCTTTCTTTCCTATTTTGTATTTAATAGGTTTGTACCGCCCATCATGCCCTTTCTTCCTTTCCGCTGCCAACTTCTCCATATGGGATTTTACCGCCTGCTCCCTCTCAGCTGCCGACCCAGCTTGGCGCTGCGGGAACTCCACAGTTTCCGTTAATAGAAATTTCGGTTTGACTCCCGTCATCACCTCCAAGGGCGAATATCCAGTTGCGTTACTTTTCGCGCTGCTTAGAACGTCCTCAAATGAACGTACGTATTCCACCCAATTTGAGTGATTATCTCTCTCGTAAGTCCGACACAGTCGTCCAACTTCTCGCATATACCGGTCGCAAAGGTTACTCGCCGGGTGGTACACGGATATTTTAATGTTTTTTATACCCTGGTCGTTCATAAATTTGTCCCAAACGTTTGATTTAAACTGAGATCCGCTGTCAGATAACAGCCTTCCTGGTTTGATTACGTTTTATAAGAAATCCTTCTCTAATTTAGCTATCAGCGTCTTGCTGCTAGCTTTCCGTATCGGATAAAGTTAAATAAATTTTGAAAAGAGGTCCACAACAACAAATATGTACTTCGTACCGCCACGTCTTGTGGGCAGAGGGCCAAAATTGTCAACCGCCAGTAACTCTCCTACCTTGGTCGGTACTATACTTTGCATTTCCCCTTGTTGAGTTGTAGTACAATGTTTTACTCGCTGACACCGATCACAGGGAGCCAGCTGTGCGGGTACTCGTCTGGCGAGGTTATTAATGTCGATGTATTGCTCTATAAGTTCCGTACACTTCTGGGCCCCGTAACGACCGTGACTTACATGGACGTAATCTATCAGCTGTTCCACATACGAGGGCTATTTGGAAAGTAAGGAACGATAGGTCGCGAAATGGAAACCACAGTCAAAATCAAAACTGTTTTATTTGCAACAGTTAGCTGCAACTTCCGGCTACTTATCTCCATAGTCACCGATCCGACTTAGACGTTTGTCGTAGCGTTGTACCAACTTTCCAATACCCTCGTTATGGAAGGCAGCCGCCAGTGCTTTCTTCCAATTCTTTATGGTGGCCTACAGCTCGTTGTCTGTGCCAAAATGTTGTCTTCATAGCCAGAGGTTCATGTGAGCAGAGATGAAACTCCAATTGAAAACGATGTCTTGAAGAAGAAAACTCACGACAGTTATGTAATGTTGGTTGCATAGCTTCAGGCGAAATTTCTCGCCAGCCCTTCGTACTTAGCGGGAGATACTATTGTTCTAGATATCTTTATGTGCTCCCTGTGTGCTCAGAACTAAAAAGGACGATGTAATGTGATCTACGGGCATACTAGAGACACTGCCCAACACACCCGTGCAAAACTGTGGTTTTCATTTCGCGACCGATCGTTCCTTACTTCCCGAATAACCCTCGTATTTGTCTGGAAAGTACAGTCTCCAGTAATCCTTCTTCTCATCTTTTCTACGAAACAGCACACCCTTGTGGATCTTGAAACAGCGGGGTATTTTTTCGTAGCCCTTGCTGTCAAAGTTGATTTTGATGTTCTTCCGTCCAGGGTCATCATTTAGTGCTCTCCGCATATCCCTGCAGACCGCACGAATTTCCTTCTCCCACGGTACTCCTTTCATGTACAGCAGCTGAAATTCGTTCTTTATCTCCTCCCCCTCATTGTCTTCCTCTCCAACGGGTTGCCGTGACAGAGCATCGGAAATACAATTCTCGGTCCTTTAATGTAGAGTATCTGGTAACTCAATGGCTGCACGAACATTGTCCAGCGCATCAAACGGTCGTTTAGTATTCTACAGTCTTGCAGAAAGCTAAGGGCCTTATGGTCGGATAGCACTGTTACCTCTCTACCTTCCAAACACATACGGAACTTTTTGAATCCATACACGATTGCAAGCAGCTCATTTCTGATATGCTGTATCCACGTTCGTGTCTGTTGAGTATGCATCTGGTGAAAGCCACACTGCGGTGTTCTATCTTCCCGTCGATTTGTTTTCCTTGGAAGATTTCGCAGCCTATCCCTTAATCTGAACTGTCCGACGACAAACAGAATGTAAGTGTCCTGTCGGGATAATAGAGCAGCTTTCTCGCACACAGTTTATCCTATATGTTCTGAAATTCTTTTTCACATTCCTCGATCCATTTCCAGGATGCATTTTTCTTTAATAATTTACATAAATTTGGGTTATTCATTCCCCCATCCCCCAAGAATTTTCGATAAAACCCACATAATCCGAGGTACGATTTTAATTGCTTTCTGTTGGTTGGCGTTTTACAATCCGTAATTGATTTTAGTTTCTCGGTACTCTGTAAAATTCCCTCAGATGTAAGAGTGTGTCCTAGAAACTGAATTTCCGCTCGGACAGTTTCGCATTTGGCACTCTTTAACGTCATTGCACTGGGATGGTCAGACGGGTAAGAAAAACATGGACAGTGGTTGGAGGGGCATATTGATAGAGAGAGGGGGAGGAGGAGATGGACAGAAAGAGTGGCAGGAGGACGGAGGGGGGGGGATGGACAGAGAGAAGGTGTTGTGGAAATGACACTGAAAGGGGCAAGGAAGAGATGGACTAATAGAAGATTGGAATAAATACATACTCGGGCAACGCCGGGTACTCAGCTAGTATGTTGTTGTGGTCTTCAGTCCTGAGACTGGTTTGATGCAGCTCTCCATGCTACTCTATCTTATGCAAGCTTCTTCATCTCCCAGTACCTACTACAACCTACATCCTTCTGAATCTGCTTAGTGTATTCATCTCTTGGTCTCCCCCTACGATTTTTACCCTCCACGCTGCCCTCCAATACTAAATTGGTGATCCCTTGATGCCTCAGAATATGTCCTACCAACCGATCCCTTCTTCTGGTCAAGTTGTGCCACAAACTTCTCTTCTCCCCAATCCTATTCAATACTTCCTCATTAGTTACGTGATCTACCCATCTAATCTTCAGCATTCTTCTGTAGCACCACATTTCGAAAGCTTCTATTCTCTTCTTGTCCAAACTATTTACCGTCCATGTTTCACTTCCATACATGGCTACCCTCCATACAAATACTTTCAGAAATGACTTCCTGACACTTAAATCTATACTCGATGTTAACAAATTTCTCTTCTTCAGAAATGCTTTCCTTGCCAGTGCCAGTCTACATTTTATATCCTCTCTACTTCGACCATCATCAGTTATTTTGCTCCCCAAATAGCAAAACTCCTTTACTACTTTAAGTGTCTCATTTCCTAATCTAATTCCCTCAGCATCACCCGACTTAATTCGACTACATTCCATTATCCTCGTTTTGCTTTTGTTGATTTTCATCTTATATTCTCCTTTCAAGATGCTATCCATTCCATTCAACTGCTCTTCCAAGTCCTTTGCTGTCTCTGACAGAATTACAATGTCATCGGCGAACCTCAAGGTTTTTATTTCTTCTCCATGGATTTTAATACCTACTCCGAATTTTTCTTTTGTTTCCTTTACTGCTTGCTCAATATACAGATTGAATAACATCGGGGAGAGGCTACAACCCTGTCTTACTCCCTTCCCAACCACTGCTTCCCTTTCATGTCCCTCGACTCTTATAACTGCCATCTGGTTTCTGTACAAATTGTAAATAGCCTTTCGCTCCCTGTATTTTACCCCTGCCACCTTTAGAATTTGAAAGAGAGTATTCCAGTCAACATTGTCAAAAGCTTTCTCTAAGTCTACAAATGCTAGAAACGTAGGTTTGCCTTTCCTTAATCTTTCTTCTCAGCTAGTAAGGAACACATAAATAAATATAATATTGCTGATCCTATTTGATAAAACGTTTTTGTATAATGAAATGCTGAAAACATTATAGGTCATGTAACATTCCCTCGAAGCACACACCATGTCACTTCCGTTGCTGTGGAAAATTCACCGTTTACTATGGAATACTGGATCCTGTTAGTCAAATCTTTCTCGAGTCTGTCGCATATTTGTGGAGATACTCCGTATGATCGCAGTCTAGTTAGTAGTGAATTATTTGGTACAGTAGCCGGCCGAAGTGGCCGTGCGGTTAAAGGCGCTGCAGTCTGGAACCGCAAGACCGCTACGGTCGCAGGTTCGAATCCTGCCTCGGGCATGGATGTTTGTGATGTACTTAGGTTAGTTAGGTTTAACTAGTTCTAAGTTCTAGGGGACTAATGACCTCAGAAGTTGAGTCCCATAGTGCTCAGAACCATTTGAATCATTTTTGGTACAGTCTCTAAAGCTCTACGAAAATCTAAGAAGATGGAATTTGCCTGTTTACGTTGTCACATTACGAGTTGTCGATTCTCATAGCGTGAAATGAGACAGGTAACGTTAACTGCCACTACCCAGTGCGGCAGGCGAGTAGGGCTGACCCCAGTTAAGGAGAATAATTTGTGAGTGTGGTATTTTACCCAATGGGTTCACTCAGCTTAGGTTTAGCGGTTGAAAAAGAAGGAACAGCGATTACAGTGAAAGAAATATAAGATGGATATTGCATTTACAGGGAAATTACGTTACTGACCTTACAAACATAATACAATACAACCAAAAACAGCATATCGCAGCGATGAGACCAGCTCACTGCAACTTTAGGCTCGATTCTGTGGTAGACATTTAAAAGATACAATTGTTTTTAATTATTAATATTGCACTATACAATATAAATGAATAACAAATAACATATTGGAGTAATCGCAGCCAATGAAGTGTCAAATGAAAGCTTATAACGTCAGCAAACGCCACAGTAGGCTCCATTTCAAATCTTGCATGTATAGGTTAATTACAAATTTCATGAAACTTGTTTAAAATCTTTGTTCGTAAACGACTAAAAATATTGTAGCAAATGATACAGAATGTGAAAGGCACTCTCTTAAAACCTTGAAAAAAAGTAAATAAACATGGTGCCGTCACGTTTGGAAAACCGTCCACAGGGGTGTCACTGGCGGTAGTTCCTGAAAATTTCAGCTGCTTACCTGGCACTACTCCACTGGCCACCACAGTCGCCGGACTTGAAGCCTTATGATTTTTTTCTTGTGGGAGCTACATCAAGGATGGTGTTCTTATTCCACCTCTATGACAGAACCTCTAATAGTTTCGACACAAACTGCTCCAGCTATTCTTACCGTCTCTTCTAATGTGCTGGAACGGATTTGGGCAGAACTAGACTACCGATCAGATGTGTGCCGTGTGAAGAAGTGTGGACAAATGGAACATTTATAAACACTACAAAAACTTTGCGAGTGGTTATGTTGTTCCTGTCCAATAAACCCTCCACAAGCTACACGTAGTATGAGGGCAGTATGAGTTACCTACTACCTCACCTAATCATCCCAGATAATGACTACCTACAGATAACTATGGTGTACGCTTTAAATCGTTATGTATATATAAATGGCCAGTAATAAAAGTTGTATCAAATTTCTGTGGAAATAGGAATAATAAAAAACGTTTCCATGAAATAAAATGCATCGAGAGGGCAGAATGACGCATTTTCTTCAAAGTAGAAAGCTGCCCCACTTCTTAAGATTTTAACTGTGAATACGTAACTGGGTATGCGTCCGGAATTAATGACCTGAAAATATTCCCCTTAGTTTGAAATCCGAACCATGCATGAACAACAACGCTTTATGACTACTGTTAATTAGTATTAATGAAACATAAGGTAACCAGCATACTTTCACAGCGCAAAGAGACAACAAATGGGCCATTAATATAAAGTAAATGGAGATAAATTGCAACCAAGGTTTTCAACTGTTCTAATACCATGTATTATAATATCCTGTTGTTAAAAAAAATAAAAGTCAGTGTCAAGCAACCTGATTGTAAAATTATGCTTTTCACTGATCACAAAGTGAAGAAAAGTAGAAATTTCGAGAATTCTTGTTAGTTGGACTGAAATATATGTTTGGGTTCGGAACTTCACGTATCATCAATATTAAAAAATTACAAAAATCCGATTGCCATATCGTCTCTTTGTCTGCCAAAGACGACAACATTGACTGTAGAGTTTTTGAGTCACACAGATGCTGTACAACTCGCATAAAAATACGTAACATGAACGTCGTTTATAACTATCAGTTTCCAAGCTGGCTATATTTATTTTGGATTTCAGATTAGCTGTTTCATAATGTAAACCGGGTGTAAACATTTTGATAATAACTTATGTAATTCTACAGTGGTGAGACTGAAAATATCCGCACCAGTTGTGACTTTGTATTATTATAAATAACAATAATTTGTGACAAAACAATTTTGGATTTCAACGTAGCTGTTTCATATTGTAAACCAGGTCTAAACATTTTATAATAACTTATGTAATTCTACAGTGGTGAGACTGAAAATATCCGCACCAGTTATGACTTTGTATTGTTATAAACAACAATAATTTGTGACAAAACAATTTTGGATTTGGCTGGTTCATATGGCTCTGAGCACTATGGGACTTAACTTCTGAGGTCATCAGTCCCCTAGAACTTAGAACTACTTAAACCTAACTAACCTAAGGACATCGCACACATCCATGCCCGTGGCAGGATTCGAACCTGCGACTGTAGCGATGGCGCGGTTCCAGACTGTAATGCCTAGAACCTCTCGGCCACCCCGGCCGGCAATTTTGGATTTCAACGTAGCTGTTTCATATTGTAAACCGGATCTAAACATTTTGATAATAACTTGTGTAATTCTACAGTGGTGAGACTGAAAATATAAGCACCAGTTGTGACTTTATATTATTATAAATAACAATAATTTGTGACAAAACAATTTTGGATTTCAACGTAGCTGTTTCATATGGTAAACCGGGTCTAAACATTTTTATAATAACTTATGTAGTTCTACAGTGGTGGGACTGAAAATATCCGCACCAGTTGTGACTTTGTATTATTATAAATAACAATAATTTGTGACAAAACAAAGTCACAACTGAAGTGAATATTTTTAATCTCACCATGTAGCTCAGTTGCGGATGTTCCGTTAGTAAAATTCTGTGTAATACTGTATTGTTTATGTACTGAGAGGTTACCAATAATAGTAACAATTTTCTGTTTCTTTTAATAAAATATACTAGGCGCCTTAAGGCTAAATGGCGGTCATTGTTTCAGCATTTAATATATATTCCATAATGTGTGACGTCACCGAAGGTACATTTAAGGGTGAGCAGCAGCATGCACGTGGTCTTACAGAAACGACCGTGTGGGTCGCTCTCGTGGTAGTGTTGTGGTTCTACACAATGGTAAAAGGTAGTTTCGTGCCATAGATCTATCACAGACATAAAGTATAGAGGCTACCGGTGCAGAAGTCAGTTTAAGGCGAATATTTGGCACATTATATCGGCTTATCTTCCACCCTTCACCCACCACCGCCCCCCCTCCCCCCCCCCCCCATGTGAAACACTTTACACATGGAACTTTAGCGTCTGTTAGGTATCGGCTATCGTGTAACCATACGAGGGGATCTAAACACGAAATATAGAGCGTGGAGCTGTCATACCAATAACATAAATAGAGAGGGCTGTGTAGACACGCCGTGAGGCGGTCGCGCTGGGCGATATAGATCCGACGACCATACACATATTACTCCTGATACGAACATAAATCCTAACATTCTGAAGCGTTTCGCCACGAAAACTTGGACACAGACGCAAGAATCACGGAGCTGGAGTCTGACCGTAGTCCAGTAGTTCTGGAACTAGCGAGTATCGGAGACGAAGCCGGGAAGTTGGAAAAATCGCAAATACACTACTGGCCATTAAAATTGCTACACCAAGAAGAAATGCAGATGATAAACGGGTATTCATTGGACAAATATATTATACTATAACTGACATGTGATTACATTTTCACGCAATTTGGGTGCATAGATGGTTCAAATGGCTCTGAGCACTATGGGACTTAACTTCTGAGGTCATCAGTCCCCTAGAACTTAGAACTACTTACACCTAACTAACCTAAGGACATCACACACATCCATGCCCGAGGCAGGATTCGAACCTGTGACCGTAGCGGCCGCACGGTTCCAGACTGTAGCGCCAAGAACCGTTCGGCCACCCCGGCCGGCGGGGGTGCATAGATCCTGAGAAATCAATACCCAGAACAACCGCAATAACGGCCTTGATACGCCTGGGCATTGAGTCAAACAGAGCTTGGATTGCGTGTATAGGTGCAGATGCCCATGCAGCTTCAACACGATACCACAGTTCATCAAGAGTAGTGACTGGCGTATTGTGACGTGCCAGTTGCTCAGCCACCATTGACCAGATGTTTTCAATTGCTGATAGATCTGGAGAATGTGCTGGCCAGGGCAGCAGTCGAACATTTTCTGTATCCAGAAAGGCCCGTACAGGACCTGCAACATGCGGTCGTGCAACATCCTGCTGAAATGTAGGGTTTCGCAGGGATCGAATGATGGCTAGAGCCACGGATCGTAGCATATCTCAAATGTAACGTCCACTGTTCAAAGTGCCGTCAATGCGAAAGAGAGGTGACCGAGACGTGTAACCAATGGCACACCATACCATCACGCAGGGTGATACGCCAGTATGGCGGTGACGAACACACGCTTCCAATGTGCGTTCACTGCGATGTCGCCAAACACGGATGCGACCATCATAATGCTGTAAACAGAACCTGGATTCATCCGAAAAAATTACGTTTTGCCATTTGTGCACCCAGGTTCGTCGTTGAGTTCACCATCGCAGGCGCTCCTGTCTATGATGCACCGTCGAGGGTAACCGCAGCCATGGTCTCCGAGCTCATAGTCCATGCTGCAAACGTTGTCGAACTGTCCGTGCAGATTGTTGTTGTCTTGCAAACGTCCCCATCTGTTGACTCAGGGATCGAGACGTGGTTGCACGATCCGTTACACCAATGCGGATAAGATGCCTGTCATCTCGACTGCTAGTGATACGAGGCCGTTGGGATCCAGCACGCCGTTCCGTATTACCCTCCTGAACCCACCGATTCCATATTCTTCTAACAGTCATTGGATATCGACCAACGCGAGCAGCAATGTCGCGATACTATAAACCGCAATCACGATAGGCTACAATCCGACCTTTATCAAAGTCGGAAACGTGATGGTACGCATTTTTCCTCCTTACACGAGGCATCTCAACAACGTTTCACCAGGCAACGCCGGTCAAATGCTGTTTGTGTATGAGAAATCGATTGAAAACTTTCCTCATGTCAGCACGTTGTAGGTGTCGCCACCGGTGCCAACCTTGTGTGAATGCTCTGAAAAGCTAATCACTTGCGTATCACAGCATCTTCTTCCTGTCGGTTAAATTTCGCGTCTGTAGCACGTCATCTTCATGGTGTAGCAATTTTAATGGCCAGTGGTGTAGTTACACACCGGAACAGGTAAAACTTCCAGGTGGGAGAACCTGTGGAGGAAATTCTGCAAATGTTGACAGAAAGGGAAGTGCACTCAGTCATCGAAAAGCTTACATACGTACTCCACATCCGTGCCTCAAGCTCACCACTGAACCTGACTCAAGGGACCTGCCTGCCCATGGCATCTGGAACCTCATTGTCACCAATCGTAGGACGTGTAGGCTTTGGCAGCGGTATCACGATCCAGCTGAACGCCTATGCTGCGGAGCTTTGAGGAACAGTCGAAACGACTACATGAGGACGGGGGCCGCCGATGGCAAGAAAAAGACATCGGATATGGCAAATATCCAGGAAGCGGAAAGCGCCCACCAGAGAAAATAAGCTATTCCACTGCGAGAACGGTCTCGTATGTGACGATCGAGAAAAGGCGGGTGTTATGCAAAAGCATTAGAGTCACAATTCAGAACCTATGTCCACGTCAATGACGAGAAAGACAGACAGAAAAGAATAATAACTGGACGAGTGACTCAAGTAGGAAATACGCGGCCAACAACTAAATTTGCGTCCCCTTAGCAATCCGACAGCATGTTTAAACTTAACATTTCCTTTCGACGTGAAAAACTGCGAAGGACGTCACCCTTGCAAGACCGAAAACTGCGTAACTAAGTACCTTCTAACAGGCCTTAGCAAAAGCCCTGAATTAATAATCCTCACTACCCTCTTTCCGTTGCTTGCAAAGAACAGTCTCCTTATGCCTGAGCAGTTTGATCTCTGCGTTGTGCATTCTATTATCCAACAATCTCTGTCTTGATAGAACAGACCTATCTGGCCGGGGCAGAGAGTGAATCAACAAGAGCACTATTCCTGGATATAGAAAAGACACTTGACAGCGCCTGACACGATGAACTCTTCCACAATCTGGACTCACCTAGATGCTTAGAGCATATAATCTGGATTATCGACTCCTTTCTTGCACAACGACAGCTTTTCTTAAGAAATGGTAGTCGATCCAGCTATACACGACCGACTGAAGTAGGTGTAACGCAAGATTTGGTCTTAAGCCCTGTCCTGTACGCTGTCTACATTAACGACATTCCTAAACAGGTCCAACGGTGAGATAGCTCTATGTGTCGAAGATACTGCGATATACAACAGCTGTCGCAACCTCTTTTCATTCATCGTAAATTACAGCAGCATCTGGACAAAACTACGCATAGGTGCATCGTTTTGAACGTAAAAATTAATCCGATAAAATGCCAAGCTATCTATTTCATGACTTAAGTCAAATTCCTAGACTGTCAACTCTCCTTTGGTGACCGGAATTTGCCTAGGCGTGACTCGTTATCATATCTATGCCTCGAAACTTACCGACGTCTTTCTTGACATAAACGCATTGCAAACGCCACTAACAACAGATACGCACCCCTGTTATGACTTTACCCTCTGTGAATAATCAACTATGAAAGGCATAATCCTCCTCTGGCGTCAGATTATTCTTCCAGCTATCCTGTATGGCTCGAAAGTATGGCCTATGGCGTCAGGCACCACCCTCAAACGTTTCCAAACCATCCATAATAAAGTACTGAGAATTATCTTAGGTGCTGACACATACGCTGGAAACACAACATTGGAGATCTCTTAGGACAGTCCACCATTTACGCCTTCATCCTAAGTAAATCAATAAGATTTTATGTGCTAACACAAACATCGCTCTACATAATGAATCAAAATTTAGGCAAAGAGCCTCCTTAATCTTTATATAAACTTCCAAAACTTATTCTAACACGCCACTTTGAAGATACGCAAACATTAAACACAGGTAGTTACTCAAACCCATCCTCCAGACAATCATTACCTAGACCACGTTAGTGCTTTCTGAAGTTATACGGGCACAGACCAGTGGCGCGTCAAAATTGAAACCAAATGTAGAGCAAATGAGGCCGCGGTCTTTGCTCTTCAGCCTTTTGTCTGTAGCCTGTCGTCACTGGAAGTTTTCATCTTTGGCGAGTGATACTGAATCGCCACGTGTGTAAGGCGGCATTAGAGATTGTCTGGGATACAGAGTAGCCACGCCAGTTAAACACTTTAACATTCGTTGGACTTAGAATATTTGACGGTGGTTTCATTGACTGAGCTGGAGCGCAAAACCAACATTAACGTTATTTGTGGGCCCTGGTGCAACAAAGAACTTTGTCTATTTCGCTGAAATTAGTCTAATATTGTAACTCACCTATGACAGGCTTGTTTGCCGGTTTTCGCAGTGATAAATAAGAATAATGAATTTTAATTTTATGCAGCGATTTACAGAGAGACTGTGGTGTCAGATTTTAGAGTGACTTTGCACGCATGTGTTCCGTTTACATTGCTCTGCTGCACTACATTAAATAAGATTTATCTTTGTTTTCATTTTAAATCCTCGGTAGTATAAGGCCACGGTTCATATACATGTGATTCGTTTTCAGTAAATCTTTATTTGTTTCAAATGACATTTATTCTGTTGCGGCAACATTATTAAAACCCACAGGATTTATGCATATATACTCCTGGAAATTGAAATAAGAACACCGTGAATTCATTGTCCCAGGAAGGGGAAACTTTATTGACACATTCCTGGGGTCAGATACATCACATGATCACACTGACAGAACCACAGGCACATAGACACAGGCAACAGAGCATGCACAATGTCGGCACTAGTACAGTGTATATCCATCTTTCGCAGCAATGCAGGCTGCTATTCTCCCATGGAGACGATCGTAGAGATGCTGGATGTAGTCCCGTGGAACGGCTTGCCATGCCATTTCCACCTGGCGCCTCAGTTGGACCAGCGTTCGTGCTGGACGTGCAGACCGCGTGAGACGACGCTTCATCCAGTCCCAAACATGCTCAATGGGGGACAGATCCGGAGATCTTGCTGGCCAGGGTAGTTGACTTACACCTTCTAGAGCACGTTGGGTGGCACGGGATACATGCGGACGTGCATTGTCCTGTTGGAACAACAAGTTCCCTTGCCGGTCTAGGAATGGTAGAACGATGGGTTCGATGACGGTTTGGATGTACCGTGCACTATTCAGTGTCCCCTCGACGATCACCAGTGGTGTACGGCCAGTGTAGGAGATCGCTCCCCACACCATGATGCCGGGTGTTGGCCCTGTGTGCCTCGGTCGTATGCAGTCCTGATTGTGGCGCTCACCTGCACGGCGCCAAACACGCATACGACCATCATTGGCACCAAGGCAGAAGCGACTCTCATCGCTGAAGACGACACGTCTCCATTCGTCCCTCCATTCACGCCTGTCGCGACACCACTGGAGGCGAGCTGCACGATGTTGGGGCGTGAGCGGAAGACGGCCTAATGGTGTGCGGAACCGTAGCCCAGCTTCATGGAGACGGTTGCGAATGGTCCTCGCCGATACCCCAGGAGCAACAGTGTCCCTAATTTGCTGGGAAGTGGCGGTGCGGTCCCCTACGGCACTGCGTAGGATCCTACGGTCTTGGCGTGCATCCGTGCGTCGCTGCGGTCCGGTCCCAGGTCGACGGGCACGTGCACCTTCCGCCGACCACTGGCGACAACATCGATGTACTGTGGAGACCTCACGCCCCACGTGTTGAGCAATTCGGCGGTACGTCCACCCGGCCTCCCGCATGCCCACTATACGCCCTCGCTCAAAGTCCGTCAACTGCACATACGGTTCACGTCCACGCTGTCGCGGCATGCTACCAGTGTTAAAGACTGCGATGGAGCTCCGTATGCCACGGCAAACTGGCTGACACTGACGGCGGCGGTGCACAAATGCTGCGCAGCTAGCGCCATTCGACGGCCAACACCGCGGTTCCTGGTGTGTCCGCTGTGCCGTGCGTGTGATAATTGCTTGTACAGCCCTCTCGCAGTGTCCGGAGCAAGTATGGTGGGTCTGACACACCGGTGTCAATGTGTTCTTGTTTCCATTTCCAGGAGTGTAGTTTATTTCGCTAAACTACCTACTACATTATAATTATCTAGGTGTCATTCGTTAATAAATGCTTTGCTTGTGATATAATAAGGCAATTGTTTAATTAATATAAGTATTATTTAAAGATAATTAATTATGTTAATATAATACAATCATAACTATACTTCACACACACACGCACACACACACACACACACACATATATATATATATATATATATGTATGTATGTATATAATTTATATAATTTAATACGGTACAAATGGCGTTCGAACGAACCCTATAACAATGAAGTGAGTCAAGCCGACAGTCTACGTCGTACATTGTCCATATCAGGAGCAGATTATACAGCCGCGGTGTTGTTGCAAGACGTCATGTATGAATAAAGCAAGTCGTGCTTCACATGAGCGGTTTTTTTTCTGACTCCGCTGACCCATTGAGAGAAATTCGTATTCCTCTAGGGAGATCATAAATTTTTGGCTTAGAATATGCTCTATGACCCTCTAACAAATGGACGTGAGCGATATTGTTCTATAATTCTGTACATCTGATCTATTATCGTGTTTGTAAACAGGAGTGAACTGACTCTCTTGCTGCCACACTGTACTATTTACTACTAAAACGATTTCCGATAAATATGCGTTAGGAACAGAGGTAATTCCGACACGTGTTGAATGTTAAATCTAAGTCCTTTTTTAGTGAGAGTCTAGCAGAATCTGTTTCTGCAATATTCTACGACTGATACCATGAAACCAAGATGTAGATTTGCCATACTTTAATATTTTGTTTAGAACGTACTTACACAGACCACGGTTTAAAACGTCTTTCAATCTTTAACACAATTGTTCTCCGTTTGACAGCTCTAATCTAACTGTTTTCAGTTCGTCTCTTAAATAAGTTGATAATGACTTGCTATCAGTTCGGACAAACATAAAAAATATCCTAACTTTCTTGATGACTGTTTGCCTTTGGTGACCACTGGTCCTGTAATAACAACATAGCTGCTAATTTCTCTCTCACGAAAGATACTCTCGTGGCAAAATCTCGTTGCTTAAATATCACATGTAACCTTGTTCTGGATGAGAAAACTAAGGGAACTCCGTTCTTTTAAAGGGCCAGTAGCCAGTCAGAATTCATCTGGTATGACCTAATTATGGTGTCATGCGTAATACACTGACGAGAAAAAAATCGGAATACCAAGAAACAATGAATTTCCGGGAATAAATTCGTTTAGTTAACTTATCTGAGTCATTAATGCTGCAAGATCACAGATTAACGTCGAGGTAATCCATTGCAAATATGAAATGCTGATACATTATACGAAAAATGTGTGTGTGAAATCTTATGGGACTTAACTGCTAAGGTCATCAGTCCCTAAGCTTACACACTACTTAACC
Organism: Schistocerca cancellata; assembly: GCF_023864275.1. Lineage (NCBI taxonomy): Eukaryota > Metazoa > Arthropoda > Insecta > Orthoptera > Acrididae > Schistocerca > Schistocerca cancellata. Next base: position 442,075,701 of record NC_064629.1, on the reverse strand, counting down.
TAAATTATCCTAAGAACAAACACAGACAACCATGCCCGAGGGAGGACTCGAACCTCCACCGGGACCAGCTGCACAGTCCGTGACTGCAGCGCCTAAGACCGCTCGGCTAATCCCGCGCTACATTATACGACCTCGCATTTTAAGAAAACCAGATTTGCATCCTCGTAGTGGTGCTACTAGCGCCGCACTTAGGCAACTGATGTGAAATTTGAACAGACATCATCTTTCAAGTGTAGAAGCACACCAACCAACTTTTGTTTATGTCGCACAGCTCCTTTTTAGTGTTACGATTTTTTTCCGTCAGTGTAACATGAAACACATAGTAAAAAAGTACACCCATTACACGGTTTAGTCACGTTAATGTAACCACTGCCTATGTTCAACGTCAACGTGCGAAAACCATCTACATACGGTATATGGAAGCACTAGCAGTGGAGGGTACATGATCAGCGTTTTCGGGACAATGATGGAATCATTTCCGAAACAGCTAAGTTTTTAAATTGTTCATGTGCCACCGTGGTTAAAGTATATCGTGCATGGCAAAATGGCGCTATCCAAAACCGGCGCCGAGGCAACTTTGGTGTGCCACGGGCTGTAGATAACAGTGGTGAACGATGGGTGTGGGTACTTGTATGGGCGAAAGAAGTGCAGGTTTTGAGCAACTGACCGCCCAGATGAATCACAGAGCTACCAACATTGTCTTCTCAACGATCGTTCATCGAACGTTGCTGAGTATGGGTCTCCGTAGCAGGCGCCTGGTTCATGCATCCATGCAGACCGCTATTCATCGGCGATGAAGGCTGGAATTTGCACGCCAGTACCGCAACTGGGCGTCCATTTAATGGCGACAAGCGGCCTTTTGAGGTGAATCTCGTTTTTTGCTCCATCCGATGGTCGTTGGCGTCTACGGCATAAAACGTCTGAAAGCAGACAACCTGTACCAATAGTCGGAGCGTTATTGATCTAGGAAATGTTTTCGTGGCATTCCCTGAGTGGGAGTGGTCTCTTCATTCTGGAAGGCACAATGGATCAATACAGGCATGCATCTGTCCTTGGGACCATGTCCACCCCTGTGTGCAGTTTCTTTTCCCTTGTCGCGATGACATCTACCAGCAGGACAATGCAACGTGTCACCCAGGTCGGAGGGTACGTGTGTGATTCTAAGAGGACCAAGATGAGTTTATCGTGCTCCCCTAGCCACCAAAGCCCCCACCCAGAAGAGAATCTGTGGGCCACCTCGATCAGGCTGTACGCGTCATGGACCCTGAACCGAGAAACCTAGCGCAGCTGGTCACAGCACTGGAATCGGCGTGGCTCAAAATCCTTGTCGGTACCTTCCAGAACTTAATTCACACTTCTCCTGCACGTCTCGCAAAAGGTGGTTGTTCAGCCTTTTTTGCAGGTGCTCATATTAATGTGACTGGACAGTGTAGAATCTGATCGTTACTGCAGAGGACTTCCTACTTTATTCTGTATTAGGACTCTCAGTAATTACCAAAACTACACGGAGCACTAGTTCAGTAATCTCGTTGGCGTGTTTCGCGATTACGAGTGGTCTAAGTACGTTTACAGGAAAATGATATCATGTGGCTTGACCCAGGGCCAACGAGATATAAGAGCCCTGCAACGAACTCTTGACGTCACACTAATCGGCTTGTCCGCCACACTTCGTGAACGCTCGGTTCCTTGACGGGCCCATTGGGATTGAATATTTAATTGAAAGGGTATCCACTAAAGGTTTTATTTTTGTCGTGTCTTATCGAGAACTGGAATGCATTCAAGCACGCAATCAATAATTATTAAACTCGAAGGAAATAGTTAGTCACTCTCCCCCTCCCCCGGAGGCAGCTGCTGGCACTCGTAAGACCTGCAGTGTCACGTGCTGTGACGTACGCGCCACGGCCTGACTTTCCTGTGGGCCTCGGCTTGACTTGCCGCCAGAAATCCGCATTTGCTGGCGTACTTCTGCACCTGTCTTGGGTAACTGTTGTTTGTTCAAAATGGATATTCCATAACCGTGCTGTAAACGGCCGTATTGTCCCCAGAAACGCTAGCAATCGCGACGCCATTGCGCTCCCTCCTCTCTTCAGATCAGTAGGCATACATTACGGTAGCGATTAAACACGCAAGTTCAAAAATGGTTCAAATGGTTCTGAGCACTATGGGACTTAACATCTATGGTCATCAGTCCCCTAGAACTTAGAACTACTTAAACCTAACTAATCTATGGACATCAAACAACACTCAGTCATCACGAGTCAGAGAAAATCCCTAACCCCGCCGGGAATCGAACTCGGGAACCCGGGTGTGGGAAGCGATAACGCTACCGCACGACCACGAGCTGCGGAAAACATGCAAGTCAATAGCATCTCTGTTCTAAAAATTAAATAGACTCTTCAAAAGGGTTGCTGTGCATACACTCCCGCAGTTTTTCATCATTTCTTGCGTACCTTTCCATGTTGTGCTTAACATTCTGCTGATGGAGCCGCAGTTGACGACGAGTAGGGAAGGATTCTGCCACCACCAAGTACACAGTGTGATCCTGTCACTCTAATTATCCTGGAGTTGTTGAACGGAGAAAATAGATATCTAAATGGATTGCACTGACAACTATTTAAAATCAATGTAACCCTTGTGAACGTGTTACATTGTCAGACAAGAGGCATTACCGCTGTTTCAACTAACAGTGCGTGTTATGATTATTGTACCAATTCCGGTTCTACAACCAAGGAAGTCATATAGAATTTGACCTTTCCTGCCTGGAGAGACATTTTTGTAAGTGAAATTTGGTTTGTGATCAACAACTGTAAGTATACTTCTCTTGTGCTCTTTCGGAAAGGAATGGATGAGGTTAATAACTGTAATGTTTCTCTCCGTCAGCTCACTTCTTTGTGCATGTACGGACAGTGCGCAAAATGATTTATATTCTGTAGCGCGTATGATCGTTGACATAAATGGAGGGTCTTTATACAGCTTAGCTTGTTAAGCTCATTTTATCATCGTATTATATGTAAGTTTCTTGCAAATTTAGGCTCATACACCTCCAGACTGTAAAGCCTGCTATTTTACTGCTTTGTTAATGGACGTGTTCCCTTGCTTGTGGCAACTGAAGCTGGTTTTCTTTGCCACTATAAGTTAGTCTGACGCATTATTGCGAAGGAATGGTAATTTCTTTAAATACTACCCTTTACATTTTCTTCTTTATACGCTAAACTGTCTTTCGCTATAGTTACAATTACGGATTATTTATGACACAGTTACTCCGGGGATGTAGTCTTATAGTACACTTCTAAAAGGAAATCAAGTAAATTTTTATTGATTATTGTTTCATTTTGTTTTCCTTCTCATCTCCATCCCATTCCAGTACCAATACCAGTTCTAAATAACTAGTACTGACTAATTCGACGAACACACAAGTTTTCAGCTGTTTTGTGATACAGTGAAGGGCTTCATTAACACATAAGTCGCTGCCTGCTATGCTGCGTACCAGACAAAGATGTTATACAGGTCTTCTCCTCCCGTATTCAGTGGAATGTGATACTTTATCGATAAAATCTTGTGGTTAACAACTTAAAAATAAACCATGTAAAATTATGGTCAACTAAAACAGTGACTTACCATGTTTATTTTAAGACTATGCAATACCTTGACGGTTTATTCATCATCACTACACTCAATTATCTCATTATAGTCTTTTTGACTTTTATGCCGGGAAGAATTGGAGAAGGAACAAATCTCTTTTAACAGTTTTTTATTTCTCAACAATTATTCATGAAACCTCAGGTTGTTTAAGTGTTTAAGATTGTACTGGACACACACAACATTTTTTATATTTTCTATTGTAAATCTATTCATGTCTTTGGTCCACTTTTCATTTACAATGGAAAAGAGAAGTTCCGAGTTAGCATTATGACTAGATATAAAAAAAGAGAAGTCTACAATTTCCAGCAGTTCAGAATAGCAAGCAACACTAGACGACTGACTGAAATACGCACATCAGACTTCAACTGCCAGTTGGTTTTGTTTCCGTTGACAATCTTTCAAAAATTGTATATAATTACAAAACTGATCAAAGCACAATATATCACTAACGTTTACGTTAATTTGTTCGTTGAGATATGTGGCACAGTTTTCAGCATCCTCCCAAATAAGAATTCTGAGAGCTGCATCCACTTCAAGGCCCTAAACTGTCGATATTGAGCCAAACACTTCTGTAGATGTTGAGTAGCAGGACTATACACAGCTGTCGTCTCTTTGGCAAAGCTGTCACATTCCTGTGAGTGACCTGCTTCCCTTTCACGTGTAAGTATTTTCTTTATTTTTAAGGGCATATAAATATTTTTTTACCTTCCCTGAAAGTTTCTAAAGTAGATTCAAAAACATAAATAGATTCAGCTACATAATTTCATTACTAATTATTGTTGTTGAAACCTGACACCAATGAATGAACAAACGACAATTTAGCTTCACTTACTTCATCCTCGAATTTTTTTTTACGTATCACAGGAATACAGCTTTGAGAAATAAAGTAAGGTTTCAGTGCTGGGAACACATGAATCAACCTCTGAGTACAAGTAAATTGTGAAAACCACCTAGTTTTCGTATGGTATAACAATGGCCCTGTACATACAGTACCAGTGGAAAAGTACTTGAATATTTTCAAAACAACCGAATCAGTATCAGTCTTCAACTTAGAATCAGAACCATGTTGAACACAGTTGTGCAGAACATGTGCTGAAGAGCCCATTCCTACCAAGTTTGAACTTAATGACTTTTTTACATGGCTGAACACATTGTTCTCTGCAGCTCTTCCGATTTCACCAAAATTAGTGTTAGAATTATCACCAGCAAAAGCTGTAACTTTCTTTTCTATATCAAGTGTTTGTAATGTGTCCTTTATGTAAGTGGCCAGTGGGTCTGATTTTTCACTAGACGTGCAGTTCATTTCACTCACTGTCGTATTGATACCACCTGCTTTGGTATCAAAGTATTGTACTAGAATTGGGAACACAGCTGAATGACATAGCTTCTTCCATCTTTTGCAACACTAAAGCAAGAAATACCTCTCAGCTCATACTATAACGTTTATTGAATGTGTCGATAAACCAGATGTAACAATAACTTCAGCTTTAGTGTGGGCACATGAAACTTGCTTAGCAATGGTAGGATCTTTGTAGAAAACAGTGTGTAATTTATTTGTGCAATTCACTGACTTAAAGCTATTATTGTGAAGAACCTTCAATTGCACATACCAAATCATTCTCTTTGCTTTGCTTCGGAACGAAAAAGTTTGTAAGTTTGAAAGACGAGCTTACACTCTGCACATGGGTCTTGTGTTTAGAATAGCTTTCATGTAATTCTAGATCCAACGCACCTGACAATAACGTGATGATATGAACCTCTATGATTATAAATACCTGCTTAGTTTAATACGATCCAATCTCAACCCTTACGATACTTACACGACTTACCTTTATTAGCAACTAATTCAAGCAGGGAAAATGAAACATTCTGCTTCATTTTCGTTTCTTCCTCTTGTGAATTATTTGTACTTACCCATAAGCAGATCGTTAAACCCTGACTTTCTTATCGGCATTTTGTATTCAATTTCTTAATTTATTTTGATGCAAAAGACATATAAATAACTCAAATCTAACCGCAGCCTCCGAGGCTAGTAGAAGCAAAATCAAAAAACATAATGCGGAAGACAGAACATACCGATCGAATACAAAATAGGCAAATTCCTAATGATGTCACCAACGACACAAAAATAAGCTTATTTTGTCGAAAGTATTACAGTGCATTTATTTACGATTAATTAGAGCTACGACTGATTTCCTTTGCTCAAAACTCGCATTTTTTTCTAGCCCAAAAAAGAGGTCATTTTGTAGATTCTTATGAAATCCGCCTTGACACATTTTCTTGCCACGAAAAGAGAACGTGTCTGGGAATATGAGAACGTAAGGTAACCCTACTTCTGGCTAACCGTTGCACGTCACAATTATAGTGGAATTAAGGAAGGGAGACGTGTTACGGTTTAACGAGTCAGCTTTCTTTGAGGCCTTTACACACACACACCGTTCAGTTGGGAAGGGATTTGTTTGGTGCTGTCGGTGTTCGACACAGATTCGTTAATCGTTACAGCGCTTCCAAGGCCGCGCGCAGAATAGTGCTTTGGGCGGGAGGGGGGGGGGTGGTCTCTGTGCTTTTGCTAGGAATACAAAATACGAGATAAAAAGTTTTTGGTTCAGCCCGGACCAGCGGCAATTTGTATAGCCATTTGAACATCTGTCTTACTGTAGCTATGTTACAGTACTTTAAACAAGGTCTGAATGACGAACCGGAGCTGGCGCCCAGGCAAATTGTGCGAATCGATTAATTCTTTTTGCTGAAGAATTTAAATGGACTGAACTTAACGCTCAGCAAATGGCACCATTTGTATATGCACCATTCTGATTTTACTTGCAAAAGCAGTCCCCTTGTTCTGATTTTACTAGGAAAACTAGTCGCCCTTCAGTAACTCCGGACTGAAAGGTGACTGAGGATTGAAATTTGGTCCTCCTGTGTATCGGACCCTTTTTCTAAGATAAGTTTAAACCACTTGAAAAAATCTTGCTTCCTTTGGATTTTACGTGCAAAAATATTAGATTTTTCTGGGAGATTTTTTTGAAGCGCGCCACTTCTGTCCTTTAAACTCGCACGAATCGGTTTATACTTTGCACGAAAGTAGATATATGGGTTAACTCAAAACGATTTTTTCTGTTCAATAATCTTTATCCATTGTCGAGATATGATGGTTTAACTTATTTCTTGGAGGTTTTTCAAACTCACCACATCTACACTCCTGGAAATGGAAAAAAGAACACATTGACACCGGTGTGTCAGATCCACCATACTTGCTCCGGGCACTGCGAGAGGGCTGTACAAGCAATGATCACACGCACGGCACAGCGGACACACCAGGAACCGCGGTGTTGGCCGTCGAATGGCGCTAGCTGCGCAGTATTTGTGCACCGCCGCCGTCAGTGTCAGCCAGTTTGCCGTGGCATACGGAGCTCCATCGCAGTCTTTAACACTGGTAGCATGCCGCGACAGCGTGGACGTGAACCGTATGTGCAGTTGACGGACTTTGAGCGAGGGCGTATAGTGGGCATGCGGGAGGCCGGGTGGACGTACCGCCGAATTGCTCAACACGTGGGGCGTGAGGTCTCCACAGTACATTGATGTTGTCGCCAGTGGTCGGCGGAAGGTGCACGTGCCCGTCGACCTGGGACCGGACCGCAGCGACGCACGGATGCACGCCAAGACCGTAGGATCCTACGCAGTGCCGTAGGGGACCGCACCGCCACTTCCCAGCAAATTAGGGACACTGTTGCTCCTGGGGTATCGGCGAGGACCATTCGCAACCGTCTCCATGAAGCTGGGCTACGGTCCCGCACACCGTTAGGCCGTCTTCCGCTCACGCCCCAACATCGTGCAGCCCGCCTCCAGTGGTGTCGCGACAGGCGTGAATGGAGGGACGAATGGAGACGTGTCGTCTTCAGCGATGAGAGTCGCTTCTGCCTTGGTGCCAATGATGGTCGTATGCGTGTTTGGCGCCGTGCAGGTGAGCGCCACAATCAGGACTGCATACGACCGAGGCACACAGGGCCAACACCCGGCATCATGGTGTGGGGAGCGATATCCTACACTGGCCGTACACCACTGGTGATCGTCGAGGGGACACTGCATAGTGCACGGTACATCCAAACCGTCATCGAACCCATCGTTCTACCATTCCTAGACCGGCAAGGGAACTTGCTGTTCCAACAGGACAATGCACGTCCGCATGTATGCCGTGCCACCCAACGTGCTCTAGAAGGTGTAAGTCAACTACCCTGGCCAGCAAGATCTCCGGATCTGTCCCCCATTGAGCATGTTTGGGACTGGATGAAGCGTCGTCTCACGCGGTCTGCACGTCCAGCACGAACGCTGGTCCAACTGAGGCGCCAGGTGGAAATGGCATGGCAAGCCGTTCCACAGGACTACATCCAGCATCTCTACGATCGTCTCCATGGGAGAATAGCAGCCTGCATTGCTGCGAAAGGTGGATATACACTGTACTAGCGCCGACATTGTACATGCTCTGTTGCCTGTGTGTATGTGCCTGTGGTCCTGTCAGTGTGATCATGTGATGTATCTGACCCCAGGAATGTGTCAATAAAGTTTCCCCTTCCTGGGACAATGAATTCACGGTGTTCTTATTTCAATTTCCAGGAGTGTATATTTGAAAGTTGAACGAATATGAACCGGTTCAACCTTTGCACGAAGGCAGATAAATGGATACAGTCAAAACAAAATTTTTAATCCAATAATCTTTATCCTTTGTCGAGATACGATGGTTTGAAGTCAAGTTATATGTAGGACATAACATCCTTTCTTTTGTGTACTGAATGCGAGGAAACGGCTCAACTGAATCAAATAAAAAATGCATTCTTGTACGTTTTCAAACGGAGCTTCATTCGGATTTCAATTGCAAAAAACACATTTTCGAGAGTTTTTTATGGGCGCCACTACTCTTTTTGAAACTTTCGCGAGCTGGTCCAAATTTTGTAGCAAGGGACACAAATACATATAATTAATGCTCGTCCTGTCGTTTTGTGAAAGCTTTATCCGTTGCCACGATATAAGCAACACGGTTCTAAAGACATTAAAAAAACCTATACCGGATCAGTCGTCATCCGAGTCAATAAAAATCAACATTGGTTGGCAAGCTATGGCGGTCTAATGTGAAAATTAAAGTAGACTAAAAGTTGGGAACCTATCGTAGCACATAAACAGGTGAATATGTCCTGGGCAGAATTCGGCATGTAAAAGAAAGGAACTAGCTTGTCGACTTATATGGTAGCTTCAAAGACATTTAAATCAAAACATCTTGACATATTCACACTTTTTACGACTTAACCCTGCTTCCCCAGCGCAGTGAACTCTCTTAGACCCACTCCCTGTTACATCTATGGCGAGGGATGTAAGAAAGAATAGACACAAATTTATGTACCTCTAAAGAGTGGGACGTATCTAAAATAGGAAGCATCCGAGAGTGTGGAAGAATGTATAATAGGAAGTATTCGAGACTGGGGATGCATACATCCTAAACTATAATACACGATGTGTCACGTTGCACGACACGGCAAATGCCATGTTGGGCGACGCGATGGGAAGTGTCACGTTATACGACGTGACACCATATATAAAGTTTATAAATGTCAAATTTGTTACTTTACTTGACACGGTGCATAATATTACATGGCGTGGGTGTTAATATCAACAAGTAAGAAAGTGAGAATATGTCAAGACGTTTTGGTTTAAATGTCTTTGAAGCTGCTAGATTAAGTCGAAAAACTCGTTCCTTTCTTTTACATCCCTTGTGTTACGATAGAAGCGTTTTTCATTCTGGTACTGATATGGATGTGAAGATAGCTATAGTGACACCAATTAATATATCCTCGCGATGGCATCCGACACTTACTAGGACTGCCAAGTCGCGAGGAACTAGTTCAAGTGCAGTCAACGTACAGCCGATTAGCGATAAATCGGCGGGCTCCGCACAGCCAGGCAGACTCGTTTTCTCGTGGACGGTCGTGAAAGTGATTTTATTCGGCCGGTCTAGAAGACTATTGCGGTTGACTTAGATGCATTGGTTTCTCGATCAAGCCAGTGATGTCCCTTTGTTCCGAGTTGACTTTGCAAAACTTCATTGTATGAATTGCTTGTTGTATTAGTGATTGTCTCGTTGGTAATAGAGCCCTTCTCCTTTATTCACTCACGTTTATTTCGAGGAGAACCTGTTTATAAAACTGGCCGCTGCATTGTTGAACGAATCATCATCTTCGGTTGCAATTTCGTATGTACAACCGAGAAAAGCCTAAAGCAAAATCGCTGCTTCTCTGGAATAGGAGTCCAACGGCTTGATCATTGTGTCATCTTGAGATTCAGATTACAAAGTAGCACTGGTTGTCATATCTTTTTTTCGTAATACATTGTAATGCCTCTTCAATTTAGGACAGCCAGAACATATTTAATAATGATTAGTGGAACCGTTATCGTCCAACCGTTTTCGGAACTGGGATGATCCATCCTTGCGTACTCTCCTCCCTCCCCTAAATGTGCATTTGTAGTTTGGTAACTTCAGATTCTCTCGCCAAAAATAACTTTATGGCACGTTACAGCATTTCACATGGGTCCACAGCCTCGTTGAATTTTTGAATGACCACGTATTTGCCAGTGAGTACATATATTTACCATAGATCCCACAACTTAAATGTCGACTTTTAGTTAGTTATTATCAAGTTGCGGCTGGTCCCGGCTGAGGTTCGAGTCCTCCCTCGGGCATGGGTGTGTGTGTTTGTCCTTAGGATAATTTAGGTTAAGTAGTGTGTAAGCTTAGGGACTGATGACCATAGCAGTTAAGACCCATAAGATTTTCACACACATCTGAACATTTTTTATCATCAAGTGCTCTCACTGCAAGCAATACTACGTATTCCATCCACATATTACATAGTCCTTGCATCGAACAATGAGAATCGATAACTGTCACAAAAAATTACTCACACTATGCGACATAGCAACATGGATACAAGAGACGAAACAGACATAAGCTTGTACGCCTCTTGATAGCGTCCGTTTTTTTCCCCCTTTATTGAGATTCGATTCCCACCAAACGGGGCCGGCTGGCAGCAGGTTAGTACGCTGCTCTTCAGCCTACAGATTTTTTTTAAAAAATGAAGATAATAAATAATAAAAGCAGGCGATAAAATCGGTTTTAGCGTCCGTTACACACATCATTTATATAAAGGATCAAAACACATCTCGCTACTATAACATTTCATAAAACTGACATATAAATAAAGCACTCCTTACTGAGCTTTTCAGTATATAGCAGATGGAAATCTTTTTCGAGAAACTGGTTCGTGGTACCAATGAATATCAATATCGCACTTCATAGTCTTCCAGCTTCGCTAATTAAGATTTTCCATAGTTCCCTATATTAGCTGAGGAAAAATCGGGGACTGTTCCTTAAAACAAGTGACGCTCTATTTTCTTCGTTATTCTTCTCCATTCTGACTTCACAGTTCGTCCCTAACGACCACCACGTCGAAGGGACGTTAAATTACAAACTCACTTTGTCTAATATGTCATTATTATTTAACTAAAGTGACTGATTATTATTAACAAGTAATTATTACATTATCCCCCTCACTAATCGAGGTCATAGTTATATTTCACTGGACGGATGTTAAACATCTGAGAAAATTCATGACAAATCACGCACTAATGGTCTTTACCTGAAATTTAATGGTGCCAACGAATTTCCTCTGCAATTTGTTCAGTTATCAATCAACTGTGCTCAAAATAAATTCTTAGAAATCGATCCATTTCCGTCATTACCTAAGAGCTCTGGGTACCAATCAAATACCTCAGCCGAATAAGCAAATTAGAATGAATACAGCCACCAATTTTCCTTATTACATGGTTTCTCTTTCCTTCTTCTTTTTTACCGTTAGTACTGCATAATAGAAGTTTATCGTCATTAGTACCAGCCGTGAAAGGAAGATTTACTTCGTTCAAAATGTATACCTAACTTGAAGACGTAAAATTGCGCTGTTTTGTTATAGAACTCTCGTTTTGTTGATGTTATCCTTGTCCCCACAAAAATATTTAATGGCGAATGAAAGGCACACATGGAATGGATTACAGTACTTATTGTGCCATAATACGACTTTCAGTTGGCACAACCTTATGTAGTAATGACCCTTCTCTGAGACAAAGCATTTTGTTAGAAGTACAGCGTAACTTTCTCAAGTATGTATTTCCTTCGTTACGTATACAATTCAGTAATGAAACGAATGTTTAATAAAGCTAAATGCAAAGATGAAATCGACATTTCCACTACTGTCATTAGCATTAAGACTTCTTATGCGGGAGAGGGGAACTTCCCAAGAAAATTTAATTATTTTATTTAGTGATGAAACATCAGGTAACCACTCCCCCTAAGCGTGTCGCTGAGGTTGTAATAATTTAATTGCTTGTTTCCTAGAGTTTTATTTTTTTGCATTAAATATCTTAGATACTGTTGCTGCTGCAAGTGGGTTTTGATTCTCACACAGCAGTCGAAAAAAAGGACCTGGTGTAGACAGAGTGCAACCGTTCTTCGTCACTAATAAGACAAATTCAGCAAGATTCGTGACTTATTTCGGAACAAAGAAAGCATCATCTCAGCCATTTTGCAGCTTGAATTTATGGTATTCTAACAAGTGACTTAATTTTAGTACTCAATTATAGTGTTTCTAAGCACATGTTCAGTGAGGGTATCCCGATCATTCTTCTGTCTGTTTTTATTAACGAGGAAATTTATGGAACTGGTTGTCACAGATTAACTTTTATATTCACTAGTGGAATGTTATCTACAGTCTCCCGTAAACTGTCGTGGATAATTCACAGCTGCCGCTAAGCAGCACGTAGCCCTTTGCCGATGTCAAAAAATGCACCATAATGAGTATTCCGTGTGCGTTTAAGATTGACTCTAAGCTGAGATTTGAACCAAAGTTTTCGTTTTCAGTGTCCTTATTCTACGAGCTACATTATTTCACCCAAACCTTAGTAACAGACCACGTCTTAAATCTGCCACCAGCTGCACGATAATCCTCTAAAATTTAGAATCAACGTTTATACTGTAGATAAGAGTTATTTTCTTTGGATTGCTAGTCCTGCAAGGTTAAGAGGAGGAAATGGGAAGTTATTTTGTGTAAAAAGAGATGTTAGCTCCCGTTTTTACCTAAGTGCTATGACCCGTTGCGACCGAATTAGATCATCTTCAGATTTAAAACTAAAATATAGACGGTAGTAGCTACCACCGTCAACTGATGAGCGTTGTTATTCCTGCAACACAACGCCTCTGTTATGCAAATAGTCAGTTTTTCGAATAGTGCAACATAGGAAGCTAAAGATTGAAGCTCCACTTCGATTTCCAGCAAGTACTGAGTTTCCGGTGAAAGGCAGACTCTGGATTCGGGCCTCATGCGATAGGCAAGTGTCACCTTCCACGAAGGATATTGATGTGGAAATGTACAGAAACATTTCTGGATTCTTTCTATCACGTTGACTGCACCACACATTCCCGGATCACAAATCTAATAAACCTTGAATAAACGTAATGCGGATGATACAAGAAAAAGTATAATCTAAGTGTTCTGTGACAACACCGGGCATAATACACTCATGTTCAGAAAAACAGAACACCTTGAACGCCTAGAGATATATTCAGAGGACATGTACATCAGTATATTCTGCAGAAATGATTAATATTTCAGTCACCTCAGTTCAGCATGTGTCCTGCTGCGTATTAGGCACACAGTACGCCATGCGCGTGATAACTTGTTCCATGCGTGATGGCATTGACGCGTATAAAGCGCTAATGGTGTCCTGTGGTATAGCCATTAGATCAATGAGAATTTACAAAGCTGAATGAATACTAATGCTATTAAAGGATACTGCAGACCAGAATTACGCGCTACAAGTTAATATCTCCCTTGATACACTTTAGTTGTGTACGAAAATTTTCATTAATATGTGAATTTAGGTATGTCTTTGTTTTCAGTAAACTTGAGAAAACTTACAAATGCAACAGTAGCAGGGAGAAACATTGGCACCTAGTACGAATTTCATGTGAGCTGTTACCCAGTAGTCCTGCAGAAAATATTAGAACCAAAGGAATACCCAGAGAAGCAGTTGCAATACGACATTAATCGTTGTAGATTCAGTGACTGAATTACATTGCTGCTTTTAATTTCATTTCGTATTGGTTGAATTAAATTGTTTGCTGTGTGTTGTTTGTTGTACACAAGTGATTATTACTCTCAAATTCGTCAATCTGTGACTAAAACTGAAGCATAACTTTCGTCTCAACCATGGTCTAAAAGCTCTGAGATCACTGCTCACCGATATTATAAAATATACACGTACTGGACAGCGAGAGAGTTTCTTTCCGTTTGGAAACCTTACCTCTCAGTCTCAAGTAGTGTAGCACTGTCGCTGTGTCACCAATGAAATTAGTTGAAATATGTTCAAGACAATTAACTCTTTTAGGAAATATTTGTTCTTTATTTGGTCTTCGGACTTTCATTCGTTTGACCGGCTTCAATGGTTAGAATTTGAACAGAACGTATTCTACAATGTCCAGAATAATTTCAGAACATATTTTGCATTGGTATGCAACCAGCACACGTGTTTGCCTTCGTATCACTTGGGTCGCTATTTCTGTAAGACTCACATCCATGACCGTATTGGCATTCGAATTATGGACTGCAACAGGAGGTGGAGAAAAATATGGAAACACCAAAAACATTATTGTGGTGTCACCGCCAGACACCACACTTGCTAGGTGGTAGCTTTTAAATCGGCCGCTTTCCGCTAGTATACGACGGACCCGCGTGTCGCCACTGTCAGTGATGGCAGACCGAGCGCCGCCACACGGCAGGTCTAGTGAGACGTACTAGCACTCGCCCAGTTGGACAGCCGACTTGCTAGCGAAGCTACATTGACAAATACGCTCTCATTTGCCGAGACGATAGTAAGCATTGCCTTCAGCTACGTCATTTGCTACGACCTAGCAAGGCGCCATAGCATTTGATAATTATTATTGTGAAGCCTGTACAGTAACGAGAGAGGTTCACCAATTGTGGATTAAAGTTAAGTATTGAACCAGTTACTCTTGTTTTGCTAGTCTTATTTCTCTGACCCAGACCTCACGCCCGCCTGCGTGTGCTTAATCGCGTGCTTTTCGGCTTCCTCCAAACTCCGCGAATTGGCTCCTGCCATTCACAACAAATATCATGCCTATACTATGTGGGAAAACCGTTGGCACTCAAACGGCTTCCCGGATCCTGTATGATTTCCAGGAGGCTCTTATACCATTCTCCTCGCAAAACAGTGGCAAGTTCAGGTAACGACGATGGAGGTGGGTCGTGATTATGCAACCTTCTTTCAAAAGCAGACCATAAACGCTCAATAATACTTAGCTAACAAAACTAGTCCTTGACGATGTGAGCTGTGTGAACATGGGGCCTGTCGTCCTGGGACACAGCATCGCCAAAGAGGAACGTACACTGTATCGTGGGATAGACCTGATCAGCCAAAATGGTCACATAATTCTTGGCAGTAATGTGACCTTGCAAAGTAACTACGGGTCTCAAGGAATTTCCACGATATCGTTACGTAAATTATCACTGAACCCCCACCATGTTTCACTCTAGAGGCGTAGACTCGGCCTGAAGCTGGAAACCGTGTGCAACGAAATTCATCCGACCAAATTACTTTCTTCCATTGCTCCATAGTCCAGGTTTGATGGCGTCAGCATCAAGTTTTTCTATTACGGGCATTTTCATCACTTATGTATGGTTTCGGAATTCCAGCCCCGCAGTTCCCGGCTTATGGAGAACCTTCGTATTGTTTTATTGATTACAGGGTTCGCGAGTGTGGTATTAAGTTCTGCAATGATTTTTGCAGCTGACGTCCTCTTATTTTTCGTTACAGTCCTCTGCAACGACCGTCTGTCACGATGACGCAACACACAATTTCGTACGCGTTGTTACTTAGCGTATGATGTCTTTCCGCTTTCCCTGCATGCAACATAAATTTTCGATACGGTGCCTTTTGAAACAGCAAACATTTCGGCTCCCTTGATGACGGAAGCACCCGCCATACGAGCACCAACAATTTGTCTGACGTAATGCACTAAACCACACAGAACACTGTTCTGACCACGACGTATTGAGCACATTGCACAGGTGCCGTTGGTGGTCAAATACAACAGTGTCACCTGCAGCCATGGCTAGTAACTGCATTTACACTACTGGCCATTAAAATTGATACACCAAGAAAAAATGCACATGATAAACAGGCATTCATTGGACAAATTTATTATACTAGAACTGACATGTGATTACATTTTCACGCAATTTGGGTGCATAGATCCTGAGAAATCAGTACCTAGAACAACCACCTCTCGCCGTAATAACGGCCTGGATACGTCTGGGCATTGAGTCAAACAGAGCTTGGATGGCGAGTACAGGTGCAGCTGCCCATGCAGCTTCAATACGATACCACAGTTCATCAAGAGTAGTGACTAGCGTATTGTGACTAGCCAGTTGCTCGGCCACCATTGACCAGACGTTTTCAATTGGAGAGAGAACTGGAGAATGTGGTGGCCAGGGCAGCAGTCGAACATTTTCTGTATCCAGAAAGGCCCGTACAGGACCTGCAACATGCGGTCGTGCATTATCCTGCTGAAATGTAGGGTTTCGCAGGGGTCGAATGAAGGCTAGAGCCACGGGTCGTAACACATCTGAAATGTAACGTCCACTGTTCAAAGTGCCGTCAATGCGAACAAGAGGTGACCGAGACGTGTAACCAATGGCACCCCATACCATCGCGCCGGGTGATACGCCAGTATGGCGATGACGAATACACGCTTCCAATGTGCGTTCGCCGCGATGGTCGCATGACCATCATGATGCTGTAAACAGAACCTGGATTCATCCGAAAAAATGACGTTTTGCCATTCGTGCACCCAGGTTCGTCGTTGAGTACACCAACGCAGGCGCTCCTGTCTGTGATGCAGCGGCAAGGGTAACCGCAGTCATGGTCTCCGAGCTGATAGTCGATGCTGCAGCAAACGTCGTCGAACTGTTCGTGCAGATGGTAGTTGTCTTGCAAACGTCCCCATCTGTTGACTCAGGGATCGAGACGTGGCTGCACGATCCGTTACAGCCATGTGGATAAGATACCTG
Source organism: Schistocerca cancellata (assembly GCF_023864275.1). Lineage (NCBI taxonomy): Eukaryota > Metazoa > Arthropoda > Insecta > Orthoptera > Acrididae > Schistocerca > Schistocerca cancellata. Next base: position 442,058,872 of record NC_064629.1, on the reverse strand, counting down.
TCATCTCGACTGCTAGTGATACGAGGCCGTTGGGATCCAGCACGGCGTTCCGTATTAGCCTCCAGAACCCATCGATTCCATATTCTGCTAACAGTCATTGTATCTCGACCAACGCGAGCAGCAATGTCGCCATACGTAAACCGCAATCGCCATAGGCTACAATCCGACCTTTATCAAAGTCGGAAACGTGATGGTACGCATTTCTCCTCCTTACACGAGGCATCACAACAACGTTTCACCAGGCAACGCCGGTCAACTGCTGTTTGTGTATGAGCAATCGGTTGGAAACTTTCCTCATATCAGCACGTTGTAGGTGTAGCCACCGGTGCTCTGAAAAGCCAATCATTTACATATCACAGCATCTTCTTCCTGTCGGTTAAATTTCGCTTTTCACCCGATGTTTCCATGTTTCTGTGCCGTAAGGTTAATCCGTTGCGTACAAAACAGAAAGGTGATACAAACCCGGATTGGCTCTGCGCACCAAATTATCGACCGTTGATATGTTACAGTGATCAGCCTGAGAACGGGTTTTATGTTGCATTGAAGATGTGTCTACTCCTCAGAAACACAGCACACTAACAGGTTAAAACACGTAATCACACTAACAGGGTTTACTCGATTCCCAGCAACATGATGTGCACGACATTTTCCCCCCACACGTTGCGCAACCAATAAAAAATTATGATTACAAAACCATACATCAAATGAACAATGAGGATAGTTATATTAAGTATGTGCCCTGTAGCACAGGTTACCGTTAAAGAGGAAAAATAAATTTGTTGGTTGGTAAAAACTTAGACATCAAGAAAATGTGAAACCATGTCTTGGAAAGCAGAATTAGGGTCGCTAGAAATACAGCGCAGACATCTGGCTGACCTAAAACACAATATGAAGCCTCCTCACCCTGCGGCGCGTAAACAAGAGCAAGAAGAGAAGAGAAGAGGTGCTGAAGGGAGCGTGAGGATGGGCCCAATTACTGTCGTCCGCCCTGCGGACGGCCGTGTTTGATCTCATTATATGCGTGCCACACCGCCCATCGCAGCATAAGCATTAATTAAGTCAAATTGCAGCAATTATAGCCACAAATGTTCTCGTTTCAGTTTGAGGGGGAGATAACGTGGCACGCGTAACAGCTGTTTTCTATTAGCAGCAGCAGTTCCCGTGGTGAAAAACGTCGCCGGCTTATTAAACGCTTCTCTCAATCAGACAGGCTTACTTGCAGTCTTTGAGGTCCGCTGTAGGACGGACGTATGCACAGCCCGTAAACTTCTCACAGTAGCTGAAACATTCTTGTTATGAATTTTAAAGGAGCAGTTTCTTGTAGTGGTGTCGAGCTAAAACCATATTACATTTATTATCGACCCAAACGTCGAATTTGACATCGTTATCTCTTGTTAAGTTTGATTCTTTCGGAGAGGTGAGCACTTTGTTATTTCGATGTGAGATGCTGCTAATCCGACAGAAACTAATGAGAGCGAACGCTTTCCTACACTTTCAGCTTGAGTAAAACAAAGGTTTCTCATATATTAACCGAATCATAGCGTGGATTAACGACAGTTTTTCTAGCTAAACTGTTGAGATTTACTGTCCGCACTCCCCTTTGGGCGAATCTCACGGTGCTTCCACATCGCCACCACACAGACAGTTAAACACGAAAATACACGTAACAGATTTTAATAGATGGTAAGCAGAAGCAGTAAGGTTTAACATCCCGTCGACGAAGAGATCATCACAGTAGGAAAGCAAGCTTTTATTAGAGAAAGGGGAGGGGGGGGATGAAATCGACTGCGGCCTTCTCAAAGATTTCTTCTTAGCATTTACCATTTGGGAGTGAAGGCAAGCACGGAAAATCTACATCCGGACTGCCGGACAGAAATTCCTTCCTAAATGCTGTTTTCGTTACCAATTGGCCATATCTTCTCATAGAATTAAGTGTCACATTCATTGTAAGCTATGGAGCATTACATGAAGAGCACTTGTAGTCAGATATTACTAGAAGGAAAAAAAGAAATCACTATAGTCGAAAGAACTTGGTAAGTGCTAATAACGACCCATAACATTCGCGAAGGAAATCTAAACAAATTAAGACATGTCTCACACTACATGCGATACATATCATTTTTTCCTCTTAATTCAACGTAAATGCCACATATTCCAAGATGAATGGTCAGTATTCAGAGATATGACATGAACGATCATTTGAAACAAAAAATATAGTAAGCATTGGCACCAAAATACGTAGTTTAAGGGCTATGACCAGTTCTTCATCTTCGAAAATGTGAAACTAATGTCTTTTACTGCAAGCTCTTTGCTTTCCTTATTTTGAGAGCTAGTTTTATGGATCATAAGAAAAAAAAAGTCCCGTGAACATGGGCTTAAACGCGTGTCTCTTAAGATTTATGTGCATTTGTTCACCTTCGTTACTGCGAAACACATCTTTTCTACTGAACAAGTGCTCATACATCTTAAGGTCTGCTTTTTACAGTCCATGTGTACTGGACAATTTTTCTAGTTTTGGCCCATACTGTCTACCCCTAAAATATGGAAAGCCGGGAGCTTGCGGCAGAAGAGATTTGATTCACAGTATAGAAGATGAAGAAGTCGTCGTAACTCTTTAGGTATGCATTTTAGAGCCCATGTTTACTAGACCTTTTTGTTGCAAATATTCCGAAAATTGACTATTCCTCCTGAGACATACTGTACACACTGAGGTGCCAAAAGTCATGGGATAGCCATACGAACCAATACAGATGGTGAAAGTATCACGTACACAACGTATAAAAGGGCTGTGCATTGGTGGTGAAGTCATTTTTACTCAGGTGATTCATGTGGAAGGCTTTCCGACGTAATTATGGCCACACGAAGGGAATTAACAGACTTTGGACGCGTTGAACGCGGAATGGTAGTTGGAATTAGACACATGAGACATTATATTTCGAAAATCATTACGGATTTCAATATTCCGCATTTCATAGAGTCAAGAGTGGACCAACAATACCAAATTTCAGGCATTAACTCACATCACAGGCAATGCGGTGGCGGACGAGAGAAGCTGCGCTTGCATACGGTTGTTGGTGTTTACAGACAAGCAACCCTGCGTGAAATAACCACATAAATAAATGCGGGACGTACGACGAACGTATCCGCGAGGACACTGCGTCGAAATTTGGCGTTAATGGGCTATGGTGGCAGAAAACCGACGCTAGTGCGTTTCCTAACAGCACGACATCGCCTGCAGCGCCTCTCCTGGGCTCGTGACCGTGTCGGTTGGACCATAGGGTACTGGAAAATCGTGGCCTGGTCAGGTGAGTCCGAATTTCGGATGGTAAGAACTGATGGTAGGGGTCGAGTGTGGCGCAGACCCCACGCAGCCATGGACCCAAGTTGCCAACAAGGCCATGTGTAAGCTGTTGGTGGCCCCGTATGGCGTGGGGTCTGTTTACATAGAATGGGTTGGGCCTTCTGTCCAACTGAATCGATAATTGACTGGAAATGGTTACGTTCGGCTACTTGGAGACCATTTGCAGCCATTCATGGACTTCAAGATCCCAAACAACGATATCGTGTCACTGGGACACGACTGGTCGCGATTGGTTTGAAGAACATTCTGGACACTTCGAGTGAATGGTTTCGCCACCCAGATCGTCCCACACGAATCCTGTTGAACAGTTATGGGACATATTCGAGAGGTAAGTTCGTGTACAAAATCCAGCATCGGCCACACTTTCGCAGTTATGGACAGTTACAGAGGCAGCATGGCCCAACATTCCTGCAGGGAAATTCCAACGACTTACTGAGTCCTTGCCACGTCGAGTTACTGTACTACGCCGGGAAATGGAGGTCCGACACGATTTAGGAGGTATCCCATTACTTCGACACCTCAGTGTATAAGCAGAACACCGTGCCAGCCCCGACAGTCAGTGATTTTAATTCCTGATGACGATGGTGGAGACAGCTGTCGAAAGTTCGAGTGGTTTATTCGAAATGACGGGCCTTGTAAACCTATAGTAATGTTATGAAACATAGAGACACCTCAAAACTGTGTGTCGGAGTGATAATGGAGGATAAATGCATGTCTTTCATCGGAAGCGCTCTTTGAATTGTGTTACCAGGTCGCCTCAAGGATCGACTGACTGCGGCAACTTGGCCTCGACACTCCACGAGGGGCCAGTCCACCACGCAGTTTCAGTACGCCAAATTCAATCAACAAAGGATATAGCGGTGCAAAGGAGAAATGATTTGATCCCACTGACAGCCTTGGGACTGTGACGAACCCAGACTCTCCAGTGTACCTATTCCCACAGAGAAGCTAGTAACACGGTGTCCTGGAAGAGAAGTATGTGAGTTTTTGAAGGAATGGAGAAGAACAACTGGCAAGTTGTCACTAAGGTGTTCGTGGGTAGGTAACTGGAAAGAGGTAAGAAGATTCGGATTTAATGACACGTCGACGACGAGCTCATTAATGATAGATAAGAAAGCTCCTACTGGGAAAAATTTAGTTTGAGGGAAACAGTTGAAAATCTAAATCTGAATGGCTGGACGGAAACGTCAGTCCAGCTTCTGGTGAATACATCAATGGCACAGCCTCTGCGCCATCATGCTCCTCTCATATTGAGGAACGACTACTACGTGACGTGATACGTAACTACGCTCACTCCGGAAACGTTCTGCGGTGATGCCAACAAGCCGGCACCAGAAGTATACGTCTAGTTCAAAATGGTTCAAATGGCTCTGAGCCCTATGGGACTTAACTTCTAAGGTCATCAGCCCCTATAACTTAGAACTACTTAAACCTAACTAACCTAAGGACATCACACACATCCATGCCCGAGGCAGGATTTGAACCTGCGACCGTAACGGTCGCGTGGTTCCAGACTGTAGCGCCTAGAACCGCTCGGCCACCCCGGCCGGCTATACGTCTAGTCTCTTCCTGTGTGACTGTCAAGTAAAGGAACAGAACCACAGAAAATCTCCACAAAAACAGAACCACAATATTATGCCTCACCTTAAAGGTTTCATTATGAGCATCATGTCTGCCAGTAGATGGCGTTTTGTATGCTAGATCTTTCACAAAACGCTTATGCCACGTTTCCGCGGAACAATCACGTCGCTCACACCACTGGATGTGGCAGCGCCCTGCTCTTGTCATTATCACGTAGTGTGAATGGAATACCACCGCGAAAATGACGTTCCTGAACATCTTTCGAACAGTAAATGTGCATCTGCAACAATACTCTCAAGCCACGGTACGGAGCGTGACAGACAGCAGATGATATACCACCATCATCATTTCCTTATTATTTCTATAGCGGATGGTGTGTGGGAGGAAAGGCTGTCACTATGGCTCTGTATGAGCTCCAATACATATCTAATTCTACCATCGTGATCACTACACAAATCTGTAGGTAGCATCTTCAGTATTAAAAACAAATCTTTTCCGGGACAAGACCATCATTAGCCGTTTTATCAAAACCAGCTTCAGACGCAGGTAATGATAACAGCAAACAATGGGGAAATCTCCCATTGTAGGCCTGTGTACAATCCTACTGTATCATACGAGGTTTGACTGCAGACTGTTGACTGTAGACAGTTTTTGGCACTTATCTTTTATTGCTTTACCGGATCCCGCCATTCCCTACATAGTTCTACCATTGAAGTAATCAAAGAAACAGCAGTAGGTAGATCACAGCTTATAGACATGTGGGTATCATTGTCTCCAGTTGTTGTTGTTGTTGTTGTCTTCAGTCCTGAGACTGGTTTGATGCAGCTCTCCATGCTACTCTACCCTGTGCAAGCTTCTTCATCTCCCAGTACTTACTGCAACCTACATCCTTCTGAATCTGCTTAGTGTATTCATCTCTTGGTCTCCCTCTACGATTTTTACCCTCCGCGCTGCCCTCCAATGCTAAATTTGTGATCCCTTGATGCCTCAGAACATGTCCTACCAACCGGTCCCTTCTTCTTGTCAAGTTGTGCCACAAACTCCTTTTCTCCCCAATTCTATTCAATAACTCTTCATTAGTTACGTGATCTACCCATCTAACTTCAGCATTCTTCTGTAGCACCACATTTCGAAAGCTTCTATTCTCTTCTTGTCCAAACTATTTACCGTCCATGTTTCACTTCCATACATGGCTACACTCCATACAAATACTTTCAGAAGCGACTTCCTGACACTTAAATCAATACTCGATGTTAACAAATTTCTCTCCTTCAGAAACGCTTTCCTTGCCATTGCCAGTCTACATTTTATATCCTCTCTACTTCGACCATCATCAGTTATTTTGCTCCCCAAATAGCAAAACTCCTTTACTACTTTAAGTGTCTCATTTCCTAATCTAATTTCCTCAGCATCACCCGACTTAATTAGGCTATATTCCATTATCCTCGTTTTGCTTTTGTTGATGTTCATCTTATATCCTCCTTTCAAGACACTGTCCATTCTTATCTCCAGTAACATTCATTTAATGGCTTCACTGACTTTACCTCTGTTCACTTTCATTTCTAAGAACTACTTTGAGCAAGCACTGTTTGCTATTCGGATTCAAGGAACAGCAGTCGTACAGACGAAATGTACGAAGCGAACTGAACACAGTGAATGCACTTACGCCACACTGAGAACGGCCCCCCTCGGACTGCATCAGTTGCCGTGGTAAGTAATCTACATCTTCATTTACGTCATCATACATACTCCGTAAGCCATGGTACGGTGCCTGACGAAGGGTACCCTGCATCACTACTAGTCACTTTCTCTGTTGTTCCACTCGCAAATAGAGCGATGGTATAATGACTGTCCATACACCTCCGTACGAACCCTAATTTCTCTTATCTTATCTTCTTGGCCCTTCCGCGAAAAAATCGTTGATGGCAGTAGAATCGTTCTACAGTCAGCTTCAAGTGCCGGTTCTCTGAGTTTTCTGAATAGTGTTCGTCGAAAAGAACGTCGCCTTCGCTCCTGGGATTCCCATTTGAGTTGCCGAGGCATTTCCGTAACCCATGCAGGTTATTCGAACCTTCCGGTAACAAATATACAAGCAGATTGCCTCTGAATTGCTTCGATGTCTTTCTTTAATCTGACCTGGCACGGATCCCAAACACTGGAGCAGTACGCACGAATGGTTCCTATGTATGGTGTTCATTACAGATAAACCACACTTTCCAAAGATTGTCACAATAAACCGAAGTTGACCATTCGCCTTCGCTACCACAAACTTTACACGCTCGTTCCATTTCATATCGCTCTGCAGCATTACGCTTGGATATTTAATCTATGTGACTGGGTCAGTAGCACACTACTAATGTAGCATTCCATTTTAAGGGTTTGTTTTTGCTATTCGTCTACATTAACTTATATTTTTCTACATTTGGAGCTAGCTGCTATTCGTTAAACATACAAGAAATTTTGTCTAAGTCACCTTGTATCCTGCTACAGTCACTGAACGACGACAGCCTCCCGTACACCACAGCACCACTGCTACTCACCCCTCTAAAGAAAATAACAGCGGTCCAGTCACACTTCTCTGGGGCACTCCTGACATCCTTGTCTCTGATGAACACGCGCCGTCGAGAACAACCTGAGGAGTCTTCGAGACACTCACATATCTGACCCTGTTCCGTATGCTCGTGTCTTTATTAACAGTTTCCGTCTCAAGGACATTTATTATATTCGAACTGATAAAATGTTCAAGAATTCTGCTGCAAATCGATGTTAAAGATATTGGTCGGTAAGTTTGACGGTCCGTTCTTTTACCCTTCCGATATATAGGAGTCACCTGTGCTTTTTTACTGTCGCTTGTGACTTCGTGCAGGGTTATAAAAGCGCTCGCAGTCTGCATATGCGAATACACTTCCGTTATATCGAGCAGCTCCTGTATTTTGGAACGCAGACATCAGTCCTCTGTATTCCTATGCCTGGGATGATCTCGAAAATAAAACGTACAGTTGAAGAACTGGAGCAGCGAATTATGTACTAAATGGTTCAAATGGATCTGAGCACTATGGGACTTAACATCTGAGGTCGTCAGTCCCCTAGAACTTAGAACTACTTAAGCCTAACTAACCTAAGGACATCACACACATCCATGCCCGAAGCAGGATTCGAACCTGCGACCGTAGCAGCAGCGTGTTTCCGGACTGAAGCGCCTAGAACCACTCGGCCACGCGAATTCGTATCACAGCAGGAGCACTCTCGTGGTTATCCCACGCACCCTGACTACAAAATTGTATGTCAGTCTGGTGTTTGGACCTGTTGTACTACCATTCATGAGCAGCATTCCAGGGGGCGTTTTCCGACAAGATATGGGACATCATCGGACGAAAATTCCAGCTTCATCCACAACCAGCATTAGCCGTCCCTGTATTGACCGACCAAGTGTAACTGGCACGGAACTCCATCCTACAAACTGACATCCGGCACTTGTTCAGCAAAATGCATGCACGTTTGCATGCATGCATTCAACATTCTGGCGGTTGCACCGGTTGTTAATGTACCAGCATTTCACATGTGTAATGGCTTACCTTACCCTTACATTAACCTGTAATCTTGCAATTTTAATTGCTTAAATGTGTTACCTAGACAACTGTATTCCCGAAATTTCATTGCTCCACATTAATCATTCTTCTATGTTACATATTTTTTCATCAATGTATTTAAAGGGGTAAAATAGAGCAGAACATCGAGAAAACTGTTCTCTCGTATTTCTATATTGAACTGAACACATAGCAACGATATAGAATAAGTATTCTGCTTAAGACGCGCAAGGCATAGCTAAAGGTGCGGAAGAAAAAGTGAATAAGTTTCGGCGCGCATCATTCTCGTCACGTGTACGCTCTCCGCGCACGGCTACAGCTTAATTACAACCCGCAAATAAACACCTCAGCCCAGTCTGATGCTCGTTAATCTTCTAGCTTTCCCGCTTTCTGATAATTAAATATATCCGCTTGTCCATCACAGAGCCGAGGTCAACACTCGCCTGGCAGCTGAGCTTGGAGCGACGTGAGGTGGGAGTCTAATGCAATATAATTCATCAGCTCCGGCTGGCAGATATGCGCGGATTTAATTCATCCCGCATGGTAGGCTCTCGTAAATTATTCCCCGGAACGGCCCGTAGCAGTCCGCGTAACAAGTAAAAAATAAATAAATATATTACAGCAGGTAGGCGCAACTCGCAGTTCTGTCTGTACGCGATACAGCTGCGAAGGCGTTACTAGAGAGCTCTTATTGATCTCCGAGAGTTTTGTGCGCGCACGGCGTATAGCGACGAACTGCTATCAGAGAGTGCGTAATTACAACTGTTGTGGTTCGTAGCAGCTATCACTACCTCGCACTCTTTTCACTGGACGCAAGAGGAGGACGCGATCTTAAGTAGTAGCAAACATGGTCGCAGATGCCATACAAGGGAAGGTTTGTAGCCACTATAAATTCTTTTCATTAGCAGAGCTATAATTCGTAGTCGCGCTGATAATCTTATTTCGGAGAGCTGCCTCCACCGACACTGAAATTGCATATCACGCTGTGATGTGATATTTCGTTTTGTACATCAGGAAATTGAATTTCGAATTAATCTGAAGTTCCAGCCAACGTTTCATATTAATGCCTTACTATGTGTTAGTTGTGCGGAGTAACTTTTTATGATTGGACTTCTGTTATCAGATTTAGTTATAACTTTTGAATGTAGCAATGCGAAAGAATCGTATCTCCTTTTATTTACCTTTGTCCTACTTCTGTTACTAGTATAACTGTCTATACAGGATGAGACTAAATACTATTATCATATCTTCACGGCATGTTCCAGGGCGTTTATGGAACAGTTTTTGTATGGAAATCTGTATTTGGTATCGTGAGATTCCAGTTTCTCTCTTTCCTCGGAAAAGGACGCTGTTTAGAACTCTGCTTAATAAATGTTCAGATGGAAGACAATCTCTGCAGCTGACAGGTATTGTTTTCTCTCCAAGACTTATTTGGGTTAGAGAAAGTAAGGAACGAAGACTAGTGTTTAACTCCCCGTTGATAAAGAGTTAGAATCGGAGCACAATCATGGACTAGGAAGTACACTGGCCGTGCCATTTCAAAGAAACCATCCCGCGATTTGCATTAACGGATTTAGGGAAATCTAGGAAAACCTAAATCTGAATGACTGAATGGGCATTTGAGCCGTCGTCCTGCAGAATGCGGGTCCAGTGTGCTAATCACTGCGTCACCTCGCTCGGTTTGGGTTAAGGAACAGACCAAAGTCACATAGCGATAAATCTTGAGGGCAAGCTATGTTAAGAATAATGTCAAACCGTTCTTTCATCACAGTATTTGATGTACGATGACGAGCATTGTTTTAACGAAATATTAATTTTTGAAAGCCAATATCGTTGTCTTCTGTTTCATATTATCCAAAAGGTTTCAGCAACGTTATGTAATAAGACACAGTCGCTGTTCTATCCTTTCCGAGACAGTCAATCGTGATGATTCCCTATGAGCTCCACAAAGCAAACGTTATGTCATTTCCCGCCAATAAATCGGTTTCCTCTTTTCTCGATGCAATTTGGCATTCCACGACTCATTATAACTGTTGTTTTGCCTCCAAAGTGTGGTGGCGGAACCATATTTCTGCAACTGTCACATAAGCACGTCAAAAGTTCGTCAGACTACACTCTAGAATATTCTTCCACGACACCGCAGGTTCATGGTTTTTATTATATCTTCAGGAGAGAAATCTCTTTGTATCAGTCCTACGTTGATTACGTAGAAAGAGACACTGTGAATTAGCAGCAATCAGACTTTCGTACAATAGGGATCTATTTTCGGTCTTTGTTGTTTTTGACAGATATATATAAATGAAGTTTCACTTGCATTGTCAGAAGATAAATATTTTGTCCAGATTATACAGTTATAATAATAAAAAGTAGTACAATTCCTCTCAATATAAAGAGAGCTAATGTAATGTTTCAAAATATCGACAGCTGGCTCAAGAGAAATGTATTATAATTAAACTTTGATAAGACTCGGTACAGACAATACAGCACCTCTTGTCGGATTTCACAAGCTATAAAACTAGTCTACTCAAACAATGAAATACGAGAAGCAGATATGGTTATGTTTTTGGGACTACAGATATACTACAAGTTAAACTGGGAAACCTAATGCCTAGGATTAATGAAGCGCCTTATTCACCTACATTTACAGTACGCATGATTACTAGTACATGTGTTTAAAATTTGAGGGAATAATTTATTCTATGTGTTTCCGCTCAGCTAATGAGCAACAGAATAATTTTTAGATATATTTGGTTTTAAAAGATACCGCAGAAAGTTCTTAAAGACATGTGATATTTCGACAAAATTTTCACAAAACATATACAGGGTGCTACAAAAAGGTACGGCCAAACTTTCAGGAAACATTCCTCACACACAAAGAAAGAAAATATGTTATGTGGACATGTGTCCATAAACGCTTACTTTCCATGTTAGAGCTCATTTTATTACTTCTCTTCAAATCACATTAATCATGGAATGGAAACACACAGCAACAGAACGTACCAGCGTGACTTCAAACACTTTGTTACAGGAAATGTTCAAAATGTCTTCTGTTAGCGAGGATACATGCATCCACCCTCCGTCGCATGGAATCCTTGATGCGCTGATGCAGCCCTGGAGAATGGCGTATTGTATCACAGCCGTCCACAATACGAGCACGAAGAGTCTCTACATTTGGTACCGGGGTTGCGTAGACAAGAGCTTTCAAATGCCTCCATAAATGAAAGTCAAGAGGGTTGAGGTCAGGAGAGCGTGGAGGCCATGGAATTGGTCCGCCTCTACCAATCCATCGGTCACCGAATCTGTTGTTGAGAAGCGTACGAACAGTTCGACTGAAATGTGCAAGAGCTCCATCGTGCATGAGCCACATGTTGTGTCGTACATGTAAAGGCACATGTTCTAGCAGCACAGGTAGAGTATCCCGTATGAAATCATGGTGGTGAATCGAGGAAGTACAGTACATACTGACGAAACTAAAATGAGCTCTAACATGGAAATTAAGCGTTTCCGGACACATGTCCACAAAACATCTTTTCTTTATTTGTGTGTGAGGAATGTTTCCTGAAAGTTTGGCCGTACCTTTTTGTAACACCCTGTATATACGTACATTAATGCCCATTATCATTACGAAAATTTCTCATTTATAAAAAAGATTGTGGAAACCACAAATATAAACTAAGATTAAAAACAGCTTTTGCGAAGACTTCAAGAACATAACATTAGCAGAGATAAGATTCAGATACATGGGTCCACACGTATTCAGTTAGCTGCCAGCATCTACTGAAAGTCTTGTCAGTAATACGATGGTGTTCAAGGCTGTACTAAAGAGTTTCGCCGGGACACTCCTTCCATTCAGCGGAACAACTTCTTCATAGAAATTAATGTATTAGGTTAGAGTTAATATTGTCTCTGCCATATTACAATATTTCGTGATATCAAGGTATTTCAGTGTATTTCGTTTAAATAAAATGCAAATTTCTGGCTTCTTTCCATACCTCAGAGACCTCTCCCTGTTGGGTCCATGTAATACAGCTCCAGTAACGAAGTGTAGTGAGCACTTTTTATTCTGGCCTCAACACACGCAGCACCCAAATTACGCTCAGATTCCTTATACACAGAGCTAGACTGAGCGATAACACGTGCCCATTCATATGAGATGCCTACCACCTCATCAATCTCAAGAGCGATTTTCTTCCAATTTCATAGACAGTTTCTTCGAATAAACATCAGTCGGTGACAGAACATGTCAAATCTGTAGCGTTTTTGTCATTTCGTTTGAATTCATTCATCTACTTGAAAATGTTTTGCACCGATCGTAGCTCCCCATGAACCTTTTATAACTTAGTTTCCATAAGTTTCCAGTTTGTTTAGTAAAAATGTTTATCACTATACAACACCCAGCTCCATCCATTTCAATGAAACATGCAAAACCAATCATTTCATTTAGGTGACAACAAAAAACTAAACGATTCGTCTATAGCAAAGATTAAAGGAAACTGCTAGTTCATGCCCTTTCATCATAAACTGTTTATATTTTTTCTGCTCGTTACAGAACAACCTCACCGCAGCTTGCCCCGCTTCATCGCCATCAAAGTGAAGTCCTCAAAGGTTTTCTTTAACTTCTGGAAACAGATGAAAATCGGATGGGGCCTAGTCGTGACTGGATGGAGGATTATCGATGACAGTGAACCCAAGGCTTTGGATTGTTGCAGATGTCGCAGTGCTCGTGTGCAGTAATGGCACTGTCAGTGCTGCAGGATAGGAATTTCAATTGGAGACACGTTTTCTGCGGTTAGAAACTCTATTACAGCATGCAGTTCTTCACGCATCTACGTAGTTATCTTACAGACTGCCATGTTACACACTACAGTTCGCAGTTCTCAAGCGGCAGAAGGCTCCAAACATGTAGACACGTAGAAAGAAGATTTATAACGTTAATAATGTTTGTTTTATTTTAAAATATTGAACAATTTTCACCTAAAAAATTCTGAGGGATTACTTTTCGAATATGAAGTAGCAGTGCCTGTACTATTAAGAAGTGCAGTGCAATGTTTCTTCGGACATACATGCATACCAGACCCTCGACTCTTGATAACGATGTCCTTCCTGTACAAGAATACGCATAACGTATGTAAGCAGATTGTGACAAAAGATTGACGACCAATGGAAGTTTGGATCTGGCTGTGATTCGTGCACCGATAGCCGAAGCGGTTAAGGCGAACGAGTCCCGGTCTGGAACTAATTTTCATTGTCGCCATTCTAATATACAGCTCAATGTGGTTCATATTCGCAACTAGGAATATATTTCTTGTATTTCTCGACGGGTGTAGTCGCTGCAGTGCCTGTTGAATCAGAAAATTGCATACAAATTGCATCTTTACAAAGTGATGAATAGAATTAAATAAAGTATGTTAGTTAATGACATCGGTGCATGACAACAGTTAGTACCAAAAAATCTGAAATCATAAGTGATAATTCTATGGTTTCGTTTAATCAATCACATACGAGGTAACTTCAAGAAAAGATCGACTGATGCAAGCTCAGCTCACCATTATCTTAGTGGTAACCCAGAGCAACTTACAAGCATGTGTAGCTCAGAATTCTTCCAAGGTAAAGAATAAGAAATTTCTGTGACCAGAATTAAAAGATTGCATGCAACAGATTCTTTGAATAACTTTTTGTAGCAGTCAGATAATCTCACAGGTAACGATATAAAAATCCGTCCACAAATGAACATTTAAAAATCAGCATTTAAAAGAGCATAAACAGTTTAATAAAGTAACGTCTCATTGTTTCTGGTTTCTTCTGTCAGATTACCTCAAACGTATACCATACGAGGGCATACTGAAAAGTAATACGGGAAATGTATTCGCATTTGCGAATATGAACCACGTTAAGCTGTATGTTACACTGATGACAATGAAAATTTCTGCCTGACTCGGACTCGACCCATGACTTCTTGCATTACGTAAACGGTCGCCTTAACCACTTTGGCTACTCGCATTAAAATCACACCCCCTCCCCCCCCCCCCCTCCCATAAACTTCCATATGTTATCGTCCTTGTGGCACAACCTGTGCTCATACGTTGCGTATGTTCCTGTCCAGGTAGGACACATTTGTTTAGAGTTGAGAGCCTGCTGTTCTATGTTACGTCCTCAGTCCTCTTTCTAAAACTTTTGAGAATAGAAATATTCCTACAGCACTTTCGTATCATTTGCCTCCTCCATCTTCCTGTCCAACTTCTGCAGTTTCTCTGTCCTGTTGTGGCGCTCCCGAAGCTGCTGTAGCGTCCTCTTCCCTCACGGTTTTAGCGTCTAGGCGTCGCATGCTCTACTTTCCGACGATTGAATCACATGGCTTCATATGGTACACTGAGGTGACAAGTCATAGGACACCTACTAACATCCTTTTGCCCAGCGTAATGCTGCAACTTGACGTGTCATGGTATCAACAGGGCCCAACCCTTTCCATGTAAACAAGGCGCACGCCATTACAGAGCTTCCACCAGCTTGTACAGTGCCTTGTTGACAACTTGTGTCCTTGGCTTCATGGGCTCTGCACCAAATTTGAACCCTACGATGAGCTCTTACCACCTGAAATTGGGACTCATCTGAACAGGCCACGATTTTACAGTCTTCTAGGGTCCACCGATATGGTCACAAGCCCAGGAGAGGCGCTGTAGGCAATGTCGTGATGTTAGCAAACGCACTCACGTCGGTGTTCTGCTTCCATAGCCCATAAGGCCAAATTTCGGCGCAGCGTCCTCACGGATACATTCGTCGTACGTCCCGCATCAATTTCTGTGATTATTTCGTGCAGTGTTGCACGTCTGTTAGCATCAACAGCCCTACGCAAACACAGCTGCTGTCGGTCGTTAAGTGAAGGCCGTCCGCAACAGCGTTGTCTGTAGTGAGAGGTAACGCATGAAATCTGCCATTCTCGGCACACTCTTGACACTATGGATCTCGGAATACTGAATTCCCTAACGATTTCCGAAATGGAATGTCTCATGCATCTAGCTCCAGCTACCATTCCTCAACCAGAATCTCCTGTCGTACAGATATAATCATGTCGGAAACCTCTCCACATAAATCACGTGAGTACAAATGACAGCCCCGTTAATGCACTGTCCTTTTATAGCTTGAGTACGGGCTACTACCGCCATCTGTATATGTGCATATTGCTATCAATGATTTTTTTTCTTTTTTCAACTCCGTGTATGCTGATGGGTACTACAGTCTTCTAAACCATTTCCTACTCTTACAGATACTTTATCTTGCCAGACTTCTACATCAAATTGGCTTAGGTACATTATGTATTTATTTACACAATAGATTAAAACATTCTTTCGGCTACCTAAGAAGATGAAAGAGATGTAGCTCCCTGCGTAAGGCAGCGAATGTCTCAGAGTTCCACATGTTCATTAAATTCCATGTGAATACAGGCAGTAGTTACATGGACATTGTAATCGAGCTGTTTCTCAGTGCTGTACTGAACGTCAGCGGTGGAATGTAAATACATATGCTGTGTCGAACACAGCCTTATGAATATTGTGTGAGAGGTCACCGATTTTAGCTCACGCTTAAAACTACTTGGACTCAGTCATCAAAGAGACTGTGCATATCAGAATGAGACTACATAGGAGTACGTGTGTATCTCGTATTATACGTCGTGGTGAAAACAAAGATGCTGGCACCAATGGAATCCTTGGCCTATTACATTTGTGTGATTTCGTTACTGCTGTGACGGGCAGTTGCATTCCAGATGATAGCAATTGTGATTAATGTCGAAATCTCAGATTTTCACAGAGAATTAACGCGACAAGTTAGTTAGTTGCGTGTTCCATTGATCAATAGCACGGAGTAACCATTATGATGTGGAACGTGTCAAATGCACAAGAAATGCGCACAGGAAACAAGTTTTTTTAATTATAGTGTTATACCTAAATATTTCTATTATCTATCCCATTCCCTTAATAGGCACAAAATTCATATAATATGCATAGTGCATCGAAAACAGTCTATACAAAATACACCGATATTTCGGAGACATTTGTCAGGCTCATCTATACACTCTCTGTATGTCTGGAACATCGCTGAAAAATAACCACTGAGTGAACATAGCGTCATCACTGGGTTATCAAATAACACCGCTCACGGCTTAGGCCTCTTCTGACTGGCCAATTGCTGCGTACAAGGCAGTACCTGGGGCCATCTATGATCGTATGACATCTGATCAGCATGTCGCCAATAATTCCAGCAGTTACTGCCAGTTAATGAATCCTGATGGTGCTGCTGCTTCTTTTTTTCAAGCAGCTTCCCATTTGACCTCACGAAGCTGTGTGTAAATTGTTCCTGACCACCATATCTCAGAAAAAAGTCTGAGGATGGCTGGCTCTGAGCACTATGGGACTTAACAGCTATGATCATCAGTTCCCTAGAACTTAGAACTACTTAAACCTAACTAACCTAAGGACATCACACAACACCCAGTCATCACAACGCAGTGAAAATCCCTGACCCCGCCGGGAATCGAACCCGGAAACCCGGGCGCGGGAAGCGAGAACGCTACCGCACGACCACGAGCTGCGGACAAAAAGTCTGAGGAGGTACCAGGAATTGCGCCTAGGTGCTTCCGCACCGATGACAGTGGCTCTAACAATTTCTTTCCCTTACCTAAGGTGAAAATCACTTTTGCTCATTTCCTTTCTGATAAATAGGATCTTTGTGCTTCTTCTTTTTACGTCAAAGTCTTGATTAGAAGAGTCACATAGATTTCTCTGTACTATCTGTTTAGGATTAACAAGTGTTTCTAAGTTGTCAGATAGATCTAAAACTCCTCCATGTTCTTGTTTTAGGTTGGTAGTAGGTAATGTACAGATAATAATTTTAACTAGTTAAATGCGTTCTTTTCGTATTAGGGAGCGGTATATCATCCGGGTTCAGGAAGTCTGTAGGTGTTGTTGCCTTAGGTGGGGTCTGCAGGTGTGTGCTAACTTACGTCTGATATAGATACGGTACATCTTTCTAATCATTCGGCCACGGAGGCGGTCAGCGATGGTTGCGGTTAAACAGATATTGTAATAAAGTGTGAAACCAGTGACACAACAGTGTGCGCCCACATTCAGTGTAGGGTCTTTATCCGTGATGATGATACGAACTCTCATAGATGAAGGAAAAGGGTGTTTTTATCAGTTTGTTACCAGGAAATCAAGTTCAGATACAAACTAGGTGAATGTTACATAGTCAAAAGTGTTGTGGCATAATGCTAACCAGTGGAATGCTGTGACCTACGAATCGTTTACTGTATGACGATATACACTGAATTACTGCGTTCTTAGTTAACAGCACTGGTTAGCAGGTCCTTACCTTCCAATCAACTGCACTAGCATTAACTGTGTTTCTGATTGTGTCCCATTTGATTTTGATACGCTTCCACTGTTCCAACATCATGGAGACCTAGCTCACTACGCAGCTTCAACACGATACCACAGTTTATCAAGAGTAGTGACTGGCGTATTGTGACGAGCCAGTTGCTCGGCCACCATTGACCAGGCGTTTTCAATTGGTGAGATATCTGGAGAACGTGCTGGCCAGGGCAGCAGTCGAACATTTTCTGTATCCATCAAGGCCCGTACAAGGCCTGCAACATGCGGTCGTGCATTATCCTGCTGAAATGTAGGGTTTCGCAGGGATCGAATGAAGGCTAGAACCACGGATCGTAACACATCTCAAATGTAACGTCCACTGTTCAAAGTGCCGTCAATGCGAATAACAGGTGACCGGGTCGTGTAACCAATGGCACCCCATACCATCTTGCAGGGTGATACGCCAGTATGGCGATGACGAATACACGCTTCCAATGTGCGTTCACCGCGATGTCGCCAAACACGGATGCGACCATCATGACGCTGTAAACAGAACCTGGATTCATCCGAAAAAATTACGTTTTGCCATTCGTGCACCCAGGTTCGTCGTTGAGTACACCATCGCAGGCGCTCCTGTCTGTGATGCAGCGTCAAAGGTAACCGCAGCCACGGTCTCCGAGCTGATAGTCCATGCTGCTGCAAACGTCGTCGAACTGTTCGTGCAGATGGTTGTTGTCTTGCAAACGTCCCCATCTGTTGACTCAGGGATCGAGGCGTGGCTGCACGATCCGTTACAGCCATGCGGATAAGATGCCTGTCATCTCGACTGCTAGAGATACGAGGCTGTTGGGATCCAGCACGACGTTCCGTATTACCCTCCTGAACCCACCGATTCCAAATTCTGCTAACAGTCATTGGATCTCGACCAAGGCGAGCAGCAATGTCGCGATACGATAAACCGCAATCGCGATAGGCTACAATCCGACATTTATCAAAGTCGGAAACGTGATGGTACGCATTTCTCCTCCTTACACGAGGCGTCACAACAACGTTTCACCAGGCAACGCCGGTCAACTGCTGTTTGTGTATGAGGAATCGGTTGGGAACGTTCCTCATGTCAGCACATTGTAGGTGTCGCCACCGGCGCCAGCCTTGTGTGAATGCTCTGAAAAGCTAATCACTTGCATATCACAGCATCTTCTTCCTGTCGGTTAAATTTCGCGTCTGTAGCGCGTCATCTTCATGGTGTAGCAATTTTAATGGCCAGTAGTGTATAATAGCTGTCAACTGAGTTAATATTACACAGTAAGGGAATTAATTAGAGCCTATTTCATACTGTCTATTGAACGTTTCACTAGTTTCAAAGTACTTCTCGAAGAAGTGGTTAGCACACTGGACTCGGATTTGGGAGGATGACGGTTCAATCCCGCGTCCGGCCATCCTGATTTAGGTTTTCCGTGATTTCCCTAAGTCGTTCCAGGCTAATGCCGGGATGGTTCCTTTGAAAGGGCACGGCCGACTTCTATCCCCATCCTTCCCTAATCCGATGAGACCGATAACCTCGCTGTCTGGTCTCCTCCCCCAAACAGCCCGTTCTTCCTTAATCCGATGAGACCGATGACCTCGCAGTTTCGTCTCTTCGCTCAAACAACCCAACTAAGTACCTCTCGAAGAAAAAAAAAAAAGTAACCTAAGGGCCGGTTTCCGCATACTTTAGACGTAGATTTACATGCAAATTTAAGACGTTTTCGTACGTATTAAGTGAAGAATTTAGGTTGTTTTCATTACACATATATTTAGTAGTGCCGTACCTACTCGAGGAATTAAAGGTTTTAAGTTCTATCTTTTATTTCTTTTCAAAACGCGTAAAGTCCTTATCGCGCATATGCGATCTTTGGCCTAGTTTTTCTGGCACACATATTTTGAGTTTTAACGTTAGTTTAAGAGCATTACGTTACTACATTAATAGTACACACGTATATTAGTGTTACACATAACTTAGCCACTCTTGTGATATGTTGTTAATGGAATATTACTGTTATTGCCCAGATAAATTTTGTAAAAATATAGTAAACAACCATGAACGAGAAGTGTTTGAGCTGCTGTAGGAAAGCTAATTCTGGGGTTCTTTGTAGCTGTTGTGAGAGATGGTTACACTGGGGGAATGTAGTGGGATGGGACTAGGGAAAATAAATCGGTCTTTTCCATGGTATTGCAGAGTATGTTCAAGGGATAGGAAAATAGCTGAACAGGAAGGGAAGATTAGAGCCCTTGAGGCTGAATTGGATTGTGCTAGGGAGGAACTGATGAGATTATGGGGGCAGAAGAGTGAAGACAGGTGGGAAGTGGTAGAATGGAACAGAGGCCACAGAAAGAGAACAGTATCTGGCAGTATCATCATTCGTACAAACAGTAGATTTGCCTCGCTACCTCAGATATCTAAGACAGAGGCTCATGTACATGTAAGTGTAGTCAGTACTCGACAGACTTTCACCAGGAAACCAACTGTTTAAAAAAAATAGAAAGGAGGTAGCAGCCATGGAAGAGGCGTGGGCCACATCTTGCAGGAAAAATTAGGTGACAGGTACCAGGTAACCAGTTTTTT
Organism: Schistocerca cancellata; assembly: GCF_023864275.1. Lineage (NCBI taxonomy): Eukaryota > Metazoa > Arthropoda > Insecta > Orthoptera > Acrididae > Schistocerca > Schistocerca cancellata. Next base: position 442,038,373 of record NC_064629.1, on the reverse strand, counting down.
CATGTCCAGTGCATGTCTTAGGCAAGTGATAGAGGATGTTGGATCACTGACCAAGGGTTTTTCAAAGCAGGATCTTGTTGCGGAAGTGGGTGGAGCGGGAAACAGTATTGACAGGGATCAGGGAAACAATACTAAGTGTGACCTGGTAAAAATAGCATCTGCAACGAACCATGCAAATGTTGGCTTCGTTGCTGCTTTGATGAGGTATGATCGGCCCCAACGGAACAGCTCTGTCAGAAGGGTCAATATGGATCTAGATTAGCTGCGTGCGGTGGCTACTTTGTCAGTCTTAGGTTTGGTTCTTGTTGATGTTATTGGTAAGTAGGACTTCATAAGACATGGCCTGCTTCTCAGTAGGAAAGGGAATGTTAAATTGGCTGGGATGATAGCAAAATCTTTAAGGGGGTCACTGAAAGTCATGTGAGTACCTCGTTTTTAGGTTAAGATCAGTGTCCAATGACTCAACATGGAATGAAGTTAAGCTTAATGAGAAGCTCAGACAAGCAGGTCCTTGAGATGTTAAAATATCTCAAGATTCTCATAAAAGTACAGTGAAAAATAATGTTAGTATGTCACAAGATCCTCATAAAAGCACAGTGGAAAATAATGTTAGTATGTTGCATCAGAATGTCAGAGGATTAAAAAACAAAATAGATGAGCTTGTTGTTTGTTTAGAAGACTTACAAACTGCGGGTGGAATAGATGTACTATGCCTGCCTGAACATTGTATAGTCACAGATATGGAAAAGATAAATGTAGGTGGATATAAGCTTTCAGTACATGTAAGTAGGGACACTATGGAAAGAGGAGAAGCTGCCTTACATGTTAAAGTTTATCGTTGTGTGAAAAATTTAGAAACTAAAAAATTTTGTGTAGAGCAAGATATAGAAGCATTTACGTGTGAGCTTAAACTGAATAATGGTACTTTTATAAATTGTGGCTGTGTATAGGTCCCCACTGGGAAATTTTCAGCTATTTTTGAAAAAAAAAACTGGATTCTTTGTGGTGCTATCTGTCAGACAGTGGGAAGCAAATTATTTTTTGTGGGGATTTCAATATAGATTTTCTGAAAGGGTCCAATACGAAGCTTGACCTTGAAGTGTTACTTGGTTCTTTCAAAGCAAGATAGATAGGTAGTGTTTTTATAGACCAAGATAAATTTAATCAACTAAAAACTTTTCCTCTTAAGAATGGTCTGTCAGATCATGATGCACAGCTAGTTACAGGATAATTATGACATAGCTCCATACAGTAATGCAAAACAGTTCTCCAAAATTTAACAATTGCAAATTTTAGAGAAAGCTTGCAACATTTAGACTGGAATGAGATTACAAGGAACCTGATGCTAATTTAATATTTAACCTATATCATGATACCTTAGTGAGTATATCTGAAAACAGTTTCCCTAAGAAAACAGTGAAATATAATCGTAAGACACCACTAAAAAGCCATGGCTTACTAAAGGGATAAAAATATCTTTTAAAGAGAAAAGGGAAATGTGTGTTACATCTAGAAGGAGTAATGATTCAGAAACAGTGAAACATTATAAAAACTGTAGCACTGCGTTAAGAAAAGTTATTAAAAAGTCCAGAAATATGTGCATTATTTCTGAGATTAGCACCTCTGATAATAAAATTAAAACAACTTGTAATATTGTTAAAAGGGAAACACGGCAACCAAGAGCACAGGAACATTGTACTTCTATCAAACTCAATGAAAACTTCGTTAACAAAAAGTCAGAAGTAGGAAACATTTTAATAATCCGTTTTAAATGATGTAGAGAAAATAAGATCCAGCTATTCATTAGAAAATGCAAGGCACTATATAGAAGAGGCAATACCTCTGCAATTTGATAAAATTGAAATTCAACCACCCTTTCCTACTGAAATTAGGGAAATAATAAATTCACTCAAAAGTAAAAGCTCGCATGGAATTGATGGCTCCAACAGAGTACTAAAAGGTTTTCCAAACAGATATGTAGGATTCTCAGCCACAGATGTAGTAACTCACTGAAACATGGCATTTTTCCAGATAGACCGAAATTTGCTATTGTTAAGCCATTGCATAAAATATGCGACAGGGCTAATGCTAACAACTACTGCCCAGTCTGACGCCTGACTGCTTTTTACAAAGTTATTGAAAAACTAATGTATGCAAGAATACCATCATATATTTGTAAAAATTAATCACTAACAAAATGTCAGTTTGATTTTCAGAAGGGCTCTTCAACATAAAATGCTATGTACACTTTCACTGATCAAATGTAAAATGCTTTGAATAACCAAAACTCGCCCATTGGCATATTTTGTGATCTCTCAAGGCTTTGGGCTGTCTGAATCATGAAATTCTTCTAGATAAGCTTAATTATTGTGGTATGAGTGGTACAGTGCAAAAATGGTTTACTTCATATTTAACTGGAATAATGCAGAAGGTTAAAATTAATAGTATAGATAGTCTTCAAAAATCAGTAGAGGCTCCTAACTGGGGAGATATCAAGAATGGTTTCCCACAGGGTTCAGTCTTGGGTCCCTTATTGTTCTTAATATACATTAATGACTTGCCACTCTATATTCGTAAAGATACAAAGCTCGTTCTTTTTGCTGATGATACAAGTATAGTAATCACACACAACAAGCAAGAATCAATACATACAATTCTGTGCAGTAAATGGCATAACACCACTGATAAATATACTTTGATCATAAATCTGTTGCTAAGGCAGAATATTGCAAACGTCTGGGTGTGTGCACTAATGAGAAATTGAATTGGAAGGAACACATTGATGATCTACTGAAATAGTCAGGTTCAGCTACTTCTGCTATTAGGGTTTTTGCAAATGTTGGTAATAAACATATCAGCAACTTAGCCTACTATGATTATTTTCATTCTATGCTTTCATATGGCATCATATTTTGGGGTAATTCATCATTGAGAGAAAAAGTATTCATTGCACAAAAGCGTGTAATTAGAATAATAGCTGGAGCCCAACCTAGATCACCTTGCAGACATTTATTTATGGAGCTCGGGATATTAATAATACCTCCGCAATACACATATTCAGTTATGAAGTTTGTTATTAATAACCCATCCCAGTTCAAAAAAAGAGCGAAGTGCATAGATACAACACTAGAAGAAAAGATGACCTTCTCTATTCTGGGGTAAATCTGACTTCGGCACAGAAAGGGGTGAACTGTGCTGCCACAAAAAATCTTTGGTGATTTGCCAAATAGTACTAAGCGCCTGACAGCCAACCAATATTTTAAAAAAAAAATTCCAAATGACAACTCCTTCTACTCAATAAATAAATTTTTAGATATGAAATAGTAACTGTAAAAAAAATTAATTTTATTGTGTAAAGAAAACTTACGTTAAACTGAAACGTTTCACATCATAACGAAATGTTGTATTCATGATCTGTGGAATAAGTGTTAATGTAATGTCTATTCAAACGAGTAAGTACCTGTGGTATATGAAGAAGAACACACGGATTTATATACATACACTGCCAGTGGCATGCAAGAAACACCAAGTATGAATTATTTCTAGTAAATTTGGATATGTATGAGGGGCAGTTAAATGAAAATCAAACACCCGTCTCAACAGAACTATCGACTGGTTCCATTCAAAAGTAATAATCACACGCGGTAAGACATTTATTCAAATGAGAGGCGAAACTAGGTGTGGCTCATGGTTTCCGTACTGGAGAAGGCTGCGATATTAATCGATCGGAACAAACCTAGAATTAGAACTACGCTACATACTTTGCATGTCATCACAACCAAGTTTCCAGAAAAGGGGGAAGGGTCAATATCACACTCTAGCCAAACGTTTACATACTGTATCTTCTCTCCGTTTCATGATCAACTACTTAATAACGTCAAAAGCTAACTCCAAGATAAACTCTATAGGTAGCTTATTTGTCCCCTAACGTCGCATTTCCCGATAGTTTACCATAACAAATCGTATTAAAAGACGCATTTTGGAGAGATCTTTAATGCGGTGTACTTAGCTTCGCTGCACGCTTAATGTTTTGGTGTTTTTATTGCTAAACTTCGGACTTCCATATTTCGTGCGCTCGAGCGCAGCCTTTGATTTCGCGTAACGAAAGAGTGACGTTTCCGTGACGTCACGGGTCTTGTGCTGTGCCTGGCTGATGTGAGTATCCGTCATGTTAATTCACATATTGTATTTGTCGTATCATTCACACTTGTGTATTACGAATTTATGCAGTTAAAGTGATATAGCGTATAAAAAAATCTCTCACAAATGTTTAGTTTTTAGTACCCTTTCTTGTGCTAAATTTCTGCAAATTTACATTTAGTACAGTAGGCCGTACTATGAATGAGGACGAGCTTTGGAACTTGTAGCGTCAGTAACTAATGTCACTATCCTTTTCTATGCACTTTATTTCGGAAGCTAAGCTGACAGTTACAACAAAAGAGTAGCTTCGTATCACCTCTTAATGCACTTTCGCTTACTTCAATTCATTTGTTTGTAGATGAAATCAGCTGTCTCCCCTTATGTGCTGCAAAATATTCTCCGACCATTTCACTGAATTGTGGCTGATTCAGTAGTTCTTTTTTGTGAGAACACATCGCAAGTGCACAAAGTCTCTTCTCGCTCATAATATTACGCATGACAACCAGAAGTGGTGGTCTGGGGTGCAATTTCTTTTCATAGCAGGTCCTCTTTGCTTGCCATCCGCTCCACGGTGAACAAACCTTACCAAACTTTATTCACCATAGGCACTCTGGTCATGTGTCTGCCGTGAAGGTATGTAATGTCATTGGGTACACAGTACGATCTCCTGTAGTTCTCGTAGTCAAAAACCTAGGCAGCAGCTATTACATTTCTGAATTGTTAAGGTCGGTGGCTGTCCCTTGTCTGCGAGTTTTCCATGATCACATCTTGCCCGCGCTACGGTTACTAACATAGAGCGTTCGACTGTTTCCGTGGCCAGCTTGTTCTCCAGACCACTCAACCTTTGAAAGCATATGGTAATGTATTGCCGAGACACTAGCCCGCAATCACTCGCCAGCCACTAAGATTTATACACTCTGGCGTAGTATAGAGGCAGCATGGTATAACTTTTACGTATCTAATATCTCAGCTCATTTCGGCTCGATACCCAGCCGAACTAGAAGCGTTGTTACTGCCAGAGGTGGCAGCTCTTTGTACTAAATTTCACAACCGTAAATCACCTACAAATTTAATCATGTATTCTTCCTACGATATTGTAGACGAACAAGTAAAAAATATCGTTATTTGTTCCCACTCTCGGAGTTGCAGTTTTAACGGCTGCCAGTGTATTTACACACGGAACTGCTACTACGCGTTTCTGTACAGGTTTCATCCTTGATTGGTTTCTATACTTATGTAATCGATGATTATTCCATCCACAGAAAATTACGCACCACCTAAAAGATTTGAAACCCATGAGGCATGTTTGGTATGCTTTCTGGAGTTGTATGTCTGCACATAGGTCTCAATACCACTGATTCTGAAAGATTCATCATGAATACTAAAATTACAATTCATTTCATGCTTGACGCAGTTGTATATTCATACGACTGTTTTATCCTTGGATAAATTCATTTTATACAGTAATATACGCAACACATACATGGTGAATTCTTTGTGTGGACGGAAAGTGAAATGATATACAGGGTGGTGCATCTGAAGTTTCGGATGACACTATCTCGAAAACTATACGTCGGGTAAAAATAGTGGGTAAGACAAATTCGTAAGCTCAAAGGGGAACATAAGATGATACTACTCGTGAGCTCCAGCCCACGCCCCCTTGGGTGGGGCTGGGGGCAACTATTAAATCTTAAATGGAAACCCCCATTTTTATTGCAGATACGGATTCTCCATAAAAAAAGTAATCAAGTTTCGTCTGAAACATTTTTTAAACGATTGAAAGATGGTGCTGAAATCGAGAAAAATTAAAATTGGGGAAGAACTCAAGAACTCTTATTTTGAACTATCCGAGAAGGACGCATCAAATCGATACAAAATGTGCACCAATTCTTTCATTAATTTTTTTTTAACAAAATGTGTCATATCCGCCACAGTTTTTGATGGAGGGAGGCGGAATGGTAGTGACCAAACTGCGAACTATGGCTCAGTATAAAAGTCGGTGCAATGCGATCAAACGTCACTTCACTTTCAGATTGTGAACCGTAAACATCAGCTGACAAAAGTAACTTATTCTTTAGCGAAACCTGACTCACTATCCTCCTACAGAGATTGTTGATATGATGTTAATTTTAGGTGAATGCCATAACATTTACGCTGCAGCTGCGGAGTTGTATGCGGATCGTTTGCCAAAGAGACGACATCCAAGCGAACACATTATTCGAAATTGCACTTAACGAGCTCGAAATGGATACATGCACCGTCCACCTCGTCATCGCGAATACAATGAAAATGACGCTCGTGCCCTTACCGTTCTCGCCTGTGTTCAACTGGATCCCGAAATTAGTAGTCGTGCGATTCAGAGACAAACTAAAATACCAAAATCAACTGTTTTGAGAATTTTGAAGGCACATAAATATCATGCGTATCATATCACACTGACACAGACATTAACGCCGAAAGATATGCAAATACACGTGCATTTCTGCCAATGGGCCTTGGAAATGATAAGAGGTAACAATGATTTTTTTTAGATTCGTTACGTTCACCGTTGAAGCCACATTCAAAAACAATGGCGAATTAAATCGTCATGAATGTTATTATTGATCCCCTGTCAATCCACACTGGCACAGACCCGTTGACAATCAACACAAATGGTCGTTAATGGTCTGGTGTGAAATTTTAAACGGTTACTTGATAGGACCGTATTTTTTTGACCGAAATGTTACTGGGGAATCTTATTTACAACTTCTCCGGAATGATTTGTTGGAGCTAATGGACGGAGCAGCTCTCCATTATGCTAAAAATATGCGGAACGTTTTAAATCTACGGTACCCTGGTCGGTGGATAGGACGCGGCCGACCAATTCAGTAGCCTCCACGTTCACCAGACCTAACATCTCCTGATTTTTTTCCGTGGGGTTGTTTAAAAAATATTGTTTATAAAAGACAGCCCACAACCAGAAACGATATGGAGCAACGCATTCCAAGAGCGTGTGCAGCCATACCACGGAATGTGCTGCTCAAAACTGTGGACAACTTCGCAGACGATTGACTTTATGCATTGAAGCAAATGGGGATAATTTTGAACAATTTCTTCGTGGCTAATTTCATTATTTAAGCACCCCAAATTTTGAGTGGCAAGGGGGGACACACTAATGAAACACCCTAAAATGTGAGAGGCAATTGGACTCACACTAAGGAAGTACCCCATGGGAATATCATTCTACTACGTCCATGTCGTTGTTCCTGGGTAACGCTAAAAGTAGGGTACAGTACATTTTGTACAAAAATAGCTTAATTTGGCTTAAGGAATGAACTGGTGCACATTTTTTATCCATTTCATGCGTCTTTCTCGGATAATTCTAAATAAATCAGACCTCTTCCCCAATTTTACTTTTTTCTCGATTTCGAGCCATCTATCAATGGTTAAAAAAATGTTTCAGACAAAACTTGATTACTTTTCTATGGAGAATCCGAAACTGCGATAAAAAATGGGTGTTTCCATTTAAGATTTAAAAGTTGCCCCCCGCCCCAGCCAAGGGGGCGGGGGCTGAAGTTCATGTGTAGTATCATTTTATGTCCCCCTTTGAGTTTACGAACTTGTCTTACGCACTATGTTTACCCGATGTATAGTTTTCGAGATAATCTCATCCGAAACTTCAGATGGATCACCCTGTACAGATAATTATGAAACGAATCGAAAAGTTATTAAGCATATCTCAGGCAAACTAATATTTTCGGGTCTACTGTTTTTGTTTCTGTTTTTTTTTTCTCACAAATTAAAAGTCCGGAAGACATAACACCAACGAATTCGTACGTAAAAAGTCGCTGTGAAAATTACATCCAACTTGCTCGTCAATAGGAAGTACGTTTATCGTAAAATGCACGAAAAACTACAGCAGTGAACCAAGCGAAAGTGGGTCGTAGCTTCGGAAACGCTGTACTTAATCCAGGCTTGGCTGGCAACGTTACTTGGCAGGCGTTGCCTAGTATCCGTCTCGTATTGTCAACAGTAGCTGGAAGTCACCCTTGTGGCTGCTGATTCCCAATAGACATTTTTACAAAAAAAAGTATGATATTAATTATGATTAGGCCACAGGCCAACAAGAAATCGGAAGAGCAATTTACGTCTGCACATTATCTGGACTTTCTGCAGACGACTTTTCCGTTTGCATCGAAAAGCCGCCCTAAATCTGCGGCAAATACCTACTACCATACCTACATCTACATTTCAGTGAAGTGAATAATGCTATGGGAGCTGAGTCGTCACCATCGGCATGTTGCTCCATATGTTTGAATAGTTCTCTCTGACTGTGTGTTTTCCATATTCGACATATGAATAATAGTTGTCGAAATCCGAGTACTATAATCAGCTGACGTGCCTTCACCTGGATTAACACTTCGTTTCTTGACTTTGAGTATGGAAAATTTGAAGGTCTTGTAGTTTACATTGTGCTTGTGTGGATACGAGGTCCGTGGTTGTTGACTGATAGTCTTCAACCGATGTCCATCGCGAAGAAAGGAAGGTTACAATTTGGCTTTCTGTTGGTGATGATGTCCTTAGAGATGTAGCGAAGTTCAGTTTGGATAACAGTGGGACCAAATATCAGTTGTTTTCATTTTGAAGGAACCACCCCGGCCTTCGCATTAACAGATTTGGGGAAACGAAACAAAACTTAAATCTGAACAGGCGAAAGTAAGTTTGAATCTTGCTCTTCGCAAATAGGCATCCTTTGCCTTACCACTATAGAAAGTTTTTACTGTGTCTTTGTAGATACCGTAACTATGTTGTCATATGTGAATCTATGATTCAGAATATTTGTGTCTATTCACACAGAAGTTAAGTAAAGCAGAAGTGAATGGAGTTTATCGTTAATCGGTATTTATTTAATCATTCTTCTTCTTCAAAAAATGGTTCAAATGGCTCTGAGCACTATGGGACTTAACTTCTTAGATCATCAGTCCCCTAGAACTTATAACTACTGAAACCTAACTAACATAAGGACATCACACACAACCATGCCCGAGGCAGGATACAAACCTGCGACCGAAGGGGTCTCGCGGTTCCAGACTGTAGCGCCTAGAGCCGCTGGGCCACTCCGGCCGGCTCTTCTTCTTCTTTTTCCCGGCATTTTCCCTTGTCTTCGCGGGGTCGGCATTTTATTTCTGGATCAATACTAGAGGTAGAGGATAGCTGGATGACTTCCCTCCCCCCTCCGTCCACCGCCCTCCTACTGGTACGGAATTTGTGTACCCTATTTATCTGTGTCTTGTATTATCCCATGTGAAAGTGTGAGAAAGTTTTTCTAAACATTTGCGAGTCATGGAAGTGGGGTAGGACGTGGGTACCAGCCCAATATTCACCTGGCTGGATGTGGAAAACCCTCTAAACACCACATCCAGGTTGGCCGGCACACAGGCCCTCGTCGTTAATCCGACGGGCGGACTGGATCCAGGGCCGGTGCGCCTAGTTGATAAACCGAAAGCGCTGTGCTAACGCGCACGGGTTGAAACATCCCCTTAGAAAAATTATAAATGACTGTGCTGGAAAACCTCTTACGTTATTTGATTTTCAAACAGCTGAGCGAAACTTAACGTACTCAGACAGTTTTCTCTTTACTTATTCTGATCATCACTAAACTGATACGCAATATTTTTAGCGCAACGCAGTCTAACTTTCAATAATCCCTACAAAAGAATGGCCCTGACTAACAATAACCTATACCTTACATGAATCACTTAGCTCACAAAAATATTCGTTGCTCAAACTACTGCAATACAGCGAGCGCCAATACTGCCAGCTAAATAAAAGATTCTAACTACTGAAGGCACTACCTACTGATAGGTATGGTTAGCAAATGAAAGATTTTTATGGAAAACAAACAATGTATTTACCTCAATAGTGTTCAAAAGTCATCAGTCTTACAAATTTCCTTTTTTTGACGGACATACGTCCAGATCGTTCGCTCTCAAAACTCTGCCATCTCTCTTCCCACATCCACCACTGCTGGCGGCTCACCTCCAACTGCGCAACGCTACGCGCTGTTCACATCCAACTGCCCAACACTACAGTAGCAAATATTGCAACAATGCAAACCAGCCACAGACTGCACACAGCACAGTCAGCGATTTTCATACAGAGCGCTACGTGGCGTTACCAACATAAAAACCTAAACAGCCTACTTACAGGGTATCTGGACATGTGAGACGGTGTTTAAATCATCGGCAGTAATATACCACATGGCATTAGTGGTCGGTGAGAATTTCACTGTGGATATTGCCCCAGATTACGTTCCATTTATTTGATAACGAATTTTTTCCATAAGATTTTTCCAGTTGTTACTTTATCATAATCTCTTAGATAGGTTGTTCGCTAGATTTTCCGTGTGGGTAGTTGACCTTGCGTGTGTGGCTGAATGCAGGCCGCACGGAAGAGAGACGAAGATTAAATACAGTGCATAATGTATGCAAGCGTTACGGTAGTACTCGCAGCTCTGTTGTAAGGGAGAAGAGGATCCGCTTCCAAGCATAGCGAAGGAGCTCAGCCCCAGCACTCACCGCAGCTGCCTGGGCCATGAGTTGTTGGCTGCCTGGGCCCTTCCTGATAAATCACGCGACCGTAACGAGCGGGCAGCGTCGCATCTTTGGCGATGAGACACATTTATTGCGCCCCCGCTGTGTCCACAACTATTAGCGTTATATACGACGCTGGGCCCGGCCCGCCTAAACATGAAAATTAACTCGCTACATTTCCAATGAAATATCTTTTTATTAAGGAGAATAAAATTTGACTGCAGATTGTAATAGAGGCGCTGACGGTCAACACAAGTGCCGCGTCGTTGTAAATCAGCTGGCTGCATCTCATTTAAGCGGGAACATCTGCTGGGCTGATAGGCTACTTCTGTCTTACCTTGTCGGGCGTGGGTGGTAGCCTACCGGCTGTCATATTCGCCTCCTTTCTCTTTGTTCGTGTGTGAGTCTTCCGCCCCACATTTACAGTCCATCTGAGCCACCGAGCAGAGTGCATCAGACACTCAGAAACAGCCTCCATATACGGGACACTAACGCACGCTACTATTCAGGCATTTGGCCTCGAGATAGCTTGTTTCCATCGTGCTGGTGACTGCATTTTTTTGCCAGAATTTACCTCACAGGAGAATAGAGATGCTGGTGTACAGTTACTTATTACCAACGTACGCCAATAACTTGGGTTTCATTACAGACCTCTTTGCAGTATCCCATAAAGTCAGGATCAGCAGTCCAGCATATCCATCTGTTGGATGAGAAAGTTAAGTTCGGAGACTACTTTCATACTATTCGGAAACAGTGGGTTACGTGTCAGAGCTATTTTCAGTTCTTTACCTTGTCTGATTAACAAAAGAAATAGTATTAGACTCTCTATACACTCAACACTATCGTCATAATAAAAGAGACCTGCACCACCGATCGTGAAAATTGCATCAATAAGAAGAAGACAAATTACTGAAATGAACTTTATACCACAGAATACACATATGACAGTAAACGCGTCGTTATGGTTACAGAATTAAGCATGAGCACTGACTTTGAGAATTCAGTATCCTGTGCAGCCCGCATGTGCTCCAATCAAAGGCACAGTGGCATGAAAGCAAAGAGAACCTCCATTATAAACTAGCATATTTTCTTTATTTTATTCGGTCCGGTACATGAGAAATCGTTGAGAGAGGTCTTAGATCCACTAGATGCAGTGTTATAAGGGGTACAACTCCTTTCGTTCATACGCAAGAGAAGCGCATATTGTTCAGTTTAGACACGCGTGGTTTGCCCAAACTGAAGCTCGAGTGGGGTGTATCTGTAGAAAGTCTGCGGACGGAATGGGTTAACGATATAGGCACCATACTGCAAATACTTTCGTTAATTATGAACAAAAGCCAATATTTATTAATGACATAGACTTCATCAAGCCTCTATTTGTTCGTTTACCACATCACAGTAGTATGCAAACATTGGTATATCACTTTTCATGAAAACTGTTAATGTTTGTAATGTGAAACTACTATCTCCAAACGTATACAGCATTGTAAAATCTGTTATTTCAAGACTGGCGTATGTTCAAGTTTAACAGTCGCGTAGAGTCGTTCTCATACACGATCGTGCCATCATATCGGTGACGTATTGAGCTTTGTGTGATGGCGTTATTCACTGCGTTAGCAAGGCTAAAAGCGCAGATCAGTAAGGTGTTATACATCTACGTTAGATCTCATAGAACCTTTAAATAATTGTGATCGGGATAATTGTGTATTATATGAGGAGTGTTAGCTGCCGAATTTACAAAACTTTCTATAATCTAATTACGTCATTCTATGACAGTTTACCTGCATCCATGGCCAAAGTTTAATTGTCTAATAGGATTACACAACTGCAATAAGACTAGCGAAGTTCACATCAAAATGGAGGCAGACAGATCCGAAAAAAACCGCCTATACTGTCGCAGTAAGTAAAAACTAAATTTACATCCATATCGACAGATAAGCTATAGTCATGGCGATACATTAAAGTGCGACCCATCTTTCTGCCATATAACCAGCACCCAGCATTATGCTACTACCAATAATGATGTAACTTCCCGGATCCTCCCGAAACCATCTGAAGATGAACCTGAAAAGGTTCGAAAACCGGTTTATGGAATAAAGCATTATTATTCAAAAAAGTGACTGGTTGCAGTTGTGTATAACTCATTTACATACAATAAGTAAAAATTTACATGGTTACATTTTGATCTATCTGAATAAAACACCTTTTATTATATATACTGAGCTTGCGCCATAATAATACACATATAAAACGGTTTCGTATGATTGATAGGTCCTAAGTTTTTATACACAACGAATCATCAAATCTTGCACTCCAAATACTGTGGATATGGAAAGTGCTATTGATGTACTGTTTTCACAGAATGGATTGGGAGTAATAATACATAGAAAGTGTATTTCTGTGCAGACATACATTTTTTAAATGGAACTGACATTAAAAAACTAAAAGTAGGGTAAATTAAAATGTCAGTGGTGTTTGTTGCCGGATTCTGGTACGAGTCGTTTACGAGATTTCATACTTTGAAAATTTTCCACACAGATATTTGTTTGTGCCATTCAACCAGCGCAGTTGCTAGCTACGAGATCGTTATATTCGCTTACAAGGTGCTTGTGTGGTCCTTGAGCGAACTGCGACTTGCTAGCCAGTTAGTGTGTGACAGCCCAAGCAGTTGGTCGTGAGTAAACGATGGAATTTACCAATGCAGAAAAAGCCGACATGCTCATGGTGTGCCGGCCGCCGTGGCCGAGCGGTTCTAGGCGTTTTAGTCTGGAACCGCACGATCGCTACGGTCGAGGTTCGAATCCTGTCTCGGGCATGGACGTGTGTGGTGTCCTTAGGTTAGTTAGGTTTAAGTAGTTCTAAGTTCTAGGGGACTGTTGACCTCAGATGTTAAGTCCCATAGTGCTCAGAGCCTCAAAGCCAGCTCGCGGTGTATGGAGAGTGTAGGAAAAACGTAGTTCGTTCCTGTACGGTGTATGTGGCAAGATATCCCAATCTCAACGATCTCGGCAGTTATTTATCAACCTCTTCAACCACTTACGTGAAATTGGTAGTGCAACACTTAGACAACGTAATAGAATTAACGACCGAAAAGAGAGAAATTAAGGCTCTTGCTGCTATTGCAGTTCATTCGTACGTAAGCTCTCATACAATCGCACGAGGAAGTCGAATTAGTCAGTCAAGTTTCCTACGCATTCTTCATCAACATTCCATCCCTAACACATCTCCATCAAGAACTGCGTGGAACAGGTCATGAAAATCACATTAACTTCTGTACATGAGCATTAAGATAGGATACTTCAAATGTATCATGTGTCTTGTTTAGTGATGAAGCCACATTTACCAATCATAGCCAGGTGAACCGCCGAAACGTGCAGTATTGGTCTGTTGACAATCCCCATTGGCTTCGCCAGGTGGAACGTCTGCGTCCATGCGGTGTAAACGTGTGGTGTAGGATAGTGAACCATCAGCTCATAGGCCTGTTTTTTACAGATAGAACACTGAACGCGTACAAGTATCGCAGCCTCCTAACAGACCATCTTCCACGGTTGCTAGAAGACATTCCTCTGCAGACTAGGAGGAAGCTGTGGTAGCAACATGATGGCTGTCCAGCCCATGGTGCAGGAAGTACTACAGCATGTCTTCACGAATCGTTTCCAAATTAACTTGGCCGGCCGTTTCCCGGATTTGACACCCGTAAGTTTTTTCTGCGGGGAAAGCTGAAAGACGCTGTCTACAAGGACACACCAACTACTCCCGATGATATGCAACGACGTGTTACAGCAGTATGCTCGGACACCTCCGCTGAGATGCTAGCTCGTGTACAGCAGCCGTTCCATACCAGACTGGAAGCATGTATTGCCGCTGCCGGTGGGCAGCAGTTTGCGGTTGTTTCCTGATGATGCTGTGGTGAATGATGAGGTGCCAAAGTTGAGTGACAGCATGAGGATACAAGATGACTTAAACGAAAGTTTTATGAATGGCAGCTAGCTCTAAATGCAGAAAAATGTAAGCTAATACTGATGAGTAGGAAAAACAACCCGTAATGTTCGGATACATCGTTAGTAGTGTCCTGCTTGACACAGTCACGCCGTTTAAATATTTGGACGTAACATTGCAAAGCGATGTTAAATGGAACGAGCATGTGAGGATTATGATAGAGAATGGTCGACTTTGTTTAATTGGGAGAATTCTAGGAAAGTGTGGTTCATCTGTAAAGGAGACCGCACGTAAGACGCTAGTGCAACCTATTCTTGAGTACTGCTCGAGTGCTTGGAATACGTACCAGGTTGGATTACAGGAAGACATCGAAACAATTCAGAGGCGGGCTGCTAGATTTGTTACTGGAAGGTGCGAACAACACACAAGTGCAACAGACATGCTTCAGGAACTCAAATGGGAATCCCTGGAGGGAAGGGGACATTCTTTTCGAGGAGTGCTATTGAGAAAATTTAGGGAACCGGCATTTTAAGCTGACTGCAGGACGATTCTACTGCCTCCAACATACACTCCTGGAAATTGAAATAAGAACACCGTGAATTCATTGTCCCAGGAAGGGGAAACTTTATTGACACATTCCTGGGGTCAGATACATCACATGATCACACTGACAGAACCACAGACACATAGACACAGGCAACAGAGCATGCACAATGTCGGCACTAGTACAGTGTATATCCACCTTTCGCAGCAATGCAGGCTGCTATTCTCCCATGGAGACGATCGTAGAGATGCTGGATGTAGTCCTGTGGAACGGCTTGCCATGCCATTTCCACCTGGCGCCTCAGTTGGACCAGCGTTCGTGCTGGACGTGCAGACCGCGTGAGACGACGCTTCATCCAGTCCCAAACATGCTCAATGGGGGACAGATCCGGAGATCTTGCTGGCCAGGGTAGTTGACTTACACCTTCTAGAGCACGTTGGGTGGCACGGGATACATGCGGACGTGCATTGTCCTGTTGGAACAGCAAGTTCCCTTGTCGGTCTAGGAATGGTAGAACGATGGGTTCGATGACGGTTTGGATGTACCGTGCACTATTCAGTGTCCCCTCGACGATCACCAGTGGTGTACGGCCAGTGTAGGAGATTGCTCCCCACACCATGATGCCGGGTGTTGGCCCTGTGTGCCTCGGTCGTATGCAGTCCTGATTGTGGCGCTCACCTGCACGGCGCCTAACACGCATACGACCATCATTGGCACCAAGGCAGAAGCGACTCTCATCGCTGAAGACGACACGTCTCCATTCGTCCCTCCATTCACGCCTGTCGCGACACCACTGGAGGCGGGCTGCACGATGTTGGGGCGTGAGCGGAAGACGGCCTAACGGTGTGCGGGACCGTAGCCCAGCTTCATGGAGACGTTGCGAATGGTCCTCGCCGATACCCCAGGAGCAACAGTATCCCTAATTTGCTGGGAAGTGGCGGTGCGGTCCCCTACGGCACTGCGTAGGATCCTACGGTCTTGGCGTGCATCCGTGCGTCGCTGCGGTCCGGTCTCAGGTCGACGGGCACGTGCACCTTCCGCCGACCACTGGCGACAACATCGATGTACTGTGGAGACCTCACGCCCCACGTGTTGAGCAATTCGGCGGTACGTCCACCCGGCCTCCCGCATGCCCACTATACGCCCTCGCTCAAAGTCCGTCAACTGCACATACGGTTCACGTCCACGCTGTCGCGGCATGCTACCAGTGTTAAAGACTACGATGGAGCTCCGTATGCCACGGCAAACTGGCTGACACTGACGGCGGCGGTGCACAAATGCTGCGCAGCTAGCGCCATTCGACGGCCAACACCGCGGTTCCTGGTGTGTCCGCTGTGCCGTGCGTGTGATCATTGCTTGTACAGCCCTCTCGCAGTGTCCGGAGCAAGTATGGTGGGTCTGACACACCGGTGTCAATGTGTTCTTTTTTCCATTTCCAGGAGTGTACATTACGTGTAAGAACCACTAAGGTAAGATACTAGAAATTAGGGTTCATACGGAGTCATATAGACAGTCGTTTTTTCATTGCTGTATTCGTTAGTGTAACGGCAAAGTAAATGACTAGTAGTGGTACTGGGTACCCTTCGCCACGCACCGTGCAGTGAATTGCGGGGTATCCATGAAGGCGTACATGCATGTTTTGAACACATCCCGTGATGGTCAGTTATCTTGTTACTGGTCAGACTCTACATAACTAGTGCATGCACTTGCGTTGTTCTTTAGTGTGCGCCAGCACAGGTATGGTAGAAATGTCGGTGTGCGAACTTTTCAAAATACGATATTTCCTAAACGACTCGCACTAGAATCCTGCAACGAACACTACCGACATTATAATTTACCATACTTTTAGTTTGTTAATGTCAACACACTTTCGAAGTATTATTACAACCTGTTGATTGGCTAAAAATAAGAGCCCCTGACTGCCAATCCACTCTGTGGAAACCGCACATCAGCAGCACTTTCCACATCCGCAATATTTGCGGGGCAAGTCTTAGGTGATTCACCCGTATGTGATTTCCACAAATGTTCATAGCTCACATATGGCTTTTACACTCTATGCTGGAGCATGGAACCTGAATATAGACAATACGTTAAGATTATTTAACTGTATTTTTTTCTTACGGCAATTTTCACTGTACAAACGTATCGTATCCAAGTATTTCAGTTCCTTTGTACCACATATAATGGCTTCAGTGATGCAGTATGCTACCATACAGACTGTGGTAAATAATTTTATGTGATATGGTACATTGCGTTATGACACTTTCTCCGGCGTTCTCATCATACGTCATTACACTGAGAATTAGATCGATAAGTAAATCTCACATGTTTTCTCCACTGTTATACAGGTTACCTGTTGTTGATCGGTTGATCAAAATCATTTGAGCGGTAGGTTACACACAACGGCTCGGGAACTATTCCATAAACATCACTTTCTCCAAGGATGAATCTCTCCGAAGAGTAGCACCACCAAGCATCGGCCAGTAGTCGTGTTGTAGTACGGTCGCGTCACGAGTACCCGCTGTCGGTTGTGCGAGGGGCACAAGAGGGAAGTGCCCTTTGCGCATGCGCCACATGTGTAGTGGCGTCCTAGTGGTAAACATCAGCCGTTTTAAGTCGGGTAAGGGGGCCCATACTGGTACATTTGACAGTACCGTCGGCACCAGCTGACATAGCTACAAACTGCTAAGACGCGTGTTGCAGGATAAAGCAAAAATAACCAATCTGTGTTCGCTTCTGGCGAAATTTTCTCTCCAAGTGGTAATACCGCCGACCACTGCTTATGGATATGATATTGCAGTACCTTTGTTATTCCGAATTACAATGTAATGTTCCTTTGGACCTGCATGCATGTCCAAAGGAACATTGGATCATAATTCGGAATAACACAGCCGGCCGCGATGGCCGAGCGGTTCAGTTCCGTTTCAGCCGCGCTCGCGAGTGGCCGCTGTTAACTGTTGCGCTGCACTTCAGTGTTTACATCGCTGTACTTGTGCTCCGCCGAGTGCCGTCCGTCCGTTAATCTCCGTGTTCGTTCCTGTTCCTTGTGATCTGATCGCTCTTTCTGGTCTTGCTGCTGCTACTTGGAATTTCGGTTGTTTAACCGAAATTGCTTCGCTGGATTAACCATGGCTACAAACCTCAGGAAGAATACTCTGGTATTTGCTTTTGACAGGGAATCCCGTCCTGTTCAGCCGACATCCCTGGAAATAGATGACTGGATTACACAGGTAATTGGTCTCAATTCTGAAACCGTTCATACCTGGCAACTGGATCAGGAAAAATACTGTGTTTTTGTCAAGTTAATCAGTGCTTCGACTGTTGACAAAGTGTTACGAAAGTGGGGCTATGAAGTAGATTTTGTGCATAGAAATGGTTATAAAAGTAAGGTTTCCATCTATAGAGCGGACATTCATTACAAAACCGTTCGTGTCTTGAATCTTCCCATTGAAATTGAAAATGATAAGATTAAGGAAGCTCTTTCAAACTACGGAGACGTTAAATCAATTGCAAATGAAAGATGGTCGCCTCGCTTTAAACTGCAGTGTTTTAACGGGGTCCGCTGTGTAGAGATGGACGTTAAGACGAATATTCCGTCTCACATAACTGTTTTTGGGTATAAGGCACAAATTGTTTATACAGGTCAGGAAGCTACATGTCATATATGTAACGAAACCGGCCACTTCAGACAGGAATGTCCGCGGCGAACTGTTGTTCTTAAAAGTAACTTGATACAGCGTCAGAAGCTTACCTTAAATGATCTGTTACCAAGGAATAGCCCGGAACAACTGGTTGAGGATGTTAACGCAGCGGGCCAAGCTGATGTCTCCCTTCACGATAACAGTCAATTTCCCCCGTTAACAACAAAAGGAAACCCTGTTGCCACTACCCGTGAAACTGAAACGCAACCGAAAAAACGACCTCTGGAGATAACTGATAGTTGTTCAGAGGACGAGCTGTCTTGTCCCACTCCCTCACTTCGCAAGCAAAAACAGTGCGATGAGGAGGCAGAGGAACCTGAAGGCAAAATGCGAATGGAAACTAATGAACAGAAAGATAATACACATACGGTACCAGAAAATGAAGGGGGTGTAAGCAGCATTAATTTGCAAGAAACATCAGGTGCAGTAGCCGATTGCGAAGATCAGAATCTATCTGTTAATAAACAGATTTAAGGAGAGGTTGCAAAACTGCAGTCTCCACTTGTTTCCCTCGATCAGGAAGTGAGTGAAATTAATAAAGAAAGAGGAAGTGGTGGCCAAACTGAAATCACGGTCAAAACCTCAGGACAGGCGCCGGCAACCGAAATTGCGAAAGTGTCTGCTGCTGCTCCAGATAAGCCGCGAAGTAAAATACCGACACAACCAAATGAGAATGTAGCTCGTAACCAAGGGAAGGGAAAATCCGGTAGGGGCGACCCAAGCCCAAAGAATGTTCAGTCCGAAACGGTCGTACACGAATCACTGGAGGAAAAATCAGAAAGTTTACCAGGAAATCAGTCTGCTTGCGTTACAAGAGAAAACATCAGAAGCAGAAAAAAACGGGACAGTAACTAATAAACTGATTGAAGTGTTATTCCATGTTCAGCCTTCCCATGAAAGCTGTTACAGATTAACTGAACCCTGAACCACATGAAACTATATTATTTCATCAAAACAACTACATAGCGACAGCGCAATGACGCAATCCTATTCTGTCACCACTATAAACATAAATAAAATCACGACCGGTTTGAAATTATCGGCCCTTAAGGAATTTTTGTACGAATCCGCGACTGATATTGCCCTGTTACAAGAAGTTCTAATTTCGGATTTGGTAATTCCCGGTTTTGTGAGTTACATAAATGTGTCTCCCGAAACAAGTGTTGGAACAGCTATTTTGGTGAGGGAAGGGATTGCAGTAAGCGAGGTGGAACGACTGGAATCCGGAAGAGGAATAGGACTAAATATCTATGATGTGACTATCGTCAACTTGTACGCCCCTTCAGGAAGTTCTCATCGAGCTGACAGGGCACGTTTCTTCAAAGATGACCTGATATACTTGTTAAGGAAATCGCCAAGACAGTTATTACTTGGAGGTGATTTTAATTGTGTTTTAAATCGAAAAGATCAGTTACCTAATTTTAATTTCTCAAGTGAACTAAAACAACTAGTTACTGGTTTAGAATTAAAGGACGTATGGGAAATCAAATACCCCTCCAGTGTTGAGTTCACTTATGTCACGGCAATATCACGCAGCAGGATTGATAGATTATATATTTCTAAAAATCTTGAAACTTCCGTGACAAAAGTAGAAACCATTCCTACGTACTTTTCAGACCATTCAAGTGTCTTAGCTTGCATAAATCTAACAAGACAGCCGGTTCGCCGATTCAAGAATCAGTGAAATTTGAACACTTCCTTGTTAGTAAATCATGATTTAGAAGATCTGATTAAAGAAACATGGGCAATATGCCTGCGAGCCCGTAGTAGATATGCCACTGCTATTGAAAGTTCTTATTCAATACAGTGCTCAGAGCGCAAGGGAAATGAAATGCACTATAGAGTATTACTACTCCGTTTTGAGAGATCTATATGATCAAGTCTCAGCAGGTTCCTCACTTCGGATAGCAGACATCAAAAAAGTCAAAGCCAAGTTACTTAATATCAAGAGAAGTCAAATGTAAGGGTTGAAAATAAAATCGAAGGCAAGTTCTGTGTCAGAAGATGAAACTACTTCCCTATATCATTTAGTGAAGCATACGAAAAACAGGAGAAGGACTTTTATTGATGAAATTCGAACAAAACACGGTACGATTCTCAGAACCTAGCAGGATATCATGGACGAGATTTATCGCTATTATTGCGAGCTATATTCTGTACATCAAAGTAGAGATGCTTTCTTGGAAGAATTCTTTGACATCCTAGCCCCACAGCTGACAGAAGACGACAACGAAAATTTTCTCGAGGTTGTCACTGAAGAAGACGTGTATGAGACTCTGTGCGCCTCACCACCAAAAAAATCCCCAGGACCGGATGGTCTGCCAGCAGAGTTTTACATCCGTTGCTGGCCGATAGTAGGTGCAAAAATCACGGACATTGTAAATGAGGTTATTCAGGGTAAAATGATTCCGGCTGAGTTTAAGGAGAGTAAAATTGTTTTGGTGCCAAAAAATAATGGAAACAAAGATTTAAATAATTTTCGTCCAATTTCACTGCTGAATTCTGATTATAAATTAATAGCTAGAATAATAAACAAGGGAATTTCATGCCTTACAGATAAAATTATTAGTCAACATCAGAACTGTGCGCAAGGCAGAACCATTTTTCAAAATCTAGCGGAATTCATGGATATCATTGCAATAACTTCTGTAACAAACATAAAGTGTGCTTCATTGTTTTTAGATTTTTATAAAGCGTTCGATGTAGTAAATCATGAATATCTTCTACAGACATTGAAGAAAATAGGTTTCAACGATAGGGTCATACAGTTGATTAAGAACATAGCAACTGGAATAAATGCTAAAATAGCGGTGAATTGTCAACAATCCAGGCCGATGCAAATACAACGAGGTGTTCCTCAAGGAAGTCCTCTGTCCATGTCGCTCTTCGCCATTTCGCTGGAACCTTTCCTCCGACATGTCCATGCTACATTACAAGGCTTAACATTATCAGGAAATAAAACAGTTATAAGAGCCTATGCTGACGATATAGGGGTCATTATAAGGAATAATGACGATGTAACCACGCTAGCAACGGTGATTGATTCGTACTGTAGAGCATCTGGAGCCAATGCTAACGAAAAAAAAAGTAAGATGTTAAATCTCAGAGGTTTTGATAATATCAACGTCGAGTGGGCAAAAATAGTCCGACAACATAAAACACTTGGGATCACCCTGACAGCATGTCCTATGAAAATGACGGCTTTAAATTGGAAAGTTGCAGCAGATAAAGTGCAAGGAGCCATTGTAGAGAATTGTACTCGATATATGAACCAAGTTCAAAGAACACAGTATATCAACTCATGCATCCTTGCTAAGGCTTATTATACTGCCCAGCTGTTTCCAATACCGAGAATGATAGCGAGGAGAATAATGTCCAAAATCACCAACTTTTTGTGGAGAGGTGAAGTGTTCAGAGTACCTGCGAAAGTAGCCACTTTAGATCCTAAAAATGGTGGACTAGGATTAACTGATATAACGGATAAAGCCTCTGCTCTTTTTATCAAAAGGCAAGTTAATTTAATAAGAGACTCGCGAGAAAGCATAACCAGCCAACTTTTCGAGATCATTAAGCCTCCAAGCCTGCTTCCCCCGATTGACGTGCAGAATATCAACAGTCGCTTACAGCACGTGAGGATTTTCTATGTTGAGTTTAGTTATGTCAGTGTCGAACTCAGGCAGTCACGACACTTAACATCGAGAGCCATAATGCTGGAACGAAAGAAAAGCGAAGGAAGAAACAAAATAGAACGACAGTTTCCAAACATTGAGTGGACTGAGATTTGGAAAAACATTAGTTCTAATGTGCTCACGTCTAACATAAAAACGGCATGGTACAAGACAGTTAACAATATAGTTAGCACCAATGAAAGACTGCACGCAATCGGACTCTGTGAAACAAATTTATGTCAACAATGCCATCTGGTTGACACAGTAATTCACAGATATACTTGCAGTGGTCACATGAATAGTTGGAAGTGGGTCCGAGAGCAAATAGCTCTGATTACAAGAACATCCCCTGAGTATATATCGCTGTCATTGATACACAGGCCTGACGCACGCTATTTCCCAGAAGCAAAAAATAACGCTGTGCACTGGTTGCTGGGAAATTTTGTTAACTACGTCCTTAACAAATTAGGATCCGATAGCATCATAGAGTTCAAGGTACACATGCTGTGTGAGTTTCACAAAATTAGAAGCTATTCGAATCACAAGAAAAAGTTCGGTAATATGTTAAAAATTGTATTTGAAAGAATAGGCATTGGTTAATATAAAAAAGAAGACTGTGTTGACAGTGATGTATTGAAGTTACCTTAAGGATACTATTTAAGATTTTACAGTATATTTATGATGTGTACTTTTTCTACTTCAGAGAGTAGTTTTTGCAACTTATAAGCTAATGTACAGAACTTATGTGACATTGAGATTGTGTGTCGAAATAACACAAAACATTAAAGGTGCATTATTGGCTTATACTAGAAATTTGGAAATAGACAGTTTTTATAGAATGTCCTTATCGATTATTTAAAACCATAAGATTCTATCTGATAACTGTAATATTCAATGGCTGGCACATTGCCCTGTTCATTTTTGCACTGTGATGTGTAAGTCAGTTTCTCAGTGAAAGACTGATTATATAGATCTGATCACTTCAGATACTTAAGATTCAATTAATGTCCAGAAAGTGTAGTTGGAAGGCTAGTCAACTTTATTATATATCTCCTTTCCGCCATTCTCAAGTATTTCAGAAATTGTCTAATATGATTATAAATTGTTTTAATTAAAATGTCTAATATGATTATAAATTGTTTTAATTAAAATTATCCCATCAACTTGCTGATATCCATCGTAAAGAAATTATGCTTCTGTAAAGATTGCACCTCATGTAATTCAAAATGCAGATTTTACTTCTTCAGGTTGAAGTTTGAATGTCTTTAAAAATTTTGTTCTTGAAGTTTAAATTAATTCTTTCTGGTAATTAGTCAGTAACACAATCCTCTGTTGTCTTTCCTTAACGTCAGCGTAACTGAAATGATCAAACCGTTTTGTTTAAATAACTTCATGTATGCATAACTTAGTATGTATTTGGAGTGTAACATTGTTTTTTAATAAATGTTTTTATAAAAAAAAAGCGGTTCTAGGCGCTGTAGTCCGGAACCGCGCGACTGCTACGGTCGCAGGTTCGAATCCTGCCTCGGGCATGGATGTGTGTGATGTCCTTAGGTTAGTTAGGTTTAACTAGGGGACTGATGACCTCAGATGTTAAGTCCCATAGTGCTCAGAGCCATCTGAACCTTTTTTTTTTTTTTTTTTTTTTTTTTATAACACAGGCACTGCAACACCGTATTTATCAGCCAACACTGGGCAAGCGACTTTCAAGTAAAATGTCTCCCCTGTATGGGAACATACGTAATAGATGTACGAATACAGATTGTAGATACATGGCTGACGACATATGGAAATTTATGTCTAGCTCTGAGTCGTGCTCGGATAGTCTAATGGTAAAACGACCGCTAGAGATAAGCGGGAATTCCTGGTTCGAGTCCTGATCCGGCACAAATTTTCACTGTCGTCATTCCTTTATACAGCTGCTGGTTTTTCATATTCACAACTGCAAATACATTTAATGTACTGCCTATGGAGAATCACGACGAACCGTTGTGCCGACGCATTCTATATATGAGTGTAGACTAAACCCTGGGTTGACCAGAACTACTCTCTCTTACCCCACGTTCTCAGTCAGTTCCCTCTTCGAAGACATGATATTGATATTAGAGAGACCACATTGGTGATGCTTCACTTACAAATCGTCGCAGAGGATTCGCTCTACCTCTACCGCACATTTCTGCTATCCGTGTACGACCGTTAGTCTCATACGAGGTACTGAGAAGTTTCTTTACAGCATCAGAGGTAAACGCCGTTAGGTCTGGTCAGGGGTATGGCCCTGAACGGCTCTCGGATACAAATAAATCCTACACGTCCATCTACTGCTATGATGTTTGACTACATCCAGTGTTCTAAATGGATGTGACCAGGTCGAACAGCTGGCCGGGTTGGCCGAGCGGTTCTAGGCGCTACAGTCTGGAAGCGAGCGACCGCTACGTTCGCAGGTTCGAATCCTGCCTTGGGCATGGATGTGTCTGATGTCCCTAGGTTAGTTATGTTTACGTAGTTCTAAGTTCTAGGGGACTGATGACCTCAGCAGTTAATTCCCATAGTGCTCAGAGCCATTTGAACCATTTTCAGGTCGAACAAATCGAAACATTGTTGAAGGAACCAGGTAGACACTCGCCTGGATTAATTAGGGGAAACAATCAGGAGGGCAGTACGTGGATTACAACCCTCCTCCTCCAGAATACGAATCTAGTGACTTACGTTATTACTACGCCAGCTCACTCTGTTTGTCCGTCAACAAAGAACTGCTTTACCAACAAACTTCACTGAGTCTGGAATTTCTTTCTTGACACTCTCATTCAACACATACATTACTATTTTCTCATAGGTGACTGGATTAAAGAAACGGAACAACATTGCCATTTGCGTATCGAAATTTTATCTTTCTTTATTTAGTAACACAATTTTCATAGTACAGCGTTTTACGATTCTTCAGTAGGTGATCATCCCAGAGAAATCGGTCTACGTAAAATATAAGAACAGAATGCTGCAGTCCGGTTAACAAATTAACACAACGTGCACCGCTCACTTGCTCTGCTTCAATTTCAGCCGCTGCCAAGCGTTTGAGGAACAGTGGTTTCACAGTCTTCTGACAGTCTTCAAAATTTCCAGTCCAGTTTCTAACTTCGGTACTGCAGCGTTTCAGAGTTCCCAGCACCTGCAACAAAACAATGTTTCCATTATAGTGAGCTATAATTTCAGATACCGGCGTTCTGTCTCGTGTTCCTCAATACGGTGAAATACTTATCAAAAATGGAAAAATATTCCTTTCTTGAAGGAAAATTCTGAATGATTTAGCATTTGAAACCTTAAATGTTATGGACATTCATACATCTGAACGTTAAATAATTCTCAGGTACATACACTCCTGGAAATGGAAAAAAGAACACATTGACACCGGTGTGTCAGACCCACCATACTTGCTCCGGACACTGCGAGAGGGCTGTACAAGCAATGATCACACGCACGGCACAGCGGACACACCAGGAACCGCGGTGTTGGCCGTCGAATGGCGCTAGCTGCGCAGCATTTGTGCACCGCCGCCGTCAGTGTCAGCCAGTTTGCCGTGGCATACGGAGCTCCATCGCAGTCTTTAACACTGGTAGCATGCCGCGACAGCGTGGACGTGAACCGTATGTGCAGTTGACGGACTTTGAGCGAGGGCGTATAGTGGGCATGCGGGAGGCCGGGTGGACGTACCGCCGAATTGCTCAACACGTGGGGCGTGAGGTCTCCACAGTACATCGATGTTGTCGCCAGTGGTCGGCGGAAGGTGCACGTGCCCGTCGACCTGGGACCGGACCGCAGCGACGCACGGATGCACGCCAAGACCGTAGGATCCTACGCAGTGCCGTAGGGGACCGCACCGCCACTTCCCAGCAAATTAGGGATACTGTTGCTCCTGGGGTATCGGCGAGGACCATTCGCAACGTCTCCATGAAGCTGGGCTACGGTCCCGCACACCGTTAGGCCGTCTTCCGCTCACGCCCCAACATCGTGCAGCCCGCCTCCAGTGGTGTCGCGACAGGCGTGAATGGAGGGACGAATGGAGACGTGTCGTCTTCAGCGATGAGAGGCGCTTCTGCCTTGGTGCCAATGATGGTCGTATGCGTGTTTGGCGCCGTGCAGGTGAGCGCCACAATCAGGACTGCATACGACCGAGGCACACAGGGTCAACACCCGGCATCATGGTGTGGGGAGCGATCTCCTACACTGGCCGTACACCACTGGTGATCGTCGAGGGGACACTGAACAGTGCACGGTACATCCAAACCGTCATCGAACCCATCGTTCTACCATTCCTAGACCGGCAAGGGAACTTGCTGTTCCAACAGGACAATGCACGTCCGCATGTATCCCGTGCCACCCAACGTGCTCTAGAAGGTGTAAGTCAACTACCCTGGCCAGCAAGATCTCCGGATCTGTCCCCCATTGAGCATGTTTGGGACTGGATGAAGCGTCGTCTCACGCGGTCTGCACGTCCAGCACGAACGCTGGTCCAACTGAGGCGCCAGGTGGAAATGGCATGGCAAGCCGTTCCACAGGACTACATCCAGCATCTCTACGATCGTCTCCATGGGAGAATAGCAGCCTGCATTGCTGCGAAAGGTGGATATACACTGTACTAGTGCCGACATTGTGCATGCTCTGTTGCCTGTGTCTATGTGTCTGTGGTTCTGTCAGTGTGATCATGTGATGTATCTGACCCCAGGAATGTGTCAATAAAGTTTCCCCTTCCTGGGACAATGAATTCACGGTGTTCTTATTTCAATTTCCAGGAGTGTATATGAAAAATCTAAATGTAAACATACAATTGCTGTCTGTCCTTATGGTAAAGAAAATTGCTTCATCTTAACGAAAGAATTCAAAAAGTAAAAGATTTCAAACAAAATATTTTTTACAATAATCACTGAGATAACGTGATCATAAACGTTATTTAACTGTTTTCAAGAATTTCCCACACAAACAGTATTATTGTTGTTGTGGTGGTCTTCAGTCCAGAGACTGGTTTGATGCAGCTCTCCATGCTATTCTATCCTGTGCAAGTTTCTTCATCTCCAAGTAACTACTGCAACTTACATCCTTCTGAATCTGCTTAGTGTATTCATCTCTTGGTCTCCCTTTACGAATTTTACCCTCCACGCTGCCCACCAATTGGTAATCCCTTGATGCCTCAGAACATGGCCTACCAACCGATCCCTTCTTCTAGTCAAGTTGTGCCACAAATTCCTCTTCTCCCAAATTCTTGTCAGTACCTCCTCATCAGTTATGTGATCTACCCATCTAATCTTCAGCATTCTTCTGTAACACCACATTCCGAAAGCTTCTATTCTCTTCCTATCTACACTATCTATCGTCCATGTTTCACTCCCATACATCGCTACACTCCATACAAATACTTTCAGAAAACATTTCCTGACACTTAAATCTATACTCGACGTTAACAAATTCTTCTTCTTCAGAAACGCTTTCCTTGCCATTGCCAGTCTACATTTTATATCCTTTCTGCTTCGACCATCATCAGTCATTTTGCTTCCAAAATAGCAAAACTCATTTACTACTTTAAGTGTCTCATTTCCTAATATAATTCCCTCTGCATCGCCTGATTTAATTTGACTGGATTCCATTATCCTACATCTACATCTACATGTCTTCATCTACATCTCTACTCTGCAATTCACTTTTAAGTGCTTGGGAGAGGGTTCATCGAACCACAATCATACTATCTCTCTACCATTCCACTCCCGAACAGCGCGCGGGAGAAACGAACACCTAAACCTTTCTGTTCGACCTCTGATGTCTCTTATTTTATTTTGATGATCATTCCTACCTATGTAGGTTGGGCTCAACAAAATATTTTCGCATTCGGAAGAGAAAGTTGGTGACTGAAATTTCGTAAATAGATCTCGCCGCGACGAAAAAGTCTTTGCTTTAATGACTTCCATCCCAACTCGCGTATCATATCTGCCACACTCTCTCCCCTATTACGTTGATGTTCATCTCATATCTCCCTTTTCAAGACACTGTCCATTCCATTCAACTACTCTTCCAGGTCCTTTGCTGTGTCTAACAGAAATACAGTGTCATCGGCAAACCTCAGAGTTATTATTTAACCCCCCCCCCCCCCATAGATTTTAATTCCTACTCAAAATTTTTCTTTTGTTTCCTTTACTGCTTGCTCAATATACAAATTGAATAACATCGGGGATAGGCTACAACCCTGTTTCACTCCCTTCCCAACCACTGCTTCCCTTTCATGCCCCTCGACTCTTTATAACTGCCATCTGGTTTCTGTACACATTGTAAATAGCCTCTCGCTCCCTGTATTTTACCCGTGCCACATTCAGAATTTGAAAGAGAGTATTCCAGTTAATATTGTCAAAAGCTTTCTCTAAGTCTACAAATGCTAAAAACGTAGGTTTGTCTTTCCTTAATCTATCTTCTAAGATAATTCGTAGGGTCAGTAATGCCTCATGTGTTCCAACTCCAACATTTCTACGGAATCCAAACTGATCTTCTCCGAGGTCGGCTTCTACCAGTTTTTCCATTCGTCTGTAAAGAATTCGTGTTACTATTTTGCCGCCGTGACTTATTAAACTGATAGTTCGGTAATTTTCACACCTGCTTTCTTTGGGATAGGAATTATTATATTCTTCTCGAAGTCTGAGGGTATTTCACCTGTCTCAAACATCTTGCTCACCAGATGGTAGAGTTTTCTCAGGACTGGCTCTCCCAAGGCTATCCGTAGTTCTAATGGAATGTTGTCTACTCGCGGGGCCTTCTTTCGATTTAGGTCGTTTAGTGCTCTGTCAAATTCTTCACGCAGTATCTTTCCGTTCGAGCTCTGATTTCACTTATTTTATTATGATGATCATTTCTCCCTATGCAGGTTTTGTGTCAACAAAATATTTTCGCATTCGGAACAGAAAGTTGGTGATTGAAATTTCGTAAATAGATCTCGCCGCAAAGAAAACCGCCTTTGTTTCACTGACTGCCACTCCAACTCGCGTATCATATCAGTGACACTCTCAACCCCTATTGCACGATAACACGAAACGAGCTGCCCTTCTTTGCACTTTTTCGATGTCCTCCGTCAATCCTACGTGGTAAGGATCCCACACCCCGCAGCAATATTCCAGCAGAGGACGGACAAGTGTAATATATGCTGTCTCTTTACTGGGTCTGTCGCATCTTCTAAGTGTTCTGCCAACAAAGCGCAGACTTTGTTTCACCTTCCCCACAATATTATCTATTTGATCTTTCCGATTTAAGTAGCTCGCAATTGTAATTCATAGGTATTTAGTCGAACTGACAGACCTTAGATTTGTGTGATTTATCGTATACCCAAAATTTATCGGATTTCCTTTAGTTACCCATGTGGATGATCTCGCACTTTTCTTAGTTTAGTGCCACTTTCCACTTTTCGCGCCATACAGAAATTCTCTCTAGATCATTTCTTAATTGAAATTGATCGTCTGATAATTTTCCTAGACGGTAAATTACAGCGTCATCTGCAAACAATCTAAGGGGGCTTCTCAGATTATCACCTAGAACATTTATGTAAATCAGGAACAGCAAGGGGCCTCTGACACTACCTTGCGGAACGCCACATATCACTTCTGTTCCACTCGATGATTTACCGTCCATCACTACGAACTGTGACCTCTCTGAGAGGAAATCACGAATCCATTCACACAACTGAGAAGATACTGCATATGCACGCAATTTGATTGATAGTCCCTTATGAGGAACGGTATCAAAATCAAAAAAATGGTTCAAATGGCTCTGAGCACTATGGGACTTAACATCTATGGTCATCAGTCCCCTAGAACTTAGAACTACGTAAACCTAACTAACCGAAGGACATCACACAACACCCAGTCATCACGAGGCAGAGAAAATCCCTGACCCCGCCGGGAATCGAACCCGGGAGGTATCAAAATCCTTCTGCAAATCTAGGAATATGGAATCGATCTGAGATCCCTTGTCGACAACACTCATTACTTCATGGGAATAAAGAGCTAGCTGTGCTGCATAAGAACGATATTTTCTGAATCCGTGTTGGTTATGTATCAATAAATCATTTCGTTCAAGGTGATTCATAATGTTCGAGTACAGTATATGCTTCAAAATCTTACTGCACATTGAGGTCAGAGATATGGGTCTGTAATTCAGTGGGTTACTTGTATTTCCTTTCTTGAATGTTGGTGTGACGTGTGCTACTTTCCAGTATTTAGGAACAGATCTTTCGTCAAGTGGGCTGTTTTATGGTATATGATAGCAAAGAAAGGCGCTATTGTGCCTGCGCCCGCATCTCGTGGTCGTGCGGTAGCGTTCTCGCTTCCCACGCCCGGGTTCCCGGGTTCGATTCCCGGCGGGGTCAGGGATTTTCTCTGCCTTGTGATGGCTGGGTGTTGTGTACCGTCCTTAGGTTAGTTAGGTTTAAGTAGTTCTAAGTTCTAGGGGACTTATGACCACAGCAGTTGAGTCCCATAGTGCTCTGAGCCATTTTGAGCTATTGTGCCTGCATACTCTGAAAGGAACCTGATTGGTATACCGTATGCACCGGAAGACTTGCCTTTCTTAAGTGATATGAGTTGTTTCGCAACACCTAAGATATCTACTTTTATGTAACTCATGCTAACAGCTGTTCTGGTTTCGAATTCTGGAATATTTACTTCTTCTTCTTTCGTGAAGGAATTACGGAAACTGTATTTAGTAACTCCGCTGTAGTGGCACCATCTTCGGTAATATTTCCATCGCTATCGCGCAGTGACGGTATTGACTGTTTTTTGCCACTGGTGTACTTTACATAAGACCAGAATATCTTTGGGTTTTCTACCGTATTTTGAGACAATGTTTCATTATGGAAACTATGAAAAGGATCTCGCATTGACGTCAGCACTAAATTTCGAGCTTCCGTGAAACTTACCCAGTCTTGGGGATTTTGCATTCTTCTGAATTTGCACGTTTTTTTCGTTGTTTCTGCAACAGTGTTCTGACGCGTTTTTTGTACCATGGTGGATCAATCCCGTCTCTTATTAACTTATGCGGTATGAATCTATCTGTTGCTGTCGATACTGTATCTTTGAATTTGAGCCATATCTGGTCTACACTTACATAATTAACTTGGAAGGAATGGAGACTCTCTCTTAGGAAGGCATCAAGTGAATTTTTATCTGCTGTTTTAAATACATATATTTTGCGTTTATTTTTATTGGTTTTGGTTGATATGGTTCTGAGCCTCGCTACAGTGGCCTTGTGTTCACTAATCACTGTATCCGTCCTGACGCCCTCTAGTAGGTCAGTATTATTTGTGGCTAAGAGGTCAAGTGCGTTTTCGCAACCATTTGCAATTCGTGTGGCCTCATGAACTAATTGTTCAAAGTAATTCTCAGAGAAAGCGTTTAGTACAATTTCGGAAGATGTTTTCTGTCTACCGCCGGCTTTGAACATGTATTTTACCTACAAATCGATGGTGGATTGAAGTCTCCACCAGTTATAACTGTATGAGTGGGGTACTTATTTGTAACGAGATTCAAGTTTTCTTTGAACCGTGCAGCTATTATATCATCTGAGTCGGGGGGGGGGGGGGGTCAGTAGAAGAAGTCAATTATTATTTTGGTACGGCTGTTGAGTATAACCTCTACCCATAGAGGTGTATAATGTTTTCTTCGCCACATCAAAAGTTTTAATGCAGTACTGCGGCACGCTTTATGGAATGAGATCGAACTTTTATCTGGTTTGTTAAGAAACTGTTTTAAAACTGTGTTTGATCACTGGCTCTTTACGCAGTAATCCATGAGGTGTTGCCAAATTATCTCAGTGAATGTTTGACGCTGAAAATACCTACATACCAGTGCAGCTGCTTGCAATACGGGATGGATGAGGTGTACGAGAAGAAAGCGCTTCCATTGATCAACAGTATTAGCTATTAACCATTCAGTTAAATATTCTCTCGTTTTTTGTGACTTATCACTTTTACAGGAGCAGTTAAAGAAAAATAAAGAAATAAAGAATATTGCAACAATACTGCTACTGCAGAGTACATACAATACAGACCAGTTCCTTTACAGAAATACCTTTCCATAGATACGCTGAGCCGTTCTTCCATTACATCCCCGTCTCTATACACGAGTTGCACATCGGCCGCCGCGCGGAGTAGCCACGCGGTCTTAGTCGTCTTGTCACAGTCCGCACGGCTCCCTCCGTCAGAGGTTCGAATTCTCCCCCGGGCATGGGTGTGTGTGTGTTGTCCTTAGCGTAAGTTAGTTCAAGTTAGATTAAGCAGTGTGTCAGCTTAGGGACCGATGACCTCAGCAGTTTGGTCTCTTAAGATCTTACCAACACCACACATCAGCCCTGTCTACATCAGCCGATTCACCCACAATGAAACGCTGCTCACTTGCAGATATAAAACAGCGGAAAGCAAAACAACAGACAAAACTAAACGGTTAGCTACTAACGGAGCAAAAGGTCATTTTATTGTGCTTGACAACAGCCAGTGTCTTCAGACACCAGAAAATTATTCTGCACAAATATTAGGTACATCACATATAACATATACTGAATCGGTATCCTTGTGATTAATAAAATCAATTCGCTCAAAAAACAACCATTATCAGTCTTTTAAAGCATTTTTGTTGGCTACCTGAATTTGATCATAAAGGCATCTTACGATTTGTTCAGTTATGATTTAGTTTTTAATATTTCAAAACAATACAGTATTATAGGTGGATATTCAGAAAAAAATACAATTTTTCGTGTACAATGTGTAGCATAAATTGTGAACAAGATGAAGTACTTGACGTAGGTTACGCATAGTAGTTTGACTGACAATGCAGCAAAAACTGATAAAATCTTCTTATACAGGGTGTAACGGTTATAATGGTAGATATTTTAATATCTGGTACTTTAATATGTGTACACATCAGTTTGTTGGTTGCTTTTCTCTGAATAGAACTGTCTTCCCACAAACACGTCACAAACTTTATGACCTGATGGTTCCTGCACAGTCGTACTGTACCACGAACAAGGAGAATACAAGTGCCATAACCATATTTCCCAGAAACGTAGCTCATTAAAAGAGGAGTCACAATAAGCGAACAAGTATCTCGGCTTATCTATAGATACTCGACCGTTTGTGACAAAACGGCCGTACAAGTTTTCCAAGCAATTTAGATATCCAGAATGAGGTTTTCACTCTGCAGCGGAGTGTGCGCTGATATGAAACTTCCTGGCAGATTAAAACTGTGTGCCGGACCGAGACTCGAACTCGGGACCTTTGCCTTTCGCGGGCAAGTGCTCTACCAACTGAGTTACCCAAGCACGACTCACGCCCCGTCCTCACAGCTTTACTTCTGCCAGTACCTCGTCTCATACGTTCCAAACTTTACAGAAGGTCTCCTGCTCTCGTGCTATACTATTTTCCCATCTCCAGATAGCACAGTAGTATCCTGCTACCCTATCTTCGACGTGAAAATGTAGCATTGTTCCATTTTTGACATGTGTTTGAAGTAAATTTGGGTCCATTATTCTCAGCTGATCTGATCGCTGTTTGAGAAAGTCCACATCATCATGATCAACTCGTGTTGATGCATAAAAATTTCATACTCAGAGGAAATTCGATAGCATACTGACCGGGAGAGATAGTGATTCCGGTTCGAGATTCCGTCCAGCAAACAGTTTTAATTTCTCAAATACACAAAATGAATCGTATACTCTGCCTAGATTAAACGATTTTTTCAAGTTAAAGGTTTGTTTTTTCCCAGTCTGAGAACGATCAAGTATTCCAGGAATTTCAGTAATGTCGAAAGGTTATTTATTTTTTCGTATGAAAGGCCAATTGTCATAACAAAGACTATCAAAAAAGTCGTGCTGTTTCATTTATATGTCTGGATTTTTTTAAAAAAAATTAGATGGGAAATTTGTAACTGCTTATTCGTCTTTCAAATGTATAGGATGTAACCAAACTCTACAGTTAAATTTCTGATGGTCGTTGAGGAATATTTTCTGAGTGGATTGATAAGGCATCTGTCGTCTCCAGTAGCTCGTTACGGAGTAATTGCATACTTTTGATTTGTCACTCCCATTTATCTTAGTATCTGTGTTGCGTCGAAGAATCTGCTCAACATCCAAAGTGTCGACGGTATATGATGTGTGGTTTGTTTGGAAACAATCCTGTCCCATTCCCTCACGGTATTTGCTGCTTACAATGCTAACGCCCACTTTACTCTTCGCCCTCATGCTAGCAGTCGCTATTGCTCAGTTCCGTCTCTGGTTGGGTTTCATTGTAGGTTCACTGATGAAAAGTTATATGCTATACTGGTGTACGTGTTGATTGAATGAAATGAAACTATGTCTCACGAACAACCATATTACAGTACGTTTGCACCTGCACCTAAGTGCCTACAATAAACCGGATTATTCCGTTCTGGTGATAGCATATTACAGGATTTATCACTGTTGCGGACGTATTTTCACTGAAACTGGGATAATAAACCGAATAAATGATAATTACCTTCTTACTCTGTAATGAGCTACAGGTCCCTTATTTAGAAAACATCGCTGAAAAACCTTTGAAAATTTTGATGTGGAATTGGGGCTCACCCTGTATAGAGCTTAGGATGGAATATCAGTGAAATTTATATGAATATATATAACACTGAAAACAACGAAAATTTTTATACTTGAACTGCAATAGGAAAGAGTTCAGCGCAGTTTCGATATCGAAGTCGTCTGAGATAAAACTTTAGAAGTTTTCGCATTTTTGGGTAAATTTTTCTCTGGTTTCTTGCCATGCCAAGAAAAGCGATGAGCATCTATTCAAGAATTTCGCCATTAGCAACTACGTTCTCATACTATCGCATTTTGTTTAACACATGTTATGTTAAGCGTTCATATGTTTTAAGGATGGCTGTGAATTAGATGAGTGTTAAAACTGGCTTATGTCATGTCATTTAAATTACAGCTGTGAGCACACAGTTAGGCATGACATTAGCTGGAATTGAAGAAGAAAATGTGAATAGTCTGCCTTGCCTGTGTTAACGCAGCTATCGCGACCCTAAGCGTGATGAATACTAACCTTTTTGTTCTTAAGTATAAAGAATTTGCAGAGGATTATTTTTGGCATTAACTCAAATCATAAGCTCCATATTGTACAAATGTTTCTCTCCTACCGCGCCTTCCCTAAGCAAAAAACCTCATCTAAACATTAGGAGAGGAGTTTTGCGTACATTCCATTTGTCCGCGAACTACACTCCTGGAAATGGAAAAAAGAACACATTGACACCGGTGTGTCAGACCCACCATACTTGCTCCGGACACTGCGAGAGGGCTGTACAAGCAATGATCACACGCACGGCACAGCGGACACACCAGGAACCGCGGTGTTGGCCGTCGAATGGCGCTAGCTGCGCAGCATTTGTGCACCACCGCCGTCAGTGTCAGCCAGTTTGCCGTGGCATACGGAGCTCCATCGCAGTCTTAAACACTGGTAGCATGCCGCGACAGCGTGGACGTGAACCGTATGTGCAGTTGACGGACTTTGAGCGAGGGCGTATAGTGGGCATGCGGGAGGCCGGGTGGACGTACCGCCGAATTGCT
The DNA here is from genome assembly GCF_023864275.1 of Schistocerca cancellata. Classification (NCBI taxonomy): domain Eukaryota; kingdom Metazoa; phylum Arthropoda; class Insecta; order Orthoptera; family Acrididae; genus Schistocerca; species Schistocerca cancellata. The sequence continues at coordinate 442,002,198 of NC_064629.1, read as the reverse complement.
CAACACGTCTCCACAGTACATCGATGTTGTCGCCAGTGGTCGGCGGAAGGTGCACGTGCCCGTCGACCTGGGACCGGACCGCAGCGATGCACGGATGCACGCCAAGACCGTAGGATCCTATGCAGTGCCGTAGGGGACCGCACCGCCACTTCCCAGCAAATTAGGGACACTGTTGCTCCTGGGGTATCGGCGAGGACCATTCGCAACCGTCTCCATGAAGCTGGGCTACGGTCCCGCACACCGTTAGGCCGTCTTCCGCTCACGCCCCAACATCGTGCAGCCCGCCTCCAGTGGTGTCGCGACAGGCGTGAATGGAGGGACGAATGGAGACGTGTCGTCTTCAGCGATGAGAGTCGCTTCTGCCTTGGTGCCAATGATGGTCGTATGCGTGTTTGGCGCCGTGCAGGTGAGCGCCACAATCAGGACTGCATACGACCGAGGCACACAGGGCCAACACCCGGCATCATGGTGTGGGGAGCGATCTCCTACACTGGCCGTACACCACTGGTGATCGTCGAGGGGACACTGAATAGTGCACGGTACATCCAAACCGTCATCGAACCCATCGTTCTACCATTCCTAGACCGGCAAGGGAACTTGCTGTTCCAACAGGACAATGCACGTCCGCATGTATCCCGTGCCACCCAACGTGCTCTAGAAGGTGTAAGTCAACTACCCTGGCCAGCAAGATCTCCGGATCCGTCCCCCATTGAGCATGTTTGGGACTGGATGAAGCGTCGTCTCACGCGGTCTGCACGTCCAGCACGAACGCTGGTCCAAATGAGGCGCCAGGTGGAAATGGCATGGCAAGCCGTTCCACAGGACTACATCCAGCATCTTTACGATCGTCTCCATGGGAGAATAGCAGCCTGCATTGCTGCGTAAGGTGGATATACACTGTACTAGTGCCGACATTGTGCATGCTCTGTTGCCTGTGTCTATGTGCCTGTGGTTCTGTCAGTGTGATCATGTGATGTATCTGACCCCAGGAATGTGTCAATAAAGTTTCCCCTTCCTGGGACAATGAATTCACGGTGTTCTTATTTCAATTTCCAGGAGTGTATATTAACATTTTTCTGAAGGGTATTGGTGTGTTATAGGATCATGATTTGAGTTTCTGAAGCGAGGATGTAGAACGAGCTAGCATTCGCAAATCTGTAGGAAAAACCACCTAAACAACACCTCTTGTTTACGTCTCGCACTAATATAACAGCATTACCGAGAAAAGAGACTTTTGTAAACAGTCGTCGCCAGTTTTGTAAAAGCCTCGTCGCTACTGCTGTGAAGGCCGAGTTGCCACTGTTGTTATGTTACGCCGAGTTTGTGAGTTCATGGAACGCCTTAATGTGCGGTACACCACTAAGACAATTCCTCCCAGCCATTATTACACAGTTATGCCACAGGGTCAGGTAACAGGATAGGAGAACAAAGGTTCTACAGCACTCCAGCAAATTAGTAACGAAGTCACACGTATGAGACGAAAAGGTTTACTTATCTTTGTGACTAGCTGAATAATGAAGCCTGCAACACTGCTTGTATTATAACACAAAGAAAAGGCCCTCAATGGGTGAGTGCAAATAATCGTAGTATATGGTTCAAATGGCTCTGAGCACTATGGGACTTAACTGCTGAGGACATCAGTCTCCTAGAACTTACAACTACTTAAACCTAACTAATCTAAGGACATCACACACATCCATGCCCGAGGCAGGATTCGAACCTGCGACCGTAGCGGTCGCGCGGTGCCAGACTGTAGCGCCTAGAACCGTTCGGCCACCCCGGCCGGCTTCACATTATATAGCAAATGCAAGTTACAACATCTGTCTGTTCACTTCTAAATTCTCTAAACGACGTTCCCTGTCTGTCCCTGTGCTGGACATTAACCTGGTCTGAATCACGCTATCCTACTTGTTCCCAGCAGTAACGAATAAGCAGCAAAGCAAAGGTTTTAGAAACAGGCTAAAAGGACGTGTGTTTCAGTCACATTACAATATTTCTATTTAAAAGCAAACGCATATTTTCATCAATAATTCCAACTGATGATTGTAGGTTGTTATCCAGCGCCGTCTCGCGGCGTCTTTCTGAAATGGAAAGACGAGATTAATATGAGTCATATTTACCGTGGAGTTACAAGAGCACAGGAATTATGAACTAAGATATTTTTATGGCACTTGAATTAGCAGTACTGCAATAGGGGTAATGAACAAACAATTCAGATATCTGATTCATACAATGAAGATACATTTCTGCAGAGTGCCAAAGTACTGCAAAGTACTAAAGTATCACTGTCGAAGACATATTCCATCTGAAATGCTACTCCTGGCTAGATCCTTTGTTCCCGCAAGAATATATCTGACCAAGTGCCTAAAAAGCAAATGTGCATACTCAGAGTATACGTTTGTGTTCCATATGCAATGACAAGAAAAATCGCAGCATCAAAAAGTTATTAATGTAGAGTAACAAAATTTCGGGAATACATTTGTCTAGGTAACATATTTAAGTGATTAGCAGTGCAAGATCACAAGTTAATGTAACTGGTATATAAGGCATTGCAAATTTGAAATACTGATACATTAGTAACTGGTGCAACTTCCAGAATGTTGAATAGAAGCACGCAAACGTGCATTCATTATGTTTACAGGTGCGGGGTACCAGTTTGTAGGTGGGAATTCCATGCTCATTGCACTTGATCGATCACTACAGGAATGGTTAATAACGTTTCTGGATGCTGGAGTTGTCGTCCCAAACGTGTTCGATTTGAGACAGATCTGGTGGTCGAGCAGGCCAAGGCAACATGTCGACACTCTGTAAGTGGACGAGCCTTATCCTGTTGGAAAGCACCCCTGGAATGCTGTTGATGAATGGCAATGCAACAGGTCGAATCATCAGACTGACGTACAAATTTGCAGGGATAAAACACGAGTGTGATCCTGCTGTCATATGAAATCGCACCCCAGACCATAACTCCAAGCTTAGGTCCAGTATGTCTAGTATGCAGACAGATTGGTTGCAGGCCCTCAACTGGCCTCCTTCTAACCAACATACGACCATCACTGGCACCGAGGCAGAACCAGCATTCATAAGAAAAAACAACAGACCTCCATCCTGCCCTGCAATGAGCTCTCGCTTGACACCACTGAAGTCGCGTATGGTGGTGGTTTGGGGACAGTGGAATGCACGCTACAGGGCATCTTTCTCGGAGCTTTCCTTGAAGTAACCGATTTGTAACAGGTCGTTGTGTCACTGTGGTGCCTACTATCGCTCAAATTGCTACTCAAGATGCAGTTAAGATGCACCACAGCCGTACGCCGAACACGATGATCTTCCCTTTCGGTAGTGCCATGTGGCCGTCCGGAGCCCGATCTTCTTGTGACCGTATGTTCTCATGACCACCGCTTCCAGCAGTCATGTACAGTGGCTACATTCCTGCCAAGTCTTTCTGCAATATCGCAGAAGGAACATCCAGCTTCTCGTAGCGCTGTTCCACGAACTCGTTCTAACTCAGTGAGGTGTTGATAATGGCCTTTTTGTCGCCTTAAAGGCATTCTTGGCTATCATCAAGTCTCTACGCCCAATCTCAGAGGTGACTAACGCTCACCAGCGTTACCCCGTGTATTTAAAACAAACCTGATTTTCAACCTTACAGTGGCCATATTAGCGCCACTGTTGTGCTACTGGCGAGAAATTTGGAATGACATCATCATTCAGATGCAGAAATACTCACACCGACTTACACACACACGCGCGCGCGCGCGCGCGCACACACACACACACAAACACAAAATCAATCCTTACATCAAATTAAAAGAATTGCATCTGCTTAGCGAGTCGAAACACAGTGTTATCAGGAGTTTAGGAGCATGACTTCATTATGCTGGTGCCTTACAGTTTCGATCATTACAATGAAGGTAACATCAGTACTTCAAAAATTTAAACATATTGTTAGCAGACTTTCTTGTGATCGTTTTTTTCTTGGGCTGAATCGTACTACATGTAAGTGGCAGTAAGGGTGCAACAATGATTATCTGAGTAGCTGAGCCTCTAAGTAAGACTGCACAACGGCTGCCTTAGTTCCAATCGAGCGAAGTGATGCACTGGTTACCATAATGGACTTGCTTTCGGGAGAACCACGGTTCAGACCCCGTTCGCCCATCCAGGGTTAGGTTTTACGGCATTTCCTAAACAGCTCTAGTTAAATGCCAGGGCGGTTCCTTAGAAAAAGTCACAGCCGATTTTCTTCCCCATCATTTCGTATTACGAGTTTGTGCTCCGTCGCTAATGACCGCGCTGTCTACGGGACGTTAAACACCAGTCTTCCGTTCTTACTTTTCGTCTTATGGTCTAACTGACGACAGTATGTCCTATACCTTTAGGGTTGAAATTATGTAGACGGTACAGGAATCTAAATTGAGTATGCTGAAATACGGAAGTGTTGATCTGAAAATTAATATTTCAGGCAGTAGGATACTTGAATTAGCATTGCGTATGAGGTACGTGTTTTTAAACTGCTTCTGTTTCATAATAATAAAGTACCTGCCGCTCTGAACAAATATGTTACTACCTTTAAAATCAACACACAAGTACCTGCCCTGTGACCACGATCGAACATGATACAATTTACAATTCATGGCTGGTTGTCAGAGATGGAGTATTAGTCGCCGTAGAAATTAGCAGATATGCATTTAATGTCTTGTACAGTAGGATGTTCTGCACGGGAAGCAGAGCGAAGAGTAAGGTTTAGTAAAACAAGGCAATATAGCAGCTGGATGCAATTTATTGCTGTGGATACAAAATTATGAGCAAATGGGTCATTCAATCCACTAGGAGGCTACCCAGATTCTCGACAAAGAATTGTTCGCACAGTACAGTTTGAGGAGATTTACTTGCTTGTGAAACTTATACTTCGAATACAATGGGGAAACAGGCGCAACTCATAAATCAGTTATGTGAATGGATTATGTTGTGAGGGATGCATTTGGTCTGGCTGTTATTATTTTGAGCAGTTTTTATAAGTTTTAGTTGTTGCTGTGAGATGCGACTTAATAAACTCTACGTAATCTTCTCCGACCATTATTTCTTTATATAAAAGTTCTTACTTCAGCATCCTCTACCATCTTCAATAGTTTGGGATAGTCTGTGTGAACGTGTAGGTGTAGGAATCATCTGCGTGATGGTCGCTCGTCTGGTCTCGTTGGCCATTGTTTAATGAGTCTGAAACTTCAGTTCATATAAATCCTAATGTTAAGTAAGAATAATTTCAATTAATTGGTTACTGTGAGAAAGGGAACCTTTAAAATATCGTACTTCGTTTTGTAATCTGAAAGCTCCTCCTAAACATTTGTTATTGCGTACGTTCACATAGCGCAGGAGTTGCGCAGTATCAGTGTTCTACACGTGATCTTAGGCGCTCCCGATTTCCATTAACACGAGTTCTGGGAGCATTCATCTAATGCAAGTACATTTTACTCTTACTTCTAATTGCCCTGAAGTAGCCAGAGATGAAATGTTACACAGGGTGTACATTTTTACATGTCCCGTGTTTTCCCCCATCTTACTTTTTTTCAGCGTTTGTTTCGGCATGACACGAACCAGCAATGACGGGCAACTGCGCATTAATGACGATCATTTTAATTTTATGGCTGGATGCCTTCCTGTCGCCATTAGTCAACTGTGTTCACACAGGTGGTTTATTCGTCTGCGACCAACTGCCTTGAGTTATTTTATACTTATGTTCTTACCGAACATAAAATAGCGTTATGAGGAACATATATTACTGAAGTTTGGCCTTAACAAGTCGGGACTGCATGTAATAATAAATGCCGTTGAGATATGTATTTTGAGTCCACGTTTGTCATCAACCTAAACAACCACAATGGTAAGCATAACTTCATTATATGGTCTACCTTAGGTTATTTAATTGCATCTCTAACACTTGAAAATATATTTACTCTCCAGTAGCAATCTATTTAACAAACTTGACAATAAACCAGTCAAAACAGACATTTACCTTATTCTTAAACAGCATAAAATATTTTTCCGTGCCTCGTAAAATGTGTACAGAATATATTTGCAGCGAGGCGATGAACAGCTTAATGGGCTCCTGCTACCGTAATGGCTACACGGCAATAACAGCCCACAATTGCAGACTCCGGGATCGCCACTGAAACAATTTCCTTTCATCTGGTGAGCAAAATATCACCAAACAGGTGCAAATATTTCGGTTGGCGAAGATGTCAGTGTGACATGCGAAGTAGGCTGTCCGCGGCCGCACATATAAGCATACAATGGCTCTTAGCACGCCATTGTATGATCAATCTTATTATTCAGCACGGCTACGCGATCGTAAGAATTTAGTGATATTCTCCTGCGACGCCGACTATGTTTGAGGTAATACGTATCATAAATATAAATTCCAAGGAGGGGAATGACACGGCCAGTGTGAGCTGCCTCCGACGTCACGGCGGGCGCGCACAGGAATGCGTCCACTGCCGTCGCCGCCACAAACTAAGTACGTGCAGGCTGTATGCGTGACCCATGTGAACGTACTGCCAAATGGCATGTACCAAGTGAATAATTATTTTTATCATAATGAGGCACGCTAAATTTTTCTTCTTTTTCATGGGTTTATACTTGTGTTGCAAGGTCAGTACTTACTGAGCAGTTATCCACTGTGGGTATGCTACTATTTTCCTGTGGTCGGAGCTGCTACGTGAGAGTACGCCACCTTTAATGGAGGACGAGGAAAAGTCTTGCACGGCACATGCCTCTATATGTTTAAACTTTATTCCACGTGTGACTGCTGCCTTCCTCCTTGCATCAGCGTGTTCCATAAATTTCGTGTTTAAGTTTTTGTCTCGGAATCGGAGATCGAGAAACAGCCTGAGAGTGATCTAAGTGGTTCATCATTAGTCGGTTATTATTTTACATAGTAAAAAGCGCGTTGTGATGCGAATGCAGACAATGGACAACAAATTCAAGAGAGCCATAGTTATAATAATGGGTACACGTCACAAGATTAGAAAACATACAGTCCACCCTGCCAGTCCAATAAATTTCGAGACTGGATTAAAAAAATACACTTCCGGAAAAAACTATTACATCTTTTTAGAGGATTCTACACAACTGGCCATGCAAATTGCTACACCACGAAGATGAAGTGCTACAGACGCGAAATTTAACCGACAGGAAGAAGATGCTGAGATATGAAAATGATTAACTTTTCAGAGCATTCACACAAGGTTGGCGCCAGTGGCGACACCTGCAACATGCTGACATGAGGAAAGTTTTCAACCGATTTCTCATACACAGACAGCAGTTGACCGGCATTGCCTGGTGAAACGTTGTTGTGATGCCTCGTGTAAGGAGGAGAAATGCGCACCATCACGTTTCCGACTTTGATAACGGTCGGATGGTAGCCTATCACGATTGCGGTTTATCGTATCGCGACATTGCTGCTCGCGTTGGTCGAGATCCAATGACTGTTAGCAGAATAAGGGATCGGTGGGTTCAGGAGGGTAATACGGAACGCCGTGCTGGATCCCAACGGCCTCGTATCGCTAGTAGTCGAGATGACAGGCATTTTATCCGCACGGCTGTAATGGGTCGTGCAGCCACGTCTCGATCCCTGAGTCAACAGATGGGGACGTTTGCAGGCTCTGAGCACTATGGGACTTAACATCCGTGGTCATAAGTCCCCTAGAACTTAGAACTACTTAAACCTAACTAACCTAAGGACATCACACACATCCATGCCCGAGGCAGGATTCGAACCTGCGACCGTAGCAGTCGCGCGGACCCGGACTGCGCGGGGGACGTTTGCAAGACAACAACCATCTGTACGAACAGTTCGACGCCGTTTGTAGCAGCATGGACTATCAGCTCGGAGACCATGACTGCGGTTATCCATGAAGCTGCATCACTGACAGGAGTGCCTGCGATGGTGTACTCAACGACGAACCTGGGTGTACGAATGGCAAAACGTCATTTTTTCGGATGAATCCAGGTTCTGTTTACAGCATCATGATGTTCGCATCCGTGTTTGGCGACATCGCGGTGAACGCACATTGGAAGCGTGTATTCGTCATCGCCATACTGGCGTATCACCCGGCGCGATGGTATAGGGTGCCATTGGTTACACGTCTCGGTCACCTCTTGTTCACACTGACGGCACTTTGAACAGTGGACGTTACATTTCAGATGTGTTACGACCCGTGGCTCTACGCTTCATTCGATCCCTGCGAAACCCTACATTTCAGCAGGATAGTGCAGGACCGCATGTTGCAGGTCCTGTACTGGCCTTTCTGGATAGAGAAAATGTTCGACTGCTGCCCTGGCCAGCACATTCTCATGACCTCTCACCAATTGAAAACGTCTGGTCAATGGTGGCCGAGCAACTGGCTCGTCACAATACGCTAGTCATTACTCTTGATGAACTGTGGTATCGTGTTGAAGCTGCATGAGCAGCTGTACCTGTACACGCCATCCAAGCTATGTTTGACTCAATGCCCAGGCGTATAAAGGCCGTTATTATGGCCAGAGGTGGTTGTTCTGGGTACTGATTTCTCAGGACCTATGCACCCAAATTGCGTGAAAATGTAATCATACGTCAGTTCTAGTATAATATATTTGTCCAATGAATACCCCAGCAGCACAAGCGAAGAGGTACCAGGTATCGACCCATGCTGAAAAACCTATATTAATACGTGGTGTAGCCTCCACGGGCGGCAATTCGGGCACTGAATCTGGCATCCAGTCGATCGTTCATGTGGTGAATACTGTTCTGTTATACGTTATCCCACGCCTGCTCGACCCGTCCAAGTAGTTCTGTAAGAGTCGGAAGAAGTGCCGCACAAGTCACTTCTCGTCTCGTGCTCTATTGGAGACAAGTTCGGAGATCGTACTGGCCAAGGAATATACTGCACTTGGAGAGCACACTGATTTCCACAAACAGGGTACGGGCGAGCGTTATCCTTTGGAACAACACATCACCTTCCTATAGCAAGAACGGCAAAACGCGCAAACGACCATCACTTGCGTGCAGGCACAATCTGCTTTCATCGGCGCCAGTCGAACCGTGCTCGTTGATACTGTGACGTGAGTGGAAGACGGGCTAGATGTGTGCTTGCCCGTAGTCGACTGCTAATAACCAGTTCGCAACAGTTCGTGTTGACACGTCTAGGAACACAAGCCCTCTTATCTGTGGTGTGCTAGCAGTACGAACCGCCACTCCTGTCCCTACAGTACGACGATCCTGGCGGGAATGTGTACGAATCTGTGCTCCGTGGACGTTCAGAAACTCGTCTACGGGTGTAAGAATGTTCACGTGACAACTGGTACTATCAATGTTGCACAACTGACGCAGCACGTCTGCCTAATGTGGCAACTCTCCGAAAGGACCATCCCGCTACTCGGAGGGTCACAATTTGATAACTTTCAAACTCATCCATTCAGCGGTAGGAAGCACGAATGCGTCTCCGTGGATGGTTGCCTGCTTGCTTCACACGACTGCACCACACTGAGTCCTCTGGCTGTGAGCATTCCCTGCAAAAGCAATGCCACTGCGCTATCTGTTGGCGAACGAAGTTGAAACCATTATCGGTTCATCTACTATCCCCAACGTGGCATATGCCGTCATCGGAAAAAAATCGATGTCGTCTTTCCGGGTGTACAAATTTTTTTTCGGCAGTCTCGATAAAAATTAAGGTGATGATTTTAATTTTTTAGATGTTCTACACAATTTTCCCCCATTTGAGTACAATGCACAGAACGTTCATGCAACAACGTGAAAATGTCGAAAAATTCGTTCTTTGAGACGTTATTCCACTCGCGCCTCACATTCGCACCTTCTTCGGGTGTGGTGACCCATCAGAGACCCAAAATTCACCCTGTCGTTTTGAGGTGGATTCGTAGTGATAACACCAAGTCTCGTCTCCCGTGATGATTTGTTTCTGTAAAAGAACTGCACTTGTTTTTCATTTCAGCCAAGTCGCAGCATGCATTCCCGAGTCGCTGTTTCTGTTCGGAAGTCTAGGTATGCGAGATAACCCTTACACACATTGTTCTCTTTCTCAAAACATTCCGGAGAATATCTTGAACACTTGATTCTGAGATGTTCAGTTTGTTGCTGCATTCTGACACAACAACGTTGACACACTGTCGCCAGACATCCAACACTGGCTGCTCAAAACTGACTAGTCGAATGCACAACTGTTGTTTATAGTTGTTAGTCCAAATTTTGAAATTTGTGGTAAGGATTATGGGATCAAACTACTAAGGTCATCGGTCCCTAGGCTTACACACTAATTACACTAACTTACGCTAAGGACAACACACACGTCCATGCCTGAGGGAGGACTCGAACCGCCGACAGCGGGAGCCGCACGAACCGTGACAAGACACCCCTGACCGCACGGTTTCCCCGCGTAGCTGTTAGTCCAAGCTGGCACCGCAGTTACTACCAGGAAGAAAATCAGTCTCGGAACGTTTTGGAACGACGGCGTATGTATGTTTGGTTAAATGTTTTGGCACTACCATGTTTGCTTGATGATGAAGTCAAGTCTCGAAACATGCAGTAAAAATGTAGTAATTTAAGCTAGATAACAGAACTGCAACTAGTAGTGGCATCTATTAAAGTGTTATATATTTTTACAGATAGCGTTAACTGCCATTATGGCGAAAACCTGCGCTCAGCCTCCGACATACAGTTTATGGGGCTAGAAACCGCTGTAAATATTGCACAACATTTTCTGACAATATCATTGGATATAGAGGAATGAAGATCAAGGTGGAACGCCGTGTCATTAGAGACGCAGTACTAAACGGTTGCGGACTAGCATGGGGAAAGAAACCAGCCACGTCCATTCGAAAAGAGCCGTCTCAACATTCGACTCTAGTGCTTTAGGGAAATTATTGAGAAAATGAATTTGGGCTGCCGGACATGGCAGTGAATGTCTCCTCTTCCAGAATACGAGGCCAGTATCGTAACTATCACGCCAAATTTCTCGATGAACGTTCTGCCAGGCACTTAATTGTGAACCGCAGAATAGTAATGTAGATGTAAATGCAAATGTAGATCATTGTGCAGCTAAGGAGTGGTATCGGTCCTGCTGCGGAATAATTACTCTTATTGAACTTCTTCTTGGCCCACAATCCCCATCTCGTGTGTCTATGGGTCACCGAAGAGCCCTTGATTTCACTCTTCTTGGCACACTCAGCACGACTGACACCGTGGCGTGCGTCTGACCTGCCTTGCGATGTCTAGGGCATCTCCCCTGTGAAAAGAGGCTAAATGTCGTCGGTGCGGTATCATGTTATAAACTTGAGAAATAGTACATTCTGCTTATCACTTCTATTTAATTTGGTTTTAAATTTAAGTAATCCTATGAATGTACTCATTACTGAAGGCCGAATACTCTAGAAGTAAGCGAAATATTGATAGAGTTATGCGCTAAAGCCGGCCGAAGTGGACGTGCGGTTCTAGGCGCTGCAGTCTGGAACCGCGAGATCGCTACGGTCGCAGGTTCGAATCCTGCCTCGGGCATGGATGTGTGTGATGTCCTTAGGTTAGTTAGGTTTAACTACTTCTAAGTTCTAGGGGACTAATGACCTCAGAGGTTGAGTCCCATAGTGCTCAGAGTCATTTGAACCATTTTTTATGCGCGAAACCTGACACATATGTGGAACAAAATATAGTAAATATGGCCTACAATATGGGAAATATGCCTTATAAATACGTTGACCACGTATTTAAAAGAAATGAACTAACATAAAATAGAAACAGCTTACAGAATGAAATGCTTTATTAACGATTTCCAACATCAACGGTAATAAATTAACCTTGCTGACGGCTTTTATCTCTGTCTGTTATAATATGTTCTAAATATTTTTTTCCGGATTCTCAGTAATAAATTTGTTAAGTCTGTTTTCCAAACTGTAAAAGATTACAACCGCTTCAAATGACGTTTTAATACAGGAATTCAATGTAGCAGTGCTACTAGGAGAATCTAGTAGGCTATGTAGTATACGGTCTCACTTGCGTAGTATATTTTGATTAAGACTGATTTCGGGTGGTAGATATCTATCAAATAAATCCTGTATAGAAAATTATAAAATTAAAGTTGCAGGTACCTATAACTTCATTAACTGCTTCATTACGTACGAGAAAGGTTATTGTAGAGATAATTTGTATTGGTGCTGGTTACATCTCACATTACCGTACTTGATGAATTTTTCATAATTTCCGTCCAGTAAGAGAAACAAATTTTTTTAATAAATTAAAAATGATCGTAGTAGTACAAAGTAACCTGAGCCCTGTTAAATAAGGGTAGAATGAGTAGCAGTGTATTTGATCATATCTCCTTGAAAGATTTTAATGTTGAAATCTTTAAGAAACATCTTATTTACACTGGAAATTATAGTTTTAACATCAGTGTGCAGGTATCTTTATTCTTATGCTACTCTGTACAATGAATGTGTCAGACAAATTACATGGTTTAATTTAGAATAGAAAGCCATTAGCATTTTTCTAGTTTTTTTTCTTGTATGCGACGACATCTGTGACCATTGCGAGAAACTGTTATTCATTTTCTTCACTAGGCCATAAATTAGCTCAAAAATCGTAAAATTCATTACAAATATTACATTAATGCACTGCATGATAAAAAGAAATGTAGCACCCAGAAACTAAAGAGGAAACGAAATGAAACTTACGGGTCGAGAGAGTATGTGAAGTTATTTTAGTGATTACAAGACCGAGTCAACTTTGCAAAGAGCGTTACAGTAGGAGCCCACTGAACATTAGAAGTTGCGCTCCCTCTGGCCTGGGTGCAGGCATTAATTTTTTTTTTTTTTTTTTTTTTTTGAGAAGGGTGGCATATAGCCGTAATATCCTCTCCTGTGCTCCCACTGGCCTGGGTGCAGGCATTAATTTTTTTTTGAGAAGGGTGTCATATAGCCGTAATATCCTCTCCTGCGGCAAGGTGGCCCATAACTGTTGCAACTGGTCCATGATATCCTGATAGCTGACACTTGGATGGCGTTGATGTCCGAACTGATATTCACACATATTCTGTTAAGGACAGATCTAGGGATCTTGCTGATTACGGTAGTACCAACAAACAGTTCACAGGGACATGTACCATCTGTAAACGAGCATTGTTCTGTTGAAAAATGGCACCACGATACTGTCGCATTAGTAGTAACACAGGAGGATGTTGTGTGTGCGCGATGTACCGTTGTGCCGTCAGAGCTTCTTCAGTCACTACCAGCCGAGACCTAAAATCATACACGATGGCTCCCCACAACATAACGGAGGACTAAAACCACTGCGCCTCCCCAAAACATTGCAAGAACGGTACCTCTCCCAACATCGCCGCTATACTTATGGTCGATGGCCATCCGACGTAGTGCAGAACCACGGTTCATCGTTAAATACAATACAACGTCATGCTTTCCTGTAATGGCACCGCTGCAATCACAGCCATATGTGCTCTGCTGTTACGGGAGCCCACGTATGGGACGATAACTCCTAGTCCAGTTGCTGATAGCCACCAACCAATGGCGTGGGATGACACAGAATGTTGCAGGGAGTCCATTACTTGTCGTCGGATGTCAGGCGTACAAGCGAAGGGGTTACGATGTGCTTGGTGCACAATACGGCGCTACTCTCTTGTTGTTGTCAGACGTGGTCAACCGGAACCTTGACGAGAAGTATGCCTGCCCTCCTCTACCATACCTCGTTTTTAATTTAATTCGTATGGCTAGGGCCCCCAGTCGGGCATACCGTTCGCCGAGTGCCGGTCCTTCAATTTGACGCCACTTCGGCGACCTGCAGTCAAATCAAATGGTTCAAATGGCTCTGAGCACTATGGGACTTAACTTCTGAGGCCAATCAGTCCCCTAGAACTTAGAACTACTTAAACCTAACTAACCTAAAGACATCACACACATCCATGCCCGAGGCAGGATTCGAACCCGCGACCGCAGCGGTCGCGCGGTTCCAGACTGTAGCGCCTAGAACCGCTTGGCCACCACGGCCGTCGACCTGCAGTCGATGAGGATGATAGGATAATGATGAAGACAGCACAACACCCAGTCCCTGGGCGGAGATAATTCTCCGACCCAGCCAGAAATCGAACCCGAGCCCAGAGGATTTACAATCCGTCAAACTAACCATTCAGCTAACGGGGGACCGGACCTGGTAACAACGCTAAATACGAACACCACTAAACCACACTGTAGGCTGTTCTGCCTGACAGAGAGAATTGCAACTCCAATCATTTACATATCCGACTATGATGTGTACATGTACGAAATTACATTGACGTACGACTATGTTTTCGGGCTGCTTCGTTTTTCTTGACAGCCAGTGTATTTCTGAGTGAGATCACCGAAGTTAAGCGCTGTCGGGCTAGGCTAGCACTTGGATGTTGGTAAACAAGATGCACTCAACCCTTGTGAGACAACTGAGGAGCTACTTTATTGAGAAGTAGCGGCTCCGGTCTCGTAAACTAATATACGGTCGGGAGAGCGGTGTGCTGACCACATTCCGCTCCACATCCGCATCCAGTGACGCCTGTGGGCTGAGGATGACACGGCGTCCGGTCGGTACCGTTGGGCCTTCCAAGGCCTGTTCGGACAGAGTTTAGTTTAGTTTAGTGCATCTCTGAACTTGAAAAGTAGCGTAAGTACGCTCCTTTTATTACATTACGTTTTACTCACAGTTTCGTATCAGTCTGAAAAATGTAACTAGTATGTATTTATTGCATCATGCACTATTCTGCCCATACTAGCGTAATTAATCTGCTCCAGTACGCTACTAAAAATCATATGTGGCGATTCAGTTTCACTTCCATACGGATGTATCTTCTGTATGAGTCAGTGGTCTCAGCGACAGAAAGCCAAACAGGCGCATCTCCAATTGTCTTGATGCTCAAGGTATCCTAAATATTAAGAAAATAAACAGCTAAGGACAGAATTCGGCTATTTCTTCTAACACGCATAGTCAGTATATTCTGACAGTATTCCTGTTTCACTTTTGGTGTCACCCGAAAAAAAAACCTGGATCAGGGCGCCTCTTTCTTAATGCCGAGTATCTGTGAATTTTCATGGCAGTACATTTTTAAAGCAGTGCCGCTTTCAGGTTCATCCAGGCTATTTTTTCCGGCACAAGCACCCCGCACAGACTATTACACAACAGACTGTTTTCTGAAGTACCGTCAATACTCTGATAATGATGCTACCAAATGCTACCAAATGCGAAAGTCATCATTAAATTATTGTATCACCAATTTACTTGCAGGTTTGTTGTAACTTCGGTGTGTACAGCTACAACAGTCTTAGCGGCCACTCTATTCGTAACTGAAGCTGATACTGTTTTCATTGCTCTTTCCTTCAAGTGATATCACAAATTGTACGTAAATGTACAATAAAGAGAATGCAAGCCTCCAATTGCTATCACCATAATACAATGCAATCTTGATCCATCAAGTGAATAAATGTCATTTGACGACGACAGTGATAGTTTCGTATAGGTGAGCATTTAAACTTTACTGTGTAGCTACTTATCTGTCATTTACTTAGCTTTCTTTTTACGTTCGCTAGGAGAACGCGATACATTTAGTGGGACATATGTTCCACGCTTTCACAAAAAGATTTATACTTTAAGTCTCACATGACAAACATGAATTTATGCAAAAATCCAACCTCTATCCATTACTCACTGTATTTAGTAATTACTATTGATTACTTTATTTTTCATTTTATAGTATATATCTATTGAAAATACACTAGGTAACGTAAAGCCCATACCCATAAACGAGACTGCATTCGAACCACCGCTTACCGGTTTACAAAGCAGCGACGCTACTCGGAGCTGTCTGACGCCAGCTACACTGACTCCGCCAGTAATATGCAGTGGACTGACTTTTGTTACCACTGAATTACGTGCCTGTCTGAAACAGGAAGTGCCTTCCTGAAAAATATCACAGTTTCGGTCAGACGAGAAATCTTGTAGGTAATAAATAGTCATTGCTCAACTTTTGTCGTTCCGTTTTCCGATTTTTCCGTTATACTTAACATTTGGACGCCAGTGTGGACCAAACAGTTACTTTCTACTATAAACATTATGTATAAGTGCGCACAAAATCTTCACCATCTATTGAAGAAAATAATAATAAATACACTCCTGGAAATTGAAATAAGAACACCGTGAATTCATTGTCCCAGGAAGGGGAAACTTTATTGACACATTCCTGGGGTCAGATACATCACATGATCACACTGACAGAACCACAGGCACATAGACACAGGCAACAGAGCATGCACAATGTCGGCACTAGTACAGTGTATATCCACCTTTCGCAGCCTTGCAGGCTGCTATTCTCCCATGGAGACGATCGTAGAGATGCTGGATGTAGTCCTGTGGAACGGCTTGCCATGCCATTTCCACCTGGCGCCTCAGTTGGACCAGCGTTCGTGCTGGACGTGCAGACCGCGTGAGACGACGCTTCATCCAGTCCCAAACATGCTCAATGGGGGACAGATCCGGAGATCTTGCTGGCCAGGGTAGTTGACTTACACCTTCTAGAGCACGTTGGGTGGCACGGGATACATGCGGACGTGCATTGTCCTGTTGGAACAGCAAGTTCCCTTGCCGGTCTAGTAATGGTAGAACGATGGGTTCGATGACGGTTTGGATGTACCGTGCACTATTCAGTGTCCCCTCGACGATCACCAGTGGTGTACGGCCAGTGTAGGAGATCGCTCCCCACACCATGATGCCGGGTGTTGGCCCTGTGTGCCTCGGTCGTATACAGTCCTGCTTGTGGCGCTCACCTGCACGGCGCCAAACACGCATACGACCATCATTGGCACCAAGGCAGAAGCGACTCTCATCGCTGAAGACGACACGTCTCCATTCGTCCCTCCATTCACGCCTGTCGCGACACCACTGGAGGCGGGCTACACGATGTTGGGGCGTGAGCGGAAGACGGCCTAACGGTGTGCGGGACCGTAGCCCAGCTTCATGGAGACGGTTGCGAATGGTCCTCGCCGATACCCCAGGAGCAACAGTGTCCCTAATTTGCTGGGAAGTGGCGGTGCGGTCCCCTACGGCACTGCGTAGGATCCTACGGTCTTGGCGTGCATCCGTGCGTCGCTGCGGTCCGGTCCCAGGTCGACGGGCACGTGCACCTTCCGCCGACCACTGGCGACAACATCGATGTACTGTGGAGACCTGACGCCCCACGTGTTGAGCAATTCGGCGGTACGTCCACCCGGCCTCCCGCATGCCCACTATACGCCCTCGCTCAAAGTCCGTCAACTGCACATACGGTTCACGTCCACGCTGTCGCGGCATGCTACCAGTGTTAAAGACTGCGATGGAGCTCCGTATGCCACGGCAAACTGGCTGACACTGACGGCGGCGGTGCACAAATGCTGCGCAGCTAGCGCCATTCGACGGCCAACACCGCGGTTCCTGGTGTGTCCACTGTGCCGTGCGTGTGATCATTGCTTGTACAGCCCTCTCGCAGTGTCCGGAGCAAGTATGATGGGTCTGACACACCGGTGTCAATGTGTTCTTTTTTCCATTTCCAGGAGTGTATGTTCAAAGCACAAGTGCTCGTGAAAAATTCTGAATTAGAAAGAAATTCTATTCCGTAAGTGCAACACTAACACCTACAACTTATTAAAAGCCAGTTCAGTTTAATGGACTGTCTTATGATTCATCGTGACACTTCACATCGAAAAGATTTGGAAAATGTACCTCCGGTGAAGTATGGCAAAGTTTCGTCGGAGAAACGTCAAAATACATAGACTCAAGGGCTAAATGTAGGCAGTCAGTGATAATAGCTAAGCGTCCTGCCGCTTGGGTACGCTATAATACGTCCAAACTCACAGCTGTATCTAATGGAACATTATTATATTTGTTTCTCCAGGGTAAAATTACTTCTTTCTCGTTAAAAATGAAGGTTACTTAAGATTGTGCTTTATTTTACGTTAACATTGCTTTGTTTATTTTCTGTGTTTACACATAGAACCTGAAAACTATGTTATTTTAAAACAAATATTTGTGTATACGCTAACCTTAACCCACTGCGCGTAGTTTTCAGTGCGGAAAACTCTGTGTATTGGAATAATTTGGGAAAATGTGCGAATAAATTTTGTTCTGGATAATCCAGCAATTACCTTTCGGTATACAGTAAGCCAAAAGATCCACATACTTGTAAATTTTCGAATATATTTTACACTTGCTGTAAAAACTTTTACATAGGATTTTGTCGTGCTGAATTCGCAGATTTTTCTTCTCAACCGACGTAGATTGTGCATTGGTTAACTAAATGGACCCTCATGTGGAAGGAGCAATATTCGGAGCCTCGCACGGTATCCTGATTTAAATATTTCCATGGTTTTCCTAATTCGGCTACAGAGAAATTTCTCATTTTTTTTATTTGATCCCTTGCTCTGTTTCAAACTCCTCATCTGCATCGTGAACTGAGGACACGTGCACTCCAAAAAGTACCTAAGTAAAAACAGCCAGTGACCATAATCTTGTTTCGATCACAAACGTCCATTGAAGTCGTGGTTCTTTTTAATCCTAATCACGATTTACAAACGAACAAAACATAAGAGAGGAAAGGGAAAAAAGACTACAAACAGCTAGACGTCGAACTGCAGAATCGGGACGAAATCCGAAAATATATTTTATAATTAAGCAACATTCGTAATGCAGTGTACCGCAGATGCCTTCTCAATGATATTTTCCAGAGAACTTATACCTGTCCATATATTAAATTAGTTGAGGTTTAGATCGAGCTTTGCATCGACATTTGTCAGTTCGTAACTCTAAAGTAACACAAATAAAGGTTCTTCTTTTCTATATGCTTAAAAAGCCGGTATACCCGACTAGATACTCTACCATCAGGTATAGTAGTAGAATAACATATTTCTGTACCAATAGAGTATAGCAAATTGTATGAATATTTATTACTATTATTTTTACGTGCTTTGATTAATGTGTGTGTCCGAACGGGGATGTAAGCTTTGTGTGTGTGTGTGTGTGTGTGTGTGTGTGTGTGTGTGTGTGTGAGTGAGAGAGAGAGAGAGAGAGAGAGTACAGAAGCACGCATTATTTGTTGTTTGATGTTCTTACAAGGGAACCACCCTATCGCACCCCCCTCAGATTTAGTTATAAGTTGGCACAGTGGATAGGCCTTGAAAAACTGAACACAGATCAATCGAGAAAACAGGAAGAAGTTGTGTCGAATTATGAAAAAATAAGCAAAATATACAAACTGAGTAGTCCATGTGCAAGATAGCAACATCAAGGACCCTGTCAGCTCACCAGTGCCGTGGTCCCGTCGTTAGCGTGAGCAGCTGCGGAGCGAGAGGTTCTTGGTTCAAGTCTTCCCTGAAGTGAAAAGTTTTATTTTTTATTTTCAATTTATGTCACAAGCTCTTATGTTTTCATCACTGTTTTGGGAGTGATTATCACATCCACAAGAAAACCTAAATAGAGCAAGGTAGAAGAATCTTTTTACCTATTCGCCAAGTGTACAAGTTAGGTGGGTCGACAACAGATTCCTGTCATGTGACGCACATGCTGTCACCAGTGTCGTATAGAATATATCAGACGTGTTTTCCTGTGGAGGAATCGGCTGACCTATGACCTTGCGATCAAATGTTTTCGGTTCCCATTGGAGAGGCACGTCCTTTCGTCTAGGTTTTGCGGTGCGGTCGCAAAACACAGACACTAAACTTATTACAGTGAACAGAGACGTCAATGAACGAACGGACAGATCATAACTTTGCTAAAATAAATTTTATACTCGAGGGAAGACTTGAACCAAGGACCTTTCGTTCCGCAGCTGCTCTCGCTAACCACGGGACCACGGCATTACTGAGCTCACCTTATCCTTAATGTTGCCTATGTTGCACATGGACTACTCAGTTTGTATATTTTGCTTATTTTTCCATAGTTCCATACAACTTCTTCCTGTTTTCTCGATTGATCTGTGTTCAGTTTTTCAAGCCCTATCCACTGTGCCAAC
This sequence comes from Schistocerca cancellata, assembly GCF_023864275.1. Taxonomy (NCBI): domain Eukaryota; kingdom Metazoa; phylum Arthropoda; class Insecta; order Orthoptera; family Acrididae; genus Schistocerca; species Schistocerca cancellata. Next base: position 441,982,150 of record NC_064629.1, on the reverse strand, counting down.
TTATAACTAAATCTGAGGGGGGTGCAATGGGGAGGTTCCCTTGTTAGTATGACGCGTCACCACTGAACAGTATTTTCAAACTGTATTGCACCTCCATATTCTGACTGTTTGAAGAGCGTCGGGTTCTCATTCAGATAATGTTTCCCGTCCTCTTATAAAAGAATGCAGAAGGAACTTCTTACTGGAGCGCTCCCACAGTAATGCCAGTCGTAATAACGCTAATTACGTCCTACAAGTGCCACTTCGATACAACGACGGCTGGTACGCCTGTACATATCAAACACAAGTCACGTGGAAATTTTAATAATGCATACGAATAGTACCAAACGGTGCTTCTACTATTGTATTAGCCGGCCGAAGTGGCCGCGCGGTTCTGGCGCTGCAGTCTGGACAGGTTCGAATCCTGCCTCGGCCATGGATGTGTGTGATGTCCTTAGGTTAGTTAGGTTTAACTAGTTCTAAGTTCTAGGGGACTGATGCCCTCAGCAGTTGAGTCCCATAGTGCTCAGAGCCATTTGAACCATTTTTTACTATTGTATTATTGTTGGCACTAACTAAATGCCATTCAAGGCTTGGTCATGATTTCCAAGCGAATAATTTCATCTACAAAGATTGTACACACTCTTCACTACGACAAGGCAGTGTTATATGTCCAAAGATCGTCACTGTTGCACAACCAGGAACTTTCTATTTTTCCAAAGGGGAAATATAAGTTGGCACATTTCCGGAGTCTCGTCGTTCACCCAGATCTGAAAAAGGAATAGTTTTTGCCGCCGTGAATGGCTTCTTGGTCTACATCAGTCGCACTTTTGCAATAATTCATATCTTTATGTAACTTTGGCATGTATTCCTTGACATATGAAGAAATTAGGGCTGCATTTTCATGTAACTCTCTAAGAGATCCCTTCTCAGATACACTAAAAAAAAAAAAAAAAAAAAAAACACGAAGGAGTTATGCAAACTGATCAAAAATTGATATTCATACAGGTATCGACGGAAAATGCGAAATTGTTAACTTTGGCGGTCGATGGATGGATGTGTGACGCTGCAGCGCCAATTCACCGCGCAGCAGGTGAGTATGCTAAACAGCGGACATGTCGGTAACAGGGCACAAAGTCTTTCTGAATTCCATTTACTCAGCTCGACAGTAACTGTTGCTCGAAGACAGGCACGTGAACAATATATGCATACGTCAGCATTTGAAAGAGGACGTCTAGTTGGACCACAAGGACCATTAATAGGCGGCTCACAGAAAAGAGGCTGAGCTCACGGCACCCTTCGCGCTGACTTCCATTGACCTCTTTACACCAACAAGCGCGTTTGCAATGGTGTCGATCACATGCGGCCTGTAATCTCATTGAATGGATTAGAACTGTCTTCAGTGACGAGTCATGCTTCGAACTGATCCTCGATGAACAGCGAAGACGTGCCTGAGGACGCCCCGGAGGAATTATGGTCTGGGGTGTCTTTTTTTTTCTTAGCAGGATCCCACTGGTTGTCAACCGCGGCACCCTTACAGCACAGCGGTACGTCGACGATCTCCAACGCCCCGTTTTGTTGCCCTTCATGACAAGCCACCTTGGGCTTACATTTCAGCAAGATAATGTACGCCCGCACATGGAGAGAGTTTCTACTGCTTGTCGTCGTGCTTGCTAAACCCTGCCTTGGCCAGCAAGGCCACCGGATCTCTCCTCATTTGAGAACGTTTGGAACATTATGGGCAGGTCCCTTGACCGCTCGGGATTTTGACGATTTAGCGCGCCAATTGGACAGGATTTGGCACGATATCCCTCAGGGGGACATCCACTAGGTCTGTCAATCAATGCCAAACCGAATATCTGCTCGTGTAAGGGCCAGAGATGGACCAAAGCGTTGTTAACTTGCTCAGTTTGTGAAGCTCTTTCTCTGTGATAAATCCTACAATTTTTCTGAATATTTAAACATTTTTTCGTCTGTACCTGTCCATCACATCTAACAATTTCCGTCCAGTTCGGATAATTTCTTCGTGGTGTGTCTTTTTTGTGTATATCCGGAATCATTAAATACAGGATGAAGCAGAACTCCATCGATCACCTTTCAGAGCTGACAGTACGGAACAAAACAAGGAAATAACGTCCAGTAAACATGGGCTCTAGAGAGCATACTTTAAGAGGTATGAGCACTTATTCATCTTCGCGAGTGTGAAACATCTCTCTTCTATTGAATAAGTGCTCAAAGTTCTTAAGGTATTCACATTAGAGCCAAGATTTACTAGATTATATTCTTGTTTTTGTCCATACGACCCCCTGCGAAACTCTGTTGGTGGAGTTCTGGCTAACCCTGTATATCGAGGTGCTGTTTCTGTTAAGTTATAATGGACGATATGGTGAATTTTCTGACGTAAGCAAGTAATTTTTAAAGTTTGTAGCTGTTAGGTCTATGTACCAGTGGAAAGCATCATAGAAGAGGAAGTCAACTACTTAGCATGCGTGACAACGGTCATGTTATATGAAGATACCAACACCGTAAACCACTGTCGCCATCACAAGAAGAGGTCCTCTACCCTACAATACCAAATGCAAGTAAACTCATAAATCTGGTACAGTTTGTATGTTCATACGGGCGCTTGAAGCCTGCCAATATGTACTCCGCTGTTTTGGATCAGACAACTTGCTCTTGAAGCTATTCAGAATTTCACAATGAACACGACAGTCTACAATGTGGACATACATCATGTGATTAAAAGTATCCGAACATCTGGCTGAAAATGACTTACAAGTTCGTGGCGCCCTCCATCGGTAATTCTGGAATTCAACATGGTGTTGGCCCACTCAGCCTTGATGAAAGCTTCCACTCTCGCAGACATACGTTCAATCAGGTGCTGGAAGATTTCTTCGGGAATGGCAGCCCATTCTTCACGGAGTGTTGCACTGACGAGAGGTATCGATGTCGGTCGGTGAGTCCTGGCACGAAGTCGGCGTTCCAAAACATCTCAAAGGTATTCTATAGGATTGAGGTCAGGACTCTGTGTAGGCCAGTCCATTACAGATATGTTATTGTCATGTAACTACTCCGCCACAGGCCGTGCATTATGAACAGGTGCTCGATCGTGTTGAAAGATGCAATCGCATCCCCGAATAGCTCTTCAACAGTCGGAAGCAAAATGTTGCTTGAACATCGATAAAGGCCTGTGCTGTGATAGTCACTCGCAAAACAATTAGGGGTGCAAGCCTCCTCCATGGCCGGCCTGAGCGGCCGAGCGGTTCTAGGCGCTTCAGTTTGGAACCGCGCGACTGCTACGGTGGCAGGTTCGAATCCTGCCTCGGGCATGGATGTGTGTGATGTCCTTATGTTAAACGTTCACCGGTCATTCGCCATATCCACACCCTAGCATCGGATCGCCACACTGTGTACCGTGATTCGTCGCTCCACACAACGTTCTCCCACTGTCAACCGTCCTATGTTTACGCTCCTTACACCAAGCGAGGCGTTGTTTTGCATTAACCGGCGTGATGTGTGGCTTATGAGCAGCCGCTCGATCGTGAAATCCAAGTTTTCTCATCTCCCGCCTAACTGTCATAATATTTGCAGTGGATCCTGATGCAGTTTGGAATCCCTGCGTGATGGTCTGTATACATGTCTGCCTATTACACATAACGACCCTCTTCAACTGTCGGTGTTCTCTGTCAGTCAACAGACGAGGTCGGCCTGCACGCTTTGTGCTGTATGTGCCGCTTCATATTTCCACTTCACTATCACATCGGAAACAGTGGACCTAGGGATTTTTAGGAGTGTGGAAATCTCGCGTAGAGACGTATGACACAAGTGACACCCAATCACCTGACCACATTCGAAGTCCGTGAGTTCCGCGGAGCGCCTCATTCTGCTCCCTCACGGTGTCTAATCACTATTGAGGACGCTGATACGGAGTACCTGGCAGTAGGTGGCAACACAATACACCTGATATGAAAAACGAATGTTTTTGGAGATGTCTGGATACTTTTGAGCACATAGTGTAGTTTTCGTTTATGTTGAATGTCGCCAATCTGTCCGAGCAGCGGAGCTTTCTGAAAAATATTTACTTATTTACTGCTGATATAGTCGTACATATGGGTCTGCTACCTAGAAACTACTGTAGACCATAACTTTACATCTTGTATTGTAAGTATTATTTTATACCTTCAGCTAATAACGAATTTTGGAGTAATACTTTTTCCATGTAATACCCTGAAGGTACCCAGCTGGTGACAAGCGCTCATGATATCACCTTAAAAAGAATATGAATAAAATCTCAAGAAACTGAAAATGTGTAAAATAAAATACGCCAACGAAAAAGAACAAATACTGATAACATTATAGCAGCAGTACCATGCAGTCCACACGTAACTACGAGGCAGCTAGAATGTGCAAGTGGCATCAGCTAAAGGGGGTGTTCTGCGATTACTACATTCTAATGCATTTCATCGTTTCCCCGTTTTGCTACATCCACAGTTTCATGGCAATGACTTTCAGAGTTAGTTACTGTTCTCCAAAAGGTGTCTACGGCAACGACAAAGTGTTTCCATGCAAGATTTTATTTACAGATGGGGTATCGTTTACAAACTTTGAGCAAATCAAACTTTTCAATATGCGCTGCTGGCCAGTTGGAAATGGCGCTATCTGTGAGAAGTGGATAAGCAACGACGTGCCGCGCAGGATAGCCAGGTGGTCCAAGGCGCCTTGTCACGGTTCGCACGGCTACCCCCGTCGGAGGTTCTAGTTCTCTCTCGGGCATGGGTGTGTGTGTGTGTGTGTGTTGTCATTAGGGTAAGTTAGTTTAAGTTAGATTAAGTAGTGTGTAACCTTAGGGACCGGTGACCTCAGCAGTTTGGTCCCATAAGACTTACAAAAAATTTCCAAAAACAACGACGTTATTCTCCCAAGGTGTAGTAGTGGCTTTTCAAGAATCTCATCAGTGCTTAGAGATAAAATTCTCAATTACTAAAAAATATCCTGTCACAGTTATTGAAAGAAACCTCACTGGATGAAGAGCAACTCACTTGGTAACAATAAGGCGATTTCCTGCCCATTCCGCATACATAATTACAGATTTTCGTAATATAACATTTGGAGGTCATTGCATCGGTCTTTCGGGAAAACCAAAATGACCTGCACGCTTACCAAACTTAACACTGGATTTTTCTGAAGGAAAAATTCGAACACGACGTCTACAAGGAAACAGGGACGACTCCCAAAAACACGCAATGCCGTCTCATACGGGCCGCTACTGCGATAAATACAGATAAAATTCAACGTACGGCATCACTTTATTACACGTACCAATGGTGCTTACAGTGGGCAGACATTTCGAAGGCATTTTCTCTTGATGGTGGAGCACTGGTTATCTTTCAAGTTCCACATGCACATAATAGAGAGGGGAAAAAATTCGCACACTAGGACTTCGCTGCACGATTCCTCACATACTAGCAACACAAAAATGTCTGTCACAAAATTTCATCCTGCGCATATTTCAGGCAGTAAACAGAGGTTAAAGATTGGTAATCTGGTTGCATTGTAATCACATGTAGGGTCACTACCTCTGTCGGCACATAGCAGTACTGCTGTGCAGTAGGTGCAGTGGATAGTATTTTGGGTTGCAATGCACGAAGTCGAGAGCTCGATTGTGGGTCGAGGTGTATTTGTTTCTATTTGCCAATTTCATTCTGCCAAATAATACTCTAATATACACAGTTCCTTAAATCACACGTCTCCGACATTTACTTAGCCGGCCGGAGTGGCCGAGCGGTCCTAGGCGCTTCAGTCAGGAACCGCGCGACCGCTACGGTCGCAGGTTCGAATCCTGCCTCGGACATGGATGTGTGTGATGTCCGTAGGTTAGATAGGTTTAAGTAGTCCTAAGTTCTAGGGGACTGATGACCTCAGATATTAAGTCCCATAGTGCTCAGAGCCATTTGAACCAATTTTTTTTTTACATTTACGTCGTAATATTATTTAACGGCAAACATAACAAAAACGTGGTCAGAAAAGTCAGAAACAGACAGCTGAAACAAATGACGTGTCATAGGACAGAAAAACTACAAAAGCAATATCAATTTCGAGATGCTAAATATGATTCTACAGTTAAATAACTCTCCATCTACTAGCCATTCATACTACATGCAATACGGACACTCAGATTTAACACATTAGCAACCAGTGACAATAATATTTTCCGTATTAATGACCGTATGACGTTTACAAAAGAATACATTAACCTCAGAGCAGATGCACAAAGCGACCCTCCTGCACGTCCGAACATTGCGCGACCCGCTGGAAAAATTAGTGGAAAGTTCCTATGGGACTAAAATACTGAGGTCATCGGTCCCTAGATCCGCTGGATCATACAGTTCTGGGCTCTTCGCAACCTGGCTGCATCCACAGACACAAGAGCAGCGTGAACGCGAGCCATTAGTTCTTCCACATTTATAGTCGGAATAGAATACATTTGCTCCTTCAAGTGCCCCACAGGAAAAAATACAGGGAATTTAGGTCAGGTGAACGCGGTGGAGGCCACAGAACTGGATCTCCCGGTCCTAGCCATCTCCTTGGAAATGTTCTGACTAAATACTGGAGCACATTGATTCCAAAGTATGGAGGTGTACCATCATGTTGAAACCATAACCTCTGCCGAACATGAAGCAGAACATCTTCCATTGCGTCAGGCAAATAGTTTGAAAGGAATCCATGATACCTTCTTGCAGTAAACAGGTCAGACAACAAACAGAGACCAAATCTCCTGCTGTCCAATATTCCGGCCCAGACGCTGATGCCAAAGCTAATTGACATCCATGGTAGTGGGTAAAGTGCGGGTTAACATCACACCAATGGTGGGCGTTGTGCCTATTGAAGACACTCTCACGAGTGAACGTTGCTTCACCCGACACAATTACATTGTTTATGAAGTCATGGCTTCCTGTTGTTGTTGGGACCACTCGCAGAATTGCATCCCCAGACGGCAGTCTGCAAGATGCTGTTGTTGCGTTAAAAAGTAATAATAGGGATGCATCCTATGCCTGTGCAGCACATCAACGACCGAGAGTTGCGAGACATGCAGCTGCCTTGCTACGTTACATGTACTATGCAGAAGTTCTTGGTGTATGACATCCAGAAAGCTAGAGTACGGTGAGTCCGTGAACGACCTCTGTGACGCAATTGTGGAAGCAGTGAACCTGTCTCCAGACGACGAAACACTTGACTAATAAAGTCATCAGAAGATCAAAACAAATTGCAAAAGAATTTGGAAAAGATATCCGAATGGTGCTAAAAGTGGCAGTTGACCCTAAATAACGAAAAGTGTGAGGTCATCCACATGAGTACTAAAAGGAACTCGTAATCTTCGGTTACACGATAAATCAGTCTAATCTAAAAGTCGTAAATTCAACTAAACCTATGTATTACAATTACGAATAACTTAAATTGGAAGGAACACACAGAAAATGTTGTGGGGAAGGCTAACAAAAGACTGCGTTTTATTGGCAGGACACTTAGAAAATGTAACAGACCTACTAAAGAGACTGCCTGCATTAAGCTTGTCCGTCCTATTTTAGAATACTGCTGCGCTGTGTGGGATTCTTACCAGATAGGACCGACGGAATACATCGAAAATGTTTAAAGAAAGGCAGCACGTTTTGTATTATAGCGAAATATGGAAGAGAGTGTCACAGAAATGATACAGGATTTGGGCTGGACATCATTAAAAGAAAGGCGTTTTTCGTTGCGACGGAATCTTCTAACGAAATTCCAATCACCAACTTTCTCCTCCGAATGCGAAAATATTTTGTTGACACTGACCTACATAGGAAGGAACGATCACCACGATAAAAGAAGGGAAATCAGAGCTCGTACGGAAAGATATAGGTGTTGGTTCTATCCACGCGCTATACGAGATTGGAATAATAGAGAATTGTGAAGGTGGTTCGATGAACCCTCTGCCAGGCACTTAAATGTAATTTGCAGAGTATCCATCTAGATGTAGATCTGGATGACATCGACCAGGATATCTAGCACCATATTCACGAGCAGCAGCACCAGCCCGGTTATCAGATGCACCAAGGACCAGAAGCACAGCCACATATTCAACGTTTGTGTATGTCATACGTCTGCCACATTGTTTTAGAATAACACAAGAAGAAAATACGATATGTGTACGGATGTGCATGGAGCCTGTCACGGGTGCGTTACTCCGCAAGCAACTAGTCCCTGTCTGGTGAACAGAGCATACGGTATAAACATGTCATTAGTCGCATCTAAGGTACATCATCTGTCTTACAGCTTTTGTTCTGCATGATTCAGCACGACGCTAATAATTGCTAAATGTTCGTTTTCGAACTACACTATTTCCCCAACGGTAATGGATGTGATGTTTGCCGGCCGCTGTGCGGTTCTAGGAGCTTCAGTCCGGAACCGAGCTGCTGCTACGGTCGCAGGTTCGAATCCTGCCTCGGGCATGGATGTGTGTGATGTCCTTAGGTTACTTAGGTTTAAGTAGTTTTAAGTCTAGGCGACCCATGACCTGAGATTTTAAGTCCCATAGGGCTTAGAGCCATTTGAACCATTTGATGTGATGTTTCCACATTTCCATCGACAATAATAGCAATAACAATAATAATAATAATAATAGTAAAGCATGGAGATACATACAAAACAGCATGCCCTTCTCAGACTCAATGTTGAAAGGCATAATTAGTTGTTCCAAGGTGGTAATACATACTAATCGTAACCGAGTTTCGAAATGATTTGCGCATTCGGGAGGACGACGGTTCAATCCCGTCTCCAACCATCCTGATTTAGGTTTTCCGTGATTTCCCTAAATTGTTTCAGGCAAATACCGGGATGGTTCCTTTGAAAGGGCACGGCCGATTTCCTTCCCAATCCTTCCCTAACCCGAACTTGCGCTCCGTCTCTAATGACCTCGTTGTCGACGGGACATTAAACACTAACCACCACCACCTCGAAATGATTTGCAAAGCGCGTTGCTAGCCGTACTGGTGACGTAAGGCTCTAACGAAATGTAATGGACCTGAACGCGACAAAATATAAACTAATCGATGGGACCAATGGGGGAGGGTACACAGAATACAGCTTTGGAATCTAATAGTTGCAATGTTGGGAAGCAGTTCGCGTCCACGACATGCAAAAGACTTCTTTAGAAGCTGACCAATGAAAGCGATTGAACTTCCATTTCTCTGTTCGTACAGCGTAACTGCAAATGTTTTGCAGAAGACCCACTGTAATCGCTGTATGACGATTAAGACGCCAGATACCGTACCACACAGATTACATTTACCAAATAAAAACAAATACTCCTTGACCCAGAATCTAACTCTCGACCTCCTGGGTGCTAACTGAAAACACTATCGACTGCAGCAATTGCACAGACCTACTGCTATATGCTGACAGAGGTAGTTACCGTACATGTCATTACAGTGTTGCCAAATTGCCAATCCTTAATGTCCATTTAATGCCGGTGATATGGAAAGGACGGAATTTTGTGATAGAAATTTTTATGTTGCTAATATGGGAGGAATCGCACTGCGGAGTCCGAGTGCGTGAAGTCTTCTTCATCCTGTATATCCTTGACGTCCTGTTAGAAGGCTCTCTCCAATGACACAGAAAAAGTATATTCTTCGAGTTTAAGAAATAGATGCCATAAGTTGGCAGTTATAAACATTAATAATTACTTGAGTGTGTCACGTAAATACTCACAGTGTCCGCTGCACCTTAACAAAAACCACATCTGGATAAATGTACTCGTTCTGGATATATTTGAGAGGATAGCCTGTCTGTTACTCGTCCTGCAAGTGTATCTCGCATAGACCAGTGTAGACACGATTTGAAGAAAGCTGATTAATAGCATTCTGGTCATTAAGAAGAACTGATTGTTGATGTCACGACTCTTCATAAAAAGAGTACATAAAGTACAATTTATTCAAATAAAATTCTTGTACGAAAATTCTGCTCTCATTTCTATGTATTTCAACATGTTCACTGCTGCCATTTCGCCGGCGGACACTGTAGTGTTTCGTTCCCGACGTTGTGTGACTGAAGTGGGTACATGGTCCTCTCAGTGTAATACGGTGTCAGTGCACCCCTGATTCCTTCAAGAATCCAACCCCCACGTGTGAAACAGCTTCAAATTTCTAATTACAAGTGAATTAATGTGCTAAAAAAATGACGTTAAACACGTACGAGAAAAAAATGTTTGTGGGCAGTAGATACAGGGTGTTTCAAAAATGACCGGTATATTTGAAACGGCAATAAAAACTAAACGAGCAGCGATAGAAATACACCGTTTGTTGCAATATGCTTGGGACAACAGTACATTTGCAGGCGGGCAAACTTTGGAAATTACTGTAGTTACAATTGTCAACAACAGATGGCGCTGCAAGTGATGTGAAAGATATAGAAGACAACGCAGTCTGTGGGTGCGCCATTCTGTACGTCGTCTCTCTGCTGTAAGCGTGTGCTGTTCACAACGTGCAAGTGTGCTGTAGACAACATGGTTTATTCCTTAGAACAGAGGATTTTTCTGGTGTTGGAATTCCACCGCCTAGAGCACAGTGTTGTTGCAACAAGACGAAGTTTTCAACGGAGGTTTAATGTAACCAAAGGACCGAAAAGCGATACAATAAAGGATCTGTTTGAAAAATTTCAACGGACTGGGAACGTGACGGATGAACGTGCTGGAAAGGTAGGGCGACCGCGTATGGCAACCACAGAGGGCAACGCACAGCTAGTGCAGCAGGTGATCCAACAGCGGCCTCGGGTTTCCGTTCGCCGTGTTGCAGCTGCGGTCCAAATGACGCCAACGTCCACGTATCGTCTCATGCGCCAGAGTTTACACCTCTATCCATACAAAATTCAAACGCGGAAACCCCTCAGCGCCGCTACCATTGCTGCACGAGAGACATTCGCTAACGATATAGTGCACAGGATTGATGACGGCGATATGCATGTGGGCAGCATTTGGTTTACTGACGAAGCTTATTTTTACCTGGACGGCTTCGTCAATAAACAGAACTGGCGCATATGGGGAACCGAAAAGCCCCATGTTGCAGTCCCATCGTCCCTGCATCCTCAAAAAGTACTGGTCTGGGCCGCCATTTCTTCCAAAGGAATCATTGGCCCATTTTTCAGATCCGAAAAGATTACTGCATCACGCTATCTGGACATTCTTCGTGAATTTGTGGCGGTACAAACTGCCTTAGACGACACTGCGAACACCTCGTGGTTTATGCAAGATGGTGCCCGGCCACATCGCACGGCCGACGTCTTTAATTTCCTGAATGAATATTTCGATGATCGTGTGATTGCTTTGGGCTATCCGAAACATACAGGAGGCGGCGTGGATTGGCCTCCCTATTCGCCAGACATGAACCCCTGTGACTTCTTTCTGTGGGGACACTTGAAAGACCAGGTGTACCGCCAGAATCCAGAAACAATTGAACAGCTGAAGCAGTACATCTCATCTACATGTGACGCCATTCCGCCAGACACGTTGTCAAAGGTTTCGGGTAATTTCATTCAGAGACTACGCCATATTATTGCTACGCATGGTGGATATGTGGAAAATATCGTACTATAGAGTTTCCCAGACCGCAGCGCCATCTGTTGTTGAAAATTATAACTACTGTAATTTCGAAAGTTTGTCTGCCTGAAAATGTACTGTTGTCCCAAGCATATTGTAACAAACGGTGTATTTCTATCGCTGCTCGTTTAGTTTTTATTGCCGTTTCAAATATACCGGTCATTTATGGACGCACTGCGGGAATTAACAGACTTAGAACGAGGAATGGTAATTGGAGCTAGACGCATGGGACATTACATTTCGGAAATCATTAGGGAATTCAATATTTCGCGATCCATCGTGTCAAGAATGTGCCGAGAATGACTAATTTCAGGTATTACCTCTCATCACGCACAACGCAGTGCCAGACGTCTTTCACAGAGCAGAGGCGTTTATGTAGGGTTTTCATTGCTAACAGAGAAGCAACACTGCGTCGAATAACCACAGAAATCAATGTGGGACGTATGGCAAACGTATCCGTTAGGACAATGCCGCTAAATTTGGTGTTATTGGGCTTTGGCACCAGACGACCGACGACAGTATCTTTACTAACAGCATCTCTCTTGGGCTTGTGACCATATCAACTGGAAGCTAACGATTATAAAAACGTGGCCTGGTCAGATTTTTTTATTGTTCCTTTTTTATTTATTGTTTTTTATTATATATAAGTACTGAAGCCACTGCAATGTCCGTGCGACGAGCGCGGCAGGCAGGTGGCGGCAAGGAGGTCAGGGGTCAATTAGTCCGAGGCCTGGCCATGGTGCCGCCCCCATGCCCGTCACCACTCACATTGGCTGTAAAGGAACATTGATTTTTTGAGCCAGACTATTCGCTTGATACATTAAAGGGGGAAGGTTTGAGAGATCGAACAGCTATCCAATCCCCGTTCTATTGAATACACTATGGAGCATATTATCGTACTTGCGACGGTGATCCACGTAGTTTTTAATTTTAAAATATTCCGTTTCCATGTGTGACAGAAATTCGCTGTAATCGTCGCCCGTCAGCCGATTGAATACATGACTTGTATAGTGACCCAACAGCCACATGACGGCATTATTTTTAGTTGGCGGAAAATATTTGACGTCTGGTCTGTGCAGTAAGTTCGTGTCTATTTTATTTTCAGAAGTCCTATTTATAAGGGTGACTTGTTGACGAACCCATTGCCAATTGCGCATGCGGTGACTGCAAGTATATCTGTGGAGAACAGTATCCACTTGGTGAAAATCTGGACGATGGTCTGTGTCGCTTAGCCCAATCGCACGCAGGCGCTCATTTGTGCTGATAATGTTGTTGACCGTTTTGTACCACGTCGACCTGACCAAGGACGGAAGTACACTGCTGCTGATGTTCGCCCACAGGACATCCCAACTGACACCAGTACGCTTTTGTTCGATTTTTTTCTTGCCCTGATATTGTTTCCTGTGCTCCAGAATGTCCTTGGCAGTTAAGGGGCGATGTTGGAGAAGGACCTCGCTCAAGTAGCTCTTTTCCAGATAATATGTGCGGATGTGGGGGAGCTGGTAGTCGATCGTCTGCACATTGATCGGCGGTTCTACGCTTTTCGGCGCGATTGCCTCAAACAACTTAGCCGTAAGGGTGTCAGAGTAGCTTTGGATTAAGGATGTCCTCCGTTTAATGTACAAAGCCGTTGCTTGGCGTTCAGATCGGTTGGACCCAGACCGCCATGCAGAGGGTCGAGGTTCACAGTCTTCACGCCAACTCGAAATATTTCCCCCCGCCACAGAAAATTCGTCAACTTCTTCATTATCTGTTTGGCTATGACGGTGGGGACTGGAAAGACCTGTGCCACATAATATGCTCTCGACAGGATACATGTATTTATAGATTTAACCCTCTGAAATTGGTTCATGCTGAGATGGACGTTATCTATTAAAGCACCCTTGACTTTGAGCGAGACATCCCGCCAATTTGCCGTTATCATCTTTTGTGGGGGGACCGTCAGTATAGTCCCAAGAGATTTGTGTTCCAAACATGGTTATCCCATTCTAGGTCCACATCGTCAAGTCCCCTTATACGGAGAAATTTGCTTTTAGTTTCATTCATTTTTGCGCCAGAAGCGGAACAATAGCTTCTGAGGTCTGCCTCCAGTTGAATCACATCTTCCCTGTTCCTCACGACGATACCGACATCATCAGCATATGCACCAACTGCAGTTTTCTTCCCGGCGATCGTTATGCCCGTCATGTGCTCTTGTACTAGCCGCAGCAATGGTTCTAGTGAGATGACAAAGAGCAACATGGAAAGGGGGCTTCCTTGGAGGACACCCCTTGCGATGGTAATTGGTCTTGTGAGCTGGCAGTTGACGGAGATCGTGGCGGCCAGACCAGTGATCATATTGCGCACGACAGCGATGGAGTCCTGCCGGAAACCCATCCTCCGCATCGTTTCGAAGAGGTATTTATGGCTGACACGGTCAAATGCTTTATGAAAATCGACAAAAAGGAGGCCGCAATTAATGGTGCTGGAAGACGACAGTGCGACGATATCTCTATATTGTGCTATAGTCTGAAATATTGATGGCCTATAAGCACAAGTTTGCTGTTGCCCAATTATGTTTGCGGTCAACGGCATCATTCGTTTGTTTAAAGCTCTCGCAATAATCTTATAATCTGAATTAAGAAGAGAAATCGGCCGGAAGTTGTTAATCTTTTTACATCCCTTATTTTTAGGAATCAACACGATTTTAGATTCTTTAAGTTCTGGTGGTACAAACTTTCCCAGCAGGACGGCGTTAACGGCTTGTGTCAACTTATCAAATATGATACTCCAATATCGTTGATAGAATTCGACCGGAAGGCCATCAGGGCCCGGCGATTTCCCTTTAGGGGAGCCACGAATTATTTCAAAGACGTCATCTGGACTAAAAGCCGAAAATAAGCTGGCGTTGTCGTCGGCCGTAATTTTGGAAGTTGTAAAAGCAAATAACTCATCCGAATCGTCCTCTTGCGTTGCTTCTGCCTCATACAGGGCACTGTAATACCCGTGGATTTCTCTGATTATATCGTTTTGCACAGTGAGGACTGTACCGTTTTCTAATCTAAGTTCGTCCATGAATATCCGTCGTCGGTTGTTGCGGTGTTTAATAAGATGATATAACGCAGCCGTTTCGTCCTCGCTGACAGATCTGGCTTTTGACTTAATTTTAAGACCCTCCAGTTGTTTTCTCTTTAAGCTTAATAATGTCGCTTTAATTTTCTTGATGTCGGACCTGTCTGAGCCATCTGCCTGATCATACAAGTCCCGTAAAACCATGCAGTAAAATTCCATTGTACGGTGAACTGCCCGAGATCTCTCTATACTGTATGATATAATTACTTTCCGTAATTTGGGCTTCGCCTTGCGGGTCCACCACTCCAAAACACTCGGAAAGTTGTGTACAGAGCGCAAGCAAAATTCCCAAGCTGTCCTTAATTCGGCCTCGAGCTCTTCGTCTGTTAAAAGGCCGACATTCATGCTCCACTGATTCCTAAACCAGTGAGTTGGTTTCCGGTCTAAGAGTATGCAGGCACTCACACTACAGTGGTGAGAAAAGCTGATTGGAGTTATTTCCACTTGTAGCAGATTCCTCACTATGTGACTCGACATATAGATTCTGCTGGAATTATGTGAAATTTGCGCATATTTCACAAGCGTGGGATACTTAACTTACCACGCGTCGCTCAATTTCATTTGGGAGACAAGAAAGTTTAATTCATGGGAATAACTAAAAATGAGGGACTGATCTTTATGGTGTAATACACAATTGAAATCGCCTGCAATGATCAAGTCTGGAGAGTCTCTCCGCAATAAGTAAATGATATCCTCCTTAAAAAACTTTGATCTGTCAGCGCGCCGTGCACTTCCAGATGGCGCATACAGATTGATTACACTGACGCCCATGATATTCACGCCCATCCCCCATCCAGAGTCTAACCTTTCGACATCGGTTAGAGGTGTTCCTTCCCTGACTAAAATCGCTGTGCCAGCACTACATTCGGGAGCGGAATTGATTATTGCAACATAGCCGGGAATGTTAATTTGCCATTTTGTGACCTCTTGTAAAAGGGCAATATCCGTACCAGAGTCAAACAAAAATTGTTTTAATAAAGAAAGTTTTAACTCTGACGTAATCTTATTGGTATTAAGGGAGGTGACAGTGTAGGTCTGTAGCATATAGATAATGAGATGTAAAAATATAACAAAGCGATGGCATGGCGCTCAAGAGTGCCGTCTGCAGGATTATAAAAGGTATAATGTGAGCAGCCATTGGAGGATTATTGGATCAGGAAGCTAAATAAAGACCATAACAAGTGATACTCTGTGAATCATAGGCCGGTTGAAGCAAAAACGACACAGTGAATGCTGCAAACCATAACCGGATAAGAGGACAGAAAGAAACACGAAGCAGCTTTGCAACCTTAGGCGACAACACGGAACAAACCTGGAACCAACGGAATTACTACTGTGGGGGATGGGCTTCGCCGAGTTCTTTGCTGTTGTCATCACCGAATCCTTCCCTCACAATTTCATAACTAATATTTCGGGGTACTACATCCGCTTGCGACGAAGTGGAATTGCCCTTGTTGCGGGGAACGGAGAGATTTGGCTGTGGATTGAGCCTTCGTCGTGGGGCGTTTAGAGGTCCCGGAGTTTTTGTGGATTCTTTGAGACCCGGTGGTGTCGTTGTCGCACCACTGCCGCCGGCAGCTGGCAGGTTGGTAAACACTTTCGCTTGTGTACTTCCTCCCGGAACTTGTTGTCGGGCGTCAGCTGTAGCGCGTTGTTGACACAACACTTCCTCACTGTGTGCGCGTTGTAGCGGCTGTTGTCCTTCGGGCGCGGCACGCAAAATTGGAGGTTCCTGTTCATGACCTGGCGTCTCAGAATTCGGCAGCCCCTCAAGTCCATACGCACTGGCTTCAAAATCGACCCGCATAACATCATCTGGTACTGAATCCTCCTTGATTGATGGTTTTGGTTTCCGGGCTGCAGGAGTCGTATGAGATACTTCCTTTTCTGAATGCTCATCACTATGTTCCAGCGGCCTTTTCTTTTGCTGAGATTCACTTTCAAGACAAACTGGCGCACCAGTTTGCCGTCCTACGAGTGGTGGAAACGCATCAGCGGTTATGGGCGGGGTCTCGGAGGTAGTTGCCTGGGGAGCATCAACATCAAGGTGTGCAGAAGAACCAGAAGTATCTACTGTCATTACCTCGTTAAGTGTCAATCTACGCCGCGGCTGGAGATTATTTTTCAAGACAAAAACTCGGCGGGGGCAGTCCTGGCGAAGATGGCCTAATTCATTGCAGATATGGCAGGTGGGGGCCTGACCAGAATATATAATGTGAGCCTTACAACCATCGACCGTGATGTAAGAAGGAATGTTCTTTTTTACTTGCATGTCCACAGATCTAATCCCACTGAAACATTATAATTTGTAGCGAGACGACCACTTTTCGTTGACAATTTCTTTAACCTCACCAAACTTAGAAAGTTCATCTTTAATTTTAGCATTGTCAATCTCTACGGGCAAGTTAAGTAATCGAACTGTCTGAATCGAGGTATCGGCACGTGTTACAGTAACCATACTAGTGGTGCCGTCGCGATGAACAAAAGGGACTTGTTTGCCGATTTTTTCAATAAGTCGATCAACTGCTACTGGACTGAGAAACTTGACAAACACGCAATAACGATCAGAATCTAGCTGGGTGGTGTGCACAGAATCAGAAGTGATGCCTATTACGTCGGTTAGCCAGTCATGAATCTAGAGGGCGGTCGGTTGAACTCGGCGGGTATCCTTGTCAAAGCCAAAAACCAGGGTGTTTTTCCGGATGGTGGTAGACATGGCGCTGCAGCTGTAGGGAATCCGGTCAAGCCCGAATCCCGTACAAAATCGGCAAGTTGCTGACGAAAAGGACGACCACAAAAAAGTACAATACACGTGAATCACTCGGAACACAGAAACACACAACGGCAAACAGTAAACACTGGCAAGGACAACGACGATGCGGAGCAACCAGCTAGCACGTCCGACCGCGGCGACAGCGAAAGGCGGAATGGTCAGATGAGTCACAGTTTCACTTGGAGAGGTGATGGTAGGGTTCCAGTGCGGCACAGACCCCACGAAGTCATGGACACAAGTTGTTAACAACGGACTATGCAAGCTAGTGGTGGCTTCATAATTGTGTGGGCATGTTTACGTACAATGGACTGGGTCATCTGGTCCAACTGAACCGATCGATTGAATGGAAATGGTTGTGTCCAGCTACCTGGTGACCATTTGTAGCCACTCAAGGACTTCATGTTCCCAAACAACGATGGAATATTTATGGACGCCGATGTACCTTGTCAGAACATTTCGGACACTTCGAGCGAATGATCTGGCCACCCAGATCGTCCTTCAGTGGGACTTAATCGAGAGGTCAGTTCGTGCACAAATTGGTGCGCTGTCAACATTCTCCGCAGCTCGTGGTCGTGTGGTAGCGTTCTCGCTTCCCACGCCCGGGTTCCCGGGTTCGATTCCCGGCGAGGTCAGGGATTTTCTCTGCCTCGTGATGACTGGGTGTTGTGTGATGTCCTTAGGTTAGTTAGGTTTAAGTAGTTCTAAGTTCTAGGGGACTGATGACCATAGATGTTAAGTCCCATAGTGCTCAGAGCCATTTTTTGTCAACATTCTCGTCATTATGAACTTCTATAGAGGCAGCATGTCTCATATTTCTGCAGAGGACTTCCAACGACTCGTTGAGGAGATGCCACGTCGAGCTGCTGCACTACACCGGGCAGAAGCAGGTCCGACACCATATAAGGAGGCAGTCCACGACTTTTGTCACCTCAGTGTAGTATATAATAATAATGTCGTGTGACTAGGGACCCCCGTCGGGTAGACCGTTCGCCGGGTGCAAGTCTTTCGATTTGACGCCACTTCGGCGACTTGCGCGTCGATGGGGTGGAAATTATGATGATTAGGACAACACAACACCCAGTCCCTGAGCGGAGAAAATTTCCGACCCAGCCGGGAATCGAACCCGGGCCCTTAGGATTGACATTCTGTCGTGCTGACCACTCAGCTACCGAGTGCGGACACTTCAGTGTAGTCAAAGTGAGACATGTGATGTTTACACCAGCAATATCTTTTGATTCGTTTGAGATGTTGATAACATATTTTCAAATAGAGCTGTAGACAAATAGGGTAAGCAGCTCACAAAGTAATGACTAGCATATGTTCGTAATATTATCAACTACCGTTATTCAGACATCAATTTCGTTTTCTCAAATGTAACTACACCACATTGTCTAATCTAGGATTACTATTTTGGATACAAATTCTGTAATATAACCATTCCATAGGATTGTTAATAAATTACACAATAAATCTTTATTTAATTTGGGTTTTCCTCTTAATGTTGCGATATATTGAATATTACACTATCCAGAAGCTCATGCAACTCAAGGGTAAAATGCTTCTCGAAGGAAGAAGATATTTGAACAATTATTTAGCGCTCAGTGGAGGATGTGAATGGAATGGAATGGAGCGCAACCAGTGTCTACAGAGATCAGGTTTGTTGAGATGTATGGCGAAAATCATTCGTTGTTTGTAGAACATCTACATTGTTTGATGATTACTAATTTTTAAATAATTTGTTATTCTAGACAACGTGTTCAACATTCGCTATATATGGGTTGAACCGAAACTTCATCAAAAAACTTTCGGAAGTGGTAGTATGGACCACAACAAGTAAAACCTGTCTAGTAAACATTGGATCTAAACTGCATGCATAATAGCTATGAGCAATTGTCCAGTAGAAGTTATGCGTCTCACAGTAGCAAAGGCGAACAAGTGTTCATAGCTCTTGAAGTTTTCATTTTAGAGCCCATGTCTACCAGACATTTTTTCTTGTTTTGGTCTATACTACTACCTCTGAAAGTTTGTAGGTGGAGATCAGGTATACCCTGCATGAAACACACTGCCTGAGTTCCCTCAGTACACTGACAGTAACATGCTCTCACCCACGCCAAGATGCCTCCTTCCCAACAGGCCTGCAACATTATGACCTCCCGCAGCCCTGTCGAACATGGAAGCATACCTTCGATGCACTGTGGTAATAAAACAGCAGCTAATTAGAGACGAGAGCTCGAAGCTTGTCCAATAAGCAGACTGCGTTGGCTGTATCTAGCAGTACGATTTTGCCCGACGTATAAGATGTTGTGTTTTATTTTGCTGTTCTTGAGTTGTCGTGTGATATATAGTACCAGTCACCGTGATTAGGTAACCAACAATGAGCTAGTCGACATTGACGGTGCCCTTGAAACTGTGAGTTCTACGGGAAAGAGAAGATGTTGCACTGAACAGTTACTAAATAAAAGGGTGTTAGCAGCTGACAACACTGCAGTTGTAGACCAGTGTTCGAGAGTAATGGGCATATCTTTACTGAAAGAGGCCGAGGCAGGACGCCGAAAAACAGTGAAGATGTGACAATTTGATGAAAACATTTTTTGGCTCTATAAACTACGACTCAATCACCACCAGAACAATATATTATGGACTTGATATCACCTACCAGCTTATATGGAATGCCGCAATTAAGAATAGTTTGCCCTCCCACCGGAGGTTCGTGTTCTCCCTCGGGCATGGAGGTGTGTGTTGTTCTTAGGATAAGTTAGTCTAAGTTAGTTCAAGTAGTGTGTAAGTCTAGGGCCCGATGACCTAAGCAGTTTGGTCCCTTAGCAATTCACACACATTTGAACATTTTTTTAAAATTTGCTTTAAAATAAGTTTTTTAAGAATGACCATAGTTTTTTTAAATTATGGCGATACCCCAAAAATGTGACTTCCCCCTATTTAATTCTATTTAGGCATGATGCTGTTTCACTACCGCAGAAGTATTTAAAACCCACAACTGTCACATGAGGACAAATGAAAATTCCCATTACATACATGATCGTGATCAACACGTAAGATTTTCTGTAAATCACTAAATACTAATCGTTTGTGATAAATGAATTGAGCTTTCGTTCTGCCTCCCTGATTAAAAGAAACAGAGGATAATGTTTAGGCTATAACACTACATCAACGACGAAGTCTTTAGGTAAAGTACACGACCAAAGCTAGGACAAGGACAGAGAACAAATCGGCCGTGTCCTTTTCAAAGGAATCATCCGGGTACTCACCTGACGTAATTAAGGGAAATCACGGACAACTGAAATCTTAACGGTCGGACCGAAATTTGAACTTCGCTACTCCCAGGTCAGAGTCTAGTGTCTTTATCCCTCCGTCAGCAACAGGAAGATTCTATAGAATTTTACGCACCTTGGGAACATTTGGCGAAAGTTTTTGGGTACTTGGAATTGCGCATTATAGCGCAACTGTACAGAATAGTATGTGCAACTCCTGTGTAAAATAGTGTACAATGAATGTCTTTGGAAAAAAAGTGTTGCTCTGGACATCTGTAAATGATGTTTAATAACACAATCAAAAGCAGCAATAATGTTCTGAACATTTTTAAAGACTGTTTGATATTTTGAAAGCAGTTGCACGGATGTGGAATGTTTTGTGCCAGTCACAGCGCATAATGTGCAGGCACTCATAGGGCTCGTGATGGAGCAGCAGAGGCCAGATTTTTTTATCTGTATCCTGTATCAGTGCATTTGAGCAAAGAAAATATTTTTGGCAATTTCCAGTAGCTCGTTCGACGATCTGAAATAAGTTCAGAACAGATGATTTTTGTTTCATCATTAGAGTTAGGATGCTGTATTTCTTTAGTTGTTGTAACGGTATCATTGTATCACTAAAGAGCCTGAGTAATAAATCAGTTTCCTAACAAGTAAATGAAATTGACAGGGGAGCTGTACAGACAGGGATCTCAAAGTGATATTGTTGGGGGGCTGTAAGGTTGGAGGGCGTTGGGGGTGAAGACTAATTTCGTTAAATGTGTAGAATGAAAAGTATGTCCCTTGATTGTACTTATTTCTTTAACACAGCGATTATATTTTGTATGAACTGTTTGTGCATTGTGTATTAAACCGTGGACCTAGAAACGTCGGAGAGGCTTCGTTCCGTAGTAGCTCTCAGTGGTTCACAACCCCATAACATGCCACAGCAGTCCACCCACCCCACCGCCGCCCCACACCGAACCCAGGGTTATTGTGCAGTTTGGCCTCCAGTGGAGCCCAACCTCAAATGTTTGCATGGTAAAGTAATTATGGTGTACGAGTACGTGGAGACAGTATTCGTGCAGCAATCGCCGACGTAGTGTAACTGAGGGAGTAAGGGGAACCACCTCGCATTCGCTGAGGTAGATGGGAAACCGCCTTAAAAACCATCCACAGGCTGCCCGGCACACCGGACCTCGACACTGATCTGCTGGGCGGATTCGTGCTGGGGACCAGCATTCCTTCCCACTCGGGAAGCAGCGCGTTAGACAGCGCAGCTAGCCGGGTGGGCATGAACTATGCAAGGCACGCTATTACCACCCACACAACACACATGCCACTCTATGTTTAAAATGATCATTGTAAAATTTGGTGCATCGCACTGAGGATCTCACCGCTGCTCCAACTTCATGACTTGCTATCAACTTATTCATCCAGTTTGCACTGAAAGGGAAGGACAGCAATTACAAGGTATTGGCTAAGTAACATTCTGTGAGTACAGTCTTGCTCCCCTGTGTCTACAAATGAAGATCACATACTTTTCTTTTAATTCTTCATGATTAAACTTGTAGAACTTTGTGGGTAAGAAAATAAATCTTCATTCTTATATATTCTATGATACATAATTATTATTAAGTATTGTAACAGCCTTGATTTTTTCGATCTGTTTTCTGAGGCTGGGTAGAGAAGCAGGAGCCCACATGCCTTACCACCAGTGCCAATGCTGCAGTGTCAGCGCTGATGTTGCGGTGTGACCAAAAAGATTTTTCCAGTTAGTTCAGTTGAATTTTACCTGTAGCGGACGTGGATGGCAGCTTGCTCTCTGTTACTGGCTTTGGCACACGTAAGATCGATCCTGGAGGGACTGAAATTTTCGGCAATGCCCCCATCCCTACCCATATGTAGGACCTCTGCATCATTTCTCTTCAATAAATTACTTTGGTGTCAATTACAGTTTCACATTATTGCCCCTATATTCACAGCATATCCTGTCTCCTACACTCCTAACTTGGTCATTCTGTACAATATACAAAACAGGATGTATGTACATATATGAGTGTGTGTCCAGCGTCTCCTACTAAACCACTCAATCGATTTCACCCAAATTAGGTTCACGCAATGTTTGCTACCTGAGAATCAGCACTGTGGAGGTTAGAGCCTCCTATCTCCCATGGGAGCGGAGATAAGGGCAAACATGTAGGCTGCCCTGCATGACAGACATGATGTGTGGATAGTATCAGCATGCCTTGAAGGGACAACAGATGCAGATGGATACAACTGAGAAAAGAGGAAGGAGAGGGAGAGTGAATGAGGATGAGGATGAGGTAGACAGAGGAAGGGAGGATGCGATGCACAGCGAGAGAGGGAGAGGATGAGATGGACAGAGTGAATGGGATGAGGAGAGGAACAGACAGAGAGGAGAGCAGGTGTGTTGTGTAGTTGGTAATTGCATACCTTGTAGTTGCTATACATGTGGGGATGAGCACAACTGAGCTATGAAAGGGAAGGAGGAGATGGATAGGGAGAGAGGGGAAAGGATGAGATGGACAGAGGAATGGGGAAGGGAGATGTAGACAGAGAGGTGAGAGTAGAAGATTTACATAGCAAGACAGGGAGGAGGAGCTGTAGAGATGGTGTGGAGGAGGATGAGATGTACAGATAGAGGTGTGAGGGTGAGGTGACAGAGAGAGAGATGGGAAGGAGGGGATTGACAGACAGTGAGGGGGCTACAGGAGATAAACAGAAAGAGAGGGGGAGGAGGAGACCGGCAGATAGAATGAGGAACAGACAGAGGAGATGGACAGAGAGAGAGAGGGAGCAGGAGTTGGTCTGAGAGAGGGGGAAAGGGTATAGCGTCAGAGAGAGGAGAGGAAGGGGTGGACAGAGAGAGGGAAATGAGGAGAGGAAGGGGTGGACAGAGAGAGGGAAATGAGGAGAGGAAGGGGTGGACAGAGAGAGGGAAAATTAGAGTTGAACAGAGAGTGGGAGAGGAGTGGATGGACAGAGAAAAGGATGATGAGGAGCAGGAGGTGGACAGATAGAAAGAGGGTAGGAATATATGGACAGGGAGAGAGAGAGAGATAGGGTAACAGAAGTTTGACAAAGAGCGTGGGGAGGATCATATGCACAGAGGATGGTGAGAACGAGATGGCCATAAAGAGGGGAAGGATGGTACAGAAAGACATGGGGGAGATGAACACAGAAAGGTGAGGAGGACTTAGACAGAGAGAAGAAGGGGGCAGTAGACAGAGAGAAAAGGATGGAGGAGATGGATAGACGCGTGATACATGTATTAAATGGACCATGGACACATATACCGTGGCGGCAATACACCCCAATAGTCGAAAAGAATAAGGAAAATCCTTACAGTCGGAACTGCTTCGGACAGCTTTCAATTGTGAACTGGTGTCGACTACAGAATGAAAACGATGCCCGTCAACACGGCACCAGAAACATTGATGCTTTTCCAAAGAAGCGCTAACATACCACCAGCTGTATGTGTTCATATCGCTATCTCATGTCCTAACACTTCAAAGTATGCTCACGCGGGCGAGGCCGCAGGTAAAAGGTTGGTCTCCGCTTCTCTATACATAAAAATTCAGGTCGCCTCCTATCGTCATTCTGTATGTGGAGGCTAATCTCAGCAATTTCACCAATAAATACACTGATCCACGAGGAAAGTTTTTGTGTGTAATTTATAAATACTTCGTACAAACTGAATTATGATGAATTAAAGATAGGATATGATGACGTAGCCACTGCAATCTAACGAACAGCCACCATAACTCGAGAGACTAACAGTGTCTTGAGGCAGGAAAAAGCGTAAAATAAGAATCGCATCGATTAGTATGGTCTAGTGTCCCATGAACATAACGTGAAGTTGGAAAAGTCGTTTGTGGAATGGGGGCTTTCTACGTCAGTACCTTGTTTGGGAAAACGTTTCATACTTATGTGCAGTGCGATGGAGTCGAGAAAAAAAGAGGTAGAGCGTTTGGCTAAAAACTGAGAAGTTGTTGGATCGAGTCCCAGCTGGTTCACTTTTTCTCACTCTGCCTTTTAACTAGCATTCATCTCTCAGTGATGTGCAGACTCGCCAGAAACGAAAAGTGGCTCGGATTCCACGTTACGCCGTAGCTCCCCTTTTCCGGTTAGATAACTGATTAGGGACTTGCAAGTCATCCAAGTGACATGAAGTCAGCCATAAAGAGTCAACGACAAAGAACTGCGGCGTGAGTCTCAACAATGCATCACAGTGCATACTAAGCTTCACAAGAGGAGTGTTATGATCCTGATCGTGTAGATCATGTGTGTGTCTTCTCATTTCTTCTTTTACTTGTGCCGCCCCAGCCAGCCTCCGAGACACACTAAATCACCCACAAACACACATACACCCATGATTTGCATACAGTATTTAGATTGGTTGTACACATATTACTTACACCACGAGTGCTCCCATCATTGTCATGAGAGTCACACCAAACGCCAATTCAATATGGAACGTATAACATCCATGCCTCGATTGACGTCAAGTTGTTTGTATGTGAAGTTCTTCTTAATCAAGAGTCACGTGTACAATGTCTAGATCGGTAGATAAATAAATGTTCTGTGACTAGGGTCCCCCGTCGGGTAGACCGTTCGCCCGGTGTAAGTCTTTCGATTTGACGCCACTTCGGCGACTTGCACGTTGATGGGGATGAAATGACGATGATTAGGACAACACAACACCCAGTCCCTCAGCGGAGAAAATCTCCGGCCCAGCCGGGAATCGAACCCGGGCCATTAGGATTGACATTCTTTCGCGCTGACCACTTTTTTCTTTTTATTTTTTACATTTTGTTCGTTGTTAATCATTGTGTTTCGTCGTTGCGGACGTCACTGACATCCGTTAAAGTTCGTTTGTTGATCCTTCCACTCAGTTTTTTTTTATTACAGAGGCCAATCAGCTCTCTGACCGAACACGCTTAGCTACCGTGCCGGCGACGTAGGCCCTGCTTGACATCAAATCGTTGTAAGCGGTGTGAACCTGTCTGCATCGACTTTTCTACACCGTTTTCTCCGAGATGAATTGTTGCAAATGTCTTTGGGTCTGGTTCTCTTGACCAGAGATCACAAACGTGCATAGATCCCAATCCGGTATGAGTCAGGAGCGTATTGCTTAATTTAGAAGCTGTATTCAACGAAGAATTTTATCAGAAATTAAGTCCGCATTCACGTAAATAAAAGAGCGAAATGTCGTAAACTTATTCGAAGTACTGGCGCACAATCCACTTTTCTTTTTAAATGAAGAGAGGAGATGAAACATTTCTAAGAAAATCCGGTAGTCATGATATCATGGCTGGAGCTTCAAAATATTTCACTGGCCTCTGTCTGCGCAGTCTCTATGCCACAATGACAGATGAAATTGTAATGCACCAAGAGATTTACTAGCAGATTTCTTCTTATGAAATTCATCCAACCCGTCCATCATCACATTAGCTGTGTAGAAAGGCGCGTCGTTTCAGCAGCGACGTTACGCCTAAAAACAGATGCGTAGCGGAGAGCAGCACAATAGTGAAGTGTTTTGTTTCGGCGGGCGGCCTTTGTCCGAGAGATTCGTCACCGGCTTCAAATATACACACACCACGCTTCCCTCACACCCGCAGTCGAACCGTGAACAAAGGTTTTTGCGCACGATCCGGCCAAACAGACTGCGTATAACGCATGTTAGTGCCGACGATTGTGGGTATGTAGTTCCTCCGATGCTACGCCACTTCTCGGGAGTGTTACGTGGAATCCTCAGCATCTAAAGGTTCCACACCTCACGAATGACTATAGCTCCACCATGTTCCCCGCTGCCTCATAGAGAAACGTTCATTTTATCCTCTCGTCACTGCGCATTTTGGCTGCCCGCTCTAAACAATATAATTACACAAATACGTCTACAGACCACAAAAGAAATTGCACAGTACCCTGTTATATTTCTTCTCATTGCACCACAAATAATAATTTTTCTTCCATTGCACCAGAAGATTCCGTACAAGAACACTGAATGCTCACACAAACCTGTAAAGTTTTTCAGACTTTCTTTTCAACTGCTGCAGAAGACTACTTTGGCAACTCAGTTACAAGGGTCAGTTGTAGGACGATTCGTCGAGAGACAACATAGAATTGTTCGAACTGTCGTAGTTCTCTTGAAAAGGCGTTGATCTCAAGAACGGATGCAGGAGGCGATTTAGTATCCTCCCAGGTACAAGCGCATGATTTCTATTGATACTATACTCATTCTGCATTGATGTTTTAAAAATATCGCAGCTAGATGTCTTCTACTTGTCGAAAAAAACTTGAATTATGGCATGTAAAGAAATCTTTTGTTAAACTGACACGTTCCACATCATTATGAAGTCCCGTACTCATTATCTATGGAGCAGGTATTAACCTAATCTAATCTACTCTCTAAAACGTACACTGCATATTCAGTTGCAATGAACAAAAAATGCATTTAGTATCTCCTATGATACTCAAGCACTCATATTTCAGAATACATTAATTTATGACAGATTTTTGTTAATTTTATCCTTCTCGCTATGAAGTTTATTACCTTTCCTACAGTAGCGAAACGATAATCTTTAACATACCTTATACGACACTCAAAATTTATAAAATTATGAGGCGAACGAAACCATATTCGACTGCTAATAAAGTTTAAATACACCGCCCGACAAAAACAACGCGGAACACCCAGAATGACATGGGAAAACAAAATGAAATTTCACAAGTTGAGAGGGCACGCAATTTTATTTCAATAATTTCAAAATCGAGTCAAATTTACAAATAACTTGGCAGTATGAGCCCACTTACCAGTATGTCGTTGCACCCCTCCGCCCCACCCTGACCTGGATGCAAGAACTTTTTCGGTTGGAAAAGATTTCGTAAAGCCATTGTATTCAATCGTGAGGCAACCTTCCCCAAAACCGTTGTAACTGAACCTTGATATCCTTGATGTTTCCATTGAGACGAAGTTGACGTCAGAGCTAGTCCAGTACATGTTCTATTAAGGATAGATCTGCGGAGCTTGCTAACCACGGGACTACCTCAACATCAGGCAGAGACTTCAGAGAGACGTTGGTAAAGTGTGGACGAGCGATGTCCTCTTGGAAAAATGGCACTACGATACTGTCGCATGAAAGGTAACACATGAGGATGTAGGATGCTCATTACGTACGGTTATGGCGCCAGAGCTCCCTCAGTCACTACAGGCATCTGTGTATGCATGAATATCCAGGGTGATTCCGTGATGATGTTACGAATCTTCAAGGAAGGTGAAGAAGGATAATCTTATCAATTTGAGGTAACGGACCCTGGTTCGGGAACGAACGACTCGGAAGTTATAAGGAAAAACAGTTTTGATAACTCTGTCAGTGGATTACATGTACCGGAACTGTTTTTGCCAAGATAGTAGAGCAGGCAACTCTGACACATGGAAGTATGTATCGAAACAAGAAAAAAATTCTATTAAAAATGGGCTCTAAATGCGTTCCTTAAGAACTATAAGCACTTGTTCAGTAGTGGAGATGTGTTTCATAGTGGCGAAGATGAACAAGTATTCATGGTTCCTCAGGTATGCATTTCAGATCCCATGTTTCTTGGACTTATTTCCTTGTTTTGGTCCGTACTGCCAGCTCTGAAAGTTTCCTACCCTAGAGTTTTATAAACAGCAGTACCAGTACGTGAATTCCAGATATCAGAACGATTTTCGCTTATGATTTGCGACTCGTTGTTTTCCGGACCAAGGTCCCTTACCCCAGATTGCTACATTTTTCCATCTCCATCATCCCTGAAAGTTTTTATCACCATCACAGAATTACCCTGTCTATACAAACATATACAAACGCCTGGGCTTATAGCTTCGACGGTATGTAGCGTCGCTGGATGACGTTTCCGGACGCGGGTTCTTATACTCATTTTGTTCCTTAAGATGCCTTCAACATCCCCTTTGAGGTCTGTCGGTGTAATTTTGAAACACCCAGTATATGTAGATGTTGATGGGTGGAAAAGTAGATTCAGTACATCCAGGTTTGCATTACTTGATAATATTGCACAGAACAGTAATATTATCACATGTATACAGGAGTGTACATGGGAATCTTAAGCTCAACGTTCCTATTAACTATAATTTTTCGAGACGTGGCTGGAAAGATGTAATCTTTCCAAAAAGGTATTTTGTAAGCCGCTTATTCTATGAATGATGAATCACATTTCCATAAGAATCTGCCAACGAACCACAGCACAAGATGTATTGAACTACTAATATTATCTGCACTCGTCTAGCGTATTGCTGTACGGTATGAGATCCTTCCAAATAATTGTCTAAGAGAGCAATACAGCCGATTTACAGCCCCCCATTGTTACCAAATCCATACCTGTGCTTCCTCTCTGATTAATGTTCCAGAACCCATTACTTTATACAAATAGAGCCAGAGAGGCCGTTTCTCGGTGTTGTTTGCCTGGAAGCTGGGCTTCTACAGCAGTCAACTTCCATGTGTCTTTATTGCGTGTCTCCCCCAATCCCCGCTGCCGAGCAGACAAACTACAGAACGAAAGCTTTAATATGGAATAGTTTTGAGTCTCGTCGACACGTTAATTTCTTTAAGTACTATCCTCTTCGGTATAGAATTTCGAAGTGTGCTTTATCTCTTTAAGAGAATTCTGTATTGAAAAAAATATGTTTTCTGATCTTTAATGTAGCACTAACGTGTGATACCGTTGTCGTCTGTCTTTTGTCTGTTTTCTACATTCACAAGTATACTTCAAAAGCCACCTTATTATGTGCTGAATATGGCACTTTTGTAACACTGTCACTTTCTTCTTTTCTTGTTCCAGTCGCATATAATTCACGGGAAGAACGATTACTGGTAAGTCTTCATGTGGTCTCGAATCTCTCTAATTTTATCTTCTTTACCTTCATGGTCTTTGTGCGAGATATACAGGACATAGGAACGTATGCGCTCAGAATTTTAACTGTAGACCATACCATGATACAGGACGCTGCTCTAGCAGCACGGGCCACTGGAGATGACCAAGCATCTCCTCGATACTTTTACGAGTACTAACTGAACCTGTAACGAAACATGCTGCTTTTCTTTTGATCTTCTCTTGTTTCTATATCAATCCTATCTCGTACGGGTCTCAGACTGACGAGCAATATTCAAGTATTGGCCAAAAGAGTGTTCTGCAAGTTACTTCCTTTGTTAATAAACTACATTTCCTGAGGATTCTTCCAAAGAATCTCAGACTGGTATGTGCCTTTCTTGCTGTTAGTTCTGTGTGGTCATTTCACTTGAAATCGCTCTTCGCGCATGCTCTTCGATATTTCATGGAAGTAACTGCTTCCAGTGATCGTTCCACAATCGTATACTCATACACTACTGGGTGTTCTTGTCTATGTGTACGCAATAAGTTAGATTTGTTTATGTTGAAGGTCAACTGCCACTCGACGAAGCTTCTATCCTCAGCAGATATTCCTGCCTTTCGCTACAGTTTTATAGTGTTGCGACTTCTCTGTATACAACAGCGTCATCTGCGGAAAGCCTCACGGAACTAACAACGTTATATACTACGTCATTTACATATATTGTGAAAAGTAATAATTCTTTAATGATCCCTTTGGGCATGCCTGCAGTTACTTTTACGTCGGTAGACTTCTCTTCAATCAAAAGGACGTGCTATGTTCTGTTTGCTAGAAACTCTTCAATCCAATCACACTGTTCTTCTGATATTCCGTACGTTCGTATTTTGTTCATTAGACAGCAGTGCGGAACTGCAACTAACGCCTTATGGAAGTCAAGGAAAATGGAATCCACCTGCGTGCCGGTATCCATTTCTTTATAAGTCTCCTGGACGAACAGAGTGAGCTGGGTTCACACGATCGTTATTTTCGGAACCCATGTTCATTCCTAGAGAGGAGATTTTTGGTCACCAGAATGTCATAATACACGAGCATAAAACACGTTCCAAAATTCTACAAAAGACTCAAGTCAGAGATATAGGCCTATAATTATGTGGAACGATCAGTGATTTTCTGCAATCATTAGGAACGTACTCCTCTAGAGTTCTGCGGCACCCTGCTACTAGAAGAGGCGAAAGTTCTTTCGCAAACGCTGTGTAGAATCGAATTGGTATCCCGTCAGGAACAGTGGCATTTTCTCTGTTAATTGATTTCAGTTTCTTTTCTATCCCTTGGTCACTTATTTCGATATCTGTCATTCTGTCGTTCGTGCGTAAATTTAAAGGAGGAAGTGCAGTGTGATCTTCCTCCGTGAAACAGATTTGAAAAAAAAAAATTAAAAAAAGAGTTTAGGATTTGGGCCATTTCTGTGTCATCCTTTGTTTCACTGTCATTATGGTAACATAGTGTCTGGACAAATGGCTTCGATCTGTTTATTGATTTAACATAAGACCAAAACATCTTAGAGTTTTCTGTCAAGTCGGTAGATAGAATTTTGCTTTCGAATTCGTTCAATAATTCACGCATAGCCCTCCTTACGCTAACTTTGGCTTCGTTTAGTGTTTGTCGGTGAGTCTTTGAGTACGTTTAAATTTCAAATGAAGTTCTCTTTGCTTTCGTGGCAGCTTTCTAACGTTAATGTCGAACCACGGTGGGTCTTTTCCATCTCTCCACTTTTCTCTCAGCACATACCTATGTAAAGTGTATTTTACGGTGCTCTTCAACTTTTTTCATTGACGTTCAACATTATCGGTGCTGAAGATGAAATTTTCATGTTGATCTTTGAAGTAATCTGAAATCTGTCTTTTTTCCCTCTTACTAAAATGAAATACCTTTCTAACTTTCTTCGTATTCCTATTTGCAGCCGTATGCAGTAATGCAGTAACAGCGTTATGATCGCTGTTAACAAAGTTATAAAATATAAAAGAAACTTATAGTTATGTCGTATAAATTGGACCTGGCCATCGTTAAAATCCATGTTATAATCGATCAATTACCTGGACTTTTACGGCAGCTGTCACCTTATGGCGGAGGATATTACGCAAGACTTTGCTCTGATTTTTAACAAACTGGAGATATGTGACTGACTAATGTTAAACCACGACTTCAAGATGTAAGAGGAGGACTACCGGGGAAGTGATAATGTGTTTGTTAACAACGATAAGGCTGTTACATTTTCCTTGGCTAAAGATCGTGGCATTACCATGCTGGAAGCTACGATCTATAACTGAGGAATGGACTGTGTGTTTGGCCCTATGGAAAGCTGTGTAAATGTACTAAATGCCAAATATAACATTTAAAAATATATATATATATATATGGTCGCTCTACTTTCTACTCTATGCTAGTCACTTCAGTGTAGTGATGAAAATTATAAATCAGGCACCAACAAAGACGACACAGTTATTATACATAAGTGTCATATTAAAGCAGGAGAAATATATTTTTCACAAGCTAGGACTTTTTTCTTCGCTGTACTATAAAAGCAGGCATATATTACCGAATTAGGATTGGTTCCTACAGACAATGTTATGGCACAGGTCTTAAGGAAAATAGCAAACTTAAACTATTTTCTATAAAAGATTTAGGATATAAAACATATATGTAGCGCCCATGTCGCTCTGCAATCTGTCTACCAGGTTAATAAGAGCACACAAAGGCTTTCTGTGTAGAAGTACGCCTTCCAGACAATTATGACTGAGAAAAGATTATTAAATATACTCTCTCTACCAACAGTTTTAATTACTTGCCTATAAACTATGTGGAAATTTATGTTAGACACTTAATACCATTGCTTTTCTGCTGTACTGGCTTTGTCTCATGTGGAAATTACGTTTCAAATTCAAGAGGATGGAATGTTCTTCAAATTAACCTTGGATTTTTGATACAAATTAAACACAACGTGGTCCCCCAAGAGTCAGAACTCTCAACAAGAATATCCTCACTCCAATTAATTAAAAACCAGCAGTACAACTTAATACCCTAACAACTACTGCGGAAGAAAAGGAATAGAAACCAAAATCACCACACTAGGTAAACACTAGCCCAATAACGAATATTATCTAAAATTTTCCTGTAACGCGTCTTACTTCCAACTTGCATAAATTTATACTGAAAATGAAATGTTTTTGAAGTTAGTCCTGAAGGTCACACAACACAACCGTTTACACCGCGTTTTGCGAAGTGAAAAGTGTTTGTTAAACCACAATTATCAAAGTACATTTAACATGTGTGTGAAGTATTCTCAGGACGCGAAAGAAGAAGGAGCTGTCACAGCAAAACACAACAAGCTGACAGTGCAGGACATTATACGGATGGTCAGCCAAAACCATATAAAGTAAAATCAAGTTTTTCAGTAAACAAAATTCACTGATGATGACACAGAGGTGCCGAAACATCTTTGTCTAACAATGAGAAGCAGCGTTTTGTATAAAAGGCGGAACTATATCCACACACATGGTCCACGGCTGTCTCGGTGCCATCGTTTAGCATCACAAAATGACTCTGAGTCCTATGGGACTTAACTTCTGAGATCATCAGTCCCCTAGAACTTAGAACTACTTAAACCTAACTAACCTAAGGACATCACACACACCCATGCCCGAGGCGGGATTCGAACCTACGACCGTAGCGATCGCACGGTTCCAGACTGTAGCGCCTAGAACCGCTCGGCCACTCCGGCCGGCTTAGCATCACAGATTTCATGCAAGCCCCATAGTGTAATATTGCTCCATTCAGCCTGCGAACTTGGTGCAGAACAAGTTTCAAGGAACCATTCACTTTGATGATGGCATACCTGAACACAACCACTTACTTGGTTTCTGCCAAAGACCATTCCTTTTCCTGTTTTACAGGGTGCTTAAACCTCTGACCTTCATGTACTCTGATGAGGTGTGGACGTCCAACATCTTGTCGGCCACTCATGGTTTCTCCACCCTACAACAGTAGCCTTTAGGTAACGTTTGGTAATGACTGAGGGAATTCTAATGGCACAACGTTCGTCACGGACATCCTGGGTCGTCATGTGTTACCTCTCATGTGTCTGTATCCCGGTGTCATTTTTCAACACGGCAATGCCCGTCCACACACGGCTGGTATCTCTATAAACTGTGTGCACGATGCTGAGGTACTCCCGTGGCCAGCAAGATCCTCAGATCTATCCCCAATGGAACGTGTGTCCGATGTCACCTCCGTCTCCGTGTCAGTATTCCGGATATCAAGTGCCAGTTAAAACAGTTATGGGCAGCTTACCTCCGGAGAGGATATTACGGCTCCATGACATCCCTCCCAACCGAATAAGTAAATGCGTTCAGGCCAGAGAGGTTGCTACGAATGATAAGTGGACTCATTCATTGTAAATTTGACTCGATTCTGTAATCTCTGAAATAATGTAACATACATCCTCAAAGCGTGAAGTTTCTTTCCTTATCTCCTCTCCTTCTAGGTGCTTAACTTTTTTTGTCAGCCAGTGTACTGTTCCTTGCCGTGTCATGTGTCCGCAAACCCAGCAAGCAGCATTTAATCTCACTGTGGCCAATGATCAAAATATTTGGCTAATCAGTGTATATTCCTTTCGCCACATATCTGAGTCATATTGTATTGAACTCCAACAAAACTGAAGCTTCAAATCTCTGTAAAGCATTCCATACGTATCCTAAACTGTCCCACCGTTAAGAAGACATGCCAACGCTAATACATTCGACTGTCATTTGTCGTTAACTTTATTTGTACGCTAGTGCATATTTTGGCCCCTGCTGATAACAAACACTCTATCAACGGTACTCTCTCTGTACTGCATGCTGCATACAAAGTGTAGTTATACCGCTACTCATCTGTGAACGTCTCTGTTACTTTATCTTTTGTTTCCTTTTCTTTTCGTAATCTGCTTAGTTCACGCTGCAAACGAATGCTAGCAGTTAAATCTGTTGCCTCTTCATGGTGCTATATGTATGGTCCAACAGCTATAGGAAATTCTTTGTTATTTTATACGCCATAAATATTCATAAATATAAGTATTGTAAAATGAAATTGCATAAGAACGAAAAATCCAACTATGTGAAATACTGTACTTTAAAAAGATGGGCAGACTTATATTCAATAAATGCAAAATGTTCGAAATAACCTCTGAGACCAAAGAAAGCAAAAGTTATGAGTCGCGAGGAGGAGAGAATCGATAGAGGGCAGTCGGCACGTATAGTGTTTGCGAGTTGGTTCACGTGAAGGATGATTGCGAGACAGCTGTCCATTGCGCAAAAAGCACAGTGTAAATGCTGTAGTTGTTGACGACAACGACGGACCATTAAAGGGGCTCATCGTTCTAGAGCTACATTGAAACAGAAGTCGGAGGAGGAGGACAAGATGACGGCATGTGGCAGTTGATCGCGACCTGTCTTAACAATTGTATGAAATAGGCTCAGTAAGAACTGTATTGTGAAAGTGCCTTATTACGTTCTCTTTCATTTCGACGTTTGCCTAATAGTAGAACGTACAGCACCATAAATACTAGGTTCAATCGTATACGATGAAGTGGTATTCCAAAGACGCATTTTTCAGAAATATCTGTCTGTATATCGCTGCACGCGTGCCTGATATGTCTCTGCTTCAGCGCCAGTTGTTATGTTCGGTTGTTCAATAAGTATTTCCCAGATAAATATATTCAAAATGTGTATTTTAGATATATTGTTCTCCATATGTTTTTTTTAATTTTATGATATATATATATATATATATCACTTTTCACTTCGCAACACTATCTCGTGTTGTATCTGTGTCTTCTTTTCACATGTGGAGTATTTTTTAAACAGTATTTTTTATTTTTAATAATGTTATATTTGAAATTGTAATTACACTTGTGACGTTTCATTATTGTAAATCTGTACAATAATGAGGAAAAGCAGAATTGTTCGGATCAAAGAAACGCTAAATGCACTTTGATTTTTCGCACTAAGTCATTTGACAATTGCAGTTTCATGACAGGAGCAGGAAGGAAGAAAGGATTTCCCCTTTCTTTCCCTCGGCCGATCAACGTTACCCAAGCCCACTGGCAGAGGAGTGGGGGACAAGTGGTGTGGGAAACGCTGCGTGTCGGGACGCCTAGTTCGCATCACTGATTATGATATTGACACGCCGAGTGTTAGACGCGCAGTCTACTGTTTCTTTCGGTTAACGGCCTAAAGACTACGAATATTTTATTGTTCGTACATGTATATATTATACGACTATGTACTCAGGAATAATTTCGATGAACCTAGAAAATATTTTGCATTTACTACGTACGAAGTTTGATCAGCCACAGTATGACGTGGACACTATGATCACTAGCGAAGAAATTACTTTTGCAGCACTGTCAGAAGATTTGATTAAAGACGCCATTGATAATGACATAATTATGGAAAGTCACACTACCTTAAGGCTTGAAGACGAAAGCGCAATTTCAGGTCCTATTCTAAATGAAGAACATTGTGAAGAAATGGTGGAAGAGAATAAAAAAGCAAAATGTGACTCAGACTTGGGTATAAACAAAAAGCCGTTACATATGGCGATCTGGTACAAATAAATTTGAAACTGTAAAACATAGAAACAAAAAGGTCACAAAGAGAGATCTCTATAAACGAGAAGCACGAATTGCTGCAGGTATCCCCAAGTATTTATTAGACAAATTTCAAATTTTCATGGACAAATCAGTACTGATACATGATCTGAAATAAAGAAGTGCGCTTTACAAACGAGGAATGATAGTAATTTATCACAACATTTGTTCAAGGCTTCTTCAAAATGGATTCACAATTTTAAAGTAAGGCACTAGATTGTTTCAAGTAAAATCAGTAATTCATCAGTCAGGGGCAAATAGCGAATAAAGTGGAACTGAGAGGGACGTCTTACGAATTCGTGAGAACTGAAATCGAAAATTGGGTGGTCTGGACAGACCAATGTGTATAACTCTGGCCAGTCAGACTTCAGTTTGGAAATTGAGGCAGGAGCAATGTTATTCTACAGAATAACATCAAAAAATGAAATTCTAGCAAAATCCTTGAATGCTTTAACATGTAGTTACACGATGCATCTCATTATATATGCAGGCGGAAACTTAATCGCACCCTCGCTAACAGTTTTGAGAGAAAGATATGGTTATTTCGGAACAAAAGTTGACAAAGATTTATGCAAAGCAGATAATGTCCTTGTGTTCACTTCTACGTCAGGTATATTGACGTCAGACCTCGTAAGGAAATGGTATGAACAGGTTTATATACCTAATACGAATTAAGTCTATCTTGTGTTTAGATTCATGCACAGGGAAAAACGAAAAAATACGTAGCACAATTGATAAATATGGAAAATAGGGCAATATTTAAACTATTTCTGCCGGAATGATCTCTACGATTCAGCCATTATTCGGCCTTGGAAAAAATTTTTGAAATATTTTTCAGACGTAACTATACAATTACAACGTTAACATGCAATCAGAAAATAAAATTCTAAAAATACAATCCCTCACTCGCAATCAGTTTTCTTCTCCCAGATTAGTCAACTTCCACAAATATGCATGGTACTAGAGTGGTTCCACTCAACAATAACCTCCTAAATATGAGACATATGTCCACTATTGCTTTAAAAACTGTAATCCTGTTTGTGGCTCCTGTCATGAAACTGAAACTGTCCGATTTACTTGGTGTATTCAGCATTTTTAAGCTAGATAATTCCGCGGTTCCTCATTACTGTGTAAATTTACAATAACGTTACAACAATAACGTACCAAAAATTTCAAACACACACATCAAAAAACTTTTGCATCACCCCCGTTCCCAGAACTCCTGAAGACAGACGTTGACTGTAGATATTGTATCACAGACACAGACTGTTCAGAGATGTCACTAAACCCATCCAAAAATTTAAAACAACCATGCATGATCAGCACCTATTAGACGGAGGTGATCCGACAGCCGATCAGTTCCAGTTATTCCACCAGGAAGGAGGTACACGGCTCGTGTTGTCTGTAGTTCAGCCAAGCCTAGACGGTCAATACCGCGGTTCGATCGCGTCTGCATTGTTACTTTGTACCAGGAAGGGCTCTCAACAAGTTAAGTGTCCAGGCGTCTCAGAGTGAACCAAAACAATGTTGTTCGGACTTGAAGGAGATACGGAGAGACAGGAACTGCCGATGACATGCTTCGCTCAGGCCACCCAAGGGCTACTACTGCAGTGGATGACCGCTACCTACGGATTATGGCTCGCAGGAACCCTGACAACAACTCCACCATCATGAATAACGCTTTTCGTGTAGCCACAGGATATTGTGTTACGACTCAAACTGTGCGCAATAGGCTGCATGATGCGCAACTTCACTCCCGACGTCCATGACACCATGCAGTGCGGCACAGATGGGCCCAACAACATGCCGAAGTGACCGCTCAGGATTAGCATCACGTTTTCTTCACCAATGAATGTCGTATATGCCTTCAACCACACAATCGTCGGAGACGTGTTTGGAGGCAACACGGTCAGGCTGAACGCCTGAGACACACTGTCCAGCGAGTGCAGCAAAGTGGAGGTTCCCTGCTGTTTTGGGGTGACATTATGTGGGGCCGACGTACGCCGCTGGTTGTCATGGAAGGAGCCATAACGGCTGTACGATACGTGAATGCCATCCTCCGACCGATAGTGCAACCATATCGGCAGCGTATTGGCGAGGCATTCGTCTTCAAGGACGACAAAAAAATTGTTCAAATGGCTCTGAGTACTATGGGACTTAACATCTGAGATCATCAGTCCCCTAGAACTTAGAACTACTTAAACCTAACTAACCCAAGGACGACAAAAAAATGGTTCAAATGGCTCTGAGTACTATGGGACTTAACATCTGAGGTCATCAGTCCCCTAGAACTTAGAACTACTTAAACCTAACTAACCCAAGGACATCACACACATCCATGCCCGAGGCAGGATTCGAACCTGCGACCGTAGCGGTCGCGCGGTTGAAGCGCCTAGAACCGCTCGGCCCAACGGCCGGCCATGGACGACAATTCGTGCCCCCATCGTACACATCTTGTGGTTGACTTCCTTCAGGATAACGACATCGCTCGACTAAAGTGGCCAGCATGTTCTCCAGATATGAACCCTATCCAACATGCTTGGGATAGATTGAAATGGCTGTTTATGGACGACGTGACCCACCAATCACTCTGAGGGATCTACGCCGTTTCGCCGTTGAGGAGTGGGACAATCTCGACTAAAAGCGCATTGATGAACTTGTGGATAGTAAGCCACGACGAATACAGGCATGCATCAATGCAAGAGGACGTGCAACTGGGTAGTAGAGGTACCGGTGTGTACAACAATCTATACCACCACCTCTGAAGGTCTGGCTGTATTGTGGTACAACATGCAATGTGTGGTTTTCATGAGCAATAAAAAGGGCAGAAATGATGTTTAGGTCTATCTCTATTCCAGTTTTCTGTACAGGTTCCGGAACCCTCGGAACCGAGGTGATGCAAAAATTTTTTTGGTTAATTTGAAAAGATTACGCCAAATGCAAAACGAAAACACAGATACGATACAACTGACAAGTGGCATAGCATTGAAGCGGACACATCTTATATCTTATTTCTGGCAAATGCTTCTTTGGAATAACACTTCATTATATATGACTGAATTTGGTATTTATGGTGCTATACGTTTTGCTATTAGTCAAGCGTTGAAATGAAACAGAAAGTAGTGTGGGGGTGGGGATTTCGAAAAAAATGACTTTTTCGACAAATCTGAGTGCAGCATTGTAGCGTACAGCAAAAAACCATAGAACTCTTATTTGAAGTTTTTTGTGTATCTGTTACTGTTTCAACGGTATTCATTAAGAAATATGGAACTTAATTCAACTCTTTTCAAGTGGGGCTTTCACCCGCCTAACGGCCGTATGGGCTCGTATAAAAATGCGTGTCTCTTAATTTGATCTACACTACAACATATTAAAAGCAGATGAAGCGTATCCCTAGGTTTACTAAATTATGTCTGTGTGTTTTTTTTTATTTTTATTTATTTACACGTCAAGTTCCGTAGGACCAAATTGAGGGGCAAATCTCCAAGATCATGGAACATGTCAGTGCATGTAATTACAACATAAAAGTAATAACAGATAAAAATAAAATGTTTATGAGCCCGAAAAACTCAGTCCATAAATAAACGCAATCAACAACACAACAAGAATCAGCTTAATTTTTCAAGGAACTCCTCGACAGAATAGAAGGAGTGACCCATGTACTGCTAATATTTTTGAATTCGAGTGGTAGCTTATTGAAAATGGATGCAGCAGTATACTGCACACCTTTCTGCACAAGAGTTAAGGAAGTCCCATCCAAATGCAGGTTTGATTTCGCCGGCTATTAACTGAGTGAAAGCTGCTTATTCTTGGGAATAAACTAATATTGTTAACAAGAAATGACAGTATGGAATATATATATTGAGAGGCCAATGTCAAAATACCCAGACTCGTGAACAAGGGTCGACAAGAGGTTCGTGAACTTACAGCACTTATTGCCCGAACCGCCCATTTCTGAGGCAAAAATATACTTTTAGAATGGGAAGAGCTACCCCAAAATATAACACCATTGGACATAAGCGAATGAAAATAAGCAAAGTAGACTAATTTTCGTGTCGAACGATCACTCACTTCAGATACCGTTCGAATAGTGAAATGGCTCTGAGCACTATGGGACTTAACATCTGAGGTCATCAGTCCCCTATAACTTAGAACTACTTAAACCTAACTAACCTAAGGACGACACACACATTCATGCCCGAGGTAGGATTTGAACCTGCGACCGTAGCGGTCGCGCGGTTCCAAACTGAAGCGCCTAGAGCCGCTCGGCCACTCTGGCCGGCTCGAATAGTGAAACTGGCAGTATTAAGTCTTTGTACAAGATCCTGAACATGGACTTTCCACGACAGCGTACTATCTATCTGAACACCTACAAATCTGAACTGTTCAGTTTCACTAATCATATGCTCATTCTGTGAAATTACATCAGGTTATGTTGCATTGTGTGTTAGAAACTGGAAAAACTGAGTCTTGATGTGATTTAGCGTTAGTTTATTTTCTACAAGCCATGAACTTAGGTCATGAACTGCACTGTTTGAAACCGGGTCGCTGTTGCACACAACATCCTTTCCTACCAAGCTAGTGTCATCAGCAAACTAATATTTTAGAGTTGCCCGTAATACTAGAGGGCTTATCATTTATATACATAAGGACCAGGAGTGGCCCCAATACTGATCCCTGGGGCACATCCCACTTAACTGTACCCCACTCGGACCCCACATTACAGCCATTCTCAATATTGTGAATAATGACCCTATGTTGTCTGTTGCTAAAGAAAGAGGTGAACCAATTGTGAGCTATTCCCCATATTCCGTAATGGTTCAACTTCTGGAGCAATATTTTGTGATCAACACAATCAAACGCCTTAGTTAAAACAAAAAATATGCCTAGCGTTCGAAACCTTTTGTTTAACCCATCCAGCACGTCACAGAGGAAAGAGAATATAGCATTTTCAATTGTTAAACGACTTCCAAAGCTGAACTGTACATTTGATAGCAAATCGTGTGACATAAAATGATCAATTAACCTTACACACACAGCCTTTTCAATAACTTTAGCAAAAAGTGACGGCATAGAAATAGGTCTAAAATTGCCAACATTATCCTTTTCTCCCTTTTTATAAAGCGGCTTTACTACTATTTTAATCGAAAAATTACAAATATGACTAAATATAGGGCTAACACGTGCAGCACAGTACTTTAATATTCTGCTAGGCATTCCATCATATCCATGAGAGTCCTATTAGCGTTCAGTGATTTAATTATTGACTCAACCTCCCCCTTGTCTATATCAGAGAGGAGTGTTTCAGACATCAATCTTGGAAAGACATTTGCGAAAAAAGTTCTATGATTCCCTACAGAAAGTAAATTTTTATTTACCTCACCAGCAATGCTCGGAAATGATTGTTAAATACTGTACATGTATCTGGTTTATCAGCAACAGAGATATTTTTACTGTAAACTGACTTCTTATCATCGCAGAAGATGCCGAATAGCACTGTGATGTAGTGGTTATGATAGTAAACTGTTGCATGGAGGGTCACCAGTTCAAAATTCATCTGGATTGTACGATTTTAATTTTTATATTCGGTTCGTATCCACAAATGTCTAGAATCATTGTACTGGAATGTTCTGTGGTCTTGTATATACTATGTGTTCAGGCTGGAGGCAGTTCGCTCTGAGCTCTTGTATCTACAAGTGCTGAATAAACCTTCGTTAAGTGAAGTTAGTGTTCATCATTCATCTAATTACACCTTCATCTACGTAACAATATAGTCGACCTTGTGCTGCTAACCAGACACTTCCTTCACAACTGACCATATGGTTTTAATTTTATCCTGTGAATTAGATCTTCTGTTTGCATACCACATACTATTCGCCTTTCTAATAACATTTTAAGCACCTTAAAATACTGTTTGTAATGGGCTACTGTAGCTTGATTGTGACTACTTCTAACATTTTGATATAATTCCCGCTTTGTTCTACATGCTACCCTTATCCCACTAGTCAGCCACCCGTGCTGCCTGATACTGCTAGTACACCTTTTAGGACGTCCTAATGGAAAGCAACTCTCAAAGAGCATGAGAAATGTGTTAAGCAAAGCATTATATTTATCATCTATGTTATCGGCACTACAAACATCCTGCCACTCTTGTTCCTTGACAAGGTTTAAAAAACTCTCTATTGGATTAATTTTCATACACGGTTTGTAATTATATGTGACATTTGTTTGAGTACAAAAGCCTTTTAGTGTTACAATTTGTGCATCATGGTCTGAAAGGCCATTCACCCTTTTACTAACAGAATGCCCATCTAATAATGAAGAATGAATAAAAATATTGTCTATGGCTGTGCTACTGTTCCCCTGCACCATAGTTGGAAAAAAACACAGTCTGCATCAGACCTTATGAATTTAGGAGATCTACCAACATAATTTTTCTTGCTCTATCATATACAAAATTTATATTGAAGTCACTACATATAACTAATTTCTGGTAATTCCTACAAAGTGAATCAAGAACCCTCTCTAGCTTGAGCAGAAATGCTCTAAGTCAGAGTTAGGGGATCTATAAACAACAACAATTAGAAGCTTAGTTTCACTAAATTCAACTACCCCTGCACAACATTCAAATATCTGTTCAGTGCAGTGCTGTGACACATCTATGGACTCAAATGGAATAATGTTTTTTAGGTACATAGCCACTCCCCCATCCCACAAGGAACTCCTTGAAAAACTAAGTAGTTCACTAACTTTATCTCTAATACCTCTTATATTTTGTTGAAATATGCAAATCCCTTCTCTACTTGGAAATATGACGTCCTCTGAAGGTGAGCACCTAGTTAGAGGGAATTCCTTTAAGCAGTATACCTATCAGCAGACTAAAAAAGGTGCAGCTCTAACACCAACTACTACAGGAATTTTTCCATGAGTGATCCCAACATCACCCATTACACTGTCACCTATAACCGTTGCCAGCCTCCCCTTCCCATACCTATTGATGTGCAGGTCATGCCTAGTGAAACCCGATCTACTGATAGACCCAACTGGCACCAATAAAATGTGACCCGTGCCCTCTGCCATCACCGCCCTCTCCAGCCCATGTTAAGCGCCTAACAGCCGCATTAGGGTGAGGCCGATCATGACGCTGACACAGTTTCACGAAATGCACATTAGTGCCAACAGTTTGAGTAGCTATCTTTACCAGGTCACCATCTACATCATATTCTCTGTCCCTATCAAGACTGTTCCCATCTCCACCCACTATCACTACCTGATCTTCCTCCGTAAAATTCTTACATAACACCCCTGCGCTGTCAGTCACCTGAGCCAACCCTGCACCAGGCTTCGCAATGCTGGTGACCTGGTACTCACTCCCCAACACTTCCTGCAACTGCTGGCCCTCACCTCTACCATGCGAACTACCTAGCAGCAGAACCTTCTTCTTTCTGTTAGATTTTGCAACTGAAATAGGCCTCCTAACTGCTGAGGCCTGCTGCATGTTCCCTACATCTACAGCTACAAGAGGCTCCTCTCCACTGAACTCTGACAGTTGGTCAAACCTATTGCATATAGTCAAAGTATAACTGTCTGAATACCTCCTCCTCCTAGCTATCTTCTTGCCTGTTCCCATTCCCCACCACCCTTCACCATCCTCAACCCATCTAGTTCCTCCTTTGCGCGTTGTAACTGCACCTGAATGGTACAGGTCTTACGCTCCTGCTCCTCTATCAACTTATTTCTACCAAAGATTCTGCATTCCCAGGAGAGGATCTCGCTAGAATGCCCACTGGCTTCCCCACTGCATTCTCCCCAGTGAAAATACTTTGAACAAATCCCACACCGTAACCCACTACTCACAAACCTACGACAGAGCCCACACTTCTCACTCGTTATAAAATTTTACAGTTACTAAAAGAAACTATATTTCTACGTTACTTAAGTTCAGTTACACCAGTAGAACTATTTACAGAACTAACAATCGCGGTCTTCAAATTCTCGGTCTACTAAGAAAGCAACTACTTGTATTAATACTACTACACCACAGCTAACACCAGTCTGAGGTGTGGGGTTGATCTGTTATTCTCTGCAACGGATTAATCTGAGATGTACCATTTACCCTGTGGCTTCTGCAAGATACAATTTCCACCC
This sequence comes from Schistocerca cancellata, assembly GCF_023864275.1. Classification (NCBI taxonomy): domain Eukaryota; kingdom Metazoa; phylum Arthropoda; class Insecta; order Orthoptera; family Acrididae; genus Schistocerca; species Schistocerca cancellata. The sequence goes on along the minus strand of NC_064629.1, from coordinate 441,937,693 downwards.
CCACACTACTACAGAAGTCGGACAGACGCTCGTAACGCTCTAAAGAGAAATGCCTGAAAAACTTTCAGCAATAAATATCTTCTGGAGTCGTCCGCTGTAAGGAAATGACACAAAAATTCACAAAATTTCTTACGAAACTAGTGGGATACTTGGGTACTGGAGTAGTGCTAGTTAGTGTAAGAAAAACATGAAACTAACGAAAGTTATTATTTATTTTGCAAAAATTCTGAAAAATCACAATGGCACTTTTAGTTATGAATTGAACAAGTTATATCCTGGTTCTTTTCACAATGTGAAGTTACCTCTCAAGGACAGGATTCGCTAATGAAATTTCTATACAAAGTTTAAGATGGTTGTTGACTTGGCAGAATGGCTAAGAGGCGCACCTACTCAACTTGAATAATTATCCTTTAGAATGTTGCTTGGTACGGTCGAGGCTGTCACGTGTGAAATGCAGTGAAGTGTACTGTTGTGGAGGATATATGGGGCTCACAATAGCTGTAGCGTACAATACCGTAAGCTGCGATGACTGCTGTCTGCGCTGCTTGCTGATGACAAATAAGAAAACTCTCGTTCTATCTGGATTGACCTTCGCCAATCAAACTCTCCCTATGCCTTGATGAAGTCAAGGATTCCTATTCGCCCCTAGTCTAACTATTGGCATGGTACACCGGTCAGATAACCAGTCCACCGCCATGCCACTCAAAATTCGCTCGCGGGCGTTTAACTATAATTCTGTCCATTCACACCGCACAATAAGTGTGTCAGCCAAAACAGTGAACAACGCTTAATTGCAAGGACTCAATATAGAGTCGCCCTTTGATTCACTCTCGACAGAGGTGCTCTCCCAGTGAAGTACTGAGTAGAGATTTGTTCCTTGCTCCAAAAGCGACAACGGAACGGCGCCTCTCCACGCCAGACATGAAGGGGTATATCTTTTGGTCTCTTCCATTATACCTTCAGCTCAAGGCATCAGAAATATCATCTGCCAATCAGCATTGCTCTTCTAAAACGGGAGAATGACGTATCGTTTAAGGCGACCAATCCAGAAACCTGCAGCATTGGCGTTTGGCGTTTGCTGTCTCCCTGTGAAAATCTCTGAAACTGCGTGCTATGTGTAAAGAATGCGTAGGCTGGCCGCTTCCACACAATGTAGCGGAATTTGCTTTTAAGCCGAACACGGAGTTGTTCCCCCCTTTCACCGCCCGACATAGGGTGGGTCGTCCTCTGAAGGGACCAGCGTCCCATTGTGCAGTTTCTCTCCCGAACTAAAAGCTTCTGTGACCGTTGTGTCTGGAATGTATGGGTGTACGCCAGCCTCGAGTATTTCAACCACAGTGTGCTTACTTGTTAATTGCATATCGTTTACATGAATTCATACAACATTGAATTTGTCTTATCGAGTTTGGGTTCGAATGAAGCGTCTTGATGTGCGGAATATGATTGTGAGGGCGGAATATGTAAGCAATGAAGGTCAGGAGACCACGACATCTTACACCAGTACCAACAAAACTTCACAAAATTATTAGCTAAAAAAAAATTCAAGCGGCCACTGGAACACTCAACGAAGTTAATACATTAAATGAAACTTTTACTGAAATATTTCACTAGAAACAATAAGAAACGTCAGCTGAAAACTACACAACTTCAATACAATAGAAAACTCTAAAAGAACACAGCGAGTGAACGTTTCCAAATGTTTATTAAATCGTTATTTCGCCACAAACAGCACGAATCACCGCTGAAAGCTATTAAATTTAATAACTGTATGACAGTGCACAAATAACTTAGTCAGTACTTAGCTTTGTAACACCTCACCAACATGCCCTCAGCGATAAATTGCTTTTTACATGCAAATGAGCTACGCAGTAGTGATTAGTAATCTTTTTCAGTTATGATATTTTGTGTTGTGCTGAATGACATTGTCTGTCGTAACTCATTTGTCGACCGAGTGTGTAAATTTATTGAACAGAGAAATTCTTGAGTGAAAAGTATATGATTGGCTACCTACAGATAGGGTTGTAGCGTACGAATCCTTTGTATTAGGATAGTCCTGTACATAAATTCCATTCACGAAGTAAAATTTTACTAGCATGCAGGACTTGTCAATATCTGTGCCTTGTAGTCTTCTTTCGTGACATTTCAGACACGTCATATCACTAAACCAGGAGGGTGACATGTTGAATTGACGGAGATAATTGTGTTATCATTCATGGCAACCTATGGAGGGTTTGGAAACCATAACGTACCATCTCAATTTCATTTTTCTCTTTACGGATTTATTCACAGATACGGGATCAAATTTCGCCGATCTTATTTCAACTATCCCACTTTAATTTCATATGGCTGTTGTGATAGTTTTCTCTATTAACGCCTGATTTCGGCCTTGATACGAAGGAGAACCCCACTGACTATTCCTTTGCTATCAGGTGAAAGTTTTCATTCCAAATGATGCATTTTCTGCACTAGTCCGAGTGTTACAATAAAAAAGGCATATGGCGCAACGACCTGATGAAAATCTTTTAACTGAACGCCACTTCGGTCACTTGCGTGTCCCTCAGCCAACGACACTCGGTGTTTCCAGGTGGTTACCAATACAGGAACTAACCGGCCCCGACATCACTTAACTTTGGTGATTGAGCGGAAACCAGTGTTTCCAACGAGGCACGGCCGTTGGCAAGTTCGAGTTTGCCATATATTATATCAATATTTCTGTTTTGTCGACATCTGTATTACGGCCTAGACGGAAAGGCAGCCAACTTGGATGATCTGCTAACTGAAAATATTAATAATAACATTAAAACGGAAAACACTTCCTAATGTTCTGTAAAATTACGTTTATTTGGTCTCTAACTCGCTTCTTATGCCGTCTTCAGAGGACAACTTAAAGTCGCAATCACAGAAAAAAGCATTATGTGCGACGTCCGCAGATATTATTTGTACAAAACATACAAAAATGACACAAAGCGTTCACATAGAGGAACATCTATGAAAACATTACATTTTTGTTACATACACTTACATAAACTGAAAATGGGGCAAATAAAGTTTTATGTTGAGATACATTTAACAAAAAAAAAAATGGTTCAAATGGCTCTGAGAACTATCCGACTTAACTTCTGAGGTCATCTGTCACCTAGAACTTAGAACTAATTAAACCTTACTAACCTAAGGACATCACACACATCCATGCCCGAGGCAGGATTCGAACCTGCGACCGTAGCGGTTGCTCGGCTCCAGACTGTAGCGCCTAGAACCGCACGGCCACTCCGGTCGGTTACATTTAACAGCTGATGAGAAATAAGATAAATTTACTGTTTGAATCTAGTATTTGTAACAAAAACTTAATTTAACAAATGGGAGAAAGGAAATTTAGGCTGATAATTTAATACGAGCACTAATCTGGAATTCTGTGTCATGTGTTTGCTGAGTTCCATTATTCTCAGTATGGTCATCCTTCTGCTTTTCTGAACAAAATATAAAACTTCACATTCGATGTCACATGAATGGTTTTCTGTTAAAAGATGATCAGCAAAGGTTGAGTCTTCCTTCCTTAATCTCCATCTCCTCTCATGCTCAATAGCCTAATTGCGACAGGTGTGACTGACTGGCCAATATATACTTTTTCCCACTGCTTACATGTGATTTTGCACATACAAATCTGTGCCAAAGATAAATAATTTCTAACCCATTACAAAGAACTGTTAATACAGTTGAGAAATGCGTGAAACCCTATATATATATATATATATTAAGTGATTAGAACAATTCAGAACTTCATTAGCCGATATTTTTAGTCTGACGGATTTACAAGACGCCGGAAAGACTAGTCCTGACAATGCCGAAGAAAAAGACTGATTCACTCTCAGTTTCATGGGAACAGCCGGCTTTACCACAAGGAAGAGCTGCAAATCTCAAATAGTCACCCGGATCCAGCATATCAAAGACTAGTACGAAAGACACCAGACGACAAGAGCGATTTTAATAGATGTTACGACAACATACGATAGGCTACTGTGAAATCCCGTATTTTATTTGAAAAATCAATAAAATTACACTGTTTCTCAACCTGTGCTGTCAGAAATATCTTTCAGAATTGTGAATTCTTTTTGAAGTTCTAATGTTGTTGAAACAGGTAGAGGAAACAGAAAAATTATTTTCCTCGGGGAGTGTGTCACTATTAGGGTTACTTTTGTTTAACATCTATAAAAATTATCAACTTCTACTAGAAGAGGCCCAAAGTTACATCTACTCTTCGTAACTCAAAATACTTTCTACATTACACAAGACTAATCCGGATTGAAAAACACTGAAACACTGTGCAATTCACAAGTACCTCAGGCTTACTTTGAATCACATCTCGTCAAACTGTCCCAGCCGCCCGGGTGGCCGAGCGGTTCTAGGCGCTACAGTCTGGAACCGTGCGACCTCTACGGTCGTAGGTTCGAATCCTGCCTCCAGCATGGATGTGTGTGATGTCAGGTTAGTTAGGTTTAATTAGTTCTAAGTTCTAGGGGACTGATGATCTTGGAAGTTAAGTCCCATAGTGCTCAGAGCCAGAACTGTCCCAACATGAAACTCAGAGTAGTTACCAGAGATAATCTTATGTGTAAATCGACTGGAACAACATGGAGAGCACCACCAAAACTATGATGGCTTCTGCACTTTCTTTGTACTACTCTTTCAGTCGATTATGTGTGCCTTAATGGCACAGATCTCACTATGTCATAGCAGTGGAAAGGACATGCAGTGGGATGGACAAAAATATGGAAACACAAACTACACATACCACATTAAAGTGCCTAATACGGTGTAGTAAAACCATTGGCATTCAAAACACCTTCGCGTCGTCCCGGAATGGACCAATACAGGTCTTTTACTGTTTTCAAGGGAATTTCATTCCACCCTTCCTGAAAAATAGTGGGAAGTTCAGGTAATGATGATGGGCGTGGACTGCGATCACGTACCCTTCTCTCCAAAGTAGACCAAAAAGGCTCAATGATATTGAGGTCTACCGATCGAGGTGGCGCAGTGGTTAACACACTGGACTCGCATTCGGGAGGACGACGGTTTAATCCTGCGTCCGGCCATCCTGATTTATGTTTTCCGTGATTTCCCTAAATCACTCCAGGCAAATGCCGGGATGGTCCCTTTGAAAGGGCACGGCCGACTTCCTTCCCCGTCCTTCCCTGAGACCGATGACCTCGCAGTTTGGTCTCTTCCCCCAAAACAACCCAACCCATATTGAGGTCTGTAGACGATGAGAGCTTTGTGAACAGGGGCCCTGTCGTTTTGGAACACAGGGAACAAACACTGTACCATGGGACGGACCTGATCAGCTAAAATAGTCATATTATCCTTCGCAGTTATGCGACCTTGCAGAGTACCCATGGTCCCATGGAATACCGTATCTTCTCTGAATCCCCACCTTCCTTCACTCTAGGAATGTAAACTCGCCCTGAAATTGGAAACCCTGTGCAACAAGACCCATCCGACCAAATGACCTCCTTCCATTGCTCCATAGTCCTCGTTTTATGGCTTCTGCACCACGTTTTCCTCTTCCGGGCATTTGCATCACTTATGGGCGGCTTAGGAATTCCAGCTCTCCCTGCAATTCCCTGTTTCAGGAACTACGTTTGTGTTGCTTTGGTGCTGACAGAGTTCGCGGTAGTGACACTCAGTTCTCCAGTGCCTTTTGCTAGTGTCGTCCTTTTATTTTTCTTTACATTTCTCTTCAATGACTGTCTCACATTTCTCTACAATGACTGTCTGTCAGGATCACTCATTATACGATTTCGTCCTCGTTTTGACTTAGTGTATGGTGTTTTCCCGCTTTCCTTGTATGCGGTATAAATCTTCGATACGGTGCCTCTTGAAACAAGAAATAATTCCGCTGTCTGGCTACAGAAGCACCAACTACACTAACACTAACAATTTTCCTACGTTTGAACTCACTTATCTCCGACATAATGCACTCGCAACTGCACAGAACACGACTATGACTACGAGTGACACTTGGAAGGACTTGAGGTCGCTGTACAAGTGCCGTTCGTGGTCACATACAACAGCTCCACACGTAGGCTTGGCTAGCATTTGAATTTCTCTTCAAGCTTACATTTCTAGCGGTGTTTCAGCATTTTTATCCAACCCCTATAGGTCTCAATAAGACAGACCACATCAATACGATTTGTCTGCAGCGGATCGGTCTGGAGAATTTATACTGCCTCGGTGTAATTGCTCTTCCTACGTTCAATGAATAAAAGTTTTTCCTTCAGAACTGAGACGTGTTAGAAGCTAGTGTACTGAAAGATTAATGGTAGTCGAAGAACTCTCTCCTGGCCATACAGAATAATGGATCACTGGAAGTCTCTGGACCGACATGGTTCAAATGGCTCTGAGCACTATGGGACTTAACATCTGTGGTCATCAGTTCCCTAGAACTTAGAACTACTTAAACCTAACTAACCTAAGGACATCACACACATCCATGCCCGAGGCAGGATTCGAACCTGCGACCGTAGCAGTCGCGCGGTTCCGGACTGAGCGCCTTAACCGCGAGACCACCGCGGCCGGCGACCGACATGGCTTAGGCGTCCAAAGGAGATGTGATTTCAATGTAGATTCTAGATGTTTATGAATGTGGGGTGAACAGACTTAATTTTATATGTTGCGATGCCTTTCATACCATCACGGTTACGGAATTCAAATCTGTAAATGCTTAACAATTGTTTCGATTTTCTTTCATTAGCTGGCGGAGTATTTATGTATTTTATATCATTTGCTTCTGATACGATAAGTAAATAAATCATTACTACCCGACCAGGTAAACTCTGCTTCCGTACATAATGGTAAACGGAGATGGTATAGAGGCATGCTTCTGCAGCTGCAAGTGGAGTGTTTTCTACTGATGATCGGATAACCGATCACTGCAGTAAGTGCAGAACTTTCGATTCATGGGAGAATGATAATAACGACCCTCCCTAGAGGGCCACCTACCGCATTTCATTTCATTTAAATAAACGATAACAAAATCAGGTGAGCGGACAAAATATGAGTACAAAAATGGTTCAAATGGCTCTGAGCGCTTTGGAACTTAACATCTGAGGTCATCAGTCGCGTAGACTTAGAACTACTTAAACCTAACTAACCTAAGGACATCACACACATCCATGCCCGAGGCAGGATTCGAACCTGCGACCGTAGCAGCAGCGCGGTTGCAGACTGAAGCGCCTAGAAGCGCTCGGCCACAACGGCTGGCAAAATATTAGTGAACCCCTTAACAGAGCACTCTCATAACGTTGTAAAACGCTGTAGGTGATATGGAGCTAATAACAGGCACTAATCTGACCCTACACCTCTGACTTAAGCCAAGGCAGTTAAGGTTTGCGTACGTGTCAGTAGGTTGTATAGAATCACCGCAGTAAGATATGTCGACGTGACAGAATTCCAGAAAGGGACTACCGTGTTTGGATGCGCCCATGGCAAAACTATGAATGAAATTTCCTACTTTGTTAGAGCGTCAATGCCAACTGTCCAACTTATCTGCAAGGAATGACGCATCACTCGCAGCCCCGTAACACGGTGTAAGAAAAGAGGCCTTATTAAGACCCTAACCGACAGGGACCTGATTATCACTCTTTGTTAATGACAGTCCGGCAGGAATTGCTGCTGTCTGTGAACGCAGTCACATGTCAACCAGTTTCTGAGCGTACATTTCGAATAGAGCTACATGTAATGGATATTTGGAGTTGGATACCTGCCAAAAGAACATTACTCACAACGGCACGTAAATCTGCACTTCTTAAATAGGCTAAACAGCACAGAAAATGGACAGAAACTTACTGGTGGTGTATAGCGTGGTCCGACGAGTCGGAATTTTGCATATTTTCAAATGAACTTTTAAGCTGCGGCATGTGGAGAATTTAGTTCAGGCCGGAGATGTTTCTATGATGCTTTTAGAGTTGGGTCCACTCATTAAAGTTACCGTAAACATGAACCATGGTGTTAATTTAAACATTTTCGTTGACCAAGTGTTGCTCTTTCTTCTACATTTTCATGATGAGTATGCTCTGGACACACTCGTCTTCTAAGATGGCAAGATGTTCACGGGGTCGCACACTTACGTTCGTAGTTTGACGAACACTCAGACATCTTATTGCATCTTTAATGGCCCGTTGCAACTTCCTATCATAATCCCATAGCAAATGCCTGGAACTGTTTGGGACAGGGAGAGTAACGTAACAGTTACCATTCATGCAACTTGGTACCTTCCCACGATCTAACCATCAGTCAGATATTGCGTGCCTAAAAGAAACTTATAGACTGTCTTCCTCACCGAAATGAGATTATTATGAAGGTTAGAGACAGTGTTTCGTGGAATCAGCGTGATGCCTGCTGGGGGTGACTAATATTTTGTCTGATGGTCTTAGAAGACGTTTTTTCTTCTTTTTTAAAGACCTTAAACAGTTGTGTCTAAAGCAGTGCGGTCATGAAATATACTTGTTAGTTTCGAAGTATATTTCATCAGCTTTCTCAGGATGATACTGTGGCTGCCGAAGAGATTTAAAATATTTATCTTGCAGAATGTTGTGTAATGATTGAACAGGCGCAAAAACGAATCGTGGACTGGCCCTGTTGCTTGTCAACAGAAATGCTCACTTCACTACGTTAACACTCATTTCACGTTTAAAGTGTTGTGCCCATTTCAGTTAGAGATACTAATTACCGTGTTACAATAAAACGTCCAATTCGGCAACTGTGTTTAGCCATTCTCAGTTGGCCAGTCAGTTAGATCCTTTTAAAATGGGATCACAATGGCAAAATATGTTTTCTCGTTTTTTTTTTGTTTTTTTTTTTGTTTTTTTTTGCTGGCTTGAAAGCCCAACTCTGTGCGAGAAGGGCTACAAAGCGTCTCTTCAGTTTCTCCTGGTGTAGATGAAGAGAAACAAACACGACTTTACTTGTACTCTATATACTGACGGCTCATTGCCCCAGGTGCAGAAAAACATGGCCGTTAACATCTCTAATGTGGAAAATATCACCAAGGAATTGGAAAACCAAAAGAACGGCTGTAAGAACGGCTACACAGAAAAAACAGGTTCGGCGAGAGCTACAGTGAACAACGGCTGTACAGTCTTGACAAATATGTCTGTATATTTCACTGTCTCTCTTACGTGCAGTGGTATACTGCCTGGAAAAATTGGACCATATTTGCGGAGACACGCAATCAAGTTTTACACCAACCTAGAAAAAACCGGCAACTGCTTGGCAGTATCACAGGTGACCGCGAATTGCGCAACTGTGCCAATGTGGCATGACATTAACTCATTAAGAGAAAAAGAGTTAAGCATCTATACGAAGAGGAGGAAGTGAGGTGAACCTAACGCAATGTGGTTTTATTTCGGTGAGTACAGAATCAACTTAAATCAACAACGAAATTCACATTACGAGTACTCTATTGGTCATTGTCAGTAGGAAGCTGTACCCCTTCGGGCCGGATGAAAGTAATGCTGTGTTGAGTACTTCAATTATTGTAACTGGCCCTTGATATCTTGGATATTGACGCTGTCGTGGAGTTCAGCTGGGTCCACACATGTTCTATAGGTGACGAGCGCTACCTAGTGGAAGGTGGCACGACGGTGCGCTGCCGGCCGCGGTGGCCGTGCGGTACTAGGCGCTACAGTCCGGAACCGCGGGACTGCTACGGTCGCAGGTTCGAATCCTGCCTCGGGCATGGATGTGTGTGATGTTCTTAGGTTAGTTAGGTTTAAGTAGTTCTAAGTTCTAGGGGACTGATGACCTCAGATGTTAAGTCCCATTTCTTTTTTTTTCTTTTCTTTTTTTTTTTTTTTTTTTTTACGGTGCGCTGCAAATATTGCCTCCGAACTTTTTAAGTGAACGCTCTTAAAACTTTATACATGAAACAAATTTAGTTAACATTCTACATCTTTATTCTTCATGTCAACATAATTATGTCTCAACATACTCCCCCTGTCGAAGAAAACATTTCTTCCAACGAGAGACTAATTTCTCGAAATCGTCTCTACCGATTTTCGTCCTATTCGGATAATTCCTTAGTGTTGCGTAAGTTTTTTTCTGCCTTACAGGGTATTTGCTGTCATCACTTCCTTGTGCTGCTTGTGCTTTGAAGCAACGGCGATCCTAACTCTGCATTCGAACGTTGCTTTCTGGAGAATACTCGTTACGATTCAGATAAAATTGACATTGTGACTTGTCTAGCTGTCTCACGTAGCTGCACGTCTTCAAAATAGCATCTAGCATGGCTATGAGAACGAATACTTCGTACATAAGCTTAGATCCGTATCAGTATTTCTCTGACTGCCTCTCTTATGCACATAGCCCCGAAGTGGTGTCACTGCGAGCAAACCTCACGCTGGCCGGATAACACAACGGCTTACCTCTGTACTTCCGCAGCTACCCAGCGAAATCAAGCGTGACATTGGGAATGGAAGCAGAATCTCCGATCATGGGAATCTAACTGGAGTTTGCCTGAGCGTAGACGAAAAAAGGGAAAAGAAATGCGCGGCGCAGAGCACAAAGAGCTGTCAGTACCATTAAAGTGTCAACGACTCGAGAGCTCACAAGAACTGTGACACCTCCTCGCAAACTCGGTTACAGTTCATCTTCACGCTTTGACAGACCTATTGCTTACCATAACATCAGCTTAACTCCAGCGACAAGGGAATACGGCCTGCACGATCCAAGAAGTCCGACAGACATGTTAGAACAACGAACGTCTGTAAGTCAAACTGCTTTCTTTTTCAGGATTTCCAGAAAATTGTCCGTTGGTGATAGAGACAAACGCGATTATAATGACACGTTGTAACTTATTTAATGAAAGCTAGTGTCTCCCCTCATCGTCACCCCAAAAAAGTTAGTAATCACAACAAAATGCGACTTTATGTTGAGCACATATTGCCCATTACAGGAATTTTGAAACAGACTTAAGCAAAAATTAGCTATACTGACGTTTAGAAAAACCATCACAATAGCTAGATGGTAATATATTATCTTTTCCGATTTCTGTATTTTTTACTGTATTTTCACATTTCATCCAGGCAGCTCGCAAAGCGACTGCAAGAAGTCGCTGTCAGTGTATGCCAGCAGCGTTTTCGCGCATGAGAGGTACCGCAAAAAGTTATCCTAGTCGTGAGCTCTGCTAGACCGGGAACGCTCCATCCACAGATAATCTATTCGGACCTTTACACTGAAAGAGATTTTCAGCACTAGTATTGGGAAGAAGGGGGAGAAGAGGTAATGACGAAAAGGTCCTATTCACCAGACATAACGCCAGTGTTGTGGAGTAAACGCAAAACCTCTCCACAAAGTGTCTTGTAGTAACCAAGTAATTGATCTGTCCTTCGGATGTAACTTTAATCAACTCTCAATGCAAGCATAGTGTTTTATTCTCTCTCTCCCTTACATCCGTAGCAACATAGATAAAACACTACACTATGTTAAACTACCGCTGCCATTCACTTCTTCTTCTACGCTCCAAGCACGAGTGGTAATAATAAAGATTTAATTATCCGTCAGTTTTAGTTCATATACAACACATTATTCTGGACTGCAAAATCATTGTTCAGATGGAGCTTTAACTCTCTTCTCTTAGTCGCCCCACTTAAAACCTAGATTAAGTCTCAATAGTGCATTGATATGTAAGCATAGGCTTTAGCAGCCGTTACTACTATCAATAAAATTCTTCAGGGTATGTGACTGGATGGTCTACATGTAAAATTCCCCTGCGTTTCAGACAGTTTTGCAGTTGGCCTTCTTCAGGGTATTTTGCTGACAGAGGAAGACTGTTTGCAACAGGAAATGTAGGAGGAATTTTAAATATTGACAGTTCGGTCACATACCTTGAAGACTTTATTGACAGTGTGATGATATGATCTTTACCCATTATTTGTTTTTCAAACATCGTTGCCCAAAATCTACAAGTCTTAATTCCCGGGCAGTATTGAAACTATTACCTGGCGTAACTAAAAGACTGGACTTATTACAGCGATTTCAGACCAGCGAAAATGGAGTAATGATACCTGTCAAAGAATTTGCTTTCAATTCTTCCTTTCATTCAGTGTCGTTATTTTGATATGTTGTTGTTGTTGTTGTTGTTGCGGTCTTCACTCCTGAGACTGGTTTGATGCAGCTCTTCACGCTACTCTATCCTGTGCAAGCTTCTTCATCTCCCAGTACGTACTGCAGCCTACATCCTTCTGAATATTTTGATATAAGAACTTTGATTACCAGAATAAAGCTTCCTGAGCAGCTATGACTATATAAGTCAGGAAAGTTTACTTCACTCACAACAGCACACTATAGTTCGCTGATAACGTTACTGTGGAAAATTTTCTCTATTTACGGGAAAAACCTTCGCTTCTGAATAACACTTCATACATTCATTGGCTGTCTTGGAACAAAATTTCTATATCTTCCGTGTTCTCTGTTTCTATAAAAGAAATTGTGAATGAAAGTCCCCTTAGCAATGAAATCATAAAATATGGAGCACCAGGCTGCTGAAGGATGGCGAAGGAAATCGGCAGTGTCCTTTTCTAAGGCACGATTCCGCTGAATCTTCCGGAGGCTTAGGGAAACCATTTCAACCTAAATATAGATGTCTCAACAGGGTTTTAAGCCTGCTGCTCCTCAATAGAAGACGCGACTTTACTTCTGTGTCACCTTAGAAGTTTACTTTTCAGGTTTTTTATTGGGACCCGTTTTTCCTCTCGGAATTAATCCAAAAGAAAGGAAAAAGCACAGGTTACGATTCTCTGTTAACTAAATATTTTCAGTTAAAGTAGCATTTCTTGTGGTAAAGAAATTCAATCACTCTTGATGTCTGGAATTCTTTGATATCATCTGTATATATCTTTCAGTTTAATATCCTGAATTTTAGGTTAAATTCTTTGACAAAATAATTTTTTTTTATCAAAGCAATATATCTGGTAAAACCGCATCGCGTTCCTTTTCCTTTGGATTTGCACTGTCGCGGACGAATGGCTTTATTTGGTTGGATTTTGTCCCACTATTAATAAATTATGGTATTTAGGTAACTTTGAAAGTTCTTTTATACTTGCTCTTCAATTTCTGCAACAGTTGTCAGTACTGTGGTTTTAGAACGCCTTTGAAGCGGTCTTCTGTTTATAAAACGTATTTTTATGGGGAAGTTCACCGTCTGTCCGGAAAGTTCCGAGGCTAATTTTATTCCTGGCGTATAACGACGTCAACCCAGTAACTACGGTGGCAGCTTGAAGTAACAACTTACTATAAACTGGAATAAGGCCCAGGCCATAGCAATCTATAAAATGGGTAGAAAATCGGATGCACATAACTACCGGCCAGTTTCACTGACATCGATTTGTTGTAGAATTATGGAACATATTTTGTGTTCAGACATAATGACCTTTCTAGACTATGAGAAGCTCATGTGCAGAAACCAGCACAGTTTTAGGAAACAGCTGTCACGCGAGACACAGCTGGCCCTCTTTGTGCATGATATACAACAGGCTCTAGATACCGTCTCCAGGTTATATTTCTCGACTTTTGGCACTGTCGCTTGCTCCATAAAGCGTGCGCTTACGGTCTATCCGATGACACATGCGGATGGATAGAAAGTTTTCTAACAGACAGAAAGCAGTATGTCGTCCTGAGTGGGATGACTTCAACAGAAACAAGCGTAACGTCAGGTGTGCCCCAGGGCATCGTAATAGGTAGGCAGCTTTTTGCGATTTACGTAGACGACCTGGTTGATGGTATGGCATTAAACTGTTTGCCGATGATGCTGTAGTCTACAGGAAAGTAATATCACACGAAAGTTGTGAACAAATCTATGAGGATTTACAGAAAATAAATGCGTGGTGTAATGACTGACAGTTATCTCTCAATATTAGTAAGTGTCACCTACTGCATATAACAAGGCGAAAATCCCCATTAATTTACGAGTACAAAGTAAATGACCAGTCTTTGGAAGCGGTAACATCCGTCAAGTATCTGGGTGTGACTACTCGAAATGATCTCAAATGGAATGATCGGATTACACAAGTAACCGTTAAGGCGAACTCTAGATTGCGGTTTATTGGTAGAATCCTGAAGCGATGCAGTCCTTCAACAAAGAAAATTGCTTACAATACGTTAGTTCGTCCAGTTTTAGAGTATTGTTCGTCTGTATGGGATTCTTACCTGTTGGGTCCCATTCAAGAGATTGAAAAGGTCCAAAAAAGAGCGGCAAGTTTCGTGACTGGTACATCTAACCATCGCGAGAGCGTTACCAATCTCATAGAAAATTTGAAGTGGGATACACTTGCAGATAGTCGACGAGCTAAACGGAAGGAGCTGCTCACTAAATTCCGAAACCCGATCTTCGCCGAGGATGTAGAGCATATATTATTACCACCAACTTTAAAATCGCGCAATGATCACCATTCAAAGAGCCGGCCGGAGTGGCCGAGCGGTTAAAGGCGCTACAGTCTGGAACCGCACGACCGCTACGGTCGCAGGTTCGAATCCTGCCTCGGGCATGGATGTGTGTGATGTCCTTAGGTTAGTTAGGTTTAAGTAGTTCTAAGTTCTAGGGGACTTATGACCGCAGCAGTTGAGTCCCATAGTGCTCAGAGCCATTTGAACCATTTTTGAACCATTCAAAGATAAGGGAAATTAGAGCTCGGACTGAGGCGTTCAGACAGTCGTTTTTCCCTCGTGCAATCCGCGAGTAACAGAGTGGGGCCGGCCGCAGTGGCCGAGCGGTTCTAGGCGCTTCAGTGTGCAACCGCGTGACCGCTACGGTCGCAGGTTCGAATCCTGCCTCTGGCATGGATGTGTGTGATGTCCGTAGGTTAGTTAGGTTTAAGTAGTTCTAAGTTCTAGAGGACTGATGACCTCAGATGTTAAGTCCCATATTGCTCAGAGCAATTTGAACCATTTTTGAACAGAGTGGAGGAAATGTGACTTTGGCGCGAATTGTGCCCTCCGCCACACACCGTTTGGTCGCTAGCGGAGTATATATGTAGATGTAGATGTAGAAACAACAGAAGTGCATCAACCAGTCACCTGTAAGAAGGCAATTGTTGTAAGTAGTGGGCGTGCGGCCGTTGTGTCAACGCTTTTGTGACACAAATGGCAATTTATCAACATCTCTATTCCAAGTTCACATAAAATTCTCCACAATGCTTTCAAGAAGGGAAAATTGTGTACAAAGTATGTCCTGCACACTTTGATTCTCGACCAATAACAACGAAACGTGGACGCCTGCCGCGACTTGATAGAAAGGCAAAACGTGGACAGTTCTTTTCGGGAAAAAATTGTCATATGTTACGAAAATAGAATTTATTACTACAAACCTACTACAGAACGCCAAAGTGCAGAAATATGCATGATGATACAACGCTTTCATGACATAACCGACATACAAACTAATTTGACGCTTGATTTGAACAACAGCTCTAAGAGTAACTTTCGTGACAGTTTCACATGGTTGAATGAACGTTCTGTGATTTGTACTGAAGTGGGAAGCGACCATGTATAACACCTGAAGCATTAAAACCACCGCCTTAACTTTTCCAGTTCAGTTGTAACACGCAGCTCATCTCCAATTGTTTTGTCACCTTTCTGGGCTGACGGAAAAAAAGCGCAACACCAAGGAGGAGTTGTGCGACATAAACGAAATTTGGTAGACGTGTTTCCACATCTTAACGATGATGTCTATTCAGATATCACGCCAGCGGCAATATGAGGGTTCAAATCAGGTTTGCTTCAAATACACACTGTAACGGTCGTGGACGTTAGTTACCTTTAAGATTGGACGTGATATTAGTTAAGAATGCCTTAAAGGTGACACAGACGCCGTTATCAGCACCTCGCTGCGTTTGAACGACGTCTTCTAATAGGGATACGAGAAGTTGGACGTTCCTTCTGCAATATTGGAGAAAGACTTGGCAGGAATGCAGCCACTGTACATGATCGCTGGCAGTGGAGCTCACGAGAATATACGGTCGCAAGAAGACAGGGCTCCTGACGGCCACAGGGCACTACCGAGAGGGAAGACCATCGTGTTCGGTGTATGACTTCAGCGCGTCGTACTGCATCTGCAGCAACAATTTGAGCACCAGTTGGTACCACAGTGACACAACGAATTGTTACAAATCTGTTCCTTCAAGGACAGTTCCAAGCCAGGCGCCCTGTAGCGTGAATTTCACAGACTCGAAACCATCGCCATTTGCGACTTCAGTGGTGTCAAGCGAGAGCTCATTGCAGGCCAGGGTGGAGGTCTGTAGTGTTTTCTGATGAAAGCTGGTTCTGCCTCGGTGCCAGTGATTGCCATACGTTGATTAGAAGGAGGCCAGTAGAGTGACTGGAGCCAACCTACCCGCATGCTAGACACACTGGACCTACACACGGGAACCAGCTA
This sequence comes from Schistocerca cancellata, assembly GCF_023864275.1. Lineage (NCBI taxonomy): Eukaryota > Metazoa > Arthropoda > Insecta > Orthoptera > Acrididae > Schistocerca > Schistocerca cancellata. The sequence continues at coordinate 441,921,270 of NC_064629.1, read as the reverse complement.
CTTTCGCCCCTATACCCAGCTCCGACGATCGATTTGCACGTCAGAATCGCTACGGACCTCCATCAGGGTTTCCCCTGACTTCGTCCTGGCCAGGCATAGTTCACCATCTTTCGAGTCCCAACGTGTACTCTCTAAGTGCGCCTCACCTCGCAATGAGGACGAGACGCCCCGGGAGTGCGGAGGCCGCCGCCCCGTGAAGGGCGGGGAAGCCCCATCCTCCCTCGGCCCGCGCAAGGCGAGACCTTCACTTTCATTACGCCTTTAGGTTTCGTACAGCCCAATGACTCGCGCACATGTTAGCAGCACTCGCAAATCCTCTATTGCAGTTTTTATATCTCTAATTTCGTTTGAACTTTTTTATGTTTGTCGCGTTGCGACCGCGGCCCAGTTTACTGTTATATCGTCAGTTTGGTCTTGCTGGTAATGGTAGTCACCGTAAGTGGCATCTGTCGACGTCATTGCGACTGTTGCAGTAGGCTCGTGCGTCTCGTAGATTCTGTCTGCAGCGAGCAGCAGTTTGTCAACTGATCTTTCGTCGTATACAGGGTGTTACGAAAAGGTACGGCCAAAGTTTCAGGAAACATTCCTCACACACAAATAAAGAAAAGATGTTATGTGGACATGTGTCCGGAAAGGCTTAATTTCCATGTTAGAGCTCATTTTAGTTTCGTCAGTATGTACTGTACTTCCTCGATTCACCGCCGGTTGGCCCAATTGAAGGAAGGTAATGTTGACTTCGGTGCTTGTGTTGACATGCGACTCATTGCTCCACAGTACTAGCATCAAGCACATCAGTATGTAGCATCAACAGGTTAGTGTTCATCACGAACGTGGTTTTGCAGTCAGTGCAATGTTTGCAAATGTGGAGTTGGCAGATGCCCATTTGATGTATGGATTAGCACGGGGCAATAGCCGTGGCGCGGTACGTTTGTATCGAGACAGATTTCCAGAACGAAGGTGTCCCGACAGGAAGACGTTCGAAGCAATTGATCGGCGTCTTAGGGAGCACGGAACATTCTAGCCTATGACTCGCGACTGGGGAAGACCTAGAACGACGAGGACACCTGCAATGGACGAGGCAATTCTTCGTGCAGTTGACGATAACCCTAATGTCAGCGTCAGAGGAGTTGCTGCTGTACAAGGTAACGTTGACCACGTCACTGTATGGAGAGTGCTAAGGGAGAACCAGTTGTTTCCGTACCATGTACAGCGTGTGCAGGCACTATCAGCAGCTGACTGGCCTCCACGGGTACACTTCTGCGAATGGTTCATCCAACAATGTGTCAATCTTCATTTCAGTGCAAATGTTCTCTTTACGGATGAGGCTTCATTCCAACGTGATCAAATTGTAAATGTTCACAATCAACATGTGTGGGCTGACGTGAATCCGCACGCAATTGTGCAATCACGTCATCAACACAGGTTTTCTGTGAACGTTTGGGCAGGCATTGTAGGTGATGTCTTGATTGGGCCCCATGTTCTTCCACCTACGCTCAATGGAGCACGTTATCATGATTTCATACGGGATACTCTACCTGTGCTGCTAGAACATGTGCCTTTACAAGTACGACACAACATGTTGTTCGTGCACGATGGAGCTCCTGCACATTTCAATCGAAGTGTTCGTACGCTTCTCAACAACAGATTCGGTGACCGATGGATTGGTAGAGGCGGACCAATTCCATGGCCTCCACGCTCTCCTGACCTCCACCCTCTTGACTTTCATTTATGGGAGCATTTGAAAGCTCTTGTCTACGCAACCCCGGTACCAAATGTAGAGGCTCTTCGTGCTCGTATTGTGGACGTCCAGGGCTGCATCAGCGCATCAGGGATTCCATGCGACGGAGGGTGGATGCATGTATCCTCGCTGACGGAGGACATTTTGAACATTTCCTGTAACAAAGTGTTTGAAGTCACGCTGGTACGTTCTGTTGCTGTGTGTTTCCATTCCATGATTAATATGATTTGAAGAGAAGTAATAAAATGAGCTCTAACATGGAAAGTAAGCGTTTCCGGACACATGTCCACATAACATATTTTCTTTCTTTGTGTGTGAGGAATGTTTCCTGAAAGTTTGGCCGTACCTTTTTGTAACACCCTGTATAGCTAGTGTAGTACTTACTTGCGTTGGTAGCTGTTGTTGCCACACGTGGAGTAACAGTCTATCAGAGACTGTCGAACTATCTACCAGGCTGCGTAAATGACGCCAGTATTCTGATCTGCGATTTCGTATGACAGCAGGACCACTCTCGCAACCACGACCTTGACTGTAAATGTGTGCGCCACTCTGTTGATTCGACCTGTTGTGCTGCTATTCATGAACAGCGTTCCAGAGGGTAATTCTCAACAGTGTACCGCTCTCCCACATACCGCTGTTATTGCCCAACGTGCTCTATAGAGTGTCGAAGCGTTGCCTTGGCCCGCTCGGTCATCAGATCTGTCTCCAATCGAGCACATACGGGACATCATCCACAACCAGCACCAACCGTCCTTTTACGGGTGCAACAGGCTTGGAACTCCATCCCATAAATAGAAATCCGCACCTGTACAACACAATGCATTCACGTTTGCATACTAGCACTCGACATTCTGGCGGTTACACCGGTTATTAATGTACCAGTATTTCACATTTGCAAAGGCTTATTTCACGCTTACATTAATCTGTGATCTTGCAGTGTTAATCGCTTAAATATGTTAACTACACAAATGCATTCCCTAAATTTCGTTACTCTATATAAATTATTTTTTGGGGTTGTGATTTTTTCCGTCAGTTCTATTAGCCAATTTACGTCTTATCCTCTTCCATACTTTTATAGGGTCTTTAGACAGGATTAAATAATCTGGTATGACTACCATCTTGCTTATGGTGCAGAGCGCGGTCGGTACTACATCCCTGTATCGAATCACATTGTTCAAATATCGTTTGTTAAAATTTTGTTGTGTATGTTTTTTTCATACTTAAGCGCAGTTGATCTTCAGATAGTTGAGTTTCATAGGGTGCTTTGGTGTCGTGTGCTTCTTGCTAAAGACTGGTATATGTAGGATGGATCCATCAACTAACTTAATTCACATACTCTGGCACCATGCTTTCAGTACGTAAGCAGCGGAGCCTCTGTTGTCTCGCAAATTAAAATAACGAAATAAATGCTTTGTTATGGTACCATTTTGATCACTTAGGATTTTAGTTGTCTGTTTCCCGTAAATAGCTTTGCGATTTCACAGTCTTGAACCAGTTTCTTCTCATGACGGTACTGGGGTTAGAAATAGTAATGAGTAGATTCAGGCTCCACATGTACGATGCTAATGCTGAAATTTGTTTAGCAGTACGTTGAGGGATGGGTGAAACCTCAACCACTTGATAAAATTTCGAATGTTCGTATGTATTAACGTAATGCGCCTGTTGTTCTCTATTAAAATTTGAGAAGTGCATTGTTAAAGAATTTTAAAACATTTTTGATTTTCATCCCAGTTGATGGTGGTCATGTCCTGCAAATTGGGCAAGATGGAGATCCATGGTTAACGTTTTTCTTTTATCTTCGTTAACCATTCCTGTCTGAAAAACGTTTCTATGTCATCTAGATGCATTATTCCTGATTCTGCATATTTAATTTTTAATTTTGCTCCACTATGGTCTTGGTATGCTTGGAGAATGTGTGTACCCGTGTGTGATTCTACTAACCCATTGAAATATACACTAATGTCGTCCTTCTGGATCTGAACTACACTTTTAATTCAGGATGTATGTATTCTGATAAGCTTTTTATCAAGTTTTCTTAGCAAGGGTCCCACAGTGATGACAGATGCTAAAAGTGGATAACACAGTTTTAATGCTTTGCTGGTAGAGGTTCTTGTACCGTGTATATAGTTCTTAATAACTGTGAGAAAGATTTCCCCGAATCCAAAGAATCCCATGACTTTGGAAAGGTAATTTTCGATAATGCTTGACATTGTCAAGAATGAGAAAAACCTATCTTAATGTTACATACAACCATTATTTGTATAGATCGCGGATTTATAGAATGATATGACATCTTTCGATTGAATTAGCAGATCTAAAATAGTCAGAGAAAATATTTTCATAAAAAGTTCTATCTACGTACGATGTTTTCAGTATAAACAGAAAAAAGTAACAATGAAAAAAACCCACAAAATATCGTTACAAATCGTAACACTTCACTCATTAAAACTACTATGTGTTCCGTGATGCTGCTATTTAAGATAAAAAGAGTCTTGCATTTGCTAGAGAGCACCACTGTACGCACAGTTACATTACAAAATTTATCATATTAAAACCAAGTTGAACAGTATAGAAAGGAATGTTGATAGTTTAAGTTACGATAATGAAAGAGTTCAGTAAGATAAAACAATAATTCTAATAATCAGGCAGCTGATTAATAATGGGAGTTAGAAATAAAATGCAAAGTACGAGTACAAAAAGGAATGTTATATCCTCAGGAGATTCATTACTCGGAAATTACGAAATAATTTTTAAAAAATTGCAAAATACGGAAGGGCAGGGAGGGAACATTTCTCCATGAAGTTGATTGCAGCCACTAGGGACGCTTTCTACTGGTGTATGGCCGATTCTCCGGCAAGGTCCCGACAGTCACAGAGGGCGGGCCTATTAGTTATAGGGAGCTCCAACGTTAGGCGGGTTATGGAGCCCCTCAGGAAAATAGCGGGTAGGTCGGGGAAGAATGCCAGTGTGCACTCGGTGTGCTTGCCGGGGGGTCTCGTCCGTAATGTGGAGGAGGCCCTTCCGGCAGCTATTGAACGCACTGGGTGTGACCGGCTGCAGATAGTAGCACATGTCGGAACGAATGACGCCTGCCGCTTGGGTTCTGAGGCCATCCTTGGTTCCTTCCGGCGGCTGGCTGATTTGGTGAAGACAACCAGCATCGCACGCGGAGTGCAAGCTGAGCTTAATATCTGCAGCATAGTGCCCAGAGTCGATCGCGGTCCTCTGGTTTGGAGCCGTGTGGAGGGTCTAAACCAGAGGCTCAGACGACTCTGCGACTATAATGGTTGCAAATTCATCGACCTCCGTTATTGGGTGGAGAACTGTAGGGCCCCTCTAGACAGGTCAGGCGTGCACTACACACCGGAAGCAGCTACTAGGGTAGCAGAGTACGTGTGGCGTGCACACGGGGGTTTTTTAGGTTAGAGGGACCCCCCCTTGGGCGAAACGATAAAATACCTGACGGCTTACCAGAGAGGACATTATCATCGTTGATAAAGAACGTCCGTCCTCAGAGACCAAAAACAGGAAAAGTTAACGTAATATTGGTAAACTGCAGGAGTATCCAGGGCAAGGTTCCTGAATTAGTATCTCTTATTGAAGGAAATTGTGCGCATATAGTATTAGGAACGGAAAGTTGGTTAAAACCGGAAGTGAACAGTAACGAAATCCTAGACACAGAATGGAATATATACCGCAAGGATAGGATAAACGCCAATGGTGGAGGAGTATTTATAGCAGTAAAGAATTCAATAATATCCAGTGAAGTTATTAGCGAATGCGAATGTGAAATAATCTGGGTTAAGCTAAGTATCAAAGGTGGGTCAGATATGATAGTCGGATGCTTCTATAGACCACCTGCATCAGTAACCGTAGTAGTTGAGCGCCTCAGAGAGAACCTGCAGAACGTCGTGAAGAAGTTTCGTGATCATACTATTGTAATAGGGGGAGACTTCAATCTACCAGGTATAGAATGGGATAGTCACACAATCAGAACTGGAGCCAGGGACAGAGACTCTTGTGACATTATCCTGACTGCCTTGTCCGAGAATTACTTCGAGCAGATAGTTAGAGAACCAACTCGTGAAGCTAACGTTTTAGACCTCATAGCAACAAATAGACCGGAACTTTTCGACTCCGTGAATGTAGAAGAGGGTATCAGTGATCATAAGTCAGTGGTTGCATCAATGACTACAAGTGTAATAAGAAATGCCAAGAAAGGAAGGAAAATATATTTGCTTAACAAGAGTGATAGGGCACAAATCGCAGAATATCTGAGTGACCACCATCAAACGTTCATTTCTGAGGAAGAGGATGTGGAACAAAAATGGAAAAAATTCAGAAACATCGTCCAGTACGCCTTAGATAAGTTCGTACCGACTAAGGTCCAAAGCGAGGGGAAAGATCCACCGTGGTATAACAATCATGTACGAAAGGTACTACGGAAACAAAGAAAGCTTCATCATAGGTTTAAGAGTAGTCGAATCATAGCTGATAAGGAAAAGCTGAACGAAGCGAAAAAGAGCGTAAAGAGAGCAATGAGAGAAGCATTCAACGAATTCGAACATAAAACATTGGCAAACAATCTAAACAAGAACCCTAAAAAGTTTTGGTCATATGTAAAATCGGTAAGCGGATCTAAATCCCCTATTCAGTCACTCGTTGACCACGATGGCACCGAAACAGAGGACGACCGAAGAAAGGCAGAAATACTGAATTCAGTGTTCCGAAACTGTTTCACTGCGGAAAATCGTAACACGGTCCCTGACTTCAGCCGTCGCACGGACGCCAAAATGGAAAATATTGAAATAAACGATATCGGAATTGAAAAACAACTGCTATCACTTAGTAGCGGAAAAGCATCCGGACCAGACGAGATACCCTTAAGATTCTACAGTGATTATGCTATCGTAGATCGCTGGAAGAACGTAAAGTACCTAGCGACTGGAAGAAAGCGCAGGTCGTTCCCATTTTCAAGAAGGGTCACAAATCAGATGCGAATAATTATAGGCCTATTTCGCTTACGTCAATCTGTTGTAGAATAATGGAACATGTTTTGTGTTCTCGTATTATGACGTTCTTAGATAATACAAATCTCCTTAATCATAACCAACATGGATTCCGCAAACAGAGATCATGTGAAACTCAGCTCGCCCTATTTGCCCAAGAAATTCACAGTGCCGTAGACACTGGCGAGCAGATTGATGCCGTATTCCTGGACTTCAGGAAGGCATTTGGTACGGTTCCGCACTTACGTTTAGTGAAAAAAATACGAGCTTACGGAATATCGGACCAGGTTTGTGATTGGATTCAGGATTTCCTAGAAGAAAGAACACAACATGTCATTCTTAACGGTTCAAAATCTGCAGATGTAGAGGTAATTTCGGGAGTACCGCAAGGAAGCGTGATAGGACCTTTATTGTTTACAATATACATAAATGACTTAGTTGACAACATCGGTAGCTCCGTGAGGCTATTTGCAGATGACACGGTTGTCTACAAGAAAGTAGCAACATCAGAAGACTCGTACGTACTCCAGGAAGACCTGCAGAGGATTAATGCATGGTGCGACAGCTGGCAGCTTTCCCTAAACGTAGATAAATGTAATATAATGCGCATACATAGGGGCAGAAATCCATTCCAGTACGATTATGCCATAGGTGGTAAATCATTGGAAGCGGTAACGACCGTAAAATACTTAGGAGTTACTATCCGGAGCGATCTGAAGTGGAATGATCACATAAAACAAATAGTGGGAAAAGCAGGCGCCAGGTTGAGATTCATAGGAAGAATTCTAAGAAAATGTGACTCATCGACGAAAGAAGTAGCTTACAAAACGCTTGTTCGTCCGATTCTTGAGTATTGCTCATCAGTATGGGACCCTTACCAGGTTGGATTAATAGAAGAGATAGACATGATCCAGCGAAAAGCAGCGCGATTCGTCATGGGGACATTTAGTCAGCGCGAGAGCGTTACGGAGATGCTGAACAAGCTCCAGTGGCGGACACTTCAAGAAAGGCGTTACGCAATACGGAGAGGTTTATTGTCGAAATTACGAGAGAGCACATTCCGGGAAGAGATGGGCAACATATTACTACCGCCCACATATATCTCGCGTAATGATCACAACGAAAAGATCCGAGAAATTAGAGCAAATTCGGAGACTTACAAGCAGTCGTTCTTCCCACGCACAATTCGTGAATGGAACAGGGAAGGGGGGATCAGATAGTGGTACAATAAGTACCCTCCGCCACACACCGTAAGGTGGCTCGCGGAGTATAGATGTAGATGTAGATGTAGATGTAGATGTAGCTTGTCGCCGCCAGTTGCCAATGGAGGCCATGCGGAAGCATTTCCACCGTCTTCCCGTGAGGCAGTAAGCGTCATAATCACTCCTTTCTGCATATCAGTGTATCGGATTTTAACTCACGACATCGAAGTATCGGTCCACTATAGCAGCTCCCAAAAAATATTAAAATACTTGTTCCGATTATGCTTGCACTGTTCATTTAAAATCACTTCCGGAGAGCAATTTTGGCACCTAAAAATTTCAATTTCCTCTAACACATAAACTAATCTTCCATTATTTGCTGTAAGTAGGATTTTTTGTTAGGTTCTACGTTTTTTGCAGAGTATTTATTTTTGACTATGTGTGTTCCCAAAAACTGTTTTATTTTGGAAGTATGTGTGCTCTTTAAGACGTGAATCAAGCGACAGTTCCGTCTGTCCGACTTAACATTAATCTGTCACTGCAGTTCATTTAGTACACACCTGACTTCCGAATTTGTCACGTTTCGGTCCAATTTTATACCGGAGACGCAAGCGCTTGTCTTTTAGAAAAACAGTTGCAACGTTTCCAACAAGCCCACATTCATTTTTATATTGTTCAACTTTGTATTAGTATGGTAAATTTTATCATGAAACTGTGAAGACAGTGGTGCCCTCTAGCAAATGAGGGGACTGATGACCACAGCAGTTGAGTCCCAGAGTGCTCAGAGCCTCTAGCAAATGAGTGACTCTCTATATTAAATAGCAGCATCACGGAACACGCAGTAGTTTTAACGACTCCGGACTTTGTGGTACAACATGTGACGTGTTACGCTCTGTAACGATATTGTATAATTTGTTTTTTGTTACTTTCGTTTTAAAAAAAATGGTTCAAATGGCTCTGAGCACTATGGGACTTAACTTCTAAGGTCATGAGTCCCCTAGAACTTAGAACTACTTAAACCTAACTAACCTAAGGACATTACACACATCCATGCCCGAGGCAGGATTCGAACCTGCGACCGTAGCGGTCGCGCGGTTCCAGACTGTAGCGCCTTTAACCGCTTGGCCACCACGGCCGGCCTTTCGTTTTATATTGAACATATTTTAAGTAGATCGATCTTTCAATGAAGAATATTCTTCGTCTATTTTAGATCTGAAAACGATTGCTAGCACAATTGAAACCGGTCATATTATTTTATAAACTCGCGATCTAAATAAATAAAGGTTACGTTACATAGTTTTACTATTGTACGTATGGTGTCGGACATGTCAGAAAAAACAGACACCACACATATAATAGCAAAATCTAAGCTTTGACGGACTTTCATGATATGTATGTTCAGTGTGGATGCACCCCAGGTCCGACCTCTTGTGACAATCATGCGAGATGCTGCGAGGAAATTCGACTGTGCAGGGGGGAAATTCGACTGTGCAGGGGGGTGGTGGAGGGGGAGGGGATGGAGAGGGAAGAGAAGGGAATGGAAGGGAAGGGAAGGAAAGGGGGGGCACAACGGAAGTACTGAACGAGAAGTTGGAAATTTGGGTCAGACGTGAAAAGCGCTCGTTTAGTCGAAGCCGTCAAGTTGACTGCTCGCGTAAAGCGGGAAATCCGGGTTCGAGTTCCACAAATTTTCACTTGTTGCCACTGAATTATTTCACTGCCCTAACATGGCTGTCGTCGGTATTTCTGCTTCATTTTATAGATTTACTATTGATGATCTCCTATATCCTCTGACAATCATTTTTTACTGTGCTGTAACTTTCCTTTGTTGGATTTGTGGCTTGACTTTCTGTCGGAGTGATGTTTCGCTCTTGTGACTCTGTTGATTGTGATTCTTGTGTTCAAATTAGTTTTCTGAGTATCCTATTTTTGGATTTAGTTTCCCTTGTGCACTCTAATGTTCTTTCTCCACACTTGTCGCTTTAATTGGCCGACTTCTTACACATATTTAAGAGACGAAGAGTCTTATGTTCTTTGTTTCCAATGTATGTGCTGAAGCCAAGGACATTTGTCTTCCCTGTTTGTTACTTTGAGTATATTCTGAAACAACTGTTGAGTTGAAATGTCTTTACGGTTTTACATTATCAGCTCTCGTGCCTGTCTTTTTTGCAAACGTATCTATGGTGCTCTATTTCATCTGTATTTTGGGGCTGTTAGAAACCGCAAATTCCCACTTATTATCCACAGATCACTGTGTTTCGTACATCAATCTGTTTGCTATAGATGTTAGCTATTTTACTCCTTCCATAGATCATTTGTAATTATGATTTTACTTAAAAACTGTTTTTGTTGGAAGTCAGAGATCGTTTATCTGTTCTTGGTATTAATCACCTCAGCAATAAATAAACAAAAACTTGTATGCTTTAACTAAAAGCAATGCGAGAATAGCTGTTCCAAAGGAATATAAAAATGACGATTCTCTGGCGTTCAAATTTGTTTAATTTAATTGCCTATCAGGAATTTGAAACAGTTCTTTGCTTTTATGTCTATATACTTCCTTCTCTTTTACTATACACAGTTGTTTAGAAGCTTATCATTACTAGTCTGTTAATGTATTGTCCCACACGAATGAGCCTCACTCTGTGACTTGGCTTCTACAATCCCAAGGTACATGGTATCAGATGCCTGACACAGATCACACAATTCCTGTAAATTAAGAGAAAGTGGTTATTTAGCTCAGAACGCACTCGATGATACAACCTACGGAATTTCCAGTCGGGATGACAACTCTATTCAAAGTGTGTTATTTTACAAATCGTCATAGCTAAGTTCTGATCTAACAGTAGGAACTTCTTTGCCCGAAAATGCCATTTCCATTGTAGAAGACACACGGTAATGCTAGGTGTGTCTGTAGAGTATCATATATTAAATGTACCCCCTGAGTGTAGTCATCTGGCGATCATATCAGGTACCGCATTGGACAATGATTGGATCTGGGTTTGGTGTACTATCAGTTCCTGAATCCAGTATGCACACAGAGGAACAGAAAGTTAATGTGGTCACGTATATGACAATTTTACGAAAACTTAAATGCTGAGCCGCAAAAGACGGTGGCGTTTTTGACTTCAACCCGCCCGTCATTCCTCGTTACACTTTTTATTACTCAGACCGAACAGGTCTCCGAAGGCCCAACGGTACCGATCGACCGCCGTGCCATTCTAAACCGATAGGTATCACTGGATTCGGATGTGGAGGGGCATGTGGTCAGCACATCGCTCTCCCGGCCGTTACCAGTTTTCGTGACCGAATCCGCTACTTTTCAGTCAAGTAGATCCTCAGTTGACCTCACAAGGGCTAAGTGCACCCCACTTACTACCAGCGCTCGCCATACGCGGACGGGACCCATCCAAGTCCTAGCCAAGCCCGGCAGTTCTTAGCTGCGGTGGTCTGACGGGAACCGCTGTTACCACTACGGCAAGGCCATTGGCTTATTCCTTGTTATATAAATCCATAAAACCAATCTTCAGACTAAAGATGATACCAATAAAAAGAGTAATAATATAATAGGAAAAGTCTGTGCTACTGTAAAGTAGGGCCCTCCGCATCAAACCCGTTAACGGATATCAGGTGTCAGTATTTAGAGCACATAATGCTACAGAATAAGGACCATGTGACGTGTGGAAACTGTCATTTGGCAGTACATGAATCTAGAAGTTCATATTTATCTCCACAATAAGGCGGAACCTCGTGAAGCTATCGCATGGTTTAGGGATTAGATTCCCCTGTATACGTGGTGAAAAAAAAAAGAAAGGCGAAAAGCACCGTCAGAACCAACACACCAACTTTTCAAGTCCGTTCTCTGTAACGGCAAATAATTCGTAATAAATTATGCAGTATTATGCAATATAGACACAAAGAAGTTTATGAAATTAACTTCCTTCTCAAAGGAAACACACAGTGCAGACATTACAGATTCTTGATCATCTGTGTATTGACATTCGGAGGATTTTGACGCTGCATAGCGCAACCATCGTTTACGAATACCATTTAGTTGTGAAGCGGATCGAAATTCATCTTCATTATCTTTCCCGCAGCATAACCGCCTTGCCGAAGAATCCACTGACAGCACTCCAAAAGATGTAGAGACTCAGTTGCAAGTAAACGTTATTCTAGCAAGGTGTGAAAAGGATGATACTTATGCTAATGAAGAAAACCCAAAACGTATCACTGCATAATATCAGTTTCTCGTGGCATTTAGTGAGAGCTGACATGTGTATTTGTTGTAGTAATTGCAAGAACGGCGATTTTTACTTCTGTGGTAGAATCACCTGTTCTTCAAACAAGTTTTCTCGAAGCAAACTTAAATGTTGCGTGAAGACTTTTGATGCCATTCGCGAAGAAGGGAAGAGTGTCTATACAGAAACTGAAGTGAAGGAAGGAACGTTAGAGAGTAACGTCCCGTCAACGAGGCCATTAGAAACGGAGCATAGGACCGGATTAGTGAAGGAGAAAAAAGGAAATCTCCCGCCCTTCCAAAGGAACTATCACGGCATTTGCCTTAAGCGGTTAAGGAAAATCACCGAATACCTAAATCTGGCTGGCCTGAAGAGGTCTGAACCAGCATCTTCCCGTATGCGAGTCCAGCGAGCTAACAACTGCTCCACCTCGCTCGGTATCCAGAAACTATCCAGAAACTATTCAGTGTGCACTTCTACTGTTCTTTATTAGTTTCGATAACGTCCTTCTTCAACTAATCTTATGTTACCAATACTTCATTTGCAAATACAATTTTACAATCAGAAGAGGTGACAATATAATAACTTTTTATGGAAAAAGTGTACTGAGAATGATTCCTACGTACCCAACAATAAAGACGTTCAACTTGGTGGTTCTACCGTACTCGATTTAAACTCTCAAATGGACAATAAACAACTAACCAAACACGTCATCTCGATGACACACATTTTCGCTGAGACGGACACAAATCTCCCGATTGTGTGTCATCCAACCCACAGGAAGAGCAACATAATATTACAAATTTTCAAAGAAAATTTACTCATAACTTCTTCTCAGACCAACAAAATTGTTGCATCACTGAAATTTGTAATAAAAAAGTGCTACACTGATGCCCATAAGAAGCACTGTTCAGTGAAATAAAACCACAAAGATGTCTTTATCTCTGTGATGTACGGAGGAAACAGGTTACTCATTATTTCATAAATCGCTTTCGACTGATCCTCCACGTGAAAACAGGCCGCCCATATCTTTAACGAGTCATTACCTACTTTCGGTGACAGAGTACGGAGCCTGACCTTGTACCACTTCGGGAAACTACATGCTCCTGTCTACAACATCAAAGTGAGTTAAAAGCCAGTCTTTGAGTCAATGCCTTCTTAAGAGACAGCTAACTATGTAAGTTTAGATCAGATGTGGCTTAAATTCAAAGAAATAGTATCGACAGCAACGGAGAGATGTATTCCAAATAACTTAATAAGAGACGGAACAGACTCCCCCCCCGCATGATACGCACAATAGGTCAGAACACTGTTGTAGAAGCAACTCGAATAACATGCCAAATTAAAAAGAATAAAAAATTCCCCAAGATTGGCTATGTTTTACAGAAGTTCGAAATTTAGCGCAAACTTCAATGCGAGATGCTTTCAACAGTTTCCACAACGAAACTATGTCTCGAAATCTGGCAGAAAATCCAAAGAGATTCTGGTAGTGTGGGAAGTACACCATCGGCAAGACGCAATCTGTATCTGCGCAATAGCGATTGTAATATTACCGATGACAGTGCACTAAATCGGAGTTCTTCGATATGGTTTTTCCAAATTCCTTCGCCAGAGGTAACAAAGAGAATATTTCAGAATTCGAATCAAGAACTGCTACCGATATGAGTAACTTCGCAGGAAAGCAGTTTAAATCACTTAATAGAGGCAAGTCTTCCGGTCCAGATTGTAAACCAATTAGGTTACTTTCAGAGTATGCTGATATAGAAGCTCCGTACTTAACAATCATATACAACGCTCGCTCGACGAGAGATCCGTACTAAAGACTGGAAACTTGCACCGATCTCCCCAGTACTCAAGAAAAGAAAGGAATAATCCGATGAATCACAGACTCAAATCGCTGACGTTGATTTGCGGTTGGATTTTCCAACATATACTGTGTTCGAACATGAATTACCTCGAGGAAAGTGATCTGTCCACACAGTCAACACGAATTCAGAAAATATAGTTGTTGTGAAACACAACTAGCTCTTTGTTCTCACAGAGTAATGAGTGCTATCGATAGGACGTCCAAATTGATTGCATATTTCTACGTATCCATTCCTCACAAGCGACTTCTAATCTAATTGCCTACCTATGGAGTATCTTCTCATTTATGCTACTATATTCGTCATGTCTTGTCGGATAGGTCACAGTTCGCAATAATTGATTGAACGTCATAGAGTAAAACAGAGGTGAAATCTGGCGATTCCCAAGGAAGTGTTATGGGCCCCCTGCTGTTTCTAATGTATGTAAATGATTTATAAGGAGACAATCTGATCTGTTGTCTTAGATTGCTTGCAAACGATGCTGTCATTTTCCGTCTAATAAAGTCATAAGAAGATCAATACCAACAGCAAAATGATTTGGACAAGACATCTGTATGGCGCAAAAAGCAGCAGTTGACCCTAATAATGAAAAGTGAGGGGTCATCTCCCATGAGTACTAACAAGAATCCGTGAAAAATTTGTGTTACATGATACATCATCACAAAATCTACAGGCTGTCAGTTCAACTAAATGCTTAGGGATTACAATTACGAACAACTTAAATTTTAACTAAAGCGTAGATAAGGTTGCGAATAAGGCAAACCAAAGACGGCGTTTTACCAGTAGTACACTTAAAAGAAGCTACAGGTCTACTAAATAGAATACTACACTTGTCCGTCCTCTGCTATACAACTGTTGTGCGGTATGAGATCTTTAATCGGGAGGATTGACGGAGGACATCGAAAAACAATACTAAAGTGCCTGTGCTATTACGAATTACGATGCAAAGTTTCATCGGACATGTATACATCGTAATTATCCGCCGACACGGGCAAGCGACTTTCAAGTAAAATGTCTGCCCTGTACGGGAATATACATAGTGGATGTACGAGTACAGATTATAGACATATGGTTGACGATATATGGAAGTTTGGGTCTGGTGTGAGTCGTGCCCAGATAGCCAAATGGTAACGCGGCCGCTCGTGATAGAGTGAAAATCCGGGGTCGAGGCCCGGTCCGGCACAAATTTTCACTGTCGTCATTCCATTATGTAGCTGATAGTTGTCCATACTCGCAACAGCGAATGCCTGTCGCGGACATCCAAAAATTACCAGAGAAGGGAGCTCGATTTGTATTTTCGCGAAATAGGGGATAGAGTATCACGGATATGATAAGTGAGTTGAAGTGGAAATCATTAAAACGAAGACGTTTTATCGAAATTTCAATCTCCTAATGCGAAAATATTTTATTGACAAGAACCTACATAGGGAGAAATGATCATTGTAATAAAATAAGAGAAATCTGAGATAGTATGAAAGATTTAAGTTTTTGTTTTTTCCGAGCGCTGTTCGACAGTGGAACGGTAGAGATATAGACTGAAAGTGGTGCTTTGAACCCTCTGCCAATTACTTAAGTGGAAATTGCAGAATAATTACGTAGATGTAGTGGTAGCATGGTATGTTGCCTAATTTCTTAAAAAAAAAGTTCAAGTGTGTGTGAAATCTTATGGGACTTAACGGCGAAGGTCTTCAGTCCCTAAGCTTACACACTACTTAACCTAAATTATTCTAAGGTCAAACACACACACCCATGCCAGAGGGAGGACTCGAACCTCCGCCGGGACCAGCCGCACAGTCCATGACTGCAGCGCCTGAAACCGCTCGGCTAATCCCGCGCGGCCCTAATTTCTTAATTACATCCACCAATGTGTAGGGGAACTGCTTATAGGCCGCTTGTATAGTTTAACGAGCAGCGCGCTAACATACGGGCTAGGGAGATGAGACAAATCCCGATTGAATCCACCGAAAAAGCAACGACCGTTGGTCTAGTACACTGGCCAGAGTGAATGTGGGTTTAAGCCGATTTTCCACGTTCTTTACGCAAATGTTGGATTGGTCATTAACTATCGCTTCTGAGGAGACGATACACAGTTTAAAAACGGCACACACAGAAGAATTTCAGAAACATATGGCCCACACGATTTCTCTCCTTCAGGTCCGTCCGCAGCTCGTGGTCTAGTGGCTAGCGTTGCTGCCTCTGGATCACGGGGTCCCGTGCTCGATTCTCGGGTGAGTTGGGGATTTTCTCTGCCCGGGGACTGGCTGTTTGTCTTGTCCTCACCATTTCATCATCATCATATTTGTGACAGTGACTGGATTGGGTTGTGAAAAAAATGGTCTTTTGTAAAAATTCGGACTTCGTACTGGCGCTGATGACCGCGAAGTTCAGCGCCCCACAAACCAATCATCATCATCATACCTTAGCTCAACTGACGATTGCAGCATCCACCCACAAAGTTAAAATAAATTTACCAAATAATGACAGCAGCGAACCCCGTACTATGGGATAAACATTAGAAAAAAAAGAGACAGAAAGACCAAAATAAAACTGACCAAGAAATGTTTTACGGAATTTCGTGGCTACGTAATGAAAACAGTAGAAAGATCATTAGCAACTATCAGAAACATGTCCGAACTCTGGAAAACATTGCACGAGAGTAAAAGGACCTGCAGGAAAATCCGACCAAACTGTGTCACCGGTTATTTGCGTAAGTGGGAATTAAAAGATCTTCGTGCCAGAACTTGAATCTTTATTCCTAGAAATATTATATTTTCCAGACTAGCCTGGGCGTGTTCAGTTCTTCTGCTGATTTATCATCCAAGTGCTATCTGGGCATGTGAATCTATAGTTTTTCGGTCCTCAGGTGAGGTCTTGTTCAGTATGTTGAGTTTTGCCATCTCACGTTTCCTTATGTTTTTTTTTTTCTTTTTAATGGCTCTGAGAGCTATGGGACTTAATATCTGTGGTCATCAGTCCCCTAGAACTTAGAACTACTTAAACCTAACTAACCTAAGGTCATCACACACATCCATGCCCGAGGCAGGATTCGAACCTGCGACCGTAGCGGTCACGCGGTTCCAGACTGAAGCGCCTAGAACCGAACGGCCACATCTGCCGGCCACGTTTCATTATGCATCAGAAAATCCTGACCAGAAGTTGGATGCTAAGTTTGATGATTGGTGTGCAATATATGGACAGTTTTCTTTCAATCATGTTTCATAAAGGTGTTATAACAAATAATGTAAGTAAATTCTGCAGTTTGGACCATGAATTATGTAATGGCCATAGTGAGGTATTGGACATTTGTAGGGGACGGAAATAACCCTTACATACCCGCTGTGAAATATCTTCCACAACATTCCACTCTTCTTCGGCGTAATTAAAATCATTCTCATACGCGATTTATCGTATTTAAGTTGATTTTGGCAAAACTGTCATTTGTTGCAGTTTTCTGTTTTAAGTACTTACTTGTTACAATAATGCACAACTGGTCAAGGCCTAGATATTTACTTTCAGTTAATTTGATATAAACCTTTCCTGAAGGTTATTTTGTTCTTAGTTGTTGTCAGCAGCTGCAGACTATTTCAACAGAGAAAAAGTCAGTCGTCAGTTGCACAAGAAATCTCTATTTGGCTCACTTTACCGGTTTCGTCAGTTTAAATTATAATCTTCAGAAGTGAAATAGTCTCAAATCATTGGTAAGCCAACGATAAAATAAGAATCTGACGTCAGCGTCCTATAAAGGATTCGCAAAAATACAAAGATTGAACAGCAGAGGTAAAACACGTTTGTTAAAACAAATGTAAAATACAGTAGTTAAGCTTAAAAGCCGCAACATACCTTTGCTATAGAATCAATAAGATAGACAGAAATCGCTAAAAATACATGATATGCGTGGCGAGTAGCAAACAGTTTACTGTCAAATCTCACGTCGTACATAGTACGTGCGATGAAAGTCAACTAACTTACTCATGACATGAAGGGCATTGAACAGGCCTGTAGACAAAGTAGGAGCGCTAGTGCACCTATAAACTGTAAGAAATTCCGCAACAGTTGAAGCGCAAGTACGCATTAACCTTCACACAACCATGTAAAATGATTAACAAAAGACAATAAACCATGAACAAAGTGTTAAGCCAACAGACATATAAAAAATAGCATTACTATGTAAAGAGAGCTAAACAAAAGAAGGTATACTCTTCAAATTTTATCATCAGTCTATGATGGCGCCATGGGTCACAGGAACAGCGGCGATACGTTGACCTGTTCAGTACCCTGCAAACAAGATCGGCCGCTGGACGCGCCTTAGCATGAAACACAATTAAGTGAGCTGCAGTCGAGCTTCTATAGCACGGATTGGACACAACCGACCAGAAGACTGCGATGGGCCCCAGCGCGTGTTTACAAGTTGACTTGGTGTGTGGAAACGTGCCTGTAGCTTACCTAGACGCTAAGGAAAACCCAGTGTATGGGAGCTAATAAACAAGTCTACGTGTGACGAATACACATTAAAAATAAGTAGCAGTTTGTGGCCATACTAAGAATACATCGTGAGAAAGTAAAAAATCTATGTTACATTAAAGCCATTAGTACATATTGGATAGAAACGATAAAATAAAATTACATTAAAATCTGTGTCCCAACCAGCTTCAAAAGTGTAATCAGATACAACAAGAGTTGGACATTATGTAGACTATTGTAAGTCATTTAACGAAGAAGCTATACATTCAAAAAACAATTTGTTTTTCAGTGTGAGTTGATCGTTCATTAAATCCTTAGAGTTAAGGTAGGAATGTTTATAAATTTCAATTTTTCCTTTTAAAGAAATGAAGAGTAACAATTGAACCTAGAGGCACGTACCTGCTTGTTTATGGTAAGATGTTTCCGTAAGTGTGTGAAGCACGCTGTAATTAAGGTTGTACCAACGAAGTGCATTGGAGAGTGTCGTTTCAGTTTCCTGTTGAAAACTGTCTCTTCTTATAATTATTTCGATCTTACGATCAATTTATTTATGTTTTTAAACTACGAATTTATAGCTCCCAAGTTCTCGGATACCAGAAAGAGCTCGAGAAAAATTTACAGTAGGGCTACATACATAACCAGTTAACTGGAAAACTGGCTGAATAAGTTAATTTAACAAATTGGCATGTGGCGGCAGCACGTAGCACTAACTTAAGAGACAGCCAGGTGAGCCACAACCATATCGATTCCGAGCGCCATATTAACAATATTTGGGTTTTCAAAGGGTTTTTTAAGCCCGTTTCTGTGAATGCTAGGTTGTGTCTCACCCTCTCCCCCCCCCCCCCCCTCCCTCCCTGCAAGTGTCAGCCCACACAAAAAAGCTAAACCTCGACGAAAAGCGGAAAAATGTGTAACTGGCAGATAGGTAGAAGGTATTACTCCTCTCAGAATAAAATGTCGTTGTGAGGTCACAACGACACGACTAGTATCAGATCCACGTTGAGCAAAGTCTCGTCAGGAGCAGACACGACATCTCGTCAAACCACTGCACAGAGCATCACAGAGGCTACATCGTATCAACGTGAGATATGTTGTGTCCTATTACATAAATGTATCGAGCGAGAGAAACGTGACTCTATATTCCTCTGGACCCACCCTAATCTCTCTTATCATACTCTCATTATTCCTACGCGATATGTTAGATGGTAACAGCAGAATTGCCGCCAAGTCTTCCTCGAATATGTTCCTTAAATTTTCGCTACACGGCTATCAAGAACATCTTTCTTCCAGAGATCTCCAAAATCTCGCTATACGATACTCTCTCATTGTTATGGGTTAATCATCATCACTATTAAACAGAGCAGAAATTTTTTCCAAGTCTTTCTACAGTTGTTTGCAATGAAAGAAGACAAGGAAAGATAGAAGAAGGAAAGGAGATTTACAACATCACGCCATTTTGATTATAACCATATTCTGTTAGGAGAGGTGTTTGCTTACTTGTTTTAATTCCAAAGATAACGTGAACAGGTCTGTTGTGCGTCAGTACACTGCACAGAAACTGAAGCACGCGCTGTCTTGTCCGAAGAGGATTTTAAGAAGTTTTCTCCCTATTAGAAATTTCATATGTTGTCGAGCGTTACAGGTACAAGAAACCGGATATGAAAACTGCCTCTATCTCGGTATTGTACATTGATTTAAACGACATACAGCCGCTGGTTCACTACATCTTTTGTCTGGTCATACAGTGCGTATTTTGCTACCACACGGCGGAAAAGGATGTAAATTGCTATCTTGTAACTTCTTTCACTGAGCAATTTAAAATTAAGTTGTGCGTTGCAATAACGAAAAACATTTTCTGAGACCATTGTTCAGCATCAAGTAAGAAGGGCCGATTTGTAGGCTGGGAGCGGAGTAGACAGTAGAGTGAAGACAGATGGGGAGCGACCGCTTGGCGGTATTACACAGCGGGCATCCTGGTGGCCTGTCGCCACGCCCTGCCTTGCTTAACCGCCGTTTCGACACAACTCGTTGGCTAACGCTCATTGGTCAGCAAGCAGAAATTTGATTCTCTCCCGTGTAGCAACGCTTGAACATTTTACAGCTTTAAGTGTCCTTCGAAGGGAACCTAAACTTTCTTGCGAAAACATTTTCTAAACTCACGAAAAACAGATGAACTAGACTGTTGCTTTCAAGTGGATGAAGATGTTTAACGGTGTTAATTTTTTATTTTTGTTGCATGTTTGTTTTTAATATGCAATCTGAAAGCACACCATTATAAACAAGTCCTCTATACTACCGATGAAAAGTTTCGATCCCTTATCACAACAATGGATTTCTGGTTAAAACGGGGATATCATTTTGAATATTCTATCATATCCCCGTTCAGATAACAAAACAAGTATAAACATTTAAAAACTAATCGCCTCCTATGTATTTTACTGGATGTTCACATAAAGCGGCGCTGATGAGTATTCACAACAACACTGATGGGCCTTTATCTGAGATAGTTCCATTTGAACAGGCGTCATTCCTTCAGCTGTGTAGCAACAGTTCGCATTATTTTACAGTGCATTGTGTGCATCCAGCTGTGTGTTAGTGTTCCTGATCAGGTTCATACAGTATTACTTCCCAGTGGGACAGAAGCAGGAGATTGAAGTTGAAAAAGTGATGTAATTGTAGATCTGCATTAGGAAGGCTATTGTAGGAGGACTATAGCAAGAAAAGTTGGCCTAGCCCAATCTGCAGTGGAGTATACATCTCTGCTAATACAAGTGTTTCGCGACCTGTAAGATGCCGAGTAACATCATACAGGGAAGATGATTTCATACGTGTGCAGAGTGAACGTCAGGGGACTCGTACTGCGCCTAAACTTTGTGAATAAATAAATAGTATGTGAGCAGCTCCAATCTCTGTCTCAACAGTGGCTCGCCATCTTCGTGAACAAGCTTTAAGGGGCTTCATAGCGGCCGAAAACTCTTTATCACGTAAACAAAATACCGTGGCAAGACTGCAATGGGTACAATAGCAAAAAAACTGGAGCGTGCAGCAATGGCCCACAGTATTATTCACGGATGAGTCTAAGTTTGAAGTATTTGGGAGCCTCATGTCCAATGTTTCTTAGACTCAGGGGAGAACGTATGAAGAGTCAGTGTCTGACACCAACGGTGAAGTGCGGTTGCGGTGAGTCATAGTGTGGGTATGTTTCACGGGCGGTAAAGTCGGTGATCTAGTGAAAATTAATGGAACATTAAAGAAGGAGGTGTATCTCAGGATTTTGATCACAGATACAGCTCCATCTCACAAGAGAATTATTGGTTTGTTCTGCAGCAAGGCAATGATCCCAAACATGCTTCTAAATTCTGCTGAGGGTAAATCAATAGAAAAGAGAAATGTAGAGAACTGAAGAATATGGTTTGGTCAAGTCAGTCACCTGACTTAAATCACATTAAACTTTTATTGGATGAACTTGAGAGGAAGGTCATAAATGTGAAGTCATCTAATGTTTAGGAACTATGGAATCATTTACAGGTGTGTCAGACTGCAACATCTTGAAAAACATTACAAAATCCTGTCTCCATAATGCCAAGAGCTTGTGCAGCTCTTTTGAGGACCTAGGGCGGATAGTCTGAAAAAGCTGAAATGTAAATCAGATTGCATTTTACTTAATAATAGAGAGAGAAAATGCTTATTGTGATAGTGTATTTAATTTATATGATGTGGTTGTACATTAAAATATAGTATATGGTTCTTATCATGGGTGAAGTTTTGAGTGATAGTGCATATTTAATAATTATGTTTACGGTACTAGCTGTTTCTGTAACTTCTCTCTTTCGGCAATACAAAATCATGCTAAGACGAAACTAATGAAATGAAGAAACTGAATGGTAACTAGTACTCTCACATTGTTACACGAAATAAAAAAAATGTGGGAACGTCTTACATATCTATACACGTGATGACCCCAATGTGGCTCGCATTTGCGTATGATATTAACAAGAGTGTCACAATGCGATATAAAAACATGTGGCATATAACTAATAGTTATCACATTACGTTACGATTCATTTACAGCCAGTGCTCCTAAAACAACTGAAGAAAATAAAGACGTGCAAACGAAACCGCAAATGTATATGTCAAGGAAATTTTCAAATGTATGCAGGCCCAAAAAACAAAGTAAGAAGATGACCACAGAAAATCTTTGGCACGAAATCGCAACTAAAATAGACGGGTTTAACAACAGTGGCATTTATTAAAACACATTGTCCCACTGGAAAGTAATTTTACGTAGTCCAGATGGAAAAATACTTCAAAAGCAAGGCAAGGTACACCGAACACAGAAATGCCCACAGACTCAGCCCCCACAGGAAATCTGAAGTCACCACAAATGTTTTCGTTTCTGATTGCTTATTTGTCAACATAAAAACAGACTTCCAGACACTCCATAAAATGTATAAAAGCCGTAGAACAAACCTTTATGAAGAATTATTTCACAAAATGAAAAACGCAGATAAGAAAAGTAGAATTTGACTCACTTAATTTTCTCAGATATTTTATACTATTCTAAAAGCACTTGTTCTACTTGAATCGACTGTAATATGACACAATGTTCTTCGTATAATGGAGAAAAATCTCCTAATCCGTTGACAAGTAGATTATAAATAAGCTTTGAATCGTAGCTTGTAACTAAGTTTTGATTTGATTTGGCTAAGTATATTCGTTAGGTAAGAAGAGACCACGCACAAGCCCTGGTGAGGAATGAAACAGGTCGCGTCCTTTTCATCCGACCGTTCACCTGCATCTCGTTACATGTAGGGACAGGTATCTTAACACCAATCTTCCAAAATTCGAGTCCTGTGTCTCAACCAACCACTGAGCAGCCTCACTCGGTATACATACACGTAACAGTGTTTTTGTTGATGTACCACATATTCGCATCTTTAGGTGATTATTCTGCAAATTTTTCGTGTGTAACGGACCACAAGAGAACCATTTCTGCATTTGAAGGATAAGTAGGAAATGCGCACTGCCATTTCGTTTCATTAGTAAACACGAGCGCAATAGCTCTTCCTGAGTTCATTTCTCTGAACTGTTGCGTCTTGAGAGCGATTTTGTACCACGCAATTGATGCATGACTATAGCTCTCATGAAAACAAATTAAACGAATGTTAGAAAAAAGTTACATTTTCATTCACTTCAGTATCTCTACTGACTTGCACTGTCTGTACATATGGCACACATAGAGGTATTTCACGCAAAACGTTGGCCACAATTATCAAAAATGTTCAAATGTGTGTGAAGTCTTATGGGACTTAACTGCTAAGGTCATCAGTCCCTAAGATTACACACTACTTAACCTAAATTATCCTAAGGACAAACACACACACCCATGCCAGAGGGAGGACTCGAACCTCCGCCGGGACCAGCCGCACAGTCCCTGACTGCAGCGCCTAAGACCGCTCGGCTAATCCCGCGCCCCCCACACAATTATCATTTGGTATTTTCTACACTCTGAGAACTTAGGGAACATATATGTAGGATAATGATGTATGTACATACTTTGTAACATGAAATGAAACGAAATTATGGTACTTTTATTAGATTCTTTACGTATTAGTGTTATTCCCCTGTGAGAAGCACATCTTTTAGGAAAGGTTTGCTGATTTTATTTGGCTTCAGTCTCATGCGTGTTATTAATGGACCAGAATTCAGTGGTAGACTGTTTATTATGTCCAGATTGTATTCTTCTCGTGAGAATTCCCTACAAACGTTTGTCTGTACAGATGAAAGTGCTTACTGCAAGTCTCAGCTGCTTCTTCCGGTAAACTGCCTCTGGGTAATAGGGCATGTTCAATGACAGTTGCGCCATGCACGAAAATCCTGTGTTCAGTGGGAGACATAGGTTGCCATGGATATAAATCAATATAGAATCTTGCTGTTTCAACAGTAGAAGCAGCAAACTTGTCTGTCTACCTTTCGTCCATTGTAAATAGCCTCTAGAATAACCCTGAACACATGAGTTGGAGATCTACACGTTTTATTTCTGCTGATGTTTCAGGTTCTGCAAAAAATCTTGTACTGGTATTTCTTTCATTTCCATAGCCTTGCTTGCCAATATCTATAGTTAATCACAGTCAATTTCTAAACATTTCTTGTGTTACGTTTCTCCTCTCTTGAACAAGTTCCTTTTTCTCTTTTGAAAGAATTTACCACTTCTTGATGTTTATTCTGTAGAACAAATGCAATAAAAATTCTAAACATTTAATTCGGGCATACAGGGTAGACAGGCCGAATTGAAGAGCTTCTGCATTCATTAGTTCGGTTTTTGAGAATTCATTAAAGTCTTTTGAGGTAGCCTCGCAAATGTAGCATCCCATTGTTGATGCTGTCTCTTTGCTGCATTTCAGAGCTTTGCATCTACCATAGTCGTCAACAATGTGTTTTTTATAGATACATCGTCCTATGATCTTGCAATTTTTGTTTGGAGTAATGTTTCAATTTGCCAGCTGATATAATCAATTTATTTATTAGTAATATCAGCTGTTTCATGAATAATTCTTATTGGTCTGCACTAGTGAGGTGATTATGACGTAGGAGTTTTCCAAACAATTAGATCTTTATCAGTGCGACTAATAAGTTGCAGAGCCACTAAACATGACTGAAATATGTTCGTATCAGAATCATGGTCGTTTTCAGATTCTGATTTAAACCCCATTTTTAGATAAGTTCCAATGCATTTATGTCATCACTCGGAAGATCATTTCAAATTTCTTCCAAATATAGTATTAATCGCTCACATGTGTAACTAAGCAAGGCCTGAAGTTCAATCTTCACACATGAAACGGGACCTTTGGTCATTTATATACCATCAATTGCTGCAAGCTTGGACTCAGAATTCTCTGCCATGATCTCCCCAAACAAACAGGACTATTACAGAGTTCCTTGCCTGCATCTCACAGGGAATGCACCGTCCTCTGTCGACCCTGTACTGGTCACACTTGGCTGACCCATGAACACATTCTCTGACATGAGGATGCCCCCACTGCCGATGCAGAGTCTGCCTGGTGGTGGCCCACTTACAGGCTTCACTTATTTGGCTACTGTGAGATGGCATCTTAATCTTTCTGTCACGCTACCTCTGATGCTAGCAGATGACGCCAAATTGGCTGACCCAGTTTTACGTTTTGCCCACGAAAGTGGTTTCCAGTCATCCGTGTGAGGTAAGGCTTTTCGGCATCAATGACTGCCTGAGAGGTTGGTGGAGCACCTCTCTCCCGCACACCCTTTGGGTCAATTGGTGGCCCTTGCTTGGTGACCTAGCCTGGCCTCAACCCTTTCCAGCTTTTTCCCTTTATTCTATTTCATTTCTTGGTTGTAATACCTTGTCTTGACTTAGCTTTTAACTACTTGTTTTTGCTGTCTTTTTTCTGGACTTTTATCTCTGTTTTATGATTGTGTTAGTCACATTAAGGCTTTCCAGTATTTGCCTTTCACCTCCTTTCTTTGATGTCTACTCCTGGTTTGACACTTAACAGATGAAGGTACTGATGACCTTGCAGTTTAGTCCCTTTCACTCCAAACTAACCAGTCCACCTGCAATGTTGGATGTGGTCACGCATCGCCATCCATAATAATGAAGTCTGGGTCGAGCACACCCCCTGAAAATATGCACATGATGAAGAGTACAGTGTCACAGTGTGGTTGGCCTGTGGGTGTACAGATGTTCCTAGCTTTCGAGGTCACTACGCCCATGCAACATTATGTCTCCTCATACCATTACACCTGGACAGCCAAAACGGTCATATTCGACAATATTCCTGGGTGCCTTGTGTATTCCCAACTCTCACCATATGAGGGTATATCCCGGATCACTACTCAGACTGTATCTGCTCTCATCTGACTGCATGACCCCCCTGCTCGTTGGACCAGTCCCTTTGCTCTTGGAACCATCGCAGATGGTGCAGTCCTGTTAAACGTGGTTACAGTAGTACCCATTGTTTGACGTGGGTCTCTTCATGACTGTCCGATAGTGTTGTGGTCATCTGCTACTGTAGTTGGCATTATATGAAAGCAGTCTCTTTGCCTGACGACCAATACGTTGCGTTCATTGACGTCTAGTTTTCTGTGCGCGACTGGGAGACCTCTGGCAACATTCTACAGCGCTTTTTCATTTGCATCGAGTAGTTAATACGCTGTGGTACTTTATCTATTTCTTCCTTAAGTGTCGTCGAGCAGCGTAGATGAAGATGAGTGTAAAAGTGGATTCATTACATCGAGATTTGCATCGATTGACAATATTACACAGAACAATGAGATTATTTCACTCATAATCCACATGTATACAAGACTATACTTGGGATCCTTAAGCTTGAACCTTCAATTAACTGTAACTTCTCGAGACGTTTATGGGAAGATGTAATCGGTCGAAAAGATATTTTGTAAGCCACTTATTCCGTGGATGATGAGTTGCATTTCCTTACGATTCTGCCAGTGAACCCATGGTATCTGTTGTATTATGTATACAATCTAATTTAAGATATTGTATGCTTGTTGTTGATTCCAATGGCTTACTACCAGTAGTGTAAACAAACAGCAATGGACCTCGTCACCTCTTTATATACAAAATATGTTATATTTATTTCCAGACAGTCCGCCGGCCGAAGTGGCCGAGCGGTTCTAGGCGCTACAGTCTGGAACCGCGCGACCGCTACGGTCGCAGGTTCGCATCCTGCCTCGGGCATGGAGGTGTGTGATGTCCTTAGGTTAGTTAGGTTTAAGTAGTTCTAAGTTCTAGAGGACTGATGATCTCAGAAGTTAAGTCCCATAGTGCTCAAAGCCATTTGAACCATTTTGAACCAGACAGTTCAAAAAATGGCTCTGAGCACTATGGGACTTAACATCTGAGGTCATCAGTCCCCTAGTACTTAGAACTACATAAACCTAACTAACCTAATGGCTTCACACACATCCATGCCCGAGGCAGGATTCGAACCTGCGACCGTAGCGGTCACGCGGTTCCAGACTGAAGCGCCTAGAACCGCTCGGCCACACCGGCCGGCGAACCAGACAGTCCCAACATCAGTCCTGTGAAGTTCTTATTCCTGCATTTCGCTACAACTTACTGGCTTTGCAACCAACTATACAATCGTCTACATCTGCACTTAAACATGTACTCTACACGCCACTGCGCAGTGCATAGTGGAAGGTACATTGTAGCAGTACTATCGATTTTCTTTCCTATTTCACTCTCAGATACCGACTGAGGAAACAAAATGACAGTCTTTATGTATCTGTACTCAATCTAATCCCTCTTATGATCACTACGCCGGATATACGATGGTGGTGACATAATGGAGTCTGTCCTCGTTGACTGCATTTTCCGTCAACAGTGTTTCGTGAGAAATACGTCGTCTTTTCCCAGACCTTTCTCCATTACATACTGATGTGTTAAAGTGATACATATATTAAGTGACACTTGTAGCAAAGCTCCTTATTTCTGTTTTTTTTTTCTTTTTTGTGTCTGTGTTTCACTTTTTCATTTCGTGTCCACACCAAATGCATACAGCACACGTTGGTTGTGCGTCTATGTAAGAGCAGCCATATCCTGTAAGAAGGGCTACCACCTCCTATACAACTTCGTGTGGAAGAAAAAACCCAGGACTGCACTTAGAATTTGTATCAAGCTTCCAATACTGTCTATCCAAGTGTAGGATAGTGTTGTGTGCTATGGGATCCCTACCAGAAAGGTTTCGTAGAGAAGGACACGGCCAATTTAGATCCAATCCTTACCTACCCTAAGAGGAAGAAATGATCGTCGTAATAAAATAAGAGAAATCAGTGCTTGCACCGGGAGATTTAAGTGTTCGTTTTCCGTGCACTGTTCAAGGGTGGTTCGATGAACCGTCCACCAAGCACTTCATTGTTAATTGTAGAGTAATCATGTAGATGTAGATGCAGACATATCCCACACTTATGCTTCTTCTGCCATAAACGTCCCACAGTACATTATGTTATACGAGGACACCACCTGTATGAGTTTGTGTTATCGATTTAAAACTGTAGGCAGACAGAACATAGTTGATAACCTTTACTGAGTCTTGATTGTCTGGAAGGTGTACTTCACCACCAGTCAACTTTCTTGTGTCCTTAGTACTCCAGTAGACAAATTTCTGAACGGAATCTTTAATATGGGAATTGTTTAAGTCTGCTCGACAACGTCCCTTTAGGTATCATCCATCTCGACATAGAATTTCGATTCATGGTATATCGCTTTAACAAGGTTCTGGACTGAGAAAAAATTTTCCCCAGCTTTAATAAAGCATTTATGCACAATACCTATGTCATCTGTTTTCGAGTCTGTGTTAAAAAAGATCTACCCTGTATTGGTCAACGTTTTTTTAAAAGTAAAGTATGCTACATGTTGCATTTTGTACAGAAATCAAACAACTTTTTTAGTAGAGTATTGCAGTGTAGTACTGCTTCCTACCATTAACAATTGTTCCGTTAAAATTTCAGCTCTCTACAAGACATACACTTCCTGCTGATACTGAAATGCAATTTTCTTACTACTCCAGCAGAACAATAGAATCAGATGCGTTACATAGATTTCCACACAGTTTATAGGCAAACAATTAAAACTATGGTCACATAAATAATAGTTTATAACCTTTTCTCGGCCTTTATTGTCTGGGAAGTGTACTTCAACACCACCCAAACTTTAGTGTGTTCTTATTACTCTAGTAGACCAATTGCAGAACGATATTAGTACTACATATCGCAATTCGAGAATATCCCTGCTTTTGATGATATTGTGGAGAACAGCGCCTCAGATTTAGAACAAGAAATTTTTCTCCGTCTTTATTAATATTACACTTACGTGCAATAGTACGTTATACTTGTTGTTTAAGGCGATGATAGTCTTCTACGAGTAGCTGTTACGATAGTTGCGGCAGTAGATTCACTACAATACCCATTTTAATGTCGTCAGTTCCACATTGTAGCAGGAGTGTATTTCTTTGTTTAAGTAACGCGCTACGGTAATAGTTAAACATTAAATCATGGGACACTGACAGGTGCTCACTGGCTGTTAGATAGCATCATCGTTCTGACGATTCATTGGCAGCAGCACGACACTACGCATTAGCATGGTTAGGCAGGTGCAGTTGCAAGTGACGTGCTATGGCAGTATTTGCGTGGTGCTCGGAGAAGAAATCCAAAACACCAACTTATCTTTTATGTCCCTCATCTTTGAAGTATCGTGTAAACTGATGTGCACCTAGTAAATACCATCGAATCCATCATTTTTATGCAAGTACATGAACCTACGATCACTCTCCTCCAAAATCAGTCAACTTTGCGACACACTTTACAACAGAATCAGTGTCCTCTTCTTGTCCAGTTACCTTTCTACTGCAGAAACGAAAAGCTGAAGATGTCCCCCTACGTTTCACCTCCACCCCCCCCCCTCCTCTACCCCAATGAAACAGACGAGACTGGACATGTGTCAACAATTTCTTTTGTGTTTTGAGTGTGAGGTTACGGGTTCCTTTATAAAATTGTGACAGGTGATGAAAGTGTTCACAGCTATATTTTCTCAATTATGACATCACCAGGCAAAGTCATGCGCACAGTGTTCTGGGATGTTCAGGGTGGCCGGCCAGAGTGGCCGAGCGGTTCTAGGCGCTACAGTCTGGAACCGCGCGACCGCTACGGTCGCAGGTTCGAATCCTGCCTCGGGCATGGGTGTGTGTGACGTCCTTAGGTTAGTTAGGTTTAAGTAGTCCTAAGTTCTAGGGGACTGATGACCTCAGAAGTTAAGTCCCATAGTGCTCAGAGCCATTTGAACCATTTTTTTGTTCAGGGTGTGATGCATTTGTAATTCATGCCTAAAGGCACCACCATAAACTACGAAAGGTACTGCGACACCCTCATAAAACTGAAAGCACGAATTCTAAAATTGCCTCCACAAACTGAGCACCCATTCCATCATCATAACAATGTAAGACCACACACGAGCGCTGAGACATCTGCGACGCCTTAGGTTCACTGTTAACAGATCGTCTTCCATACCCGACTTGGCTCCATCCTATTTTTATCCGTTTCCAAAACTTAAAACACCTTGGAGGGGTCGGCCGGAGTGGCCGAGCGGTTCTAGGCGCTCCAGCCTGGAACCGCGCGACTGCTACGGTCGCAGGTTCGAATCCTGCCTCGGGCATGGCTGTGTCTGATGTCCTTAGGTTAGTTAGGTTTAAGTAGTTCTAAGTTCTAGGGGACTGATGACCTCAGACGTTAAGTCCCATAGTGCTCAGAGCCATTTGAACCATTTGATCCTTGGAGGGCGTCGCATTGATAGTGATGAAGCTGCTTAAGCAGACGTGATATTGTGGCTCTGTAAACGGAGTCAGACATCCTACAGCAACACATTGGTCTCTCGTTGGGAGAAGTGTGTTCGTCGCCAGCGTGACTACGTTGAGAAATAAATATGTAGACATAAGGAATAGAGCTGTAGATTTTTAATAACGTTGGTTTTATTTAAAAAGATTTAATAGTTTTCACATTAAAAATCGGAGGCATTACTTTTTAGTTCGCCCTCGTAGTCTTTTTCTTCTGATACTATGTTCTGGGTTTGGGTATTACTTGTAGTTCTCGTAACTTTCAGTGCTCAGCACCAGACTAAGCGAAGTGACGCCTTGACGTTTCATCCGATGCGAACATACCTCTGTTTGACAGTGTCCTTCCTTTCCGTTCAGTGATGATCGTTGTGAATCGACCTTTACTTCTGCCATAGCACAGAGGAACAGTGAGTTCTATCTGCTAATGTATTCTTTGACTCGTCCAGCATCGTCGTCAACGACGAGGCCTTCGATTGTTGTCGGTGAGTGGCGCGGAAGCGATGCGTACGGCGAGCAGTGTGTAGCGCGTGTGAGCGCTGCCGCTGGTTCCGGCTGCTGCCCGGGGCTAAACCGTTAGGCAGCTCTCATTGTGCACGCCTAGCGGGACTCGGGTGACGCAGCCACGCGACGCGATGCGACGCCAAAATCCTCAATCGGCGCATATTGTCAGGGGCCATTGTCAGCCTCAAGCCTGCAGCGATGCATTCCCTTTGGTGCTGCTATCGTGCAAAAAACAATGCGCTATCTGAGACGTACGTTTCCTTATGCACTTCTATGTGTCTTGATTAGAGCTAACTGATTTCCGACAAGGGCAGTGTCCTGTTAAATGACTCACTCTCAACATAGCTGAATCCTACTTCACGTAAATATTTGACTTTTGGAGAAGATCGTAGGCAATATACCAGCATTTGCACAGTGCAATGGTAAGGAAATTTCAAAATTCAGTAGTTCAAGGTACCCGTTAATAAACGTTGCAATTCTCTTTGGAATTTTATTTTCGATTTACTGGTTTTGAGTTCGCCCATATTATGACTTTTATTAGCATTGTTACTTATGTCAAATTGAAGTAATCAAAGGGTAACGCTAAATGCATTACTGCATATTCTTTTTCCAGTACAGAAATTACTTAATACTTTGAAGTGATATGAAGTAAAATTCTGAAACTGTAGTAAATAATCGCCGTATCTGTAACGATATGAATGAGATCCCACTGACTCTGCAAAGACATATATCTTCTCTATTTCTTAATCCAATCGTATTTCGGCGTTTCTCTCCATCATCAGTGTTTCTTAACTTTGTTTCATACTTGACAGTTTCAGAAATATATTTCAAAAACAATAGTGATGGTATCATATGAGTGTCAGATCTGCTGTTTTGGATGTCACTACTGCGATTTGAAATTTCTACCCAGAAATTACTATAACATTTTTTTAAATTCTGTACAACCTTCATAAAGGAAAGTATTGTTGAACATTTACATGACGAGCTGCAGAGGTAGAATGTATAGATGTTCTTGAATGTAACACAATATAATAATAAGCAATACAGTAAAACAGAGATTAAGTTACTAAAACTAAGAGTTAGTAGAAAGAGTAGGCTTAGTTTTCATATGTTGTTATTGCTATTATTACCCAATATATACATTTTTTCTTTCATGTATGAAAGACCCCCTATTTTTTACACAAAAGAACAAAACAAGTTTGAGTAAATAACTGTAGAAGAAAGCTTTTTTTCCTAAAATAATTGCATTTTATTCCTATCGATATTTGTGCAAACACTATTATTGGAAAGCATCAAAAAACAATGAATCCATATAAATTTATGAGGATTTATGTAAACGACATACTAAAAGTATAAAATATTTCCATAGGTAAATTTCGTACCATATAAATTAACCAAAAATCTTAATATTTAACTCAATTAAAAAATTTGCAATGGACAACAGTTAATCACTTTTACAACGAGTACAAATCCGAAATTTCAGTAGTGTAGGAAGAAGGAAACAAAATAAATCATATGGCGAAAGCATTATCATTTAGGAAATTCTACATGACTGTGACCCCTAACAATAATAATAATAATAATAATAATAATAAAGTTATCTACTTTATTTCGTCGCTGGTCTACGCTTCAGCGACATTGACAGGAAAATTTAAAAACATTTTGTTCCAAAAGGGGCTCATGATTAATGACAATTAGGCGAAGAATGTAAACGAGCTTAAGTGAAACGACTGAGCCAAGATGATTTCGTCACATGCTTGTTTAGGTTTATGGCGGTTTCTTAGCAGCTGATCGAGGCATGAACAACCAGCAGATGAGTTTGAAACATCGTGACAGACTTCCCCAGTACGCAGCGACTTAGTTTGTACCGCAGCACCTGAATCAGTTGACAGGGCCTTGAAGCGTACTCGGATGGCTCAACTGGTATAAGTATAGTCCGGTTAGACGAAAAATATCCAGACTGTGATATGAAGAACATCATTAGAACAATATACTGAACGAGGTGATGCAATGGTTCGTATTCGAAGGAGTGGGGATCAAAGCCCAGTCCAGGAATCCACAGTTAGGTTCCCGTGGTTCCTTTAAATCGCATTCCGTTAGAGCTGGGATTGTTGTTTCAGTGGGACCACAGCTGTCTTCCGACCTAACGTCAGCCATTTGAACTAATACTCCACTTCTAATAACATGACATGGATTTTAGAATTCTTTCGTCGTACGAAAACGTGTATTGAAATTGATACAAAGACGTATGAGACATAATTTGGAAAATGCTTTCATCTATTTCCACTTGCCGTTTCTTCTAGATTTGAGACATCCGTTTAACCTCAGCATAAGTATAAGTATTTCCTCGCACCATGTGGCGGACTGGTGATTCAACCAGTCCACATCATAGAAGTGGAGGTTCATCATCCGTAAGGCGTTTGTCAGGAAAACAGTCGTTCACGTCTGGAAAGTGTGAGCTGATGCGGTCCCCTTCTTCCAGTGTATCCATAATAATTATTAAAGCGTCTTCCCCAATTACGATATACTAAGCGTTGTTCCCGGGAACTGAAAGTGCTCGCGAAATCTTCGCCATAGACTGTAACAAGTCTACGATGAATGTCACGTGATCTGACATTTTCCACCTGCAAAATCAGAAACATGCCTCCTCACCATCGTTGCTCTAACTATCGAGGGAACGATTGTGTCAATTGTAGTTGGGGAGTAAACCCGGTTTGTAACTGTGTGATAAGCAAGCTTAGTCCGTGATGATGATACAAACTCTCAGGGACAATGGAATATGGTAAATGTATCAATTTTACCAAAGAGAGCGTGGTCCAGAAACGACCGGGTGGAAAGTTATTAGCGAAAATGGATTTAATATCTCTGACAGTGGAATACATGTACCGGTAATGTTGTTGCTAAGATAGGCATCTTTCAGTGATGGTAGAGTATACCAAAAACAGAATATCTAGTAAATATGGGCTCTAAAATGCATACCGTAAAAACTATGAGCACTTGTTCATCTTCACTACCGTGAAACACGTCTTATGAGCTGAATAAGCGCCTATAGCTCTTAAGATAGGTATTTTAGAGCCCATGTTCACGAACATTTTTTCTTTTATTGGTCTATACTACCTCCTCAAAGAATATGGAATCCAAACAGCTTGCAGTAGAAGAGATGTTTTCACAAAGTTACATTTGGAAAATGACTCATGGGTTTTAAGGTAAGCGTTTTAAAGCCTACGTTTTCTAGAATTTTTGTTCTTGTTTTGGTCCATACTAACACTTCTGTAACTTGCCTACCCTATAATAATAGCAACAATATTACCGGTACATGTTGAGTTGTAAAAGTACCGTAGGCTACTGTAGACAATTGTAAGCAAGCGTGGACTACAGTAGTTTTCCTAGTAGCTTTCGTCAGTGAAAGTCATACTCACGTCACCTGTATGATAGGTCTGCTACATACCTATCGCGCGTTACCTCATAACGATATCTTTCTTTAGATATGCGACCAGTGTCTTGCTAGATTCTCCTAAAAACCGGACGTCGTGAACCGTCTAGAAACTAAGTAAGGATATATAAAGGGCCAGGAAACCTGTGGAACATTTTTGTTCTACATAGTTATCCACCTGTCTACTACTTAAAAGTAAACAGTATGCAGAGCAAAATTTTAATTGTCAATGATCAAGTCACGTTCTACTCGAAAACTGTTGATTGTTAATGCGAAACAGAGGGATGCTGTACCAGAAATACATAAAACAAGACAGATTTCTCACATAGAGCTACAAAGCGCAATTTACGCATCAAACAGGCAAAATAAAATAACACAAAACAAAAATATATCAGAATGTTCTATTGAATACAAAATAACAGTAATTATATACACACATCAAACAAAGTTTTGCTTCACCCCGGTTCCCAGAACTCCTGAAGACAGACGTTGACTGTAGATATTGTATCACAGACACAGTTCCTTTGACTCTGCAGAGATGTCACTAAACCTGCAGAAAGATGTAAACAACCATGCATGAGCAGCGCCTATTAGACGTAGGGGATCCGACAGCCGATCAGTTCCAGTCATTCCACCAGGAAGGAGGTACACGGCTCGTGTTGTCTGTATTTCAACCATGCCTAGACAGTCGATACCGCGGTTCGATCGCGTCCGCATAGTTACTTTGTGCCAGGAAGGACTCTCAATAAGGTAAGTGTCCGGGCGTCTCGGAGTGAACCAAAGCGATGTTGTTCGGACATGGAGGAGATACAGACAGAGGAACTGTCGATGACATGCCTCTCTCAGGCCGTCAAAGGGCTACTACTGCAGAGGATGACCGCTACCTACGGATTGTAGCTCGGACGAACCCTGACAACAACGCCACCCTCTTAAATAATGCTTTTCGTGCAGCCACAGATCGTCGTGCTGCGACTCAAACTGTGCGGAATAGGCTGCATGATGAGCAACTTCACTCCAAACGTCCATGACAAGGTCCATCTTTGCAACCACGACACCATGCAGTGCAGTACAGATGGGCCCAACAACATGCTCAATGGTCCGCTCAGGATTGGCATCACGTTCTCTTCACCGATGAGTGTCGCGTATGCCTTCAACCAGACAATCGTCAGAGACGTGTTTGGAGGTAACCCGGTCAGGCTGAACGTCTTAGACACACTGTGCAGCGAGTGCAGTAAGATGGAGGTTCCCTGCTGTTTTGGGTGGCATTATTTGGGGCTGACGTACGCCGCTGGTGGTCATGGAAGGCGCCGTAACGGCTGTACGATACGTGAATGCCGTCCTCCGACCGATAGTGCAACCATATCGGCAGCATATTGGCGAGGCATTCGTCTTCATGGACGACAACTCGCGCCCCCAACGTGCACATCTTGTGAATGACTTCCTTCAGGATAACGACATCGCTCTACTAGAGTGGCCAGCATGTTCTTCAGACATGAACCCTATCTAACATGCCTGGGATAGAGTGAAAAGAGCTGTTTCCGGACTACGTGACCCATCAACCACTCTGAGGGATCTACTCCGAATCGCCATTGAGGAGTGGGGCAGTCTGGACAAAGAGTGCCATGATGATGTGGGCACTGCTACGTAATGCGAAACTGACCACTACATGCGACGAGTGGTGGGCCCGCTGGTATAAAAGGAGGCAGGAAATATTGTGTTGTCAATAGAAAATTAGTAACAGCAGGATGGGTCGCTCAGAAGGCCTCAGTGGCTTCGACTGTGAGCTACTCATTGGATTTAACCTGAGTAACAAATACATCAAGGAAATTTAAACCCTTCTAAACCTGCCCAAGTCGACCGTTGATTTGATTTTGAAATGGAAACGTGAAAGAACAACCACAATTAAACCAATACCAGGCACACCTTATGTACTGACAGACAGCGACCGTCGAGTACTGCGCAGGGTGGTTGTAAAACAGCCGGCCGCGATGGTCTAGCGGTTCTGGCGCTGCAGTCCGGAACCGCGGGACTGCTACGGTCGCAGGTTCGAATCCTGCCTGGGGCATGGGTGTGTGTGATGTCCTTAGGTTAATTAGGTTTAAGTAGTTCTAAGTTCTAGGGGACTTATGACCTAAGATGTTGAGTCCCATAGTGCTCAGAGCCATTTGAACCATTTTTTTGTTGTAAAACATCGCACGAAATCAGCGTAAGGAATCACTCGTGTGTTTCAAAGCGCTGCCAGATATCCAAGTAGCACAACGACAGTGCGAAGGGAGTTAAAAAGAATTGTTTACAATCGTCGAGCAGCTCCTCTTATACCAAACATTAGTAAGTCAGTGCTAGGCGAAGCTTGAGGTTATGTAAGATTCGACGTCACTGGAGAGTCGATGACTGGAAAAAGAGTGATTTGGAGTGATGACATACTCTGTACCTTGCAGCAGTCTGATGGAAGGGTAAGGTTTGGCGTATGCCTGGAGAACGTTGCTCGCCAGCATGTGTAGGGCCAACAATGAAGCACGCAGAAGGTAGTGTTACGCCAAGGGGGTATTTTCGTGGTTTGGGTGTGTTCCAATTGCTGCGCTTAAGAAAACGCTAAATGTGGAAGGATATGAACACATTTTACTGAGTAGAGTAAATCAACGTTTCGCAGACGAAGATTGCATCAATGTAGTAATGTACCCTGTCGTAAAATAGCGTCTGTGAGATTGGTTTCTGGACAATAATAATCCTTAAATAGAATGGCCTACCCGGAGTCCGTACCTGAACATCTTCAAGATGAGTAAGAACGTCAATTTCGGTCCATAGCCCAGTGCCCAACAGTACTACCTTCTCTGTTTTCGGTTCTTGAGTAAGAATTGTCCGCTAACATGTGTCCATGTGGTTTACACAGTACGTATAAAACTCAGCCCATGCAGAACTCATGTGGTTATAGACGATCATAAGAGTTAGTGCCTTTCAGTTTAAAGAATCCCTTCGACCACTAATCTCTTCCTCTGAAAATAACTTTGGAATAAATATTAGAAGTTCACTTAAACTGGACTGAACTCATAGCTTGTGAATCTGCAAGAGAAGTTTGTGCAATCACCATTCTCGAGCGGTACGACCCTGTCCTGTGAGGAGTTGCACATGAGAGCTCACGCCAACCACAATTGGTGATGAACGCTTGTGTGCAACTGTTTTAGTGCGTTCGTCATTTCGCCCACATCACTATATGGCCTGGGGAAATGTCTTGGATAGGTACAGACAAGCGTAGAGAACATCACACATTCTGTATTCTTTATTTTCAACTAAATTACTGGAGCCCTTGTTACTAGTCTTAGACCTTAATACTTCTCACTGAACAACATTGCAGAAATACTCGTTCTCAACGAAGCTAACTCGACTGCGTCCCACCCCATAATACTTCTTTCCTGAAACTCTTTGTATTGCGGGGACATAACAGTGGAAAGATCTTCTGAAACCTTACAGACGTTACGTACGCTTCCTACTTCAGCCAGCCTCCACCAAAATTTCAATCTCTTCCATAACTACTTCAATGTCGCAAACAGCCAAAGTTGCAAAGTAGCTCTGTTTATTACTCGATGATGACTAGCATCGGGTTTCTAGTCATAACACATTCTCAATTCATCCATCCAATCAGAATAGATATTACTCCACATGTCAAAAAATTATGACAATCGTTATCCAAAGGAGTACAATGCAAGTGATGATGATCACTTGCTTTGCACTCCTTTGGATGATTGTCATGATTTTTTGCTTTATGGAGTAATATCTACTCTGACTGGATGGATGATCTGAGAATGGGTTATGAATAAAACCCGCAAATAGTCACCATCAAATAATAAAAAGAGTTATTTTTCAACTTTGGCTGTTTGTCATATTGAAATAGTACCACAAGTTGCTGACCCTTCAACATCCCAGCATACTGTAAACCCGTTTTCATAACTGTCTGCATTATCTCGATTCAGACTGGTCTCATTACCCTCCACCGTAACCGCAAAACCCTACACAGAAACAGACTGTCTTCTCATTCTTAGGCGTCACTTCAACCTTCCAGCTTGTCATTATCGAATGCATTTCAGACGAGCCTGACACTGTCTCAAGAATTAGTAATACACGGCCTCACAAAAAAGTGAGGCATGCAGAACACCTGGTCGATTATCAATGTAATTTCGTACACGTACACATCATAGTTAGGTACGTAAATGATTAGAGTCTCAACTCTCTGTGGTAAGTAGAACGACAATCAGTGTGTATTAGTGTAGTTAGTGTTGCTACCAGGCCAGATAGAGCAACTACGGAGCGTAAACAGTGTCAGATGTTGAATAATCTGTGTGAAGCACACAGAGGTGCCGTGTACTCGTTTGAGACAGCGTTATGACCACGGGTTAGAAAGGAGCCTCATTGTGGGTCTTGATTTGGTCTACTTGACGAATCGTGCAGTGTCCAGATTTGTCGGGCATTCGGAAGTGACAGTGGTCGGGTGGTGGACTACGAGGGAATGTGAGGGCAGTCGTACCCGTCGTCAAGGTTCTGGTCTATTACGTCTGACCGCCACAAAGGAGGATAGCCGTACTGTGCACCAAGCACCTCATAGTCCCTTCACAACTGTGTCTGCCATCCGACAACAAGCAATGCACTCCTTGAAACAATCTGTGTCGTCTGGTATCATTGGTAGGAGTCTAGAAGCAGCTGGACTATTGAGCACCGTTTCGTGCGCAGGCGACCGTAAACACTACAACACAAATTGCAGCGTCTGGAGTGGTACTGAATAATGGTGTCGCATTGTGTTCAGTGAGGAATCGTGGCTCAACACTACCCCGGGCAATCGTCGACGGAGAATATGGTGGCGACCAGAGGAGAGGCTCCATTTCAAATGTTTTGGAGATGCACAGTTGTATTACTCCTGGCGTCAAAGTGTGGGGAACCATGGGGTATGACATCGGGCCACGATTGTTACTAATTAGGAGAACTCTAGCGGCACAACGTGACGACATGGACATCTTTCCTCCTAACGCGCTACCTCTCATGCTACACTATCGTGGCGCCATTTTTCAGCAAGACAATTCTCGTCCACACATAGTAAGTGTCTGTATTATCTTTCTGCATGATGCTGAGGTACTGCAGTTTTCAGAAAGATACCGAGAGGTGTAACCGATAGGATATGAGTCAGATCATCTCAAACTCCAGCTCCGTCCCAGTGCCAGTATCAGGGATATCAAGGACCAGCTACTACAGCTGCGGCCAGCTTGCTCCAAAAGAGGAAAAACGGCTTTTTAACACCCTTCCCAACCGAATCAATGTATCCATATAGGCGAGAGGGGAAGGGACGTCATCTTGACAAGTGGGTTCGTACTGCCAAATTATTTTCAAATTTCATTCAGTTTTGGAATCAATCCAATAAAATCACATACCCTCTCGACTCGTGAAGTTTCGATTCTTCCTCCCATGATTCACTTTCTTTGTGAGACAGTGTATCAGTAATGTGTTTTTTTCTAAAAACGTTACTACTCTCATTTCTTCTCATTATTATTATTAGTAGTAGTAGTAGTAGTAGTAGTAGTAGTAGTAGTATCATTAACATCTTCATCAAAATCGTCGTTACTCACCGCGATTATTCATGTTGATTTTAGGTCACATATTTTTCAGAGGGATACAACAACTTCTGCTGATTGAAGTCATTGTACTTGAAATAAGTCACACATGTCCTACACAACATTACCGTTTTCTGTCTACAATATTATTATATGATCAAGAAGTATCACACTCCTACTGCAACGATTTACTGTGATTAACGAAAATATGATGTTGGTTGCTGAAGATCGAAATTCACGTTCTTTTACGGTGCACGTGCAGTCGTGACTTAAAAAATGATAAATGATTTACGTTGCTAACTGTAAATTTTTTAGCATTATGTATTCGTAAATGAATCAAAAGAATATATGGAATTCGAGACGCTTGATATAGGATCTTTTGCTGAATTTTGTATTTGTATAGTTCCTTGTCCGATATGATTGAAGACCTAAAAGCCTGGTTTAACAAATAAGTAACTAAAAATAAATACACACGGTCTACAGTGATTTTATCCTCATTAATGTTCCTGGTTGATCAAAAACTAAATAAGATACTGCCGAATAGATTTTATGTCTCTTTCCCGTAATACGCTAAGTTCGCACATATTTTCCGTTTGTATAGTGTCTCAATGTTGAACAGCGGCTAGAATACGTTCTACGAACACTGCAGAGATCTATGAGCAAAGAGCATGTAGGTGTGTCGCCTAAGGCGCCATTTGCACACCTGCTACATCCTTCTAGGAAGTGTTTAATAAAACATATGAAGGGATTGCCGTTCCAAGACTTTGCACTGCAATAACTACGGATTTAACCTTGACCGCGAGAATGCATATCCCCGTGCTGAAACAACTACACGTAGCTATTTAAGCTGTTTTCTTTAGCATCAAATACAGTTTAAAGCTGTAACCTGTCATTTTAATCCACTGAACTATGTTCAGAGTTTCGTCTATTTATGGACTTTGAGATTTAGCTCACGTTTATTGTTTACTAAAAAGTTTTTCCAGCCTCTTGAATTTAAACATTTATATCAGCAAATCCTCGACTTCCGCGGTTATTGTATTTATCTTATGAATTTTTGCCTAGTTGTTTCTTCTGAAACAACAGATTCGCTGCTTCTGTTAAGCTTCTGAGGTTGTGTGCTAGTATGGCCATGGAGTAAAATATATTATAAACAATGTGTTATATGTCTATTTATCACGTCCATACGTTCATACATTTTTAATGTCTGAATATTCAGCATGGACGTCCATACGTTCATACATTTTTAATGTCTGAATTTCAGCATGGACGAAATAAGTGGTTCCAAGATAAAAAAAAAGTCACACAAACACACTGGCAGCTACATAAATAATACAGCTGATCCTCCTTGATCAGCCTCTGTCGTGACGTCATTGTTGGAGCGTCAAACAAGCTGTCATAACGATGAAATGATTCCTAAATCCATTGTATTTAATGTATTATTCATTTAGCTTGAATGCCAATTTACAGTATAATCACTGAGTTATTATTAACAAGGGGTCCGTCATGGTGTGGCAGTTTTTTAAGCATGCAAGTCTTGTTTATAGCGTGTTAAATGAACTGCGTTGATATGATGACAGTTGTTTTCCGTTTCAGGAAGTTAAAAATATAAAGTATACCACAATACCACCAAACTAAAAACATACAGGAATGGCAATGTTATGTGCAGGGTGTCCCAAAAAAAACACCGACCATGCGAGAAGTCAAACTGATCGGTTTGCAAGAAGGAACTCATATCAGGAAATGCACGACTTGCGCGCTGGAGAGCATCGAAGTCTGAGAACGAACGATTGTGACGGTTTGTTCCGATTCGTTTTGGTTCCGAATACGAAAAGTATACAACCTTTTAGCCATCTGTGTACTGCGAATGGACGACCTGAGCAGAGACGTGCAACCATTTAGCCATTGTGTACTGTGGAGGGACAACCTGAGGCTAATAACACTCCTGTCGGCAGATCTGACGCCTCTCGACTGTTTTCCGTGGGGTAATATGAAGAGTATGGTGCATGGTACACCTGTCACGTCAGCGGAGGACCTTATTTCTCGCTTCCATGGAGCAACTAAAATACTTCAAAGGCAACCACACGTATTGGTTCATACGCGTGAGGCTCAGCATCGCCGATGTACGCTCTGAATTCACGTAGGAGGTACGCAGTTCGAAGCCCGTTTTTAATGTAGACAGCGCGATGTGCTATTCATGTTCGATTTATTGACGTAATGTGGAACGCACACACATCCCTAACTTCGACGGTCTCCAGTGGACAAGCCGTGCGTTTCCGGATACGAGTTCCTTCTTGAATGTACTACGGGAGGACACACTGATTGGTTTTTCAAGAAGGAACCCATATCCAGAAATGCACAACTTATCCACTGGAGACCGTCGAAGTTAGGGATGTGTGTGCGTTCCACATTACGTCAATAAACTGAACATGAACCAGCACATCGCGCTGTCTACATTAAAAATGGGCTTCGAACTGCGTACCTCCTACGTCAATGCAGAGCTTACATCGGCGATGCTCAGCCTGACGCACATGAACCAATACGTACGGTTGCCTCTGAAGTATTTTAGTCGTTCTGTCGAAGCGAACAGTAAGGTCCTCCGCTGACGTGACAGGTGTGCCCATGCACCTTGCCCTTCATACTACTCCATATAAAACAGTCGAGGGCTCTCAGATCTGTCGACCGGAATGTTATTAATATCAGGTTGTCCATCCGCAGTACACAATGACTAAAGGGTTGCATGTCTCGGCTCAAGTTGTCCATTCGCATTACACAGATGGCTAAAAGTCTGTATGCCTTC
Organism: Schistocerca cancellata; assembly: GCF_023864275.1. NCBI lineage: Eukaryota > Metazoa > Arthropoda > Insecta > Orthoptera > Acrididae > Schistocerca > Schistocerca cancellata. Next base: position 441,878,046 of record NC_064629.1, on the reverse strand, counting down.
CGTATTCATCAATTTGAACAGCATTTTGTTTAGGCGACTAAATTAAAGGTAATCGATATTTACAGGGTAGACGTTTTAATTAATTCCTGTTGATCAAAATATCACACTAAGCTGAAACTAGGTGTTTGACAGCCTAAATATTTTGAATTCCTTCTCTTGTTTGGAAACATATCTAAAATTAAGTTACGCAGTACATTCATGTCAGGTTTGGAAGGATTAGCTCGCTGAAGCTCCCCCCCCCCCCCATTACACCTATTATTTCATAGCGAATAAGAGGTGATTCTGGCTCTCAATAAGTGTTAGCAACGTTATGCTTAAGGAGGCAAACCAGGGCAGGAACTTTTTTAACCCGAATTTTTTATTGGCTTAAAATGTTCCTTAGAGAGTCTATTTTTAAGATTCATTCATGTAAACTGTGCCAAAAATATTAAATATGATAAAACCGCGATTTACTGCATGGGTGTCTGGCGCTCATGGGCACTCGAATGCGACCTATGTAATACCATAATAGCTACCGACGGAACAGGGCTCCTGTTAGTTTCGGGCAGTATCACAGAGAGCATTACTATCAACTAAAATACTATTGTCAACAAAATTTCTTTTCGTAATATGACTCGTTCATGGTAAACATTCTGAAAGCACGTCCTTGTCTCACATCTTTCTAACTTGTCATGTCGCATGTTTTTTATACGAAGTTACACGAGAGTGAAAATGGAAAACAATTGTATATGTACCGCTGGAAAAGGTTCTAAGATTAATCCCAGTCATGCAAAAAACGCGTCGATTGGTAAGCGGAAGCCAATTAATCAATATAATTTCATCAAAATGAGAGTGTTTAGACATCGGAGAGAAAAAAAAGCCAACTGTACTGTGCTGGCATTGCCAATAAAAGGTTTGTTCAGTTTCAGTATTATAAAACACAAGTTTGAACTTTAAACGCTTGTTTTTTCCGAGCAACATTTTGGCGAGAGCTATAATTCATGAAATATACATGCCATTACATTACACCTTTTTGTGACTTGAGTCGGCGTTTTTTCTATTGTAGTTCGCAGGATTTTTGCGATGTATTCTAATTCCAATTTTTGGTGAACGAATTTGTAACGGCTATTTTTTCAACAAAATTGACTTTTATTTCAAAGAACCGCTATTTAAAAAAAATTAAATAAACCTGCGTACTGCGCTAATCGCTGTTAATGTAGTGAAACTGGATGCAGATCATCTATGAAAAAAGAAAATACACGGAGGGTTCGATGATTCTCCGACGACGGCGTCGTTCTAGACGGCAAAAGCTATGGCTGGACAATGACGGGGTCGGAGACCCCCTTGTCAACTTTCAGCACAAAAGTTCCAGCAGTCGCCCCACGTGATTTGACGAAATCACGAACAACATCAATCTGGATGGCCAGATGGAGTTTTACCTACGTCTGTATGATTATTCTGCAATTTGCAGTTCAGTGCCTGGCAGAGGGTTCACCGCGCCACCGTAAAGCTATTTCTCTACTGTTCCAGTCTCAAACAGCGCGGGAAAAACGAACACTAAAATCTTTCCGTGAGTGCTCGGATTTCTCTTACTTTATTACGACGATCATTTTTCCCTATGTAGGTGGCCGTCAACAAAATATTTTCGCATTCAGAGGAGAAAGTTGGCGACTGAAATTTCACGATAAAATCCTGCCACAACGAGAAATGCCTTTCTTTTAATGACTGCCACCCACTTCGTGAGTCATATCTGTGATACTCTCTTTCCTGTTTCGCGGCACTGCAAAACGAGATCCCCTTCTTTCAATTTTTTCGATGTCCTCCGTCAGTCCTATCTGATACGAAACCCACACCTCGCAGCCGTACTGCAGAAGACGATGGACGAGCGTAGCGCAAGCAGACTCTTTACTAGAGCTGTTGCATTTTCTACATGTTTTACCAATAAAACGTAGTTTTTGCTTGCTTTCCACACAACTCTTAATGATTGTTCCAATTCAAGTTATTCCTAACTGTAATCCTGAGGTACAAGAGCGAGATGAAAAGTAATGCCTACGAAGTTTTTATGTGAAAACTCTTAACGCTTTTTTAAATAAAACATAAATTATAAAATTCTATATCGTTATTGTTCATGTCTACATACACTATGTGGTCAGAAGTATCCGTACACCACAAAAACATACGTTTTTCATATTAAGTGCACTGTGCCGCAACCTACTGCCAGGTACAATGGTTAGCACACTGGACTCGCATTCGGGAGGACGACGGTTCTATCCAGCGTCCTGCCATCCTGATTTAGGATTTCCGTGATTGCCCTAAATCGCTCCAGGAAAATGCCGGGATGGTTCCTTTGAAAGGGCACGGCCGACATCCTTCCGTAATCCGATGGCACCGATGACCTCGCAGTTTGGTCTCTTCCCCCAAACAACCTAACCCAGGTACTCCATATCAGCGACCTCAGTACTCATGGGGCGCTGCGCGGAACTCACAGACTTAGAACGTGGTCAGGTGATTGAGCGTCACTTGCGTCATACGTCTGTACGCGAGATTTCCACATTCCTGAACATCCCTAGATCCACTGTTTGCGGTGTGATGGTGAAGTGGAAACGTAAAGGGACACGTACAGCACAAAATCGTACGGGCTGACCGCGTCTGTTGACTGACAGAGACCGCCGACAGTTGAAGAGGGTCGTAATGTGTAATAGGCAGGCATTTATTCAGACCATCACACAGGAATTTCAAATTGCATCAGGATCCACTGCAAGTACTATGACAGTTAGGTGAGAAGTGAGAAAACGGATTTCATGGTCAAGCGGCTGCTTGTAAGACACACATCATGCCGGTAAATACCATACGACGCCTCGCTTGGTGTCAGGAGCGTGAACATTGGACGATTGAACAGTGGGAGAACGTTGTGTGGAGGGCCGAATCATGGTACACAATGTGGCGATCCACAGGCAGGGTGTGGGTATGGCGAATGTTCGGTGAACGTCATCTGTCAGCGTGTGTAGTGCCGACAGTGAAACTCTGAGGTGGTGGTGTTAATGGTGTGGCCGTGTTTTTCATGGTGGAGGCTTGCACCCCTTGTTGTTTTCCGTGGCACTATCACAGCATGGGCCTGTATTGACGTATTAAGCACCTTCTTGCTTCCCACTGTTGAAGAGCAATTATGGGATGGCGATTGCATCTTTCAACACGATAAAGCACCTGTTCATAATGCACGGCCTGTGGCGGAGTGGTTACACGGCAATAACATCCCTGTAATAGACTGGCCTGCACAGAGTCCTGACCTGAATCCTATAGAACACCTCTGGGATGTTTTGGAACGCTGACTTCGTGCCAGGCGTCACCAACCGACATCGATACCTCTCATCAGAGCAGCACTCCGTGAAGAATGGGATGCCATTCCCCAAGAAACCTTACAGCACCTGATTGAACGTGTCTGCGAGAGTGGAACCTTTCATCAAGGCTAAGGGTGGGCCAACACCATATTGAATTCCAGCATTATAGATGAAGGGCGCCACGAACTTGTAAGTCCGGTGTCCGGATACTTTTGATTACATAGTGTATATATTTCTCAAAATAGTCACCCTGCAAACGAACACATTTCTCCTAACGAGTGACCAGTTTGTTAATAAAGTCACTGTAGAATGTTTGACTTAGTTAGTGGAGTCTGCTTGCACCGTTTCATCACTATCAAAGTGAATTCCTCGAAGCTGTCCTTAAAGTTTTGGAAACAGATGACAATCGGGTGGGACCAGTCGGGACTGTGTAGAGAATGGTCGGTAAAAGTGAATCGAAAGCGTCGGATCTCTGCAGATGTAGCAGCGCTCGTGTGAGGTCTTAAATTGACGTGCTGAAGGAGAGGATGCTCCATGTGTGGACGAACTCATCCAATTCCAAACTCGATTACAGCATACTGCCGGCCTGGGTGCCCGAGCGGTTCTAGGCGCTACAGTCTGAAACCGCGCGACCGCTACGTTCGCAGGTTCGAATCCTGCCTCGGGCATGGATGTGTGTGATGTGTGTGTGACAATATGTGTGTGACAATATGCAGTACGAACCGATAATACTGTACGATTTATTTGCTCGTTAGTATTGAGCATTGTTACTGCGTTAGAGCCACCGTAGAATAATAACACTTTTTCGCCCAGTTTTGAACGAAATGTCACCTTCTCTGACTTGAATTCTGACTTAAAAACAGAAATGCATGCCCCCACAACAAACCCTCACAGCGTGTAATATAGATTCATACACACCTTCCACACTCCAATTTTTAATAGGTTCGAATTCCAGGGTAACCTTGGGGAAGGGGATTCCTGTTACTATATGTAGCTCTAAGAGTGTGAAATGCAACTGATGCGTGACGTTTTTCGGTGCATTTGGTTCGGAACTATGGAAGAAACTGTACGCGAAAGCACATTATAACAACGTCTGAGAATTCCAGCCGGCCGTGGTGGCCGAGCGGTTCTAAGCGCTACAGTCTGGAACCGCGCGACCGCTACAGCCGCAGGTTCGAATCCTGTCTCGGGCATGGATGTTTGTGATGTCCTTAGGTTAGTTAGGTTTAAGTAGTTCTAAGTTCTAGGGGACTGATGACCTCATAAGTTAAGTCCCATAGTGCTCAGAGCCATTTGAACCATTTTGAGAATTCCACAATCGTGCTATTCTCTTTGATGAGGTTTTGTTTTCCTGCAGACAGTGTCATCATCAGAGACCAAGCAGTTGCTCGCGTTTCGTAAAGAAGAGGAAGATTCTCATTGAAGAACCCTTCCTCACATTCTCCATTCCCTGAAATAATCCAGGAATACCACGGAAAATGGAAGCCCCTTTCCAGAACAGAAGTGGAACCTGACAAGGAAAGCAGCACACACACTACACCTGCGGTCATTTTAGGCATCTCATATGGCCCTTTTATGGGCTCAGGGTTTAAGTGACCTGAGCTATATTCTTCCTGGTGTCGTCCGAACCTTATAGCACGTGGACAAGGTAGTACCTTTATGAAAGGTACGAGAACCATATTAAGTGATAACAAATAAAACAAGCGTGTTCTCTAGAAGCACATTAATTATATATCTCCCAGTTAAACATGAAAGAAAGCCAGCTTGTCACAACAAAGAATACACAGAGTTAAGAAAAAAATGGCATATGGCACATTTCTCTAATGGAGTTCTGAAAAGTACCAGTACAAATTAAAAACCCTATAAAACATGAGATGGTCTAAAACCACCCTAAAATTACGGAGTCCAGACCACGTGTTCTTTGGACCTGAATAATTTTATATCATCTCCCAACGTGACGTGAAACTCCAACATTGGTCCAAAACTACATACCAGACATTAATACATTAGCCCTATCCGACCAAAACTACATATCACACATTAATACATCAACCCTAAGCGAAGGGCACGCCAGTGGAAATGGATATCTCCCTCTGTTGCGTCCGCAGCTCGTGGTCTAGTGGCTAGCGTTGCTGCCTCTGGATCACGGGGCCCCGGATTCGATTCCAGGCCGAGTTGGGGATTTTCTGTGCCCGGGGACTGGGTGTTTATGTTATCCTCGTCATTTCATCATCATCATTTGTAGCAATGGCTAGATTGGACTGAGTAAAAAACTGGACTGTGTAAAAATTGCAACTCTGTACGAGCGCTGATGACTGCGCAGTTGAGCGCCCTACAAACCAAACATCACCATCATCATCATCATCCCTCTGTTGCCCTGATACTTCCCAAGTCAATATACTCGTGAATGTAATTCCTGGTTGTTTGATTTAACAAATTTTAGAAAATTCAACTGAATAAAGATTATATTTCAATACGAATGACTGGAAACAACAAAATGTATCAACTACTGGTGAATCTTCCGGGCTGTGTGGTCGTGGTCCATGAGGCATTTCGTTCAGAGCGGCCCTGGGCTTTTTCAAATGTGCCTCTGGTCCCGTTGAGTCGGAAGTCGGAGAGCGCTATAAGTGCCCTGATAAGTGAATATAATCGTCAGCGATAATTCTTGTCAGAGATAAGACTTAAATATCGAACCGTCGTCTTTCAAAGATAAAACTTAGCTATCGATTCTGTAGAGCTAATGCCGATTTATCAGTAAGTTTCGTGTCTTCTTCTCTGTTAAAATTGTTCTCATTTTCATATATTTCTATCTATTCGCTATTTAGCCGTAGATTATAGTAAGTCATTGTAGATAAAATTTTGGTTTCTGAAAACTTCACTACATGTTTTCTTGACTGAAAAGTTTCATGGACCACGGCCGTACAACCCGGGAGATTCATCAGAGTCTAAGACACCTTCACTTTATGAACAAGAATCAGGACTCTGTGATACATGCCAGGCCACACAAATATAGGGCTATGTATTCTAGCTGCTGCCGACTCCATCGGCACATACACACATACACACACCACAGTATACAAGCCGCTAACGGCCGGAAGCCCAGCGGCCAAATATCGTTGTGCACCCACGAACGAGTCTCTCGTCAAAGAAAGTAGAGCCCCGATGATATAGCAGCCACAAACTTAGAGAAGTAGAATGTCATCGAGATTCAATTCGTGCGTGAATAGAGGGATGTGAAAAATGGCTCTGAGCACTATGGGACTTAACGTCTTAGGTCATAAGTCCCCTAGAACTTAGAACTACTTAAACCTAACTAACCTAAGGACATCACACACATCCATACCCGAGGCAGGATTCGAACCTGCGGCCGTAGCAGTCCCGCAGAGGGATGTGAGTGGTGATTAAATGAGGGTAGATAAAATAGATTCCTTTTCACACGTCCTATTTGCGAGTCCTGTAATTTCGGGATTCTGCTAACTCTCCTACTACTGAAACCATGAAGTGCAAAGACATGTTACAGGGTGGAATGAACATCAAACAGCACTAACCTTGGATAATTAATCTAAGTTCAGAGCCAAAATTCGATTTGTGTCTTAGCATTGTGCCACATTTTTATATCACATGCAACTTATTAAGCATAAGCTCCAATATTATTGCTGACGAATTTATTCTAAACTATAAATATACTTTATCGACATCCTTAATTCTTTAATTCAATATCTCCTATTGTAATAATAGTATTGATCGTTTGAGTACGTCAACTTACCATCAAATACATTATCACAGGGAGTATCTTCGTCGTAGTTGCCAAACGGAGAGCTGAATCTGTAACAATGCAGGCATTAACATTAGAAAATGAAACTTAAAGGAAAACAGAATAGTCACTGTCATGAGATAGCAACAAGATAATTCATTCTCACAGAAAATTTAGAAAGCTTAAAAAAGCAGACTCAGTGGTTAAACAGTTGTGCAATCAATCATAGCAGCTGTACGAAAACCGCCAATAAAAGAAACTTACGAATATTAGCATTTAATGTCCAGTAAATGACGAGATTATTAGAGGTTCAAACAAGTTCAGACAGGAACAATCCTTTACGCAATTTAGGAATTCACGATAAACCCATACCTTGACGACTTAACAGTGATTTCAATCATGCTCCTCCTGAGTGGGAGCCACCTATGTACGGTTAGCCTATTCACCACAATTTTACAGGATTGAGTAATGTGGTAGAAGAGATGTTTGTCTGTTGGTAAAATTTAGAGAGCCCTGAAACATCCTATGCCTATCAGAGTACCACGTACCCACAGTATCATATGTAAAAGATACTCGTATAGAACTAAAATGTGAAAAGGAGGAGTTGATACGTACATTAAGACACAACACAAATTCAAAAACATTGAAAGAAGTAGATTTTGTAGTAATCAATACACAGCAGCGAGTGATTGTGAATTAATACTGAATAATAGTTCGCTTTTTATTGTAATTGTATGTAGCTTCCGAACGCGAAATTTTGAACTGTTTAAGAGGACTATAGCTTCCCTACCACGCTATCTGTTAGACACCAGAAAGCAGTTAGTCTGTGGTGACTTGAATGCGGTTTTCTTAAAGATTCCGACTGGAAAAATGACCTGTTAACCTTATTTTGATCCTACAATTTTACCTCAACAATAAAATTTCCTACTTCCTTGGATAAAACATTGGATCCCAGTTGATTATGTTTTATCTGATGAGCCTCAGAACAAAAAAAAACTCAGTAACAAATTCTCTCTCTGATAATGATGCACAGGTAGGGTAAATGAGACAGTATCTCACATATTACATACTTCTCAGTGGAAATCAGGAGGAACAATTAATGATCCCAAGAAAAACATTTTTTAGAATAGTTCACAAGATATGGCCTAAGACTTTATTCACTATGAATGAAACACTAAACGCAAATTTAATCTATTCTATTATAAATTCATACCATCATTTGAAAATAGTTTTCCACGTAAGATAATCAGGAAGGACATTCGAAAGCCATGTAAAGAAAACTTGGTTCAGTAGGGGGATTAAAGCATCTTGTGAAAAGTAAAGAGAAATGTATCTGATGGCAAGAACATGTAAAGGTCCTCAAGTAGTTGTACGCTACGCTACTCAAAATTAATCAGAAAAGTATTAATAAATCGAGAAACATCGATAGTATGTCAGTTATCAGTAATTGGCGTAAGAGACTTAAGGCTACATGGATTGTAGTAAAACAAGAGACAGGATAACAAGCTATGGAACTGGATAACATCACTGTTAATTTAAATGGCTGGGCTATAAACGATCACTCACAGCTATCATATATGTTTAACAATCATTTCTTAAGTGTATTAGAACTATAGGGACAAACAGTCCAAGAGAAAAATCAGAAGAGCATGTTGAACATGCAGCTTACATAAAATTCAATCATATGGATGTCTCACGCATTTCTCATCCTGAAATTAACTAAATTACATATTTTCTCAAAAATAAAAGCTCATCTGGATTTTTAATGGAGTTTCCAACAGAGTACTAAAGACTTGTTTCCATTCACAAACACTGGCTTTTATGAAATATATAGTGTATCAATGACGCAGGGTGTTTTTCCAGAGACTGAAATATTCCGTTGTCAAACCACTATATAAGATAGATGATAGATGTCAATAACTACCCACCCATTTCACTACTGACAACATATACTCACCAGATTTGACAAGCACAAAATAACAAATTAACACCAGCTGATATTTTCTGCGATCTGTCAAGGCATTTGACTCCATGAATGTCAACATTCTCCTGGATAAACCGAACTTTCATGGAACTGATTGTAATAGCAAACCAGTGGATAATATCATATCTAACTGAAATAATGCAGAAAGTTATACTTAGTAATTCAGTCAATGTAAGCGGGCGAGAGTCTTCTGACTGGGGAGAAATCATTTAGGGATTCCACAAGGCTCGATCTTAGTTCCACTATTCCTTCTCATATATGTAAATGACTTTCTGTCTAACATACAGAAACAAAATTATTTCTTTTTGAGAATGATACTAGTGCTGTAATCAATCCAAACCAACAGCTAGCCATAGAAGAAACGGTAAATATTGTTCTTGAAAGTATTAGTGAGTGGCTTTCTGTAATGGTCTCTCTCTGAATTTAAAAAAGACGATACTTCTTTGTGTCAGCATGATAATGCACATTGTCATAAAGCAACATGTGGGAGACAATTTTTGGACACTAACATTGCTGAAACGGACTGGCCTGCCCAGAGTCGCGACATGAACCAATGGAACACCTTCGGGATGATTTAGAATGTAGACTTCACTCGATATCCTAGCATCCAACATCACTACCTTCCTTGACTTATGTTCCTGACGAAGTATCGGCTCCCAAACCTCCACAGACATTCAGGTGCCTCGCTGAAAGAATCTCCAGAAGAGTTCAATCCGTCATAAAGGCAACATAAAAGCGATTCACCCCAACTGATGGCCACTAATAGGATGGATACTTTTGATCAGATAGTGTTATTGAGACCTTTATCAGATCGGACAAAGAGGGGGCTTCAACAGTATTCAACTACAAGTAACACTATTGATCTCAGGCTTGTTTGAATAGTGAGAGAGTCTAACAAGAATGCTGGCAAATCCCTCATAGGATCCACTTGAGTATTAACGCCTTATATGTCACGAAAATTTATTTTGACCATTTCAAGAGCTGATTTTTCAGGGAATATTATACGAATAGTCATCATCATCCTACCTATCGTTACTGTGAAAAGATAGAAATAAATTAAATTACAATGATAGTAGCTCGCAGAGAGGTGTATAAGTAGTCACTCTTTCCACAATTCACCCCTTTATAGTGATTCGAAGAATATAGATATACACTCCTGGAAATGGAAAAAAGAACACATTGACACCGGTGTGTCAGACCCACCATACTTGCTCCGGACACTGCGAGAGGGCTGTACAAGCAATGATCACACGCACGGCACAGCGGACACACCAGGAACCGCGGTGTTGGCCGTCGAATGGCGCTAGCTGCGCAGCATTTGTGCACCGCCGCCGTCAGTGTCAGCCAGTTTGCCGTGGCATACGGAGCTCCATCGCAGTCTTTAACACTGGTAGCATGCCGCGACAGCGTGAACGTGAACCGTATGTGCAGTTGACGGACTTTGAGCGAGGGCGTATAGTGGGCATGCGGGAGGCCGGGTGGACGTACCGCCGAATTGCTCAACACGTGGGGCGTGAGGTCTCCACAGTACATCGATGTTGTCGCCAGTGGTCGGCGGAAGGTGCACGTGCCCGTCGACCTGGGACCGGACCGCAGCGACGCACGGATGCACGCCAAGACCGTAGGATCCTACGCAGTGCCGTAGGGGACCGCACCGCCACTTCCCAGCAAATTAGGGACACTGTTGCTCCTGGGGTATCGGCGAGGACCATTCGCAACCGTCTCCATGAAGCTGGGCTACGGTTCCGCACACCGTTAGGCCGTCTTCCGCTCACGCCCCAACATCGTGCAGCCCGCCACCAGTGGTGTCGCGACAGGCGTGAATGGAGGGACGAATGGAGACGTGTCGTCTTCAGCGATGAGAGTCGCTTCTGCCTTGGTGCCAATGATGGTCGTATGCGTGTTTGGCACCGTGCAGGTGAGCGCCACAATCAGGACTGCATACGACCGAGGCACACAGGGCCAACACCCGGCATCATGGTGTGGGGAGCGATCTCCTACACTGGCCGTACACCACTGGTGATCGTCGAGGGGACACTGAATAGTGCACGGTACATCCAAACCGTCATCGAACCCATCGTTCTACCATTTCTAGACCGGCAAGGGAACTTGCTGTTCCTACAGGACAATGCACGTCCGCATGTATCCCGTGCCACCCAACGTGCTCTAGAAGGTGTAAGTCAACTACCCTGGCCAGCAAGATCTCCGGATCTGTCCCCCATTGAGCATGTTTGGGACTGGATGAAGCGTCGTCTCACGCGGTCTGCACGTCCAGCACGTACGCTGGTCCAACTGAGGCGCCAGGTGGAAATGGCATGGCAAGCCGTGCCACAGGACTACATCCAGCATCTCTACGATCGTCTCCATGGGAGAATAGCAGCCTGCATTGCTGCGAAAGGTGGATATACACTGTACTAGTGCCGACATTGTGCATGCTCTGTTGCCTGTGTCTATGTGCCTGTGGTCCTGTCAGTGTGATCATGTGATGTATCTGACCCCAGGAATGTGACAATAAAGTTTCCCCTTCCTGGGACAATGAATTCACGGTGTTCTTATTTCAATTTCCAGGAGTGTAGATGTAGACAGCAGAATCTATTGTACAACATAAGCCAATGATAGTAATAAAACGTCATAAACTTGTCAGAAAGTGCTTCAGAAGTCTAAGATTAATACTCAACACAAAATAGTGCCTTGAGAACCATGCAGTCTTTCGTGGAAGATTAGTGGAATACTTATCAACACTATGGTCCTGCTGAAAATCTTTATTGCTTTGAACAAGTCTTACAGGGCACAAAGTAAAGGATTTATTGTGTCTACTATTATTGTATGAGACTTCTCCTTTGTTTGAAGATCACAAACGTGTACAGGCACCACAGCACAACCGTCGGATCCTGGCAATGATGTCCCCAGTAACAATGAATCTTCCACATTTGGATTTCTCACAGGATGAAACTGAGCATCCGAAATACAAATATCTACGTACAGTCTCGTGCATTCAATCACTTGTCATCCATCATATTTGAAAAATTATTGCTTAAACCATAGACCGCAAGGAAGAGCTCTACTGATAGAAGTCAGTTGACGCCATTTATTTCCGACATGATGATACTACAGAATATACATATGTCCAGAGTTTCTTCTATTTACGTTAAGCTGTCGAGGAACTATGATAAAAATGAGAAAGTTGTTTGTATCTCCCTGTATTTAATGTAACTGTTCAAATCATGTACATCAAAACGTCATGGAAAATCGACTAGAAATACCAGAAAAGACCACCCATGCCATGTCATAGACACATTGTCAGAAAGAAATGATGTTTGACACTTTATTGCAGAGACATCCTTTTGCAGAGACTTCTTGCCTACAGAAAAAAAATGGTTCAAATGGCTCTGAGCACTATGGGACTCAACTTCTGCGGTCATTAGTCCCCTAGAACTTAGAACTAGTTAAACCTAACTAACCTAAGGACATCACAAACATCCATGCCCGAGGCAGGATTCGAACCTGCGACCGTAGCGGTCTTGTGGTTCCAGACTGCAGCACCTTTAACCGCGCGGCCACTTCGGCCGGCCCTATAGGCCCTATAGGCCCTATAGGCTATACAGTTATCAAGGAAATAAAATTGAAAGCAGCAATAAAGCGTGGATTACCGACACAAAATGACGTTGGTTGATTTTCCTCAAGGTGGAAATCAACTCGTTTTCTTTTGTCTTGAATACGATACGTACCACGACAGGTAACTCAGTTGGGAGAGGCGCGATTAAGGGTGCCCATCCTGTTCGTGAGATTCACGACAGATTTGGAATCGCACTGTCAACAATGAGTGATTTAACGATGAAAATAACGGCTGAACATTAGGAGTACTCTGTATCAGCTAAGAATGGCGAGTATATCGACACCGATTAGTTCAACATGTGTGTATGCCACACAGGATACCGTTCCTCCTCCCTGCAGCTGCCTCTAAAAGACTGACGCACACTCCGAGAACATACTTCAAACAGGTTTCTAATGGGATATATTCACCAGCAATACATTGTGTAGTTTTTAAGTTGCGCCGGCCGTAGTGGCCGAGCGGTTCTAGGCGCTACAGTCTGTAGCCGCGCGACCGCTACGGTCGCAGGTTCGAATCCTGCCTCGGGCATGGATGTGTGTGATATCCTTAGGTTAGTTAGGTTTAAGTAGTTCTAAGTTCTAGGGGACTGACGACCTCAGCAGTTAAGTCCCATAGTGCTCAGAGCCATTTGAACCTTTTTTTTTTTCAAGTTGCTGTACATATATGAAGCGGATTATCAGTCTTCTGACTTATTTGATGCTGCCCACAGCGACTCTCCCTCCCGTGTCGATCTAATCATCAGAGAGGTATTTAGACTCAACGTTCTGAACTGTTTGTTGGATTTAATCCATCTTCTCTAATATTTTAAAACATGTCCAATCATTATATCACTTCTTATAATCATTGTTTTCCACGTATCTCTTTCATCGTCGATTTCGCGGTGAACCTCCTTCTTTCTTACCTTTTGAGCCTACTTAATTTTCAGCGCCCTTCTACAGTACCACATCTCAAACGATTCGAATCTCGTTTTCCTGGTTTTCCAACGGTCTGTGGTTCACGTCCATGTAGTGCTGTGACCCAGACGTACATTCTCAAACTGCTTCCTCATGTCAAGGCCTACGATTGATATTATGAGACTTGAAACTTCCTGGCAGATTAAAACTGTGTGCCCGACCGAGACTCGAACTCGGGACCTTTGCCTTTCGCGGGCAAGTGCTCTACCATCTGAGCTCAGATGGCAGAGCACTTGCCTGCGAATGGCAAAGGTCCCGAGTTCGAGTCTCGGTCGGGCACACAGTTTTAATCTGCCAGGAAGTTTCATATCAGCGCACACTCCGCTGCAGAGTGAAAATCTCATTCTGGATTATGAGACTTGTTTAGCGAGGAATGACCACTGTGCGTGTGCTAGTCAGTTTCCCATATCCTCTTACTTCGTCCGTCATGTCTTGTTTTGCGCCCTTCACATGTTCCACTACGTAGGCTCCAAGTTAATCAATTGCTAGTCTCATTTCTGTTGTGCCTCATACTTTCTTCTTTCTTTTGGTTTACTGTCAACAAATACTCAGTGCTTCATTCCATTAAACAAGTCCTGTAATTGTTCTCTACTTTCACTGTGGGTACCCATATCATCAACGCATCTTATCATTGATATTTTTCACCCTGAGTTTTAATCCCTCTCCTGAACCTTTCTTTTATTACCGTCATCTCTTCTTCGTTCGCTGAACTTGCTGAACAGCTGGGGAGGAAGACACCGCCGTTCACTTAAAGCCCTTTTTAATACGAGCAGTCCCCTCTTGCTTTTCCATTCTTATTGTTTCCTCTCGGTTCTTGTACATAAGGTACATTAACCGTCTTGAAATTACGGCTTATGCCTATTTTCCTGGAAATTTCAAATGTTTTATACCACTTTGCATTGTCAAACACGTTTTCTAGGTCCTCAAATCGTATGAAAATGTCTTGATTTTCCTTAAACTTTGACTCCATTATCAAGCCCAACATCAGGACTGTCTCTCTAATGGGTGTATCTTTCCAGAAGCCAAACTGCTTCCTCATGTCAAGGCCTACGATTGATATTATGAGACTTGAAACTTCCTGGCAGATTAAAACTGTGTGCCCGACCGAGACTCGAACTCGGGACCTTTGCCTTTCGCGGGCAAGTGCTCTACCATCTGAGCTCAGATGGCAGAGCACTTGCCTGCGAATGGCAAAGGTCCCGAGTTCAGATCCTTAGTTTTCTTCTCCATATCACGTATTTTATTTCTGCTTCCACCAGCTTCTAACTGATTGCGGGGTATTTTTGGCATTTATCTGCCTCTGCGATCGTCAGAACTGATGATATCTTTATCGAAAGTCCGATGGTATGTCTCCAGCCTCATAGTGTCTACACACTAGCTAGAATAATTGTTTGGTTGCCGCTTCCCCCAGTGTTTCAGGAATTCCGAAGGAATGTTATCTGTTCTTTATGATTTGTTTCATCGTAAGTCTTCCAAAGCTCCGTCAAATTCTGACTCTAATACTATCTTCCAAATCAGCTCTTCTTCTATCACGTCAGAGCATTCCTTCCCTTGCAGCTATGGGCTTGTATCGTTGACGTCTATCTGTTATATAAATTACGGAACATGTTTTATGATCAAGTATTACGACGTTTCTGGAGAACGAAAAACTTCTCTACAATAATCAAGAAGGCTGCTGCGAACAGAGGTCTTACGAAATCCAGGTCCCACTGTTTGTCCATGACATCCAGAACGCCGTAGACGTCAGTGCTAAGTTTGATACCAGTTCCAAGACTTCAGGAAGGCATTTGATTCAGTTCCAAACTGCTGTTAAGCGAAAAAACGTACGAGCTTACAGAGTATTGGACCAGATTTTTTACTGGATCCAGGACTTCCTTGCAGATACAGTTTGACACGTCGCTCTTAGTGGAACAAAATCGACAGATGTAAAGGTAATTTCAGGAGTATTCAAAAGAAATATGGCAGGACGTTACTGTTTACAATGTACATAAATAACCTAGTGCATAGCGTCGGCAGTTCCATGAGGCAGTTTGCTGAGGATGGGGTTGTCTATAAAAATGTAGGAACGCGAGATAAATGTGGCGAACTGCAGGAAGACATGCAGTGGATTGGTGAAAGTTGCGGAGACTGGCAGTTGCCCCTGAACGTAAATGAATGTAACATATTGCGTTTAAATAGGCGAATAAATCCACTAATGTACAATTACAATTTCGGTGACAAATTAATGGAAACAGTAACTACCGTAAAATACCTAGGAGTAACTATCCGTTGCAATAGAAAGAGGAATGACCACATAAAGCAAATAATAGGTAAAAAGCAGATGCCAGTTTGAGATTCATCAGAAGAATCTTATGGAAATGTAATTCATCCACGTAAAAAGTGGCTTATACAACAGTTGTTCGACCGATTCTTGAGTATCGCTTATCAGTGTGGCAACCTTACTAAGATGGATTAATAGAAGAAACAGACAAGACAGAACGGAGCGCGGCGCCAGAGCACTGCGGAGATGCACAACAAAATCCAGTGACAGACGATACAAGAGAGGCGTTGTGCATCACGGAGAGATTTATTATTGAAATTCCGAGAGAGTAACTTCCAGCAAGAATTGGGCAACAGATTACTTCCTCAAACAAAAGTTACGTGAGATGACCACAACAAGAGCATGCGAGAAATTAGTTCTAATACGGATGTACACAGACATTCATTCTCCCTATGCACCATTCGCGAATGGAAAAGGGAAGGGGGATCAGGCAGTGGTACCAGCAGTATCCCCTCCCTACACGTCAACGTGGCTTGCGGAGTATAGAGGTAAAGGTAGAGGCCTTCAGCATGCTGTTTCCATACATCCCCTCTCACCTCTAGGTTTAAAAGCGAAATTTCCTTTTTAGTCTGTGTTGCTGCCATTTCTTTCAATGTCACCGAAAGTTATTTTGGCTTTTTTATGTGCTGAGTGATTAATAGAGCCAGGATTTCAAGTTTTTAACGTTATAGAACTTAAAATCGCACTAAAAGGCTACATGTGCCTAAAGAGGACTTTCATGGAAAAAGTAGGGCTAAAAAACAGTTTTATAAAAAACAGTTTTTAAAGAGATTTCCTGAATTAAGAAGGAACATAAATGACGCGGATTTACAGATTTTATGAAAAGATATTATATATATATACATTGCACTGAAATCAAGAATGTATACGGTCGCCTGTCTTTATAACTCTATTAGCGTACCCGCTAATGCTTCGCAAATGCTAAATATGTATAGGAATTGGATATACGTCCTGATCTCCTCCTCTCACTGTCCATCTCCTCCTCTCCCCCTGTCCTTTTTCTCACTCCCTCTCGCTGACTTTGGGCATTGTTTATTGTGGTAGATAACGAAACCTTGATTTGGAATTGTAGTCGCTTAAAATAAGTGGGTAAATCATTGGTGATAATTGGTTACGGGGTATGAGAGACCTCTCCTGATGCTATATCTGTGAGAACAGTAGCTTCAATGACAGTATTTCGCATAATTTTAATCTGCAAACGGGTAGGATTACAAGCTTCAGATGGTTCAGATTCTGCAGTGACATTCCAGTCATAAGCCGATAAGCCATAAATACAACTTTCCTGTTTTCTGTTAAGACCGACTGCGAGGAAGAAAATAAAATATCACATAGTTGTGTATACAATTACTGTGTAAAATTATATACAAAGAGAAATAATATATATCAATATACAGAGTGAGCCACCTAACATTACCGCTGGATATATTTCTTAAACCACATCAAATACTGACGAATCGATTTCACAGACCGAACGTGAGGAGAGGGGCTAGTGTAATTGGTTAATACAAACCATAAAATAATGCACGAAAGTATGTTTTTTAACACAAACCTACGTTTTTTTAAATGGAACCCCGTTAGTTTTGTTAGCACATCTGAAAATATAAACAAATACGTAATCAGTGCCATTTGTTGCATTGTAAAATGTTAATTACATCCGGAGATATTGTAACCTAAAGTTGACGCTTGAGTACCACTCCTCCGCTGTTCGATCGTGTGTATCGGATAGCACCGAATTACGTAGGGATCCAAAGGGAACGGTGATGGACCTTAGGTACAGAAGAGACTGGAACAGCACACTACGTCCACATGCTAACACCTTTTTATTGGTCTTTTTCGCTGGCGAACATGTACATTACCATGAGGGGTGAGGTACACGTTCGACGGGCGTTTCATAGGACATGGAGGACGCATAAATTGGCCAGCCCGTTCTACTGATCTTACACCTCTGAACGTCTTTCTGTGGGGTATGTTAAAGGAGAATGTGTACCGTGATGTGCCTACAACCCCAGAGGATATGAAACAACGTATTGTGGAAGCCTGCGGCGACATTACACCAGAAGTACTGCGGCGTATACGACATTCATTACGCCATAGATTGCAATTGTGTGCAGCAAATGATGGCCACCACATTGAACATCTATTGGCCTGACATGTCGGGACACACTCTATTCCACTCCGTAATTGAAAACGGAAACCACGTGTGTACGTGTACCTCACCCCTCATGGTAATGTACATGTGCGTCAGTGAAAAAGACCAATAAAAAGGTGTTAGCATGTGGACGTAATGTGCTGTTCCAGTCTCTTCTGTACCTAAGGTCCATCACCGTTCCCTTTGGATCCCTACGGAATTCGGTGCTCTCCGATACACACGATCGAACAGCGGAGGAGCGGTACTCAAGCGTCAACTTCAGGTTACAATATCTACGGATGTAATTAACATTTTACAATGCAACAAACGGCACTGATTACGTATTTGTTTATATGTTCAGATGTGCTAACAAAACTAACGGGGTTCCATTTAAAAAAACGTAGGTTTGTGTTAAAAATCATACTTCCGTGCATTTTTTTATGGTTTGTATTAACCAATTACACTAGCCCCTCTCCTCACGTTCGGTCTGTGGAATCGATTCGTCAGTATTTGATGTGGTTTACGAAATATATCCAGCGGTAACGTTAGGTGACTCACCCTGTATATGGAGAAACAATTTGTCTAATGGTTTAAATTCCCTGCTATTTTACTCTACACTGACTGCAAGAAACAAAACGAAACCCCACATTCTCATAGCAGAGCATTTTCTTTCTCATAATCGCTTTTAACAGAACACCTGTACATTTTTGTTTATAAAAATGTAATGTATGTGTTACCCTGAATGTTTATTAGTGAAAAAAGTGTTAAAAAAATGAAGTAAATCGATCAAGAACTTTTCGAGATTCTGGGTAACAACGTTATACGTCGACTTGTCTTTATCTAGTATAGTCGATTTCAAATATATATTTATACACCACATATATTTAAAAATATGTAGCCTGTGTCCGTCCGTAGGTTTATTAGCGTGTCGTATGAAAATCTGAAGTACATGGGTCAAGAATTTTGGGAGATTTTGCTAACAACACTGCAGGACCCGTGTTAAATGCCAAGCACCGCTGGGGATATTTTCGTGGCGGAAAGGCGGTGACGGGGATTATTCGGCGAATTGGATAGCTACCTGTGGATGTAAAGCAGGGGTCCCATCGACTGAGAAGCTGACAAACTCTTGGGAAATAGTTGTACTGATCTCGCACGCTCCACAGTGCATCCTACTGGTGCCACTGGTAGACGGAAGAGAAGGTGGCCGGTCGACGTAGAACGGTCCGAAATGCGGAGGTGGTAATAGTACATGCAGAATCTGTTCTTGCGATGACCATTTTATCTTCAATTTCTTCACATTTTTTCCTACAGCCATTTCGCTTTAGCTTCCCTGCACTTTCTGTTCATTTCATTCCTGTATGACTTATATTACTGTAGAGCTTTCTTTCCCTGAATATTATACGTTTCCTTTTCTAGTCAATCTTCTGTTACCCAAGGGTTCTTCACAATTCTGACTCAAACTTGCGTCCTGCCATCCTAATTTAGGTTTTCAGTGATTTCCCTAATTCGGTTCAGGCAAGTGCCTGGATTGTTCCTTTGAAAGGGCGTGGCCGATTTTCTTCCTCACCCTTTCCTAACTCGAGCTTGTGCTCAGTCTCTAATGACATCGTTGATGACGAGACGTTAAACACTAATCTCGTCCTCCTCCTCCTCCTCCTCTTCACAGTTATCTTCCTTGTATCTCTACTTGTCTGTTCAAATACCGTAATTGCCCTTTTTAGCGACGTCCATTTCTTTTCAACTGAAATATCTACTATGGTATTTTTTATGGCAGTATCTACAGCCTCAGAGAACTTCAATGGCACATCGCCATTCCTCAATACATCAGTACACCCCTTCCCTTCACAGTGATTTTCCTGAGAATTCTCTTTAACTCCAGTCTTTTCTTTATTATTAATTAATTCCAATATGACTGTATATCTACTTCTGGCTGCGTTTAACAGTCCAGTATCTGGTTTCGGGATCTTTGTCCCACCATGGTGTAACGTAACTAGCATCTTCCCGATACGATGGAACACAAACAAAAAGCGTGGACTAAGAGTTTTTTTAGTAGAAAGAGGAGCGTCTCTGAGGCGCTAAGATCGAGAGACAATAAGCAGCACCATGTTTTTTTTTTCTTTTTAATATTCAGGTCATTCGGATTGTTTTATACAGAGAGTATAACTGGGAAGACGAGGAATCCAGTTTGTACTTATAACAAACAAAAATTTCTGTACAGTAGAATACCCTTCGTACTTTGCGTGCCGTGAAGTTTCACCATATACAGTGTGTTCCAAACCTTCAAGGTCAAAACACTATAGATGATGGAGGATCCTAAACCGGGTTTTTTCAAACGAAAAATGAAGATCGAAGTTAAATATATTATTTTTTAATTGACGTACACAACTTATACCCTACAGTAAACAACTTAAGCTCATGGCAAGTGTTCAGAGTGAGGTCCACCCGTATAGTTGCAGGGAATGGATAGTCCATTCATAAAATTGAACTCCGGATTCCGAATCTTGAGGCCTCATTGCTTGTACACGTTGTTTACGAAAGGAATGTAAATGCTGCTACACCAGTACTCTGCACACTGTATTCCTCGTAACATGCGTTTCTCGTGGAATTTGACGTATGTTTATTCACAATCTTCTCCAAAACGATCTAAAACCATCTCCTCAAACTTGTACTGAGCGAATAATTCTTTGCCAAGAACGTTGACCAAGTCTCTGTGGTTTGAACAACACAGTTCCTCTTAGTTTTCTTTTCAGTTTCTTCCAATTCGGGTGAGGAATGTTGCGAAACGTTTATCTCCACATTCGTTCAACTTCTGGTCACTGCTTATTTCTGCACCATATAGTATACACACGACTCATTATTTGCAAACAACTGTAGACTCTCCCATGGATACAATAGAGATTGTGTACTCTCTCCCAAGGCAGCAGCACAAGTCTTGATGCAGTAAGCAGTTATTTGTTATGGAACATAACCAGTTTAAAAACAAGACTTGGAACCATCTGAAATATTCAGTTCCGACTATTCGTTTTTCATATGGAAACATTGTCTCTATGTATAATCTTGACCCTAAATAAATGAGACACCCTGTATAGGTGCCAGAGCGGTGAGCGAGGTCAGTCAGTTCCCAGACTTCAAGGGACGGTACTAACTGTTAACGATTTCTAAAGGCACTCGCCTGTGTGAGTCTACTGGAAGAAGTCGGGAGACTGTCGTCGTTTGAACAGTGAGTCTGTTAAGCAGTGAGAATTACTTTTCATCCCGAAACACGTTGGTGAACGGCTAGTCAGTGTGTAATTCCTAACTGAAGATCCACATTTCATATGTGCTATTCACAGGAAAGTAACAAGAAAATCAACAGGTATAGGTGAAAATCGCGAAGCAAGCTTATCGCTGGCCGATAGGATTAGCAATTGAGCTGGTTCACTTGCTTTTGAGTAAATGTTTTAGAGAGGGAGGCCATAACTGTTTCGTAACCAGGATACGTGATCTTGGGATGAGCTATCCATCCACTGCCTGTTAACGAGCAACATAAACTATCGCCCTCATAATGGAAGCCATGCGTCGTGGCATGGACTCCACGAAACACCGAAAGCTTTGAAAAATCATCCTGGGCCATTGCCGCTTAACCAGCACTCAAAACTCACTGAAGTCAATCGCAGATGCAGCCAAGTGATTACAGAATGTATTGACACGCTTCACTCAATGGTGTCCCAGTTTGCTCAGACACAACGAGGTAAGGTAACCTGTTGAACCACAGAAGCACCCTCATGTCCATGTCATGTCTGTCAAGCCATTGTGGAAAGATTCCGAGACCTTAGTAGGGTGCTCTTTTTGCTTACTGCACACTCTAAGAGAAAAAAAGAGACGCACCACGAAGAAATTATCCGAATGGGACGGAAATCGGTAGATGTGATGTAAATGTACAAACAAACAAATGATTACAATTTCAGAAAAATTGGGTAAATTATTGAAGAGAAAAAGTTTCACAAATTGAGCAAGTCAGTAATGCGTTGCTCCACCTCTGGCTCTTATGCAAGCAGTTACTTGGCTTGTCATTGATTGATAGAGTTGTTGGATGTCCTCCTGAAGCATATTGTGCAAAATTCTGTCCAGTTAGCTCGTTAGACAATCAAAATCGCGCGATGGTTGGAGGGCCCTGCCCATAATGCTCCAAGCGTTCTCAACTGGAGAGAGATCCGGCGACCTTGCTAGCCAAGTCAGGGTTTGGCAAGGACGAGGATAAACAGCAGTCACCTTGTGCAGGCGGGCGTTATCTTGCTGAAATGTAAGCCCACGAAGGCTTGCCATGATGAGCAACAAACCGGTAAGTAAAATACCGTCGACGTCCTACTCTGCTGTAAGGGTGCGCGGACGACAACCAGAGGGGACACACTATGAAGAGAAATTGCACTCCAGACTCCTGGTTGT
This sequence comes from Schistocerca cancellata, assembly GCF_023864275.1. Classification (NCBI taxonomy): domain Eukaryota; kingdom Metazoa; phylum Arthropoda; class Insecta; order Orthoptera; family Acrididae; genus Schistocerca; species Schistocerca cancellata. The sequence continues at coordinate 441,855,552 of NC_064629.1, read as the reverse complement.
CGAGCCGTAAGGCGGGCGATAGCCAGGTTGGTAACGCACCGCTGCCTGGGGTATCTCCAGACACGTCTTCGGCCTTGAATCTCTTTGACTGGAGTACAATGAGTTCCGCTTCGAAATATGCCCCGATGACCAGCGAAGACGTTTCTGGAGACGCCCCGGGCAGTGGTGGGATACCAGCAGACTGTCGCCCACCATACGGCCTGACAGCCACGAGTGACGTTATAGGATGCCATTTATTTTCACAGCAGGACCCCTTTGGTTGTTATCCGCGACATCCTTGTAGCACATGGTATGTTCATAATATTCTGCGCCACGTTTTGTTGCTCTTCATGACAAGTCATACTGGGCATACACTTCAGCAAGATACGCTGCCCGCACAAGGCGAGAGTTTCTATTGCTTTTCTTCACGCTTGCCAAACCCTACCTTGGCCAGCAAGGTCACAGGATCTCTCCCCAATTCAGAACGTTTGGAACATTGTGGGCAGGGTCCTCCAACCATCTCAGGATTTTGACGATCTAACGCGCCAATTGGATATAATTGGCAACACTTTTTTGTCTTAGTATGTACATTTCGCCAGGGGAATTGTGTAGACCAACACGATTGGGCACTTGCTTCCTTCATCGTTGGCTGTTGAGAGACGGTCAGAGGTTCTACACAATCCCATTAAACGTCCGCCATAAGGAAATCCCTTAATCGCCTGTCTGGAAAGTGCACTGCTGGCAAATGGGCCTCATCCGGTTTTCGACGTACTCGGTACATTTCCATCCGCATGTAATAGAAAGTACCGCAATTCATAACGCGTTATTTTTGCGTGCTTAGGGCGTCCAGTGGCAGTTTCTCTGCGTCCAAACTAATCTGTTTACCCTGTGCCGTACGGTGAACAGAGATACACGTATTTGGCGAATGCATCTATACCACATAGCATTATGGTGGTTCTGGATGGTATGGCTGCTCATTTCTTATATTTGATGTCCAACCATGAATTTAGTCTTGATCCGGTGCATGATGGTTCCTCTATCCAGTGTTACAATCTGTGATAAGTGACCACTACCCATCTCTTCAACACATCGTTGTCCACAGCACCTGAAACTGGAGGCAGCGGTTTTCTTCTACTCGAGATATACACAGACACAGGCAAAAACCAGCACTCTTATACACCAGTTACACGTAAAAGCAGCCGAGCGGTTCTAGGCGCTTCAGTCTGGAACCGCGCGACCGCTACGGTGGCAGGTGAGAATCCTGCCTCGGTCATGGATGTGTGTGATGTCCTTAGGTTAGTTAGGTTTAAGTAGTTCTAAGTTCTAGGGGACTGATGACCTCAGATGTTTAATCCCATAGTGCTCAGAGCCATTTGAACCATTTTTTAACCTAAAAACACCATCTGATAACCTACATTGCCAAATACTATTATCCTTAGGCTTTTGGTGATTTTAGCTACAGCTGTGTTAGCAAAACTAGTTATAAAATTTGGAAACGTCTGTTTCTAAAAGAGACAAATAACTCTGAAATTCTTTACCCAAACGTGATTCAAGATGCCTGTGCCAGCATCAGAGGAATTACTTTTGTTTCGTACAAACATTTTAAAATATATTCTAATTATTCTAATGACGAAGTACTAGGTATAAGTAGTTTTGTTATTAATGGTGTGATTTCTGTTTATTATTTTAATTATTATTTCATTTTCTTGTAGAATATTCATTCGTTTTTAGTAGCTTGTCTTGTTTAAAAGTGTGAGTGGACGTTCCCAGAAAATCAGCATCAACTACATGTATTGATTTCCTTCCAATTTTTATTGGAGGTTTTTTCCTTCAAGTGCATGTTCCCGACATGAAAACGAAAAGTCACAGCATCTTCTTCCTGTCGGTTAAATTTCGCGTCTGTAGCACGTCATCTTCGTGGTGTAGCAATTTTAATGGCCAGTAGTGTAATTTTTCAGCATTTCCCCTGACCGGCATCTTCAAGTGAGACATTGTTGCGTAGACTCTCCCAGCTGTTCGGTAGCAGTCCAGAGGAGAATACAATTAATCCGGTAATGTTAAATAGTAATTCCTATAAAGCAAAACATTCAAGAAATCTGATCGATCATCGATAAAGCTGAATCAAATTTATTATTACGTGTAAAGGCTTTGGGTTGACATGTAATCATTTCTTCTGTATGCCACCTGCTTTTCATTGCTTCATAGTTGGTGCGTGCTGACGTTTTATCAGACCTTCGATGAACTATTTACTGGGTACACCTATTTTTCTTTCATCCAGTGTTGTGCATGCTCCAGTTTTTCACTTTCCAGAGCATATCTGTAAAATTTTTAACTTTGCACAGTTGAAGGAAGGTGATGACTCAGTTTTCTTCCCCAAGAGCCAACAGAAAGTGTCGTTCTGTCGTAGTGATTCAGTGCGGAAGTTTAGTACGGTGGATAACTGTGGATGGATAAAGGACTCAGAGCTAGACGAACAATGGAAGCGGAAACGTTCGAAAAAACTATCTCCAGAAAGAGGTAAGTGGCGCTCTGTCTAGTCCACGGCTAGAACAGCAACATGTCAATGAACGGACAATTTCTTCTGGAAAGCAGCTGGATGCCCGTGGCGTACCAACGCGAGCTGCAGGAATTGTTCTCCGCGGCTTTCAAAGGACAATGCTCGCTGCAGCAGAGAAACAGACAAGAAAACACGGAGGTACATGGGCACAGATAAGAAATGCGACAGCTCAAGTGGCCGCCTGTGTTAGGGAATCGTGTCTTCGTTTCGTTAAAGAGCGCAGGAGCACGCTGCGGCAGCGTCTGCAGGATCACGGCGCTCCGCGGCCGCAACTGATTTGGCTTCACGAAATCTGGAAATGAAATGTCTCACGGCGACGCAGTACGTGAGCGGCAGAAAGTTGCCGCCTGACCTCCGATGCACTTCATGGCTACGATCGGCGTTTAGTTCCACGCCAGGGACGCCGACAAACACCTCCGTTTTGTGAACGTGCCAGAGGGGTGCGTGCAAGTACATAACGACTTCAGAAAGTAAGTTACACATGTCACACAAAGACCATTGCGCAACTAGAGTGGCGCATTGTCAGAAGAGATAACATGTTCCGGGTTTCCTAGAGACAGTTCTGCTACCGTGCGGATAACAGGTGCTTCACAGCGTGCGACTGAAGTGGAGCGGCAACTGGAAACGTACTCAAAGTTGAAGTAAGCGGTACCGTACGATTCTTGTGGGCAAAACGTCTACACTGTACACGGATTCACCGTGAAAGTCTGGTAGTATGAAATTTAATGTCGCGTCCCGCCTTAGTGAAAAGGCGCCAACAAATTTTACCATGGCTGCGCAGACTTGGGTGACGCTGATTGGGAAGTAGATCTTACACCACGTGATTTCCATCTGTTCGGTTAGCTGAAAGAACGTCTGGGGAGAAGAGATTTTATAATGATGGTGACGTTCACACAACTATTCTCGAATGGATCCGTCACCAAGGAACGGATTTCCATCGTCGAGGAATTGTACGGCTGATAGAGCGTCCCGGCCGTTGATGACACAGATGTGGTGACGATCATGAAAAATGTTGTTACGTATCTGTGTCACCGTCAAGTGTGCTGCATTATTCAGTAAAATTTACTTGACCTCCCGCAATACTTACAAAACTTACTTTTTCAAGTCCTCTCGTAACAAGTGATAATATGAGGTAGCTGCCCCTACACCTCCATCTATCCCGACCGTCAAGATATCAATTCTCCACGAACTTACTTAGGAAACTATCTACTACACACGATATCAATGAAACTGTTGGGTTAATGTAGCTCACAAAATGATATTAATAAAATTATGTGCTAAAAGATATTAGTTTTATGCATTTTCTCCGTCGAGCTCAATCGTCTGGTCCAGCGAGATTCCTTTCGTTTCATTTCTAAGAAAGACTCTCCAAAACAAATTTTCCCTTCGAAGTACTTTAGTAATTTCAGAAAACAGAGAAAAGGCACGACCATGAGATATTTCGAAACCTGGAAGAAAAATTAAACTTGCTGCTAGAGGCAGGAGGTCATGAAAAAGGAATCGCTGCTTATAATAAGACGACTGCTGCCACAGAAGTCACTGGTGAGGCAACAGTGCGTCTACTGAAAATAATGTCAACGAAAACAGTGCAAAGAAAGTAGCAAAATTGATCGATAGTGGTTATTTTGGTTGGAAAATGCAACCAGATCCTTTAAGATTTTTTAAATGGTTTATTATTCCCTCAACCAGCATTCGAGACACAGCAGGATCATCGTCAGATGTTCGGCATTCATAGAAACTACCTTTTACACCGCGTGCTGCTCAGGGTTGTATGGACGCCTGTGACATGTGCGAGCTAAAATCGTGCAAATCGGTGGCAGAATATTGTGTACCAAAGCAAACATTTTCCAAAATGTTTCTGAAATGGTGCGTAAATGTGAAAATATTTCGTTGTTATGCGAGTAGTACACAAAATTTAGATAAATTCAAGCATTAAATAAGGATTTGAGAAATCACAAAATATTATAACGTTAAGATTCGTGTAAAATACAACGAAAACCTGAAGACAGACTTCATATTCAGTTGATATGTGAAAGAATTCTGCAGTGACAAAGTCATAGCACGAAGTTTGCCAGTAATGATGACATTAAAAAAACTGGACAAGTGCGTAGGACTCGTGCTCTGAGTGTTCCGTAAAATCTTAATTACATTTATGTACTGATGAGTGACTTTGCATCAAAATAATGACGTAAGCCGGCCGCTGTCGCCGAGCGGTTCTAGGTGCTTCCGTCAGGAACCGCGCTACTGCTACGGTCGCAGGTTCGAATCCTGCCTCGACCATGGATGTGTGTGATGTCTTTAGGTTAATTAGGTTTAAGTAGTTCCAAGTCTAGGTGACTGTTGACCTCAGATGTTAAGTCCCATAGAGCTTAGAGCCATTTGAACCACATGACATAAATAGTCGTATCTTTTGATTACATTAATTTAGAAGCTTAATTTCTTTACACGCCAAGCGACCATAGTATTTGATATAAATTTCAGCTTGATACCTCTACACGTTCCTGAGAAAAAGGGCTCTTAACGTAAGGACAGACGGACGGACAACCAAGTAATCCTGTAATGATTCCGTTTTCGCCGATTGAAGTGCGGTACCCTAAAAGTGTAAAAAAATGTAACTGGGATCTTTTTTACGCTCTGAAATGTTCGTTAATTTGTATATGATGACATGGCAATGATTGTCAGAACCTAAACATGAATTATTGGTAGTCAGTACAAAACGCGTGTAGTATTCCATATTGAATTGTTGTTTGAAATTAACATTCGTCGATTCATAGAATGTGGACTGTAACTTATCAAAGCCACCACCTTGCATGTACGTAGAGTCCTTCACACTGATGGAGTCGTGACACTGCGTCAAGGGACAGCCACATTATATTCGGGTACCCGCCATCATACGCGAGATCCAAACACACGAACGATATGGAGTCAATACTGATGGTGGAAGAACTTATAATTAGTATTTCACAAGGGGGAAGAGAAATTGTGATGAACGGGTTCTAGTCATCAGACTGGGCGAATATCCCAGGTTAATTCTGAAATTCATTTACATAGTCTTATGGAGTGACGGCATGTGACAATTTTGGTGGTGATCAGTCCCCCATGTGAACACCCCGAGTTCGTTCAGCAGCACCAGTCGTGCTGTTTGAAAGAACTAGCCTAGATGTCAGCATCTGCACCTTCTCTCTCATTATCATCAACACAAACATAACACTATTCTATCCACATACTCATCAGTCAGCTACACTAAAATAGTTACACTCAGGGTACCAAACACGACAAGCGTAGAAGTGGTGTCAACAGGAAACTTTTGCACCAGGCAAACTCTTGTGATAAAAAAATTGTGAGGGCGAATTCGAAGAACCTAATAGAGGCAACTTTTACTTTAAGTTCTGTAGCGCGTCGAGTGGTACGATTGATTTCCCCGCCTCCAGAGTGCCATTTTGTATCGAGTGTTACGCATGAGGTGGCTGCTAGTGAACGGACATCGCACACATGTGACTGCCGCGAGCGCGACCGTGGACGAGCAGGTGGCCAGCACTGACGCCGGAAGTCAGTCAACAGCAGCAAGTAAAACCAACATCTTCCGGAAGTCAGCCCAGTCGTTACGGTGGAAGCGATGGACGAGCCTGCCGTGAGTCACCAGGGGCCGGATTGGCAAAGCGGCCGAAGTGTTCTAAGGGCAGGCTGTACCTGAAACTGTTGGAGTCAGTTGCTGCACGGAGCCGAACGAGCGAGTTCTGGGCCGAGCCGACAGCGAGGGCCTCGAGAAACTGGTGTGCTGCGATACTGTCAGCAGTACGTCACTACGGTCTGTGCAGGGCGTGGCTGCTGTGTGGACACAACAACCTGGTGGAATGGACAGTGTCTTTTTCCGGCCGGCTGGACAGCAATCTCAGTAGAGCCGGAGAAAGGGGATTCTGCATGTCAAGAAGAGAACTATCTAAGTGCTTTTGCAGCAAACGGCTTCAATCTGTTGGTTTTGTGGTTGATACAGGGCACTGTGTGGTACAAGAGTGGTGCATTGTATGTACTTGCTAGCTTCGTTCATCACGGAAGTCTGTTGTTGTTAAGTGATAATATGTAGTTGTTTATTGATGCCGCACAGGAGTGTGGGTGTGGGTACGGGTGCTATGACCGCAAGCAGTTCAATTTCTTAATCACAAACTGTGAGTGTTATTAATTGTGTTAATACTAAAGTGTTTTGTTGAAACTACACCATTAGCGTTGTTACTGAGAGTCCATTTTGTTACTTGTTCTAAGAGATTAACCTGTTGTTTGTACTAGGGTGTAATAAACTACTAAGGTATATGTGTGTAAGTAGTTTGGTAGAGTTTGGTAGCTGTCTGCGGATGGTGGTATTAGTAGGACCAACGCATAGTTGTTTATGATCTTAGTTAAGTCAAAAGGTTATTTTACCATCTTCTTTCCTGCTGCTGAAGTGGTCTCAGATATTATTACTGGTTACTGCCAAAGGCCAGGCATTGTAAACTGTTAATGGTGTTGCTCAGTTGTGTATGTGAGGGTGAAGGAGAATGTTCGACTTTAATTCTTTAATTTAAAGGAAAATATTTTGTTGCGTTGATTGGGTGAAGTACTGTTTAAGGATCTTTGTGGGGCAAAGATATGTCTGCGCAGCCCCCAGACCAAACCCCACTCCACCCAAATCCTACACAGTTTCTAACTCAGTCAGAAGGATTGTATGCCAAATTACATCAACACTGTCTACCGGATACTCACCCCCCCCCCCACCCCACCCCACCCAGTTCCAAATATACCTGCCTCGTATTTTATCTAGTTGTTGACATCAAGCCTGAATTCAAAGGTAGTATTTAATCTGACACACAGCATTGCTCTAGCACTCACCACATTTGAAGTGTCCCATTCTAAGGAGACGTTAACAAAAGAAGACAAGCAGTCACAATCTCACAAATTTATTGAGAAACACAGTAGCAACGCTACTAAAGTTTCTGTGAGCCTAAATAGATCAAAATTTTCAAAAAACAAAATAAATGAAAGTTCTCCACCAATTAAATTGTTTAAAAGTTCCAAGTTCACAAAATAAATAATTACGTTCCACAATGTTTGAAATAGTCAACACTTTAAGTAACCAAATAAAGCAATATTCAGAACGTCAGCGTGAAAGTAAACAAGTATGCAGCCAACTTCATTTTATAAAAAGAACGAACATTTGACGAAATCTTACGTTGGTACCTCACTTGCTGAAGTATCAAGAGTCCAACAGAAAGGAAAATTTAGAATTCCGACAATGATAGAAACCTTTGTCTGGTACTACCTTGTCAGTAAGTAGAACAGTACAAATGACACCAAGACCCAGCCGATACGTCGCCAAACACTCAAAAAGAGTCTCAAGCCAGTGGAGGTGGGGTGCTGCCGAGGGTGGGGGTTGAGTCCTTGGCGCATCGTCCGTGAAGGTCTTGCGGTTTCTGGCTGCACGGAACTGATCACCGAAGCTCGTGCGCCGGCCAAAATAGCAGATAGGAGCCTCGCAGAAGGATACTTCCGGTCCTATTTTCGACAAGTAACACGGCGGATGCTTGGAGAGATGCGGTTTGTCAACGACCTCTATCATCGCCACGTAACCGCCTGGTGGCCTGGCCAGAGCGTTGTTGATGCCCTCTGCTGACCTGGCCTCTGAGTTCCACGGATGTGAAGTCCCACATCGTCTGAACTGTAGGGGCTGAAGTTGCTGCAACCCACACGATGCATATGTTGTGCGTGGTGTCGTCAGCGCCAGCTCTCTAGGGCACGACGGCAACGTTCATTTATTAACTCATGAGCTAAATTCATTCTTATTGTGGTGGATAGGCTTCAACAACCGTGTTAGAAAACAGTTTTACAAATAAGCCTTAATACAACTGATGAATTATTATGACGTGACCAACAAAAGAGTACAAGACTCTTCAGTTCCCCTCTACAGCTACGTCGTCATCGTAAATGGCTGTCATGTGGAGAAGTTGGGTTCAATTCCCTTGGCTACCACGAATTTTTCGTTGGTCGGAGGATTGGAACAGGTGCATTTATCATCGTGGCGCCAACTGAGGTACTACTTGAATAATAAATAGCGGCTCCACAGTCAGTAAAAACAGCAAAAGGGCTGGAAAAGTGGTGTGCTGACCACATACCCCCCCCCAGTAAGACATCCGCAAGACGCCACAAGGCAGAGGATGATACAGTGGCAGGTCGACATCTTTCAGGCCTTCAAGAGCTGGACGAAGAGCTTGTGCAAGTCTGTTTCATAAAAAAAGACAAGTAGTGCTCTCATGGGTAATTAGTTCCATGCTCAGTTATATCAATACTCCTAACCACTGCACAGACATTTGTTATTTTTAAAAAATCAAATTTGGCGCAATACACGTTCTGTTGCTAAATCAATACATTGATGCCTGCGCAGAAAAAAATAAACTTCATGTGCAATAGAGACGGTGCGATGGCGAGCTTAATGCCAATATCCATTACTACTAAGCCACATATGGACGTCAACGGATATCCTGTATTGTTCACTATGATATGAATTATGCTTGCTGGATGTCAATAGATAGGCTACACACAAGAGGCATGCTTGGAGGAACTTACAATTCGTTTTTTGCACCATGTACCCCACCTTGTGTTTACAGAGCACATTTTGCTGGTTCACCTGATAAATACGTCAAGGGCGCCAATGAAAGCTGACCAACCAGCAGAAGTCGGGTGGAAATTTGGTGAATAACATCATAGTAAAATACTCATACCACGACAAAAGGGGGGTAGGGGGATGGAATTAGTGACGTAAAGTGTGCCACCCAGTCGTTAGCGGAAATCCTATTTCCTCTTTGCATTTGCATCCCATCCTGGTAAAGAACCCGGGCAACTCCCATTCCAGATGGTCAAATTATTTGTGGACTCACCAATTCCTATTACATGTGCGGTTGCTGTCTGTTATTGATTATTGTTTTATAACTTTATTAACTGAGGCAGTTCTCTCTTGTAGGAAGCTTAAGAAATTATTAAATCCCATTTTGATTAACAGTTCATTTATGTCATTTTTCTGATAAATAACTTCCTTACTAATTAAAAGAAGTACAGTACTGTAAACAGTTGCCAGTAATTATAGTTTTCCACAAGTTATAAGTCATGGGAAACCCCAAAAGAGATATAAATGAGCAGGAAGTGTGTCAGGAACATAGCAATAGTTATTTGTTACCCTTCAAATATGAGATACTCGACCGTCCTCTTTATGACTCTGAACTGGCACTCAGCGAATTCCATCTCATTTGGGCCTATTGTAGAAGCACCCGTAATTTGCAACCTGTACAGATATTCACAGTACCATTAAGATGTCCAAAATTTAAAGTTAATTAAGAAATGAGAGTATACTTTTACTGAAAAGGATGTCACACGGCCGGCCAGAGTGGCCTTGCGGTTCTAGGCGCTACAGTCTGGTGCCGGGCGACCGCTACGGTCGCAGGTTCGAATCCTGCCTCGGGCATGGATGTGTGTGATGTCCTTAGGTTAGTTAGGTTTAATTAGTTCTAAGTTCTAGGCGATTGATGACCTCAGAAGTTAAGTCGCATAGTGCTCAGAGCCATTTGAACCATTTGATGTCACACGGATTACAAATAAAATGTCCAGAACATTCATTTCAATTAATACTGTACAAATTATAAATATGGGGACAGATTTAACAAAAATAATTATGGAAGTTATGTAACTTGTACACAGATTTACTAAACAGGAAAGTTTTCACAAAAATACGAGTATACTGTTAATTGAGAATATATACAAGCTCCTGGGGTAGATTATTTAAGTTGAGTGGCCTATCGTATCGCACATGAAATGTTTTCTGATACAGTTTTATTCTTCCCACCCCGTAGATGTTTCAATATCCAAATGTTAAGCTGCTCCAAGTATACATTAAGAATGCCACCTATATTCGTACATAAGCAACAGTTACCCAGCAAGATTCTCATGCAAAAACCGCATTTGAGTGTCGGTTGTTTATGAGAAGACCATGTTATGCCTCGTATAAGGAGGAGGTTCCGAGGATATCGAATGTCGCCAAACTGCATTTGTCCACGTCATATGGGCCCAGCCTCTGGAGTGATGGTACAGGATGCCATTGGGCAAACAACACGATCACCTTAGGGTTGCGAAGCCGGTAATTTCGACGGCAGCTGCTACATTTCTAAGGCTGGTGGCTGTCCCCTAACTCTGATGCCTCCATGATGTTACCTTTCAACAACGTAACGCAACACTGCGTGTTGCCCGTTCGTCTGGCCTAACTTGATATAGAGAAAATTTCGACTGCTACCATGGCCAACACGTTCTCCTAATCTCTCACTCACTAAAAACAACTGTCACGGGTTACCGAGATAATAACACACCACCTCGAACTAGGCACTACGATCAATTAACGCTAGCATATAGTCGAAACAGCATGGAATGACGTACCCGTATCTATCACCCAAGGCCATTGCGACTTGATGCCCAGCCTGGTTAGAGCCATTGTTGCTGCCAGAAGCGGCAGATTTTTGTATTGATTTTCGAACCTTGTGTACACCAAAATCACACAGAAATTTCGTCATTATATTCCTCGTACTACACTGTATACGCATTATAAGAACAATTCGTTACTTGCTATCCTTCTTGTCATGGCATTTTAATGGCCATGAATGTACACTCCTGGAAATTGAAATAAGAACACCGTGAATTCATTGTCCCAGGAAGGGGAAACTTTATTGACACATTCCTGGGGTCAGATACATCACATGATCACACTGACAGAACCACAGGCACATAGACACAGGCAACAGAGCATGCACAATGTCGGCACTAGTACAGTGTATATCCACCTTTCGCAGCAATGCAGGCTGCTATTCTCCCATGGAGACGATCGTAGAGATGCTGGATGTAGTCCTGTGGAACGGCTTGCCATGCCATTTCCACCTGGCGCCTCAGTTGGACCAGCGTTCGTGCTGGACGTGCAGACCGCGTGAGACGACGCTTCATCCAGTCCCAAACATGCTCAATGGGGGACAGATCCGGAGATCTTGCTGGCCAGGGTAGTTGACTTACACCTTCTAGAGCACGTTGGGTGGCACGGGATACATGCGGACGTGTATTGTCCTGTTGGAACAGCAAGTTCCCTTGCCGGTCTAGGAATGGTAGAACGATTGGTTCGATGACGGTTTGGATGTACCGTGCACTATTCAGTGTCCCCTCGACGATCACCAGTGGTGTACGGCCAGTGTAGGAGATCGCTCCCCACACCATGATGCCGGGTGTTGGCCCTGTGTGCCTCGGTCGTATGCAGTCCTGATTGTGGCGCTCACCTGCACGGCGCCAAACACGCATACGACCATCATTGGCACCAAGGCAGAAGCGACTCTCATCGCTGAAGACGACACGTCTCCATTCGTCCCTCCATTCACGCCTGTCGCGACACCACTGGAGGCGGGCTGCACGATGTTGGGGCATGAGCGGAAGACGGCCTAACGGTGTGCGGGACCGTAGCCCAGCTTCATGGAGACGGTTGCGAATGGTCCTCGCCGATACCCCAGGAGCAACAGTGTCCCTAATTTGCTGGGAAGTGGCGTTGCGGTCCCCTACGGCACTGCGTAGGATCCTACGGTCTTGGCGTGCATCCGTGCGTCGCTGCGGTCCGGTCCCAGGTCGACGGGCACGTGCACCTTCCGCCGACCACTGGCGACAACATCGATGTACTGTGGAGACCTCACGCCCCACGTGTTGAGCAATTCAGCGGTACGTCCACCCGGCCTCCCGCATGCCCACTATACGCCCTCGCTCAAAGTCCGTCAACTGCACATACGGTTCACGTCCACGCTGTCGCGGCATGCTACCAGTGTTACAGACTGCGATGGAGCTCCGTATGCCACGGCAAACTGGCTGACACTGACGGCGGCGGTGCACAAATGCTGCGCAGCTAGCGCCATTCGACGGCCAACACCGCGGTTCCTGGTGTGTCCGCTGTGCCGTGCGTGTGACCATTGCTTGTACAGCCCTCTCGCAGTGTCCGGAGCAAGTATGGTGGGTCTGACACACCGGTGTCAATGTGTTATTTTTTCCATTTCCAGGAGTGTATATATGACTTTGTAACACATGAATGCCAGTGATATCACAGGCTCCCTATGAATTGGTACAGGATCTCATTTGGCAGTCAGAAAGAACTGTACGTTGCCAAGACTAGTTGGTGGTGCCTGTAACCTCCCCAACTCATGCAGGACGTGCTCTGTATTGTTCATATCCGGAGATGTGTCTAGCCACTTTCGATGTGAGGGACATCTTCATCCATCAGAGCAAACTGATGCGGAAACACGTTATCGTCCATTAAGCAACTTTACCGCTGAAAAGTCGCATTTGCAACTGCAATACTTCGTACCTGCACTCAGTGTCATACTACTGTGTGTATCTGTGCAGCAGTTAGTTTGATTCTAACGTTCTTAGTTATTATTAAGACATGCTGAAATAAATGTTTCTTGAGCAGAATACATCAAGTGTGTATCTGTGTCATGCAGCTGTTAATCATCAGTTGTTGTGGAATGTTGTGCTGTGTTTGTGTTGTTATGGATGATTGCGAAAGTGAAAGAAATTAAGATTGAACAACCCAATCTCGTTCATTTGCCGGCGAAATAATTGTGAGAAAAATGTCTCCCACCATGAGAATTCAAGTCAAAGTTTTCTGGTTCTGACATCACCATTAGCGCGTCAGCAAGATTACCTAAGGACACACATTCCAGTTTATTTACCTGTCGAACGTAGTTAATTTATGGTACTTTTGTTGCCTTAGTTTCTGTATCAACCTCATAACTCACGAGATCGACTAAATACGCCTCGCTTACGAGCCAGGATTTACAAATTCGACAAATTTCTTTGAAACAGCGGAATATTTTGTTAAGCAACTTTATTGGTTGTACTGTGATGTAGCATCCTCAAGTGGTAGCGATACTGAGTGTATAATCAAGGACTATGTAGAATTATATAGGAGAGGGATGTAATGTCAGTAATTAATTATAACTTTCTACTCATTAAGTACCAAAAACTGAATGTTTCTAAATTTTTAAGTGTTCTGCAGGTGACCGAAAGATGACAATAGCATACGTTCTCCAGGTACAGAGGCACTTAAGTCTGTATGAAGAGAATTTAACAATGGCACAGGCAACGATCAATTCTGTGGTCTTTGGCCGCGAGGACATGAAACAGTGTGTTGCCAGTTCTGAACCAAAATATTTTTCACCGTCACCTTTTGAGCTACAGTCTTTCCTAATCTAAATAGCATTAGAAAACAACCATCAGTATAAGAAGACTGACCTGCTTCATAAACAGTCAGTCGAGCAGCAGAAAAGAGCAAAAGAACATGACAAAAAGGCGGATAAGCGACATTAAAGGGCAAAAGAGCTTAACAGGATTGCTGATGAGCATTACAAACGAATGGAAGAATTTTTCAAAAAGATAAATCAAAATTTCAGGCGGCTAGAAGAGGATAGAAGGGACAATGAGTGAAGAAGACAGGAGAAAGGAAGAGGAGGAATTACGCGAATTAACGGACAGACTCTGTCATACACGCGGCGATACCGTACTGCCTCTTGTCAACGTGCGGTCGGCTGTGCCGTTGTCAATAGGTTAACAGGACGTCGAAGAAGACGAAATTAGAAAACATTTGGTTTCTGTGGTGTCACCGCCAGACACCACACTTGCTAGGTGGTAGCCTTTAAATCGGCCGCGGTCCGTTAGTATACGTAGGACCCGCGTGTCGCCACTATCAGTGATTGCAGACCGAGCGCCGCCACACGGCAGGTCTAGAGAGACATCCTAACACTCGCCCCAGTGGTACAACCGACTTTGCTAGCGATGGTTCACTGACAAAATACGCTCTCATTTGCCGAGACGATAGTTAGCATAGCCTTCAGCTTCGTCATTTGCTACGACCTAGCAAGGCGCCATGTTCAGTTACTATTGATATTGTGAATAATGTACAGTCAAGAGCGACGTTCACCAGTTATGGATTAAAGTTAAGTATTCCACCAGCTACGTCCGTTTTTCTAAATTCTAATTTCCTTGACCTGTTCCAGACCTCACGCCAGCCTGAGCGAGCTAAAACGCGTGCCTTTCGGCTTCCTCTAATAACCCGGTGTTGGCTCTCCTGCCATCCCACAACAGTTTCCATTCAGAGGCACCCGCTGTTTCCAAAGAGAGCGAACAGTTTTCATCCTAAAATTTGGATCGGACAATTCCAAGATGGACTTTCCAGACCATGTCCTTCCGGTTATAAAGTCAATTTAATTTGCGCATATCTGCGAGAAGAGAATGCGGAACGATTCGAGTGACTGCGGTAAGGTGCAAGACTTACGAAGAGTTTAAACAGGCGTTTCTGCACCAGTTGTGGACGCAAGAAAAGTAGGGGCGTGTCAGAATAGGCATTTTGATGATGTCTTATGCAGGATCGCAGTTTCGTAGTTCAACGCGCTTTTTTAAAGAAGTGGTCAAAAGACACCAGTTCTTGGACGCACCGCTTGAGCAGAAAGAGCTAATATAGACCTGCCAAACAAAATTACCTAATGGAATTCAAAAAGATATAGCGTTAGCCGGTCGTTGTGTGACTCATGCAAGTGCATTTTTGTCGGTTTTTTGATGAGCTTGCTTATGATAGTGAATATGATGTCAGGGAACCCGTGCGCTTTGTACGAATGCACTACGGGCCGCCACAACACGGACCACCCAATGCAAACTGGCGAACGAGGCAATCACCCCGTAAAAATGGTAGCAGGTGGAACCAGAAGTATCCTCGTAGTGCATGGGCGCAGCCACAGCGGGCAGATGACGGGTGAAATTACGCAGTGAGTGATGATCAGAGAAGAGAAGGTATGGAAATCATTGAAATATGAAACCCAGCTCCACATCATAACCACAGCAATGACGGAGAAAGAAATAACGAGAATAGTACTGACTGTCATCACCGTCTCCGGAATACATTACACTGAATGCATGGGGAATAAATATGCTGTAATTATGTTGATGATCGGGAGCTTCGACGAACTCTGGTAGTGCAGGAAGAAGAGGAAATTAGTATCATTTACCATGTAGGTAATATTGCAATAGATAACAGGATATTACAAGGCATTTTGGACACTGGAAGCCAGATTTAGGCTTTGGATAAATGTGTGTACGATGTCTGTGAAAGGAAATGACATTGGCAGGTTTTAACAGTGAAAATATAAAGATTCGTGGTGCTGTTCGCGGAAAATCTGCCAAAATCAGCAAACAAGTCCAAGTTGGTTCAAGTGTCACAGATTCAGTGGATCTTCATGGTAATCCATGGGTTAACAATCAGAGCCACATTAGGCTTCGATTTTATGTACAGGCATGAGATGGTGCAGCATTTAATTGAGAAAACTGAAGTGGCGAGATTTGCTGACGAAGAGGTGGTCTTGCGTCTTAATGATTACAAAAATAGTGACGGAGCATCGAATTGTTGAGCTCTTAGCCTTGCAGGTGTGGGTAGCGATGAATCACTTAACATAGAGGATGAGATTACCAAGAAACTTCGGCATAATGAATCCTCAGACGTGAAGAAAGAAATTGGTAGAGTGCTTCACGCGCATTTGCGCATATATTCGGATGCGTCAGGAACAATAAGAACGTACCAGTACCAGTTTAAAATAAAAGAACACCGAAAATTTTTCGTTAAGCACTATCATGGTCAACTGATATACAAGGGAAAGGTGCAGCAGGAGATATGGGACATCGTGGTTGTCCACTTAAGCCTTGAGCCATGCGATTCAGATACATTCATGTTGAAGTTGAAGACAACTTCATTATATCTTCGTTGCTTGTGTGTGAGAATGAACATTATTATGGCAATCTCCAGAAAATATTTTTCAGTTTAGGACACAAAGTTTTACTGTTGATTCATAACTTTTCGAAGAATGGTAAGACAAGAGCAGGTAACTCGTGAACTTTATTATGATAGATACCGTTTGTAATGTGGGAAGGAACCAAATGTTGTCAAGATGGGGCAACAGACATGAACTTTATGCCAGCGACCCCATTAACTTCGGGCGAGGGGTACCATCAGTTACTTGGATGTGCTACTAACTTGGACTTACGAGTCGTGTCGTGCATCCGCGGGGAAAATTACAGAAACTATTAACATTAACTATTTTGTTTTTGCATTTTTTCGTGTGTCGAAATTTTCATGAAAACAATTCGCGTGAGAACAGTCTGTTTGCCCGAAAACAGTCAAGTGTCTGTTTGTATTGCACTTTTATTTTTACATTTCAGGGACTATTGTATAGACTGGCATATGGACCGACCAAAATGTATTCAATAATTTTGACGCACGTCATCAGTGGTGATGCAAATTGGTTGTTTATGTCATTTGATATGTGCCTTGTTACTTATGCAGTAATTCCGATGTACACAATCAGCAGTGTTGCAATTTGCACATATTTCTACACTTATGATGTATATGCTGAGAATAGCTGCTATTATCTTCCTAATTATTTCATGCTGTCTATGCGTGATGTCTCAGTTACAACACTTATTTACCAATATCTATCTCACTTTGTTTATAGAAGAGAGTAAGTGTTTCTGTATGAGAATATATCTATAGTTTTTGGTATTCCTGATATTGTATTTGCGTTTACAAATGTTGTATGAAGTGACAATTGTATGTCTTAGAAATTTACAAGTTTGCACTTCTACATAATCATACAAAATCGTAAGTGTGGCATGATTTTATTTTATTACGTATTCGTTATCATATATTAGGTTTCTATGAATGTCAATGTATCTTTGTTATTCTTGTTGTTCAGTGTGATGGCTATGGTTATCACGGAATGAGTGATTTGAAATTGTAATATAGTAAGTGTGAATGCAGTACCTAATTGTAAATTGGTTTGAGTATGCGTGGAATTTGAACACAAGCAATCCACGTTTTTGTGAGATTATCAACGCACTGCCTTCATTCACGAGCATTGCAAAGATATTATGTGCGTGTAATATTATACTATCTGGTGTTTCTCCATTTTATTATATGTTCTCCAAACAAATAAACCCTTGCACCAGTATTTATGAGTGAATGTGAGGAGGTAAAGAATAAGTGTGTTCATGTATTTTCATGTTGTCACCTTGATACTAGGTTAACTTTTTTCCCCCATGGTATGAAACTCATCAGACGAACATTCAAAACAAAAAAACAATAATAGTACCCATACCCCAGTAAAAATGTGTTTGATGAACTTGTGGTATAGATTAATCTTAGCACAAGTTCATTGTCATCCATGTTAAACGCGATGATATGATGTTACGTGGCAGTTTATCCCCAGCTGCCACGCAACGTATTTTGTGATGTAATATGCACATCCCCACAGTCGGCGTAGTCGATTAACCATGATAAAATCCGCGAGAATAGGAGTGTGTTCAACTTATTTATAAAATTATTGTTGTTTGGAACTTGCAAGGTTCAAATGGCTCTGAGCACTATGGGACTTAACTTCTGAGGTCATCAGTCCCCTAGAACTTAGAACTACTTAAACCTAACTAACCTAAGGACATCACACACATCCATGCCCGAGGCAGGATTCGAACCTGCGACCGTAGCGGTCTCGCGGTTCCAGACTGTAGCGCCTAGAACCACACGGCCACCCCAGCCGGCTGAACTTGCAAGTTCTGCTGCAGTTGGCCTTCGAGTTTCCTATGGTGGCAGAAACGGAAGAGTTAAGTCAGATGACACTTGTTGCCAGGCGATGGAAGAGAGAATACTTTCTGCCGGGTGACATGCTAGCGGCTGAAGCGACGCAAGAAGGACGTCTTCATATCAGAACTGAATAAAGAGGATGGGCTGGGCTCAGAACGTCCAGCCGTGACTGCCGTCGTCTTCCACATTCGTATCGTTGAGGAGTGATATGAGCAAGCCGGTGATGCATTAACTGAATCGAGGGGGATGCGAGCCTAGTTAACTGTCATCAGGTTTTAACTGACAGTTTCAACGTTCATAGCCAGCTAGGTGCTTCCATCATCCACTTTTGGCAAATCTATTGTTGTAGGTACTTACGAGATTATTTCGGCGTTATTTCTTTAAAACACTAACCATTTTCGCAGTCATTGGCCATCTGCACATCTTAGTTTCTGATTAAGCTTTCATGGGTCAATCCAGCTGCGCTAAGGCCAGATTTCATAGTTAAAATACTTTTGTCCACTTTTTAAATATTAATTATCCATTGTCCACTTATACTTATTGTAGTGGAGAATTCATTTTTCGATGTTATAAGATAATAAACTGAACTGTTACAGTGACCAACAATTCCTTTTTGTAATTTTTGTGAGCCCCTTCATTAATATATTCATGTGTGGTGTGGTACCAATACTTCCACGGTTGACTGAAAAATCCCTAGTAGTTTTTCTACAATAAGGCATATCGGTTGTGCGACAATGTTTCACAAATTTATAAAATTTTTGGAGGAGCTTCCCATCCTTGTAGGACACGGTAGGTCGGCTTCTAGCATCTTAGCGATATGCTAAATAGCTCAACCGACACCTCACAAATCCTAACATTCCAGAAGAAGTTTTTCAGAATTTTCTGTAAGAGATCTATTTAGGACGCTCATTAAACGTTTCATTCTTATCATAGACTTTCTTTGAGAAGGAGCTTCTAAACAAAACTCTGCAAGAACAGACGCCTTCACTTTTTAGTTATAGTTTGATGGAACAGCATGTACTTCCATGATTGGTATAGTCATTCGACAGACCACCGCTTTTTATATTCAACCATTTATTGTTTTGAAATACAACAAAGAAAAGGTTTAACAAATGTGACTGCATAGCTCAGACATGATCAGTATATCCTTGAAATTATTAACACTTAACAGGAAATTAATAATCATGTAGTATGAGGATAAGAAGGGCGATTACAATAATGAACATTTTGTATTCCCAGGAACATTTTTTAAACAAGAAATTATTTTTAGTTCTTCTTG
The DNA here is from genome assembly GCF_023864275.1 of Schistocerca cancellata. Taxonomy (NCBI): domain Eukaryota; kingdom Metazoa; phylum Arthropoda; class Insecta; order Orthoptera; family Acrididae; genus Schistocerca; species Schistocerca cancellata. The sequence continues at coordinate 441,836,025 of NC_064629.1, read as the reverse complement.
CAAAACGTTTTATTTGCACGTTACGTATTATTTCAACTGCCACTACGTGTAACCTGGAGAAATTCAAAAGCAGGGTTAATCGATTGGTTACAGGATTCTTCTTTCCTACAATAGGACTTTCAGTGCAACACAATACAATAGACTAGCGATATTTATGTTAACGATAAGCATGATACGTTTAATTTTTTGGAGATGCAAGTGATCTGTCCAATTTTTGTCAATTTCACTGTATGCATATGAGGTTAGGAGAAAGTTGCAAATCAAACCGCGCACACACGCAAACACACACTCGAGCTCTCTCTCTCTCTCACACACACACACACACACACATACAGACACACACACACACACACACACACACACACACACACACACACACACACACACAGTCACACAAAACAGTGATTTGAGTCTGCTGAATTCTCAATCTGCATTGTATGACGCCTATCAAATCGTTTTTCCGACTCTCTTGTTCCTTCAGGTGATTATATTACTGACTAGAGTGTGTTCTTTATCTTCATTTTCCTTTATTTGGAGCCATGTTGTTAGCAGTTTACCTCAGTGCTGAAGCTTCAGAAACTTAAGAAAAGATACGATAGCTCGATGACTAGTTCAACAATGGTAGCATGAATGTATGTCCATCACCGAGCCACAAGGCCATTTTACTGCCTCTCAGATAATGCCAAATGTTCTACTATCGTTGAAACGTTACTTGTCGATATCTCTCCCTCACGCAACTCATTAAGGCTGTTACTCACCTGTGATATCTACTAAACAATTATCTAAATAATATCTGCCAAATTTGCTCTAGTATGCAAGTTATAGGAAGTAGGCACTAGTTGCTACACATTTCAAAAAAATGATTCAAATGGCTCTGAGCACTATGGGACTCAACATCTTAGGTCATAAGTCCCCTAGAACTTAGAACTACTTAAACCTAACTAACCTAAGGACATCACACACACCCATGCCCGAAGCAGGATTCGAACGTGCGACCGTAGCAGTGCCGCGGCTCCGGACTGCAGCGCCAGAACCGCTAGACCACCGCGGCCGGCGCTACATATTTCAGTCCAGTTGCACTGCTTTGTGGAGGTGCTTCATCTGTATGTGCTTTAAAGATCGCAATACACTTTATGATCAAAAATATTAGGACTCCTGTTAGTGGACGGGCTGTGTTCACCTTTCGCCTTTAGGACAGCTTTATCTCTGCTGGAAATATTTTCACTGAGATGTCTGAATGTCTGTGGAGAAATGGCAGCCCATTCTTCTTCAAGAACCGAAACGAGAGAAGATGCTGATGTTGGACACTTAGGTCTGGGGTGAAGTCGCCTTTCAGACTCATACCAAAGGTGTTCCACTGGTTTCAGGTCGGGACTCTGGGCAGACCAGTGCATTTCAGGAATATTTCTGTCCATAATCAACTGCCTCACATATACAGCTTTTTGACAGGGTGCATAGTCATGCTGATACACTCATCATCTCCGAAGTGCTCTTCTGCTGTACGCAGTACACAATGCTGAAAAATATGTTCATATCCTTCCGCATTTGGCTCTGAGCACTATGGGACTTAACATCTATGGTCATCAGTCCCCTATAACTTAGAACTACTTAAATCTAACTAACCTAAGGACATCACACAAAACCCAGTCATCACGAGGCAGAGAAAATCCCTGACCCCGCCGGGAATCGAACCCGGGAACCCGGGCGTGGGAAGCGAGAACGCTACCGCACGACCACGAGCTGCGGACCCACACTTGGCGTTTGCTTCAGCCTAATAAGGCGACCACATCCTAACCATTAAAAACACCCATATACCTCAACATCACCTCCTCCACACTTCACGATTGGCACTATGGGTGATCACCGGTAACGTTCTCCAGATGTTACGCGAAGACTTGTTTGCAGTTATAGGTTCAACGTTCTTTCAACTCCGACCATAGATGAACACGCATATCCTCCTGTAGAATTTTTTTTATATCTGTGCACTAACCTGCGGCAGTCACGGTACGACTTCTGACAATGTGAATGTTTTACCCAGAAATGTGGTAATTTGAATCATATTTCAGATCCTTTGTTCAAACTTGCCAAGGTATTAGTACTTTCAATGATTGTTAAACCATTTCTTTTGATCTTACGTGTAACAAAGTAAGTTAATGGAGATTCTTATATAATATCGTAGTAAGATGAGTTCTTTTATCATTGTTTTGGTGGTTAATACTAATAATTCGTTTACGTCGGATATGCAGGGCCATATTAAAACAGTCATTTAAATATTCAATTAAAGTATCCCAGAGCATTCTCTTACACACACACAAAACTTACACAGACATCACTAAACCAAACCCTTCCATCGGACTGCCAGAGGGTATACAGGGCGTCCCAGAAGCAATGGTCAATATTCAGGGATATGACAGGAACAATCAGTCTGCTGTTACTGCTTCTCAAGCGACAACACAATACTTTCTCCTTCCTTTTATACTAGAGGGTCCGCCCGAAACGCGTATCGCATGATAAAATTCCTTTTATTCACTTTTATGTAGACGGACGTTCAAAATTGTGCAAACGTGTGTGAAATCTTATGGGACTTAACTGCTAAGGTCATCAGTCCCTAAGCTTACACACTACTTAACCTAAATTATCCTAAGGACAAACACACACACACATGCCCGAGGGAGGACTCGATCCTTCGCTGGGAGCAGCCGCACAGTCCATGACTGCAGCGCCTCGGACCGCTCGGCTAATAGCGCGCGGGTAGAAGGACGTAACTTGAAAATTAGCAATATAAAATTGCACTCAACTGAGCATGATAGGACAATAAAATTGAAAGATGTTACACGAGAGAGATTTGGCTATTTCGCTAATGCGTAGACTGCCGGTTTGCAATACGTTATATCTTCTTCGTTTCATATAAAGGCAACACGCAGATATTTGTTGCCACTTATCTTAAACGATGGGTGTCATATATTTTGTAGAAACAGATTAATACGAATAACCTTGAGTGATAAAACACATCCTCTTCAATGAAGGAAGTCTACGAGGACTCAACGCTAGAATTAGACTGTTCATTCCTGGAAACATCAACTTAAACATGGTCGTACAGGTTTTAGAAGGTCCCGGATGCGATATTGCTGTTTCTTCTGAAGAAACGATTGATAAAATGTATGGTGTCGTAATAGAAGGTCTCTGCATCCGAATTGGTGATGATTTTTATGTGGAAGGCATCTAGTATAAAGGGATATATAACCTTTGGAATGAAATTCTGTATATGAAGCCCTTGAGTGTGTAATGAATATGCCCCTTCTGTTGATTGTAGATGGCCGTCTTCAGAAAATTTGTAAAATAATCAGAATGTCTTGTGGATTTTTATGCTACTATAGACAAAGCTTAGCTAAAATCCTGGAGACAAAACTCTAGTCAAAATACTGGCTTGGTGAATGTGAAAGAGAACGGAAGAATTAGAGGGATAATTGTGAGACATCTTCATTTTTTATGCGGCTGAGGGAAAGCGAGGAGCAGTCACACTTTATTTTTTGTGTATGTCACAGACAATGAACTATAAAGGTACATTACACAGAGGCATACAATTAAAGGGTCTCGTATCCTAGCAGTTCGCGTAACACAAAGTTCTGAAACTCCTTCTCCATTGGTGCTACCTGACTCTGGAGCAAGCTACCATGAACGCTGTTATGCGTGATTCAATATCTTATTGATTTAAGAATACACCAAAGCACTTCCTTCTGTCAACCTCATACATTTTCCCTAAAAAATGTATCATCTATGAGAATTCCCTTTTGTGAAACAGTGAAGCCAATGATATAAATCTTTTCAATTTCTTCCGTTTCTCAGTTGGTCACGTCATTTTCTCTTACTTCTCTATTACTTTTGTTCTATCGCATTCCTCTTTCTCTCCCTCTCCCACCTCATCTTTCATGTCCATTACTACCACGCTTACCTAGCTCTACAATCTATGTGTTTAATTTATCTTAACTGTTCTACTTTTCAGAAAGAAATAGAATTTTTTTCCTGTGGCTATTCCTGTTATAGCTATTAATGTCTAGCTATTTCTAAGTACTACACTTGTGTCCAAAATTAAAGCAACAAACTGCTATTTCCCCGTCCTGTGTCTAATTCACGATATAATTATACAAACTGTCAACAGATGTCGTTACGATCGTGTTCTGGACGGAAGATGGCATTGCGAACAACGGACAACCACGCCAACAGTGACGTCAGGGCACCTATCAAGCGGGATAGTTTTTGTAGAGTAGTCCCACATCCACAATCACTGTGTACTCAGTCGCAGACGGTGCAGACCCAGAGAAGACGCCTACAGACAGTCTGATGTGGAGGGCCATAGGAAGACTGGGTGCAGGAGAGTCGCAAACTGATGTGTGCCGATGGCTTAGTGTGAATCGTTCTGTTGTTTCTAGGATGAGGTGACAGTTCTTAGAGACCGAAACTGTATTCCGAAGACCAGGAGAGGGCCGACCACGTGTGACATCAGAAAGAGTGGACCGTTATTTGGCTGTAACGAACGACGGTACCGCCTTAGTACTGCACTGCAACTGGCATCTGACCTCGCAGCACCCCCTGGGCGTGTTTTATCACAGTAAACGGTTTACAGAAGGCTTCAGCAGAGTGGCTTTTATTGGTGGAGACCTGCTGTCTATTTACGTCTGGCGTGTCTTCAGAGAAGGAAACGTCTCGAATGGAACCGCCAACGTCACCCGGACGGTCGAATAGTGGCTCAATGTTTCTTCACAGATGAGACTCGATTTAGCCTAGAGAGTGATTCTCGATGGATCTCCATCTGGAGGGCACGTGGAACTCGATTTCAGAACCCAAACATTGTGGAAAGAGACCGAAACATGAGATTGATGACACCATTCTCAGCATGTCCCGTCGTTGTCAGGCCTGTATTGGTGCTAGAGGTGGCCACAACCCATACTGAGCACGTTAACCAGTTGTCAGAATGTGTGTGCAAATAGTCAAGTTGGAGAAAAACGAAGCATATTTTTAACTACCATTATGTATTTTGAATCTGATTAATTTCTGTATTCTTTAAACTGTTACTACTTTACTATCACCTGTTTATACTGTTTTGTGACAAAATAAGCGTAACCTTGCAAAATTTCCATCTGTTGCTTTAATTTTGGACACCAGTGTACATGTTCTATAACACGTGTATTAAATGCACGTAATGTAAAAAGTGAGAATGCTTTGTGAGATGTAAGAGGATAAATGAATCAATAAACAAATTAAAATAAATAACCCAGGTACACAGAGTAACCATGTTGTTGTTGTTGTTGTTGTTGTTGTTGTCGTGGTCTTCAGTCCAGAGACTGGTTTGATGCAGCACTCCATGCTACTCTATCTTGTGCAAGCTTCTTCATCTCCCAGTACCTACTGCAACCTATATCATTCTGGATCTGTTTATTGTATTCATCTCTTGATCTTCCTCTACGATTTTTACCCTCCACACTGCCCTCCAGTACTAAATTGGTGATCCCTTGATGCCTCAGAATATGCCCTACCAACCGATCCCTTCTTCTAGTCAAGTTGTGCCACAAATTTCTCTTCTCCCCCATACTATTCAAAACCTCCTCATAAGACATGTGATCTACCCATCGAATCTTCAGTATTCTTCTGTAGCACCACATTTCGAAAGCTTCTATTCTCTTCTTGTCTAAACTATTTATCGTCCACGTTTCACTTCCATACATGGCTACGCTCCATACGAATACTTTCAGAAACGACTTCCTGACACTTAAACCTATACTCGATGTTAACAAATTTCTCTTCTTCAGAAACGCTTTCCTTCCCATTGCCAGTCTACATTTTACATCCTCTTTACTTCGACCATCATCAGTTATTTTGATCCCCAAATAGCAAAACTCATTTACTACTTTAAGCGTCTCATTTCCTAATCTTATTCCCTCAGCATCACCCGATTTAATTCGACTACATTCCATTATACTCGTTTTGCTTTTGTTGATGTTCATCTTATATCCTCCTTTCAAGACGCTGTCCATTCCGTTGAGCTGCTTTTCGAAGTCCTTTGCTGTCTCTGACTGAATTACACTGTCATCGATGAACCTCAAAGTTTTTATTTCTTCTCCATGGATTTTAAAGCCTACTCCGAATTTTTCTTTTGTTTCCTTTACTGCTTGCTCAATATACGGATTGAATAACATCGGGGATAGGCTACAACTCTGTATCACTCCCTTCTCAACCACCGCTTCCCTTTCGTGAACCTCGACTCCTATAACTGCCATCTGGTTTCTGTACAAATTGTAAATAGCCTTTCGTTCCCTGTATTTTACCCCTGCCACCTTCAGAACTTGAAAGAGAGTATTCCAGTCAACATTGTCAAAAGCTTTCTCTAAGTCTACAGATGCTAGAAACGTAGGTTTGTCTTTCCTTAATCTATTTTCTAAGATAAGTCGTAGGGTCAGTATTGCCTCACGTCTTCCAACATTTCTACGGAATCCAAACTGATCCTCCCCGGGGTCAGCTTCTACCAGTTTTTCCATTCGTCTGTAAAGAATTCGAGTTAGTATTTTGCAGCCGTGGCTTATGAAACTGATAGTTCGGTAATTTTCACATCTGTCAACACCTGCTTTCTTTGGGATTGGAATTATTATATTCTTCTTGAAGTCTGAGGGTATTTCGCCTGTCTCGTACATCTTGCTCACCATATGGTAGAGTTTTGTCAGGACTGGCTCTCCCAAGGCTATCAGTAGTTCTAATAGAATGTTGTCTACTCCTGGGTCCTTGTATCGACTTAGGTCTTTCAGTGTTCTGTTAAACTCTTCACGCAGTATCACATCTCTCATTTGATCTTCATCTACGTCCTCTTCTATTTCCATAATATTGTCCTCAAGAACCTCGTCCTTGTATAGACCCTCTATACACTCCTTCTACCTTTCTGATTTCCCTTCTTTGCTTATAACTGTGTTTCCATCTGAGCTCTTGATATTCAAGCAAGTGGTTCTCTTTTTCTCCAAAGGTCTCTTTAATTTTCCTGTAGGCACTATCTATCTTACCCCTAGTGATATACGCCTCTACATCCTTACATTTGTCCTCTAGTCAACCCTGCTTAGCCATTTTGCACTTCCTGTCGATCTCATTTTTGAGACGCTTGTATTTTCTTTTGCCTGCTTCATTTACTGCATTTTTGTATTTTCTCCTTTCATCAATTAAATTCTCTTCTGTTATCCAAGGATTTCTATTAGCCCTTGTCTTTTTACTTACTTGATCCTCTGCTGCCTTCACTATTTCATCTATCAAAGCTACCCATTCTTCTTCTACTGTATTTCTTTCCCCCATTCTTCTCAATCGTTCCCTAATGCTCTCCCCGAAACACTCTAAAACCTCTGGTTCTGTCAGTTTATGCAGCTCCCATCCCCTTAAATTCCCAACTTCTTGCCGTTCTTCAGTTTTAATCTACGGATAATAACCAATAAATTGTGGTCAGAGTCCACATCTACGCCTGGAAATGTCTTACAATTTAAAACCTGGTTCCTTAATCTCTGTCTTACCATTATATAATCTGTCTGAAACTTTCTCCACGCTTCTTCCATGTATACAACCTTCTTTCATGATTCTTGAATCAAGTGTTAGCTATGATGAAGTTATGCTCTGTGCAGAATTCTACCAGGCAGCTTCCTCTTTCATTCCTTACCCCCGTTCCATATTCACCTACTACTTTTCCTTCTCTTCCTTTTCCTACTATCGAATCCCAGGCTATAGAATTTTCGTCTCCCTTCACTATCTTAATAATTTCTTTTATCTCATCATACATTTCATCAATCTCTTCGTCATCTGCGGAGCTAGTTGGCATATAAATTTGTACTACTGTGGTAGGCGTGGGCTTCGTACCTATCTTGGCCACAATAATGCATTCACTATGCTGTTTGTAGTAGCATACCTGCACTCCTATTTTTGAATTCATTATTAAACCTACTCTTGTATTACCCCAATTTGATTTTGTATTTATAACCCTGTATTCACCTGACCAGAAGAGTTGCTCCTCCTGCCACCGAACTTCACTAATTGCCACTATGTCTAACTTTAACCTATCCGTGTCCCTTTTCAAAATTTTCTATCCTACTTGTCCGATTAAGGGATCTGATATTCCACGCTCCGACCTGTAGAATGCCAGTTTTCTTTCTCCTGATAACGACGTCCTCCTGAGTAGTCCTCGCCCGGAGATCCGAATGGGGGACTATTTTACCTCCGGCATATTTTACCCAAGCGGACGACATCATCATTTAACCATACAGTAAAGCTGCATGCCCTCGGGAAAAATAACGGCTGTAATTTCCCCTTGCCTTCGGCCGTTCGCAGTCCCAGCACAGCAAGGCCGTTTTGGTTAGTGTTACAAGGCCAGATCAGTCAATCATCCAGACAGTTGTCCCGCAACTATTGGAAAGGCTGCTGCCCCTCTTCAGGAACCACACGTTTGTCTGGCCTCTCAACACATACCCCTCCGTTGTGGTTGCACCTACGGTACGGCTATCTGAATCGCTGAGGCACGCAAGCCTCCCCACCAACGGCAAGGTCCATGGTTCATGGGATGGAGAGTAACCATAAGCAATATGAAATTCTTAAATATGTTTTCATCGTCAGCATATTTGCGAACGTATATAGTCTGATTCGAGGTATACAGTGAATGAAAGAATAAGCTTTAACACACCATAAAAAGAATTTCACTACGAAATAAAAACTAAACAAAAACCTAAATAAAGGTAGTCTGTCCAAAAGTGTAAGTATCTGCACATGTGTAGAATAGACGTCTCCTCCCGGTTAACATTAAATACCAAGCTTCTCCACCCCGTTCATTGTAACATGCTTCGATTCCCTTTAAAATATTATCCACAAGTAGGTCGGCGCGTTGCTCCTCAAACCTGTCCAGTTCTTTGTCAGTGGCCGTCCTGGGGTCATCCAGTCAAGGAGAGAGGTTTCCAATGACGACACACAGACCCTAAGGGTGCTCAATCTGGTTCATATCAACAGATGCCTCTGGTCGTTACATTCAGTTGATTCCTGCCTTATAGAAGAAGGCATTCACGAGATGGGCGTGATATGCACCTACATTATCGTCGTCACCGAAATATTGACGGTAGGTCTGGAGAATGACTTGAGGATATACGACGAATATCAGGTGTCAGAAAATTCCTTCATTAGAGAGTAATGATATCTACACGCCACTGATGCGGGTTCCTGTCCAGGTTTTACCTCACCATGGTGCTTCTGGTTTTATACTCTTGTCTGTAACGGACGCCTAGGTGACAAACCTACTGTGTAGAAGCGGTTGTTTAAATGGTTCAAATGGCTCTGAGCACTATGGGACTTAACATCTGAGGTCATCAGTCCCCTAGAACTTAGAACTACTTAAACCTAACTAACCTAAGGACATCACACACATCCATGCCCGAGACAGGTTTCGAACCTACGACCGTAGCAGTCGCGAAGTTCCGGACTGAAGCGCCTAGAACCGCTCGGCCACCGCGGCCGGCAGAAACGGTTGTTGATCCAGGCAAACTGTACTAGGCAGACATTCAACGTTTTGTAGCTCACGATAGCTGTATAAATGTAACGTATTGCGCATACACAGGAAAAGAAATCCACTACTGTACACCTACACTATTGATGACAAACAGCTGGAGACAGCGTCTGTCGTAAAATATCTAGGAGTAACTATCCAGAGCGACCTTAAGTGGAATGACCACATAAAACAGATAGTGGGAAAAGCAGATACCAGACTCAGATTCATCGGAAGAATCTTAAGGAAATGTAACTCATCCACGAACGAAGTGGCTTATAAGGCGCTTGTTCGCCCGATTCTTGAATATTGTTCATCTATCTGAGCTCCGTATCAGGCAGGACTGATAGAGGAGATAGAGAAGATCCAACGAAGTGCGGCTCGTCTCGTCACGGTATTGTTTAGCTGGCGAGATAGCGTTATGGAGATGCGAAACTAACTCCACTAGCAGACTTTACAAGAGAGGCATTGTGCATTACGGAGAGATTTACTATTGATATTTCGGGGCAGCACTTTTCTGGAGGAGTCGGACAACGTGTTACTTCCTCCCCCACATACATCTCGCGTATTGAGCACGAGAAGAACACTCGAGAAATTAGAGTCAATACTGAGGCTTACCGACAATCATTCTTCCCACGCACTAGTCTCGAGTAGAACGGGGTTGGAGGGATCAGATAGTGGTACCGAAAGTAACCACCACCACACACCATTAGCTGGCTTGCGGAGCATGATGTAGATGTAGATGTAGTGTAAACAAGTTCGGAATGCTGCTTCCCATGTTCAGACTAACCTAAGGACATCACACACATCCTTGCCCGAGGCAGGATTCGAACCTGCGACCGTAGTGGTTTGAGCAACAACGCGCCGACCAACTTGTGGATAATATTTTAAAGGGAAGCGAAGCATGTTACAATGAACGGGATGGAGAAGAGCGCACGTTCTAAATTTGAAATGACCCTTCGAGGCATGTTTACAGACTGAACATTGTACACAATCCGTATTATCCCGTTCACTGTACCTAGCGATTTCGGAAGAGTATTGAGCAAGAGGTAAGAACATAAATAATGTAGTCACGATAGTGGTACAAACCTTTTATGAGCAGTTTATTTAAGATCTTGTAGTTGCGGAATTCGTGTGTGTAATCATTGAAAACAATCACGTCTTTTTCAAAGTGGTTTCTCTCGTTCTTCCCAACCACTAATTTAAACTTCATTTTGTCTCCTGGATTTAAAAATACATTGCGAAAGATATTTAATCTGATGACCTTAGTTTCATACACTGCCTTACAAAAACAGTGAAGCACCTAGAAGAGGAAAGGGGAACGAAATGAAACATCATGGGTTTGGAGGGTATGTGATGTTACTTCACTGATTAAAAAAATCGAGTCAGATTTATAAAGGACTTGGCAGTATGAGACTACTTATCATTATGACGTTGCACCCCCTCTGGCCAGTATGCACGCACTGATTGCCGCACGGAGTGGCCGCGCGGTTTGAGGCACCATGTCACCAATTGCGCGGCCTCTCCCGGGGGAGGTTCGAGTCCTCCCTCGGGCATGGGTGTGTCTGTTGTTCTCAGCATAAGCTAGTTTAAGTAGTGTGTAAGTCTAGGGACCGATGACCTCAGCAATTTGGTCCCTTAAGAATTCACACACATTTCAACATTTTGAATACGCACTGATTTGGTTCGGAAGGGTATTTTCTCCTGAGATAAACTGGCCCACAGCTGCTGTAACAGGTCAGTCATATTCTGGTAACAGCACTGGGACGGAGTTGTCGTCCGAACTGGTCCCACGCATGTTCTGTCGGGGACAGATCTGGGGTTCTTGCTGGTCATGGGAATACCACAACTTCACGAAGAAACTAAATAGAGACACCTGTCATATGTGAACGAACATTGTCCTTCTGAAAAATGGCAGCACGATTCTGTCGCATGGGAGGCAACACATGATGAGGAAAACAGGCTGTGACGTGCCGTTGGCCGTTACAGTCCTCTTAATCACTACCAGCCATGACCTGAAGTCACAACTGGTAGCTCCCCACATCATGACACCAGGAGTAACACCATTGTACATCCTCACAACATTGGAAGGATTGGACCTCTCTCCAGATCACCGCCATACCCATCGACGTTGGTCATTCGGGGCAGTGCGGAACTGCGATTCATCGCTGATTAGAGTGCGACACCATTTCTTAGCAGTTCATGTTTCCCGGTAACGACGCCACTCTACACGCAGCTGTTTGTGTTGTTACGTTAACGTCAGCCTATGCGTGGGGCGGTAATCCCCTAGTCAGGTTCCTGTTAGTCTCCGTACAATAGTGTGCGATGACACAGAATGTAGCAAGGAGCGCATTACTTGTTCTCGGATGACAGGCGCAGATGTGAAGGAGTTACGATGTGCATGGCACGCAATGCTGCGATCCTCCCTTGTGGTGGTCATACGCGGTCGATCGGAACCTTGACGAGTATGACTGCTCTCACGTTCCCATACATTCTGACACTGGGCCACTGTCGTATCCGAATGCTCCACATATCTGTATATTTCACTATTCGACTAGCTGGCCAAATGGAGGCCCACAATGAGGTCTCTTTGGCTTTCTATCAACGCTGTCGCACACGAGTAGAGAGCATCCTCGTGTCCTTCGACATCTAAATCTACATACATACTCCGCACGCCTCCGTATGGTGCATGACGAAAGGTATCTTGAACCATAACTAGTCGTTTCGTTCTCTATTCATATGGTTCAAATGCTCTGAGCACTATGGGACTTAACAGCTGAGGTCATCAGTCCCCCAGACTTAGAACTACTTAAACCTAACTAACCTAAGGACATCACACACATCCATGCCCGAGGCAGGATTCGAACCTGCGACCGTAGCAGCAGCGCGGTTTCAGACTGAAGGGCCTAGAACCCCTCGGCCACAACGGCCGGCGTACTCTGTTCCACTCACAAGTAGAGCGAGGGAAAAACAACTGTCTGTATGGCTCCGTATGAGCCCTAATTTCTCTTATCTTCGTGGTCCTTACGTGAAATGTATGTTGAAATGACTTTTCTCTAAATTTACTCAATAATGTTTCGCGAAAAAAATATCGTCTTCTCTTTGTGGATTCAGATTTCAGTTCACAAAGCATCTCCGTAACACTCTCGTTTTGTTCGAACCTTCTGGCAAGAAATCTAGTGGCTCCAATCTGAATTGATTCGATGTCTTCTTTTAATCCGACCCAATGCAGATCTCAAACACTAAAGCAGTACTCAAGAATGGGTCGCACTAGTGTTCTATACGTAGTCTCCTTTGTAGATTAGCTACACTTGCCTAGAATTCTACCGGTAAACAGAGGTCGACCATTTACGTAGTCTCCTTTATAGATTAGCTACATTTTCCTAGAATTCTACCGGTAAACAGAGGTCGACCATTCTCCTTCCCTACTGCCGCCTTCACGTGTTCGTTCCATTTCATATCGCTTTGCAGCGTGACTGCTAGATACTTAATCAATGTGACTATCTCAAGCAGCACACTACCAATGCAATATTCGAACATTACGGAACTGTCTTCCTACACGTCTGCCTTAACTCAAATTTTTCTACGTTTAGAGAAAGCTGCCGTTCATCACACCAACTAGAAATTTTTTCTAAGTGCTCTTGTGTCCTCCTACAGTCACTCAATGGCGCCACCTTCACATACGCGGACAGTCGCCTCCACAGTGATAACATCTGTCGCTCTTCACGCCTCTTACATATCACAGCAGACCTGGTATCAAAACTAAACACGAATAACAGTAATCCATTCTGGTGGCCATTCTACCTTTCAGAGAATTGCAACGCTATCATTTACATACCCACTCACGGTGCGTACGTGTACGAAGTTACATTGGCATTCGACCATGTCTTCCAAGAGTTTCTCTTTGTTTGTCAGGCAGTGTATTTCCAAAATCACTTGTCCATTTTGGACATCTCATTTCTACAGTTGCCTCATAGCATTATTTTGCTTTTTCACCAACAGATTTTTATTCAGATTTAGTATTTTAGAAATGACTGTCCAATAGTTTATTTAGTGTCTCCGGTCTTACAGAAAGCTTTTATTATAAAACTGTTAGCCGTACATTCATAAATGCGGAACTCTACTTGAATGTGATATATGTCCGGTTCTGAGCTTCAGTATAGAGATCGCTACTTTCATCCATCTTAACAGCACTTAACAATGTTTATTGATCTACACCTGCATATGATCAACTGCTCTTTATCCACAGGTGTTCAAACTACGTAGCGGAAACGTTTTAGTATGGGAAGAAACCAACGATGAAAAGAAGGAAGATTAACGTTCAACATTGTGTTGGCTCAAGCGAGGGTTCGGGAAGAATAAGGAAGGAAATCAGCAGTGTCCTTTTCAAACAAAACACATGGCACTCTCCTTAAGTGATTTAGAGACACCATTAGGATAGCCTTTCGAGAAAATAAATGCACATGTGTTCTCATAAAATATTTTCCGCAATTAAAGAATAATGTTGTTACACAAGACGTACAGCTGCTCGAAGGAGAATATAAGGACTGCAATCGAGAATCCACAGAGCTTTAGGTACAGACGAATCGTTAGAATCAGTCAATCTGAAAAAAGCTAATTATTGACAGCTAAACAATAGAAAAATGTTTCTAAGTATGAAATTTAATAAATTTTCAGTTAATGGTATTATTTGTAACGTCCGTAAATAAATACCGTTCTTGCTTCCTTAATGTGAAAATTGGACGCTAAGAGTACACGTCAGAGTAATAGAGGTCCCAGATATGGCAATCTCATTATTGTAAAGGAAGTGTAATAGACTATAACTAAAGATTCTTAACGTAAATGACTAGATACTAAAATACTGGAGAAATTTAAAAAGAAAATTTGACAATAGTGAGTGCAGTTAGACTACCAAAGACTCTGCTGAGCTAGAAACCAAAACAAGGCAAAAAAAGGCTGAACGATCGAAGAAAATGTAGATGGTCCAAGACTTCTGAGGTTAGGATAGACCATAAAGAGTTCAAATCTTGAAGATTGCGCTAATTAAAAAGGAAAAGAGAACCATGATAGTAAATCATTACGACTAAAATTTACAAATATGTCCAAATTTTTTAAATGCTGTTCTAAAGGGTCTATTAAAAGTACGAAAAATCTAATCGTATTTTTAAGGCAGCTTTTTAACCAAAAAAAGTGCTCAAAAACTACTTCCAGCAGCCTAATATGTAAATAGTGGGAAGGAAAAAGACAATCCTAAAAATCATATCGACATTGTTCACTGAAGATCGTCTAAAGAAAGAAAGAAAGAGATGTAAGGCATAAGTACGAAATCCTCCTTAGCTACTAGAAAGCCGAAGCCTGTTCGTTCCACTTTTAATCAGTTGCGACTAAAATAACTGAGAACATTTATAAATCTGTGCAAACTGCGTAATCCTGCGTATCCAGGTGAGCTCAGCGTTTTCTGTCTTTTGTACTTTGTCCTCGTCCTTTTTTCTCTCTTTCCCGATCAGAAAGCTTCCTCGCCACACCCTCCGCTTCGGCAGAACATGTTTTATGGTTTATAGCTGAACGTCTCCGCACCTACAAAACAATGCAGTGGATAAAGTATTTGATAAGTGGGTTTAAAAGCTACAATGTGCCATAAAACATGGCTATATCGCTCCGTAATGCTTCGGCCAGATATCGCTCCGCTCATTCTCTTCGAAGAGTGGGAAGAGGATCTCAATTCCGGACACTTGTGCTGTCCATACACCCAGAGGCTATGTGTTAGCGTTTATCTACGCACCGCTTACCATTTACACTTACAATGTAAATGCATTCCAGAGATTTTTATTTCGAAATCATTTTATTTTTCTTGAGTGCGTTCTGTTTCAGATGCAGGCGTACATACACTATCTACACCAACGTTCTCTGTGAATTACTTCGCATTTTATTTCTTAAAAGCTCTCGTTTACTAACGTTAGAAACTGCATACAGTTAAACAGCACATCATCTCACTAGAAAATTTGTCTGTCAAACACTGTGAATTTATTTAATCACGCATTCAATATATTGCACTGTGAATGACAGTGTACATCCTACCACTATTAATCCTTTTCCTGTTCCTTTCGCGAATACGACGATGAAAAATGACTGTTCGTTTGCTAACACGTATTAAATACCGCTTTCTTGGTCGCACGCCCTGTCTGTGAAATATTCTGTTGATACAGTGCAATCAGATTACAGCCTATACTGAATACTGGTTCTGTACATTTACTCAATAATCCTTCTCCAGAAGAACAAGATCTGTTTTCCAGAGACACCCAAAAAACCTTCGAAATCCTGTCAATATTACCAAACCGTTCGGCTCCCGCTGCAAAATTACAAATCTGAATTTCTCGAATGTGCTACTTTATGACGATTTCATAAGTATCCCAAACTTTCCGGTAGTGATCAAGAGTAAATGTTTAAACTGCTGGTGCGTTATTGCATTGGATCAAATGTTAGATATGACGACTGGCAGTAGCTAACGGTATAATGTGCCATGTGCAGAGGGATTGGAGAGGCACTTCGGTGTCGTAAAGGTACGAAATAATTGAACTTCCTGAAGTTATGACTGTAGCCCATCACCATTGTTTGTGTAAGTTACGCAGGAAACGTTCCGTTTTATCTTCATTATACATCGTAGTGGATGATGGGATAGCAGCCACGAACAGTAGTAACAGTAATAACAATAAATAAAATAGCTTTAGGCTGCAGTTATGGTTTTATAGGTTTTATTCCATGACCAATTTCGAGAGTTCGCGTCTCGTCTGCAGATGTACCTGTGAACATAGTAAACATCTTTTCCGAGATTGCATGTGTGATTGTGTATATATATATCATAACAGTATTTCTTGTAATGTATACGCTGTAAGCTGACCAGTCTACCTGCCGTAGGGTTAGGTTAGAGGCCTTGTGCTAAAATTTTAATACACAGGAATTGTAATTATTCATACCAAATACCAATACTAAGTTGTAATATTTTCTGTCTTTAGGTGTTTATGTCGTTACACATCGTTATTACTCAGTTTCCATATGAAGTGAACCTACATATATTTGGATTGTATAACCACTCTCCAACATAAAAAAAAAAACATTCACGGCGCTGACACGAACTTGAACAACGATCACGAATAAATATTAATTGGAGAAATACACTGAGGTATAATGAAAACTATTTATGCCCCATAGGTTATACTTTTGAAACGTGGAGCTATGTTAGTATTCACCTGTGGGAACATCATGAGATAATGTAGAGGTCACTAAATCACAGCCAATATCTTGTCTGACCCACAGTGCCATTCTTCACAGTCGTCGTGAAATACACTCCTGGAAATTGAAATAAGAACACCGTGAATTCATTGTCCCAGGAAGGAGAAACTTTATTGACACATGCCTGGGGTCAGATACATCACATGATCACACTGACAGAACCACAGGCACATAGACACAGGCAACAGAGCATGCACAATGTCGGCACTAGTACAGTGTATATCCACCTTTCGCAGCAATGCAGGCTGCTATTCTCCCATGGAGACGATCGTAGAGATGCTGGATGTAGTCCTGTGGAACGGCTTGCCATGCCATTTCCACCTGGCGCCTCAGTTGGACCAGCGTTCGTGCTGGACGTGCAGACCGCGTGAGACGACGCTTCATCCAGTCCCAAACATGCTCAATGGGGGACAGATCCGGAGATCTTGCTGGCCAGGGTAGTTGACTTACACCTTCTAGAGCACGTTGGGTGGCACGGGATACATGCGGACGTGCATTGTCCTGTTGGAACAACAAGTTCCCTTGCCGGTCTAGGAATGGTAGAACGATGGGTTCGATGACGGTTTGGATGTACCGTGCACTATTCAGTGTCCCCTCGACGATCACCAGTAGTGTACGGCCAGTGTAGGAGATCGCTCCCCACACCATGATGCCGGGTGTTGGCCCTGTGTGCCTCGGTCGTATGCAGTCCTGATTGTGGCGCTCACCTGCACGGCGCCAAACACGCATACGACCATCATTGGCACCAAGGCAGAAGCGACTCTCATCGCTGAAGACGACACGTCTCCATTCGTCCCTCCATTCACGCCTGTCGCGACACCACTGGAGGCGGGCTGCACGATGTTGGGGCGTGAGCGGAAGACGGCCTAACGGTGTGCGGGACCGTAGCCCAGCTTCATGGAGACGGTTGCGAATGGTCCTCGCTGATACCCCAGGAGCAACAGTGTCCCTAATTTGCTGGGAAGTGGCGGTGCGGTCCCCTACGGCACTGCGTAGGATCCTACGGTCTTGGCGTGCATCCGTGCGTCGCTGCGGTCCGGTCCCAGGTCGACGGGCACGTGCACCTTCCGCCGACCACTGGCGACAACATCGATGTACTGTGGAGACCTCACGCCCCACGTGTTGAGCAATTCGGCGGTACGTCCACCCGGCCTCCCGCATGCCCACTATAAGCCCTCGCTCAAAGTCCGTCAACTGCACATACGGTTCACGTCCACGCTGTCGCGGCATGCTACCAGTGTTAAAGACTGCGATGGAGCTCCGTATGCCACGGCAAACTGGCTGACACTGACGGCGGCGGTGCACAAATGCTGCGCAGCTAGTGCCATTCGACGGCCAACACCGCGGTTCCTGGTGTGTCCGCTGTGCCGTGCGTGTGATCATTGCTTGTACAGCCCTCTCGCAGTGTCCGGAGCAAGTATGGTGGGTCTGACACACCGGTGTCAATGTGTTCTTTTTTCCATTTCCAGGAGTGTATTAATACAGTAGCATCCTCCACCTTACGTGTAACACACCAATATATAATATTGCTATCCTCCTTTTCGTTCAGAATTAAAGAATCTTTACAAACAAAATCAATAAATACGTAATACATTCACTTATTTGTGACCAATACGATAAAACTGGAGAAACAATATCACACACTGTTTGGGCCTCGTGAACTGCTTAATCATACTTCCGGAGTTATATAATTGTAAGAACATCAAAATTAGACCAATAATTAGTAGTCACAAGAACCATTAATACTAAACAGTGCAGGTAAACTATACCGTTATTTAATACGAACTATCGTATATGGATTTGTATTTAAATCACCGCTAGTCAGAAAAGCTGCCGTTACATTGTACCACTGATGCAGCGTCATGGTGGTTCCCGGATACTAATAACCACACTGCACCCAGCGACAAATGATAAGGTCTGTGGAAAGGGGCGTGCGGGGAGGGGGGAGGGGGTTGAGAGAGAGAGAGAGAGAGAGAGAGAGAGAGAGAGAGAGAGAGAGAGAGTCTGTAACTATACTATATAGCATATTAGAAAGTGATTCTTTCATCGGTATATGACATTACACGCCTGAGAGTGGTATGAATGCATCGCCTGTAGATGGTATATACAAGGGCTATTCGGAAATTAAGGTCCGATGAGGCAGGAAATGGAAACCACTGTAAAAAATCCGATGAAGTTTTGCACAGATGTTTCGGGCAGTGTCTCGTATGTCCGTCGATTGCATGTCGCTCTTTTCAATTCTGAGCGCACAGTGGGCACGTAAAGATGTCCAGATAAATGGTGTCACCCGCCAAGTATGCATTCGGGAGGACCGCGGTTCAATCCCGCGTCCAGACATCCTGATTTAGGGTTTCCGTGATTTCCCTAAATCACTTTAGACAAATGCCGAGATGGTTCCTTTGAAAGGACACGGCCGACTTCCTTCCCCATCCTTCCCTAACCCAATCAGACCGATGACCTCGCTGTTCGGTCTGTTCTACCAAATCAACCAACCAACCGCCGAGTGTAGGGGCCTGATGAGAGATATTGCTTGGTGTTATGCAGCCCACATAACATATCTGTCATGCGTTTCCTTCTTCATGACAATTCTCAGGCGCACACTGCAGGGGCCATGTAGATTATCCTGCAGCTTTTTCGATGGGAAGTGTTTGATCACAGCCCGTAACTGGATTCCCCTGAGTTTCATCTCTGCTCACATGAACCGGTGGCTATGAATATAACATTTTTGCACAGACAACGAGCTGTAGACTGAATACAGATATGGCAGAAAGCACAGGCGGTTTCCTTCTCTGATGATGGTACTGGAAAGGTGGTACAACGGTACCACAAGTGTCTAAGTCGGAGAGGCGACTGTGTAGAGAAGTAGCTGGAAGGTGTGGCTATTGTTGCAAATAAAACATTTTTGATTTTCACAGTGGTTTCCATTTTGCGACTGAACAGGCTTTACTTCCCGAATAGCCGTCGTGTATGGGAGTAATGCTGTTATCTAAATTGGGAACAATCTATAATGGACGACAGTCCGGCACTTTACACTGACAAAAGTAATACTATGAAAACTAATGAGAGTCAGAGCATGTTTGGAATCTTACTGACAATTTATACAACCCGGACTAGTTATGTAAGGCATAATTATATTAAAAACAGCACTCTTAGTACCCTGGGGCTACATCTATTGGACAGCACTCGAATAAACGTAACGTTCACTGGGTACCATTGGTCGTACGATATATACAAGGGCGCAATTAACACGTAATGGAATGTAAAAGTTAAGGGTGTATAAAATACAATGAAAATTAGAAAATCATCAACCTTAGTATAGTCTAATCGTCGTTACATAATAATTTCCCAGATCGCTACAGGTTCTCAACTGAAGGATACTTGAACACTGCATGGAAGTGAATAAATATTAGTTTGGTTCGTATTTCCATTAGATCAATCATAAAGCCAGCATGCAATACTCACTACCGTATGTCCCTAACGCCATAAAAAGCGTCACTATGTCGGTGGACAACAGACAACGCACACAGTGAACTGTTCAGCGTCCAAATCACATATCAAAGACCTCAGAATAGATGCCTCACCCGTGCAACCTGCTCCCTAGCCTACCATCATGGTACAACAGCAATGTAGCATGCTGCACCACATCTGCTCCCTACCCATCAACAAGCTACTTTTAATGTATACCATTTCCCAACATAACGTCCATTCCTTCAACCTTAATAAAACATTCCCCCAACCTTATCACACCATGTGAACCTCTCTCTATATCCCCACAGTACAGATAATCCCCTTCACCTGACCAGAGGCGAAATTGCAGTTCCTATTCGGCTACAACCCTGGTACATCAATCCCACAGGACATCTTATCTTTACACTCTTATCTAAAACCTTCACCACCATCAGTTTTCGATTCAATTACCCCATCTCCTATGACTTCCTCACCACCATGGAACATAACTTTTCCCATCTGTGTTATTGTCATTGACCCCAACATCCATAGTTGATCCCATGCAGAACTCCAGTAGTGGTACCAGTTTACAAACTCAGTCCAAGATGACATTGTCCCATTACGCACTACACCTATCCTGAAAGCAACACCACTCCCAATGTCATCCAAGCGTCTCCCAACCTCCAAGGCTGTCTCACTGCAAATGTTCACAAGCCCACTGGAAGTGATCACCATCCTAATCTCCTCACCATCTCCTGTATACTACCTCATTCCCATGCACCCCACCCCAATATCCATCCAAAAATTGTCGAAATCCAATCCTGTGCGAATTGGAATGTTTCAAACTGACAACATCCCACGTGCCACGTCCTTCCTGCAGCAGACATTGCCCCACTCTTCCCTCACAAGCCGCACTCCTTCTCTGAAAATCTCGTCACTTATACCACTCTCACCTACAAACTAGAGATCAGGGTATACTGACACACACTGGCAAATACAGAGACACGTCAGGAATTTATTACATGCTAATAGACGCTGGGACTGGCACCAGACATGCAACAAGTTCAACGCTACACTCACTATTAACTCTTCCACGTACTGGAAAGCATTCCATCAACTCACTGGCAGTAATTGCATTCCTTAGTACGTGCTCCTCCATAGCAACTGTCCCTTACCTGACGACACTCATTTAGATTACTCTCTGTTTCTTATAATCCATTAATGTACAAATACCACTGTTCCACTCCTGGCTCCCAGCTTCCAGTATTTGGACAACATACTGCAAACAGAATTAAATACACCCTCAAAGAACACGACATAAAACAAGAACTCCATAAAATTCTCACCACTTCTCTTGGTCACAACCACATCACCCATCGACACCTCAAAAAACGCCCCTTCTCTCTTCTAGTCACCCATGAAACACTTTGTAACACTCTTGACTCTAAAGGTCACTATCCTGAACAGTAGAAAATCTCCAAAATCCTACTTTTCCTCAAGCTGTACAAACCCCTACTGTTATCTCCCATTACCGACACATCAGCCTCACCTCGGTGTTTTTATCAAGGTCTTTGAAACCATCATTTCTCAATCATTCATCAACACCTGAACCAACACCATCTCCTTCCTGTCAACCAGTGTTTTTGTGTGTGTGTGTGTGTGTGTGTGTGTGTGTGTGTGTGGTTTTAGGGCGAACAACTTCAATGGTCATTAGCGCCCAGACTATGTTAGGAATGCACCGCGAGGCACAAGTTTAAAACAGCAACTAAAAGGGAAAACACGATAAAAGCCAGATTGACAGGCATAGGATTAAAAAAACAGCATAATCAAATGTCCTTAGACAGGTTTGTCAAGTTGATAAAACGAAGAACGCGAGCAGCTGCTCCTGGGTCATCCGCTAAAATGGCATCTAGAGTACATGGCAGGCCAAGATGAAGACGCAGTGTATTAAAATCCGGACAGGACGTTAAAATGTGGCGGACCGTCAGCAATTGCCCACATGGGCAGAACGGCGCCGGCGCATCCGTCAGCAGATGGTGATGGCTGAACCGGCAGTGTCCAATTCGTAACCGGGCCAAAACGACCTCCTCCCGCCGAGAAGGGCGTGAGGAGGACGTCCAAGCCGCGGGAAGAGGTTTTAAGGCCCGAAGCTTGTTGTCCGTAAGTGCAGCCCAATCGGCATGCCACAGTGATAAAATGCACCGACAAATGACGCTGCTACAATCTGATGAAGGGACACAACAAGAAGCTGTCCGAGGCTGGAGGACCACAGCCTTGGCCGCGGCATCTGCAGCTTCGTTCCCAGGGATACCGACATGGCCAGGAACCCACATAAAGCTAACCGGAGAACCGTCGTCCACCAGCTGCTGAAGAGAGCGTTGGATCCGGTGCACGAAAGGGTGAACCGGATACGGATCACTGAGGCTCTGGATGGCGCTCAGGGAATCGCAGCAGATGACATAAGCAGAATGTCGGTGGCGGCAGATGTAAAGAACAGCTCAGCTGTGAAGACCGAACAATGGCCATGGAGCCGGTATTGGAAACTTTGTGCCCCGACAATAAAAGAACACCCGACCCCGTCATTGGTCTTAGAGCCATCTGTATAAATGAAGGTCATATTAATGAACTTCGAACGAAGTTCGACAAAACGGGAGGGGTATACCGAACCGGGGGTAACCTCCTTTGGGAGCGAGCTGAGGTCAAGGTGAACGCGAACCTGAGCCTGGAGCCAAGGTGGCGTGTGGCTCTCGCCCACTCTAAAGGTTGCAGGGAGTGAAAAATCAAGGTGTTGAAGGAGGCGACGAAAGCGAACTCCAGGGGGTAGCAGGGCAGACACATACAACCCGTATTGACGGTCGAGAGAGTCGTCAAAAAAGGAACGATAAGACGGGTGGTCGGGCATTGACAGTAGCCGACAGGCATACCGACAAAGCAGTATATCGCGCCGGTAGGTGAGCGGCAATTCACCGGCTTCAGCATGAAGACTCTCGACGGGACTAGTATAAAATGCTCCGATCGCAAGACGTAAACCCCGATGTTGCATGGAGTTGAGGCGGAGTAAGATGGACGGCCGTGCAGAGGAGTAAACGAAGCTCCCATAATCCTGCTTGGAGCGGACGATCGACCGATATACGCGAAGTAGGACGGTTCGATCCGCTCCCCACGACATACCACTGAGTACACGGAGGACATTTAGAGAACGGGTACAACGGGCAGCCAAATATGACACATGTGGAGACCAGCTGAGTTTCCTGTCAAATGTAAGACCTAAAAATTTTGTTGTCTCCACGAATGGGAGAGCAACGGGACCGAGTCGTAAGGACGGTGGGAGAAACTCTTTGTAGCGCCAGAAGTTAATACAGACCGTCTTCTCGGCAGAAAAACGGAAGCCATTGGCGACACTCCAGGAGTAAAGACGGTCAAGAGAACGCTGAAGACAGCGCCCCAGGAAACATGTACGCTGCGCGCTGCAATAGATGGTAAAATCGTCCACGAAAAGGGAGCCTGATACATCAGCTGGGAGGCAATCCATTATTGGGTTGATCGCTATGGCGAAGAGAGCGACGATCAAAACGGAGCCCTGTGGCACCCCATTCTCCTGGCGAAAGGTGTCTGACAGGACAGAAACCACACGTACCCTGAACTGTCGATCCATTAAAAAGGAACGAATAAAAAGAGGGTGGCGACTGCGAAGGCCCTATGTATGCATGGTGCGGAGAATGCCCGCCCTCCAACAGGTGTCGTAAGCCTTCTCCAAATCAAAGAACACAGCCGCGGTCGGGCGCTTCCGCAAGAGGTTGGTTGGTTGGTTGGTTTAAGGATTAAAGGGACCAAACTGCAGAGGTCATCGGTCCCTTTTTCCAAAAAACTAAAAATACCCACAGAGAATAAAAAACGTTCAACAGAATAGGAGACAGACGACACAGAACAAAAGAAACGTAGACAAGGACCAGACAAAACGAAATAAAATCACACAGAGTGTGACGGTGGTTGGCCGACCATAGGAACAAAAAAAGGAAAAGCCAACTACCGAAAACACATTAAAAACTGAGTTTAAAACCGTAGGCCAAAGGCCAGAATCAACACAAAACAATAAAATAAAACATAAACACTCATATTAAATGATAAAAATCCCCTGCCCGAATAAAACGCAAAACGAAGCCAGCCATAGCAGGGTCATCTGTTAAAATGGCAGGGAGCGTGTCAGGCAGTGAGAACGTCTGCCTGAGCACAGCTAAAAGCGGACACTCCAATAAAATGTAGACCACAGATAAAACGGAGCCGCAGCGACATAGAGGTGCGTCCTCACGGCGCAATAAGTAGCCGTGCGTAAGCCGAGTGTGCCCAATGCGCAGCCGGCAGAGGGCAACAGACTCCTTGCGGGAGACCCGCATGGACGACCGCCACACAGTCGTCGTCGCCTTGATTGGACGGAGTTTGTTTGGCGTGGGCAGATTGCGCCATTCAGCGTCCCAAACCGATAGAACTTCGCGGCGTAAGACTGCCCGCAAATCAGTCTCCGGGAGGCCAATCTCCAGAGATGGTTTACTAGTGGCCTCTTTCGCCAGGCGGTCAACATTCTCATTGCCGGGTATCCCAACATGGCCCGGGGTCCAAACAAAGACCACAGAGCGGCCGCAACGGGCAAGAGTATGCAGGGACTCATGGATAGCCATCACCAGACGAGAACGAGGGAAACACTGGTCGAGAGCTCGTAAACCGCTCAGGGAATCGCTACAGATAACGAAGGACTCACCTGAGCAGGAGCGGATATACTCTAGGTCACGAAAGATGGCGACCAGCTCAGCAGTGTAAACGCTGCAGCCATCCGGCAAGGAACGTTGTTCGGAATGGTCCCCTAGAGTTAGCGCATAACCGACACGACCAGCAACCATCGAACCGTCAGTGTATACAACGCCAGAGCCCTGATACGTGGACAGGATGGAATAAAAGCGGCGGCGGAAAGCCTCTGGAGGGACTGAGTCCTTCGGGCCCTGTGCCAAGTCGAGCCGAAGGCTAGGGCGAGGCACACACCATGGGGGTGTACGCAAAGTGGCCCGGAAAGGAGGTGGAACAGTGAAAACCTGAAGCCCGGAAAGAAGCTCTTTGACGCGGACCGCGATCGTACAACCTGACCGGGGCCGACGTTCTGGCAGATGGACGACCGACTGCGGGAACAAGAGACGATAGTTTGGATGCCCGGGCAAGCTGAAAACATGGGCAGCATAAGAAGCCAGCAAACGTTGGCGGCGTAATCGCAGTGGAGGGACACCCGCCTCGACAAGTATGCTGTCCACTGGGCTGGTCCGGAAAGCACCAGTGGCAAGGCGTATCCCGCTATGGAGGATTGGGTCCAGCACCCGCAACGCAGATGGGGATGCTGAGCCATAAGCCAGGCTCCCATAATCCAGACGGGACTGGATTAACGCCTGGTAGAGCCGTAACAGGGTAGATCGGTCGGCGCCCCAGCGGGTGTGGCTCAAGCATCTCAGGGCGTTTAGATGCCGCCAACACGCCTGTTTAAGCTGCCGAATATGAGGCAGCCAAGTCAACTGGGCATCAAAAACTACACCCAAAAACCTGTGGGTCTCCACCACAGCCAGGAGTGCGTCGGCAAGATAAAGCCGCGGCTCAGGATGGACTGTTCGGCGCCGGCAGAAATGCATAACGCGGGTCTTGGCAGCCGAAAACTGAAAACCATGCGCTACAGCCCAAGACTGCGCCTTGCGGATAGCGCCCTGTAGCTGACGTTCAAAAGCTGCGATGCCAGTAGAGCTGTAGTAAAGGCAGAAGTCGTCAGCATACAGGGAAGCGGAGACAGAATTTCCCACCGCTGCAGCGAGTCCATTTATTGCAATTAAAAACAGGCAGACACTGAGCACAGATCCCTGTGGTAGCCCGTTCTCCTGGACTCGGGAGGAACTATGAGAGGCCGCAACTTGCACGCGGAAGGTACGATACGACAGAAAATTTCTGATAAAGATCGGCAGAGGACCCCGAAGACCCCATCCATGAAGCGTAGAAAGGATGTGATGACGCCATGTCGTATCGTACGCCTTCCGCATGTCGAAAAAGACAGCGACCAGGTGCTGACGGCGGGCAAAGGCCGTACGGATGGCCGACTCCAGGCTCACCAGATTGTCGGCGGCGGAGCGGTCTTTACGGAACCCACCCTGAGATGGAGCCAGAAGGCCCCGAGACTCCAGTACCCAATTCAAGCGCCGGCTCACCATCCGTTCGAGAAGCTTGCAAAGAACGTTGGTGAGGCTAATGGGGCGGTAGCTGTCCGCCTCCAAAGAGCTCTTGCCCGGTTTCAAGACGGGGATGACAATGCTTTCCCGCCATTGCGACGGAAACTCACCCTCGACCCAGAGACGGTTGTAAAGGTCGAGGAGGCGTCGCTTGCAGTCCACTGAAAGGTGTTTCAGCATCTGACAGTGGATGCGATCTGGCCCAGGAGCGGTATCAGGACAAGCGGCAAGCGCACTGCGAAATTCCCACTCACTGAATAGAGCGTTGTAGGATTCAGAATGGTGGGTGCGAAAAGAAAGGCTCCGACGTTCCATCCGCTCTTTAATGGAGCGGAAGGCCAGTGGGTAATTGGAAGAAGCGGAACTAAGAGCAAAATGCTCTGCCAAGCTGTTGGCAATTTCGTCGGAGTCTGTACAAACTGCTCCATTCAGTGAGAGCGCAGGGACGCTGACAGGGGTCCGATAGCCATAGAGGCGTCGGATCTTGGCCCAGACCTGCGATAGAGAGACATGAAGGCCAATGGTGGACACATACCGCTCCCAGCACTCCTGCTTGCTTTGGCGGATAAGGCGGCGGGCCCGCGCACGCAGCCGTTTGAAGGTGAGGAGGTGTTCAATGCAGGGATGTCACTTGTGTCGCTGTAGCGCCCGCCGGCGATCTTTAATCGCCTCAGCGATCCCAGGCGACCACCAAGGCACAGTCCGCCGCCGAGGGGGCCCAGAAGAACTGGGAATGGCAGATTCTGCGGCAGTAACGATGCTGGTGGTGACTGAGTGAACCACCGCATCAATGTCGTCATTAGGGAGAGGCTCAATAGCGGCAATGGAGGAGAACAAGTCCCAGTCAGCCTTATTCATAGCCCATATGCTGGGGCGCCCAGAAGAGTGACGTTGTGGCAGTGATAGAAGGATCAGAAAGTGGTCAGTGCCACACAAGTCGTCATGCACACTCCATTGGACAGACGGTAAGAGGCGAGGGCTACAGATCGAAAGGTCGATGGTGGAGTACGTGCCATGCGCCACACTGAAGTGTGTGAAGGAACCATCATTTAAGAGTGAAAGATCGAGCTGTGCCAATAAATACTCAATGGTGGCGCCTCGACCTGTTGCCACTGACCCACCCCACAGAGGGTTATGGGCGTTGAAGTCGCCCAGTAACAAGAAAGGTGACGGCAATTGGGCTAGCAGCGCAGCCAGCTCATGCTGCGTGACATCACCATCCAGTGGAAGGTAAAGACTGCAGACGGTAATAGCCTGTGGCGTCCACACCCTAACAGCGACAGCCTCTAAAGCCGTTTGTAGAGGGACAGACTCGCTGTGAAGAGAGTTAAGGACATAGATGCAGACGCCACCAGACACCCTTTCATAAGCTGCTCAGTTCTTATAATAACCCCGATAGCCTCAGAGGGCGGGGGTTCGCATTTCTGGAAACCAAGTTTCCTGAAGAGCAATGCAGAAGAAAGGGTGAAGGCTGATAAGTTGCTGGAGCTCAGCTAGATGGTGGAAGAAATCGCTGCAGTTCCACTGGAGGATGGTATTTTCCATGTCTGTGAAAGGCGTGACGGGACTGGGAAGGCAGATTACCCCACTGGGTCACCTGCTGCCTCCGATGGAGCACCCGTGCAAATGCTATCCATTGCGTCTGAGGGACCGGCGAGATCGAGGTCCCCAGCGGACGCCAGAATCTCCACCTCGTCCGCAGATGCAGAGCTTGTAGGAAGCAGTGGAGTAGGAGCCACCGCAGGTGCCTTGGTCTTACGGGGCTTCAATGTCGTTTTCTCTCGCTGTTCCTTCGGTTGCCGTTGTTGGGAGGGCTTATTGGTGTCAGTCTCTGGAACCGAAGACGATCGCGAAGCTCGACGACCAGCGACCTGTGGCTTCTTCAGCCACTGGTTGGTGTCTGCTGTGCCGCTGGTGGGAACCTGGGAAGGAAGGGACCCAAGGGATCCCTTTCGAGCGAGAGAAGCCGAAGAAGACTTACGCTTCTCCGGCTTAGAAGTGGGGACTGGTGTCCCCGGTGGTTTAGTGAGTGCTGCTCCCGAGGTAGATGGTGTGGGAGCAACAGCAAGTGAAGGGGCCCCCATCGTCAAGGGGGTAGGTGAGGTCCTCTGACGCTGAGAGCTGACTGTCTGTGGTGCAGCTAAAGGAGCTGGAGCAGGAGTGACAGTGGAGGCATAAGATGACATCATGCGCAGTGGATGTAGCCGTTCAAATTTCCGCTTAGCCTCAGTGTAAGTCAGTCGGTCCAGGGTCTTATATTCCATGATTTTGCGTTCTTTCCGTAAGATCCTGCAGCCTGGCAAGCAAGGTGAATGAGGCTCTCCACAGTTGACACAGATGGGAGGCGGAGCACATGGAGTATCGGGATGAGATGGGCGTCCGCAATCTCGACATGTGAGGCTGGAAGTACAGCGGGAAGACATATGGCCGAACTTCCATCACTTAAAGCACCGCATCGGGGGAAGGATATAGGGCTTGACGTCACAACGGTAGACCATCACCTTGACCTTCTCCGGTAATGTATCACCCTCGAAGGCCAAGATGAAGGCACCGGTAGCAACCTGATTGTCCCTCGGACCCCGATGAACGCGCCGGACGAAATGAACACCTCTACGCTCTAAGTTGGAGCGCAGCTAGTCATCAGACTGCAAAAGTAAGTCCCTATGGAAAATAACACCCTGGAACATATTTAAACTCTTATGTGGTGTGATGGTAACGTTAACATCCCCCAACTTGTCACAAGCAAGCAACCTGCGTGACTGGGCGGAGGATGCTGTTTTTATCAAAACTGACCCAGAGCGCATTTTACACAAGCCCTCCACCTCCCCAAACGTGTCCTCCAAATGCTCTACAAAGAACTGAGGCTTCACGGATACAAAGGGTTCTCCATCAGCTCTGGTACAAACGAGATACCTGGCCGAATACATGTCACTGTCATTCATTGCCTTTCTTTCCTCCCATGGTGTGGCCAGGGATGGGAACGATTTGGGGTCATAAACGTTAGCTTTAAAATGAGCCCTTGAACGCTTAGAGACTGCTGGTGGCTGGCCACCAGCAAGAGATGATGTACCACGCTTCATTGCGGGACATCTGCCCTGATGCCACCTACTCCGACCAAGGGCCCTCCCCATGGGCGCCACCCAGCCACAGCAAGAGCCACCGGGCAGGATGGCC
Source organism: Schistocerca cancellata (assembly GCF_023864275.1). NCBI lineage: Eukaryota > Metazoa > Arthropoda > Insecta > Orthoptera > Acrididae > Schistocerca > Schistocerca cancellata. The sequence continues at coordinate 441,806,316 of NC_064629.1, read as the reverse complement.
ATTGTCGGGAGTCCTGATACCCCAGGGAGATGGGCATCTACTCCTTGACATACATGGGGAGTAAACGGCGCAGGCATCAGTAGAGCGATCCCTGTGTTGTCAGGGGGCTATAACCAACAGGGTACATGGCGGCCCCACCACAGCTGACTGGCTACCGTGCTGGATCTTAGGTGCAAAAACGTATAAGGTCGTCGTCGCAGCTAAAAGCAACACTGCACAGTGCAGCGTGGTAATCGCACCCAGGGACGTATCCTCGCCCAAGAGATGGAAAACGAGCGGGACACCATTGCAACGACGAGAAAGCCAGCTAAAGGCCTCAGTGCACGACAGATACAGTGCACCATGTAAGGCGCCCTTCCCCAATTGTCTCGCTCTTCGGAACAATTTAGAAAGATGGAGGTCAAACCCGAGAGGGGCCCATCACATAAGGCCGAAAAGGTTGAAACTCCTTTTAGTCGCCTCTTACGGCAGGAATACCGCGGGCCTATTCTTACCCCCGAACCCGCAGGGGGTGCTTCCGCAAGAAGTTATTCATAATGAAGGTCGACAAGGTAACCAGATGGTCAACAGCAGAGCGGCGCCTACGAACTCCACATTGTACATTGGTAAATAGGCGTCGAGATTCGAGCAGCCAAACCAAGCGAGAGTTAACCATTCGCTCCATCACCTTACAGACACAGCTGGTAAGCGAGATGGGTCGATAACTGGAAGGCAAGTGCTTGTCCTTCCCCGGCTTAGGAATCGGTACAACAATAGACTCGCGCCAGCATGCGGGAACATGTCCCTCTATCCAGATGCGATTATAAGTACGAAGAAGGAAACCTTTACACGCAGGAGAAAGGTTCGTCAGCATCTGAATATGAATAGAATCAGGCCCTGGAGCGGAGGACCGTGACCGGGCAAGTGCGTTTTCGAGTTCCCGCATGGTGAATGGGGCATTATAACTTTCACGATTCGAGGAGCGGAAGTTAGGTGGCCTAGCCTCCTCTGCCTGTTTTCGGGGGAGGAAGGCAGGGTGGTAATGAGCGGAGCTCGAAACCTCTGCGAAAAAGCGGCCGAAGGCATTGGAGACATCCTCAGGTGTCCCAAGGACGTCATTCGCGACCGTCAAGCCAGAAACTGGTGAGTGGACCTTAGTGCAGATAGCCGGCGCAGGCTACCCCAGACAACAGAAGAAGGAGTAAAACTGTTGAAGGTGCTTGTGAAAGCAGCCCAGCTGGCTTTCTTGCTTTCTTTAATAATACGACGACACTGCGCACGTAATCGTTTATAATTGATACAATTCGCCACCGTAGGATGGCGTTTAAAGGTGCGTAAAGCACATCGACGAGCACGTAAAGCGTCTTTACATGCTGCGGTCCACCAGGGGACCGGTACGCAACGTGGAGAAGAAGTAGTGTGAGGGATGGAATATTCAGCAGCAGTGAGAATGATTTCCGTGAGGTGTGCGACCTGACTATCGCAGCTTGTGAAGGTTTGATCCTGAAAGGTCGCCCTGGAAGAGAAGAGCCCCCAGTCTGCTTTGGAGATGTTTCAACTAGTTGAGCACGGAGAGGGGGTATGCTGCAGGAGATGGATAACACACGGGAAGTGGTCGCTCGAATATGTATCAGAAAGTGCATACCACTCAAACCGGCGTGCAAGTTGGGTAGTACATACAGAGAGGTCTAAATGGGAATAGGTGTGAGATGTGTCCGAAAGAAAAGTAGGGGCGCCAGTATTGAGGCAGACAAGATTGAGCTGGTTGAAAAGGTCTACTAACAGGGAGCCCCTCGGGCAGGATGCTGGAGAGCCCCAAAGGGGATGGTGAGCATTGAAGTCTCCAGTTAACAAAAATGGTGCAGGTTGCTGAGCAATAATTTGCATCATGTCTGCCCTGGTAACGGTAGACGACGATGGAGTGTAAACGGTACAAATGGAAAATGTAAAAGTGGGGAGAGTAATTCGGACGGCAACTGCCTGCAGGCCGGTGTCCAATGTGATGGGATCGTAGTAAATATCATCCCGGACCAGCAACATAACCCCTCCATGAGCCGGAATATCTACCACAGGGCGTAGGTCAAAACGCACAGAGGTGTAGTGTGCCAAGGCAATTTGATCGCATGGGCGTAGCTTCGTTTCCTGGAGGGCTACGACGAGCGGACGGTGCAAGCAGAGCAGCAACTTTAAGTCCTCTCGGTTGGAGCGAATGCTGCGAATATTCCAGTGAATAAGTGCCATCGTGAGAAGAAAAGGAAGATGAAAGAAGGGGTCACCTCGAAGGCCGCTGAGGGCCTGGCTTCGAACGAGCACTGCCGCCGCTATCAGTAGGCGGACAGTCATCGTCCATTGGTTCTATAGGTTCATCGGCCATCTTGTTAAGATGGCCGGGAGGGGGAGCTTCCTCCGCCGGTGAACGGCCAGATGTTCGGTTACCAGCGGTTCGGCCAGGCGAAACGGATGACGGCCTGGGGCGGCAACCGCTGGGTGGCGCAGGAGAAGAAATGCGCCGTGGCGGAGAAGGAGAACTGTGCTTCCTATGAGCCTTCTTGGAAGGTCGTTTAGTGGAAGTACTGGTCGACGGCTGGGAGTTCGAGGTACGTAGGAAGTCTGCACGGGACGGTTCCTTCTTGAAGGCCCGTGCATCTGACTTCTGGGTCTTCGTCTTGGCAGAAGCTGATGAAGGTGCTTGTGTCTGAGGGGTGACGGGAGGAAGAGGAGACGTCGACCGCGCGCTCTTAGCACTGGCCGAACGGACGACCGTGGTGCTGAAGGTCAGATCGCATGTCTGCGTCGCCATCTCCCTGGTAGTCCGAGGAGAGACGAGGACAGTACTGTATTTCCCCGCTGGGAGCAGCGTGGGCTTCCTACTAGCAAATAGCTTGCGAGCAGCCGAGGTTGACACTTTCTCTTTGACCCGAATTTATTGGATACAGCGTTCTTCCTTGTAGATGGGACAGTCGCGGGAGGACGCTGCATGGTCACCCTGACAGTTCACACAACGAGGAGACGGAGGTTGACAGTCACTCTCATGGGCATCCCTGCCACAAGTGACACATTTAGCCGCATTGGAACAAGACTGGCGAGTGTGATTAAAACGCTGACACTGGTAGCAGTGCGTAGGTGTCGGGACATAGGGGCGAACAGAAATAACCTCGTAGCCCGCTTTGATGCGTGACGGCAGCTGAACACTGTTCAAAGGTCAATAAAAGTGTCCGGGTCGGTACAAGGTCAGTGTTGATCTTTTTCATGACCCTATGGACAGCCGTCACGCCCTGCTCAGCGAGGAAAGACTGAATCTCCTCGTCAGTCAATCCGTCGAGTGATCTAGTATATACCACACCGCGAGACGAATTCAAAGTGCGGTGAGCCTCCACCCAGACAGAGAACGTGTACAGGAGTGTGGCCCGAAGCAGTTTTTGTGCCTGAAAGGCGCTCTCAGTTTCTAGTAACAAGGTACCATTACGCAACCTGGTACAAGACTTGACAGATCCGGCTATGGCATCTACGCCCTTCTGGATAACGAAAGGGTTGACAGAGGAAAAATCCTTTCCGTCCTCAGATCGAGAAACTACGAGGAACTGTGGGGCAGGCGGTAGTACTTTTGTCACTGGTGACTGGTCAAGTTTCCGTTTGTGGGCAGAAGTCAAGAGAGGAGAAGAAGAAGAAGAGAAATCCATTGCGGAGGAATCTCCCATGATTGCCAGCGTCTCCGATGGCGTGCTCCTTCCTTGTGGGGACCCTCTCAGAGGGTACTCCCGCCTTAGGTGAATGTTTACACCTCAGGTCACACCTCCCAAGAAACAGACGGAGGGACCAATCGGCATGGTCAGAAGGTACCAGCTCAGGTAATCACCCCTCCCTGGGCCTGGCCTTTACCAGGGGGTACGTGCGTGCCTTACTTGTCTACCCAAGGCGGAGAATTACGCGTTACCCCGTCACCGGCTACGCGTGCGAACGCGTGGGTCGGCCTTCAGGCGCGCACAGGGAGGAAGGAAGTAGAGGAAAAAGAAGAGAGAGAGGGAGAGAGAGGACAGACTGTCTCAAACGCCGAGGCGGAGACCAGAGAAGGCAAGGAGAAGAAGGCAAGGAGAAGAAGGCAAGGAGAAGAAGGCAAGGTGAAGAAGGCAAGGGAAAGAAGGCAAGGGAAAGAAGGCAAGGGAAAGAGTAAGGAAGACAGTGAGATGGAGAAGAACAAAGAAAGGAACCAACCAAAGGAAGGAAGAAACGAGAAGAAGTGAAAAACCAAAAGGACCGCAAATATAGGTCGTAGAACCGTCCGTCTCCGGACGCAGGCGCTAACTACCCCCTTGAGGGGGAGGCACTCCTTTTAGTCACCTCTTACGACAGGCAGAAATACCTCAGGCCTATTCTAACCCCCCGGACCCGCAGGGGTGGTCAACCAGTGTGCCTTCCATCCCAACTTCTTCACTCATAACCACCTGCAGTGCCTCAGTCACCTCCACCACCTCAACAACTGTAAATTCGATATTTTTGTTTCCCACGACCTAGAGAAAGGTGTGGCAACATTGTTCAAACTCCAGAAATACGCATTTCCAGTTAACAATGCCTGCCTTATAGTATCCTTCATATCTAATCACCCATCCTTTGTCACTATTAATAATATCAATTCCTGTAGCTTCCATCCCACTGCACATATGCCCAAATGCTCCGCCCTCTCTCTTCTCCTTTATTTCCCCTACACTGCCGATACGCCCAAACCACCTTCGTCAGTCCATCTCCTTCAGTATGCTAATGACATTGATTTCCTTGTCGCCTATCCTACACTCCAGAAACCCCAAAGAACCCTCCAAATTCACCTCAGTCAGTTTACCTCCTGGTGCAATCAGTGGCTCCTTACGATCAACTCCTCCAAAACCCAGGCAATAATTAGAGGACAAACCGTCCACACCTTCCATCTACATGACTTTTACCTTATCATTTATGACAGTCCTACCTAATTAACTAACACACTAAGCTACCTGGGACTAATCCTGGATCGGCAGTTAGCATGGAAACCCCATCTATGAACCATCTAACACATAGCCCACAATAGACTCAAACTTTTGAAACTACTCACTGGGCAAAATTGAGCATTACACACTTCCACTATCTCCCCCACTTACAAAACTTTGATCTGACCCATCCTCTCCTGTACTAATAGTACATGGATGTCTGCCAACATCGAAGTACTGTAAGTCCACGTTTTCAAGAAGGGACGTCGAACAGATGTACATAACTATAGACCTATACCTCTAACGTCGATCAGTTGTAGAATTTTGGAACACTTATTATGTGCGAGTGTAATGGCTTTTCTGGAGACTAGAAATCTACTCTGTAGGAATCAGCATGGGTTTCGAAAAAGACGATCGTGTGAAACCCAGCTCGTGCTATTCGTCCACGAGACTCAGAGGGCCATAGACACGGGTTCCCAAATAGATGCCGTGTTTCTTGACTTCCACAAGGCGTTCGATACAGTTCACCACAGTCGTTTAATGAGCCAAGTAAGAGCATATGGACTATCAGACCAATTGTGTGACTGGATTGAAGAGTTCCTAGATAACAGAATGCAGCATGTCGTTCTCAATGGAGAGAAGTCTTCCGAAGTGGGAGTGATTTCAGGTGTGCCTCAGGGAAGTGTCGAAGGACCGTTGCTATTCACAATATACATAAATGACCTTGTGGATAACATCGGAAGTTCACTGAGGCTTTTTGCGGATGATGCTGTGGTATATCGAGAGGTTGTAACAATGGAAAATTGTACTGAAATGCAGGAGAATCTGCAACGAATTGACGCATGGTGCAGGGAATGGCAACTGAATCTCAATGTAGACAAGTGTAATGTGCTGCGAATACATAGAAACAAAGATCCTTTATCATTTAGTTACAATATAGCAGGTCAGCAATTGGAAGCAGTTAATTTCATAAATTATCTGGGAGTAGACATTAGGAGTGATTTAAAATGGAATGATCATGTAAAGTTGGTCGTCGGTAAAGCAGATGCCAGACTGAGATTCATTGGAAGAATCCTAAGGAAATGCAATCGGAAAACAAAAAATTGCTCAAATGGCTCTGAGCACTATGCGACTTAACTTCTGAGGTCATCAGTCTCCTAGAACTTAGAACTAATTAAACCTAACTAACCTAAGGACATCACACACATCCATGCCCGAGGCAGGATTCGAACCTGCGACCGTAGCGGTCGCTCGGCTCCAGACTGCAGCGCCTAGAACCGCAGGGCCACTCCGGCCGGCAATCGGAAAACAAAGGAAGTAGGTTACAGTACACTTGTTCGCCCACTGCTTGAATATGTGCTGCGAATACATAGAAACAAAGATCCTTTATCATTTAGTTACAATATAGCAGGTCAGCAACTGGAAGCAGTTAATTTCATAAATTATCTGGGAGTAGACATTAGGAGTGATTTAAAATCACACAACAAAATCAAATTTTGGTCTTATGTCAAAGCAGTAGGTGGATCAAAACAAAATGTCCAGACACTCTGTGACCAAAATGGTACTGAAACAGAGGATGACAGACTAAAGGCCGAAATACTAAATGTCTTTTTCCAAAGTTGTTTCACAGAGGAAGATTGCACTGTAGTTCCTTCTCTAGATTGCCGCACAGATGACAAAATGGTAGATATCGAAATAGACGACAGAGGGATAGAGAAACAATTAAAATCGCTCAAAAGAGGAAAGGCCTCTGGACCTGATGGTATACCAGTTCAATTTTACACAGAGTACGTGAATGAACTTGCCCCCCTTCTTGCAGCGGTGTACCGTAGGTCTCTAGAAGAGCGTAGCGTTCCAAACGATTGGAAAACAAAAAAATGGTGCAAATGGCTCTGAGCACTATGGGACTCAACTGCTGTGATCATAAGTCCCCAAGAACTTAGAACTACTTAAACCTAACTAACCTAAGGACAGCACACAACACCCAGCCATCACGAGGCAGAGAAAATCCCTGACCCCGCCGGGAATCGAACCCGGGAACCCGGGCGTGGGAAGCGAGAACGCTACCGCACGACCACGAGATGCGGGTGATTGGAAAACGGCACAGGTCATCCCCGTTTTCAAGAAGGGACGTCGAACAAATGTGCAGAACTATAGACCTATATCTCTAACGTCGATCAGTTGTAGAATTTTGGAACACGTATTGTGTTCGAGTATAATGACATTTCTGGAGACTAGAAATCTACTCTGTAGGAATCAGCATGGGTTTCGAAAAAGACGGTCATGTGAAACCCAGCTCGCGCTATTCGTCCACGAGACTCAGAGGGCCATAGACACGAGTTCCCAGGTAGATGCCGTGTTTCTTGACTTCCGCAAGGCGTTCGATACAGTTCCCCACAGTCGTTTAATGAACAAAGTAAGAGCATATGGACTATCAGACCAATTGTGTGACTGGATTGAGGAGTTCCTAGATAACAGGACGCAGCATGTCATTCTCAATGGAGAGAAGTCTTCCGAAGTAAGAGTGATTTCAGGTGTGCCGCAGGGGAGTGTCATAGGACCGTTGCTATTCACAATATACATAAATGACCTGGTGGATGACATCGGAAGTTCACTGAGGCTTTTTGCAGATGATGCTGTGGTGTATCGAGAGGGAGTAACAATGGAAAATTGTACTGAAATGCAGGAGGATCTGCAGCGAATTGACGCATGGTGCAGGGAATGGCAATTGAATCTCAATGTAGACAAGTGTAATGTGCTGCGAATACACAGAAAGATAGATCCTTTATCATTTAGCTACAAAATAGCAGGTCAGCAACTGGAAGCAGTTAATACCATAAATTATCTGGGAGTACGCATTAGGAGTGATTTAAAATGGAATGATCATATAATGTTGATCGTCGGTAAAGCAGATGCCAGACTGAGATTCATTGGAAGAATCCTAAGGAAATGCAATCCGAAAACAAAGGAAGTAGGTTACAGTACGCTTGTTCGCCCACTGCTTGAATACTGCTCAGCAGTGTGGGATCCGTACCAGATAGGATTGATAGAAGATATAGAGAAGATCCAACGGAGAGCAGCGCGCTTCGTTACAGGATCATTTAGTAATCGCGAAAGCGTTACGGAGATGGTAGATAAACTCCAGTGGAAGACTCTACAGGAGAGACGCTCAGTAGCTCGGTACGGGCTTTTGTCAAAGTTTCGAGAACATACCTTCACCGAAGAGTCAAGCAGTATATTGCTCCCTCCTACGTATATCTCGCGAAGAGACCATGAGGATAAAATCAGAGAGATTAGAGCCCACACAGAGGCATACCGACAATCCTTCTTTCCACGAACAATACGAGACTGGAATAGAAGGGAGAACCGATAGAGGTACTCAAGGTACCCTCCGCCACACACCGTCAGGTGGCTTGCGGAGTATGGATGTAGATGTAGATGTAGAATATTGCTCACCAGTGTGAGATCCGTACCAGATGGGGTTGATGGAGGAGATAGAGAGGATCCAACGGAGAGCAGCGCACTTCGTTACAGGATCATTTAGTAATCGCGAAAGCTTACGGAGATGATAGATAAACTCCAGCGGAAGACTCTGCAGGAGAGACGCTCAGTAGCTCGATACGGGCTTTTGTTAAAGTTTCGATAACATACCTTCGCCGAGGAGTCAAGTAGTATATTGCTCCCTCCTACGTATATCTCACGAAGAGACCATGAGGATAAAATCAGAGAGATTAGAGCCGACGCAGAGGCATACCGACAATCTTTCTTTCCACGAACAATACGAGACCGGAATAGGAGAACCGACAGAGGTACTCTACGTACCCTCCGCCACACACCGTCAAGTGGCTTGCGGAGTATGGGTGTAGATGTAGATGAAATCATTGAGTGTCATGCACTCAGTCTTACTTTGCGCATTCATTTACCTTCCCCATTTTGAATCCTCCACCATCTCATCAAATTCCCACCCCTCCCTGCTCAGATCGAACATCACCACATATCCTACACAAACTTGATTTCAGTAACCCTGTTTCTCCTCTCCTCACCAATCTTGGTATGCTGCCGCACCTTTACAAATATTACAAATACACCCCACCGTCCCCGTATGTACACACACACACACACACACACACACACACACTCTCTCTCTCTCTCTCTCTCTCTCTCTGTCTCTGTACCTCACACTGGCGCAACCGCAACTTCAACAAACTCCCCCGCTCAAACAATGAGATCCACTTCGATATATATCCATCCTAGAACTATACCTCTTACCCACCTATCCCACTCCACATCAGGGTTCCCCTCTCCTTTTCCCTCTACATCTCACCCCTTCCCTTTTTTTATTTATTTATTTATTGCTCCGTGTCACCAAATTAAGGAGAAGTCTCCATGGTCATGGGACGAGTCAGTACATGAAATTATAACACGATGGTAGAAACAGATAACATGAAATATAATAAACATATTCAGGCGACAAGTCGTAAGTTTAAATAAAGAAAATCAACAATGTAGCATTGGAATTTGCTTAATTTTTCAGCTCTTCCAGGCGCTCCTCGACAGAATAGGAGTGAGCCATGAGGAAACTCTTCAGGTTAGACTTAAAAGTGTTTGGGCTACTGCTAAGATTTTTGAGTTCTTGTGGTACCTTATTGAAAATGGATGCAGCAGAATACTGCACTCCTTTCTGCACAAAAGTCAGGGAAGTCCATTCCACATGCAGATTTGATTTATGCCTAGTATTAACTGAGTGAAAGCTGCTAACTCTTGGGAATAAGCTAATATTGCTTACAAGAAACGACATTAAAGAAAATATATACTGTGAGGGCAATGTCAGAATTCCCAGATTATTGAATAGGGATCGACAAGAGGTTCTCGAACAGCCCATTTATGAGCCAAAATACCCTTTTTGAACCAGCAGAATTACCCCAAAAATAATATCATACGACATAGGCGTATGAAAATATGTGAAGCAGACTACTTTTCGTGTTGAACTGTCACTTATTTCAGATACTATTCTAATGGTAAATAAAGCAGCATTTAGTTTCTGAACAAGATCCTGAACATGGGCTTTCCACAACGGCTTACTATCTATCCGAACGCCTAGGAACTTGAACTGTTCCGTCTCGCTTATAATATGCCCATTCAGTGTGATCAAAATATCGGTTCTTGTTGAATTGTGAGTTAGAAACTGTAAAAACTGAATCTTACTGTGATTTAGCATCAAATTATTTTCCTCAAGCCACGAAATTATTTCATGAATTACATAATTTGATACTGTTTCAATATTACACACAAGATCCTTCACTACCAAGCTGGTGTCATCAGCAAACAGAAAAAATTTTAATCACCTGTAATACTAGAAGGCATATCATTTATATAAATAAGAAATAGCACCGGACCTTGGGGAACGCCCCACTTAACAGTGCCTCACTGGGACTGAACATCACTACCACTCTCAATATTGCGGAGAATTACCTTCTGCTTTCTGTTCAAAAAGTAAGAGGCGAACCAACTGTAAGCTACTCCCCTTACTCGATAATGGTCCAACTTCTGCAGTAATATTTTGTGGTCAAGACAGTCAAAAGCCTTTGTTAAATCAAAGAACACCTAGCGTTTGCAACCTTTTATTTAATCCGTCCAAAACCTCACAGAGAAAAGAGAATATAGCATTTTCAGTTGTTAAACCATTTCTAAAACCACACTGTACGTTTGACAGCAAATTATGTGAATTTAAATGCTCCAGTAACCTTGTCTAAAATTGTCAACATTATCCCTGTCTCCCATTTTATAAAGTGGCTTCACTACCGAGTACTTTAATCGGTCAGGAAACCGACCACTCCTAAAGGAAAAGTTACAGATATGGCTAAGTACTGGGCTAACACACATAGAACAATACTTCAGTATTCTGCTAGATATCCCGTCATATCCATGAGAGTCCTTGGTCTTTAGTGATTTAATTATTGATTCAATCGCCCTCTTGTCAGTATCATGGAGGAGCATTTCAGCTAACAGTCTCGGAACACCTTTTTCTAAGAGCGCTATATGATTCCCTGTTGGGACTAGGTTTCTATTTAGTTCACCTGCTATATTCAGAAAGAGATTATTAAATACTGTACATATATGCGACTTACCAGTAACACGGACATTCCCACTACGCGCTGATTCTATATCCTCGACCTGTCTCTGCAGACCAGCCACTTCCTTTACGACTGACCATATCGTTTTAATTTTATCCTGAGACTTAGCTATTCTATCTGCATACCACATACTTTTTGCCTTCCTAATAACTTTTTTAAGCACCTTACAATACTGTTTGTAATGGGCTCCTGCATTTAGATTTTGACTGTTTCTAACGTTTTGATATAATTGCCACTTTGTTCTACAGGATATTCTTATCACTCTAGTCAGCCACCCAGGCTGCCTGTTTGTGCTAGTACCCTGTTTTAAACGTTGTAACGGGAAGCAACTTTCAAAGAGCACGAGAAAAGTCTTGAGGAAAGCATTATATTTATCGTCTACTGTATCAGCACTATAAACATCTTGCCACTCTTGTTCCTTGATAAGGTTTACAAAGGTCTCTACAGCAACTGGACCAGCTTTCCTAAAAAGCTGAAAACTATATTAAACATGTGTTGCAGCACAAAAATCTTTTAGAGTTAAAATTCGTGCATCATGATCTGAAAGGCCATTCACCTTTTTGCTAACAGAATGCCCTTCTAGTAATGAGGAATGAACAAAAATGTTGTCTACGGTTGTTCTACTGTTCCCTTGCACTCTCGTTGGAAAGAATACGGTTTGCATAAGATTATATGAATTAAGGTGGTCAACTAGCATCCTTTTCCTTGCACAGTCACTTATACAATTAATATTGAAGTCACCACATATAACTAACTTTTTGTATTTCCTATAAAGTGAACCAAGAACCTCCCTCTAGCTTTAGCAAAAATGTTGTGAAATCTGAGTCTGGGGATCTATAAATAACAACAGTTACAAGTTTAGCTCCACTAAATTTACCCACATCTGCACAACATTTAAACACCTTTTCAGTGCAGTACTTTGAAACATCAATTGACTCAAATGGGATGCCGTTTTTTACATACATGGCTACTCCCCCATACCGCAAAGAGCTGCCAGAAAAGCTGCCAGCCAACCTCTATCCTGGTAAAGGAATCCTCTGAATTATCTCCTTATTTAAGAAGCATTCAGATATACCAATAATTTCAGAGTCAACATCTATAAGCAGCTCACTAACTTTATCTCTAATACCTCGTATATTTTGATGAAATATACTAATTCCCCCATTACTCGGATACCTAAGCTTTGTCGAAAGTGGTTCCTTTGTTAGAGAGACTTCCCTTAAGCAGGAATACCTATCAGCTGACTTCAATCTAAAAAAGGTGTAGCTCTAACACCCACTAGTATAGGAATTTTCCCATGAGTGATCCCACCACCCCCACCTATGCTGTAACCTATAAGCTTTGCCAACCTCCCCTTCCCATACCTGTAGACGACGGTTCAATCCCGCGTCCGGCCATCCTGATTTAGGTTTTCCGTGATTTCCCTAAATCACTCTAGGCAAATGCCGGGATGGTTCCTCTGAAAGGGCACGGCCGACTTCCTTCCCCATCCTTCCTTAATCCGATGAGACCGATGACCACGCTGTCTGGTCTCCTTCCCCAAAACAACCAATACCTGTAGAGGTGCAGGCCATAAACCCGTCCTGCTGATAGACTCCACCGACACCACTGAAATGTGACCCATGCCTTCTGTCATCAGCGCACCCCCAAGTCTCATGTTATTACGCCTGACGGCTGTATTGAGATGAGGCCGATCGTGACGCTGAAACAGTTCCACGAAATGCACATTCGTGTTACCAGTCTGAGTGGCTATCTTTTCCAGGTCACCATCTATGTCATACTCCCCATCACTATCAATACTATTACCAGCCCCACCCACAATCACTACCTGATCCTCTTTAGTAAAATCCCTACATAACCCCCATATGTTAAGAGTCACCTGAGCCAATCCTGCATTAGGCTTCACAATGTTGGTGACCTGGTACTCACTCCCCAACACTTCCTGCAACTGCTGGCCTACACCTCTGCCATCAGAACTATCTAACAGCAGTTTCTCTTAGACTTTGCAACTGTTGGTTGGTTGGTTGGTTTGGGGAAGGAGACCAGACAGCGTGGTCATCGGTCTCATCGGATTAGGGAAGGATTGGGAAGGAAGTCGGCCGTGCCCTTTCAGAGGAACCATCCCGGCATTTGCCTGGAGTGATTTAGGGAAATCACGGAAAACCCAAATCAGGATGGCCGGACGCGGGATTGAACCGTCGTCCTCCCGAATGCGAGTCCAGTGTCTAACCACTGCGCCACCCCGCTCGGTACAACAACTGTCCTAGCCACCGTAACTGCTGAGGTCTGCTGCATACTTCCTACATCTACAGCTACTAGAGATTCCTCTCCACTAGACTCTGACAGTTGGTCATATCTATTGCAAACACCAATACGTAAAACTATCTGAAAATCTCCTTCTCCTAGCAGATCTCTTGCCAACAGCCACCTCCCATTCCCCAACCCCTTTCTCCCTCCTCATCCTATCTAGCTCCTCCTGCGCGTGTTTCAACTGCTCCCGAAGGGCACAGATCTTACGCTTCTGCTCCTCTATCAACTTACTCTTGCTACATAACCTGCAGTTCCAGGAGAGGATCTCACCAGAATGCCCACTGGCTTCCCCACTGCATTCCCCCCCAGTGAAATACACCGCAATCCACTACTCACGAACCTACGGCAAAGCCTACACTTCTCACTCGTGGTAAAATTTTACAGTTATTGAAACAAGAATACTACTTTATCTAAGTTCCGCTACTACAATAAGATGTTAAAACCCTGACTACAATAATCACAAACTTACTCTACAAGGGAAATAACTACTATCATTAACAGTATTAATCAACAACAATGAAAATATAACAAAAGACTAACACAGAAAGAAAATCAAACGTCTAATGACACAGTAACGAAACTGAAAACAAATCCCAAAAATTTCTTCTGAAATTGTTTCACCAGAAAACGCCAAGAACACCGGTTGAAGACTACTAAAGTTCCTAAATAAACCACTATACACAAACAGTTAATTAGTACTTAGCTTTCGATGCGCCGCTATAGCTGCAACTGGTCAGCGCGGAATGTAAACACAGGTATGAGGTTAAGTTGCTCGATACGAAACACTCACAAATATCAGGTCACAACACAAGAAAGGCAGAGGTGAATGAAGAAACCACTAATAAGTCACTTATATAGTAAATATTATCACAAAAACAGTTAATATATGTATCTGAAACCTAAAAATATATGGAAACTTAGAGATCAATCTCACACGCAGTCACGCGCTTATGACGTCACACGTCTTGATGCCATTGGCGTACACACATACCAAACTCCTCCTTACTTTCTGTGTTCCCACTACCCACCCTAACAGGTAACTGCTTCTAGATAGTTTCTTATTAACAGTACCCCTATGTTTTCTACAAACACCAAAAGAATGGTTCAAATGGCTCTGAGCACTATGGGACTCAACTGCTGTGGTCATAAGTCCCCTAGAACTTAGAACTACCTAAACCTAACTAACCTAAGGACAGCACACAACACCCAGCCATCACGAGGCAGAGAAAATTCCTGACCCCGCCGGGAATCGAACCCTGGAACCCGGGCGTGGGAAGCGAGAACGCTACCGCACGACCACGAGATGGGGGCCCTCTACAAACACCCTTCAACCTTATAGAACATATTCTCTCCTCCGTAAATCCTTTTCTCTCAGTACAGTTTCTTCAGGTTCTAAATGAAAGTGCAGTTCTCTTTCTTAGACGAAAGTCACCTTCCGTCGACGAGTTTTAAAATGTATATACTTTAGTTTTTTTTTTTTTACTTTCTAGTTCTTTGATTTAATTTTTTTTAAACAGACAATAGTCACAATGTTATTTCTTACGAAGACGCCAACCAAACTTATGCTTTTTATTGTTTTTGAAACCCTACGTAAACTTTTTACCTTAACAATAATTGTTTTCATCTTTCTTTATATTTCTCGAAAGCTCTTGGCTGAAGAGTGGAATACTGTACTGCTGACAACCCACCTCCCAAGCGAAATAACAAGAAAGGGAAAGCAAGATGCATTCGTACCTCCATCAGGTGCGTAATTTCATTTTCATATACAGTTAAGAGAACGAGCCTCTAACAACCCATATACACTCCTGGAAATGGAAAAAAGAACACATTGACACCGGTGTGTCAGACCCACCATACTTGCTCCGGACACTGCGAGAGGGCTGTACAAGCAATGATCACACGCACGGCACAGCGGACACACCAGGAACCGCGGTGTTGGCCGTCGAATGGCGCTAGCTGCGCAGCATTTGTGCACCGCCGCCGTCAGTGTCAGCCAGTTTGCCGTGGCATACGGAGCTCCATCGCAGTCTTTAACACTGGTAGCATGCCGCGACAGCGTGGACGTGAACCGTATGTGCAGTTGACGGACTTTGAGCGAGGGCGTATAGTGGGCATGCGGGAGGCCGGGTGGACGTACCGCCGAATTGCTCAACACGTGGGGCGTGAGGTCTCCACAGTACATCGATGTTGTCGCCAGTGGTCGGCGGAAGGTGCACGTGCCCGTCGACCTGGGACCGGACCGCAGCGACGCACGGATGCACGCCAAGACCGTAGGATCCTACGCAGTGCCGTAGGGGACCGCACCGCCACTTCCCAGCAAATTAGGGACACTGTTGCTCCTGGGGTATCGGCGAGGACCATTCGCAACCGTCTCCATGAACCTGGGCTACGGTCCCGCACACCGTTAGGCCGTCTTCCACTCATGCCCCAACATCGTGCAGCCCGCCTCCAGTGGTGTCGCGACAGGCGTGAATGGAGGGACGAATGGAGACGTGTCGTCTTCAGCGATGAGAGTCGCTTCTGCCTTGGTGCCAATGATGGTCGAATGCGTGTTTGGCGCCGTGCAGGTGAGCGCCACAATCAGGACTGCGTACGACCGAGGCACACAGGGCCAACACCCGGCATCATGGTGTGGGGAGCGATCTCCTACACTGGCCGTACACCACTGGTGATCGTCGAGGGGACACTGAATAGTGCACGGTACATCCAAACCGTCATCGAACCCATCTTTCTACCATTCCTAGACCGGCAAGGGAACTTGCTGTTCCAACAGGACAATGCACGTCCGCATGTATCCCGTGCCACCCAACGTGCTCTAGAAGGTGTAAGTCAACTACCCTGGCCAGCAAGATCTCCGGATCTGTCCCCCATTGAGCATGTTTGGGACTGGATGAAGCGTCGTCTCACGCGGTCTGCACGTCCAGCACGAACGCTGGTCCAACTGAGGCGCCAGGTGGAAATGGCATGGCAAGCCGTTCCACAGGACTACATCCAGCATCTCTACGATCGTCTCCATGGGAGAATAGCAGCCTGCATTGCTGCGAAAGGTGGATATACACTGTACTAGTGCCGACATTGTGCATGCTCTGTTGCCTGTGTCTATGTGCCTGTGGTTCTGTCAGTGTGATCATGTGATGTATCTGACCCCAGGAATGTGTCAATAAAGTTTCTTCTTCCTGGGACAATGAATTCACGGTGTTCTTATTTCAATTTCCAGGAGTGTAGTATTGTTTCAGACTGTATTTCTTTTTCCTCTCTCTCTCTCTCTCTCTCTCTCACACACACACACACACACTCTCTCACTTCGCTGACACTTGTATCACTCAGTGTAGTGCAGTGCAGTGTTTCTCAAAGTGAGTTCCGTGGACCCTTGGAAGTCCGTGGGACCTAAAAATTGAAATGTGTTGTAATAAAATGGAACTAACAGCTGTTATGCAAGAAGTACTTTTTCAGTTACTAATAAGAAATCAATTAGAAATTATACCTACGTTTGCAAATTTAAATGTTTTCCTGCTTTACTAAATTTCTGCCCAGAAGCCAGTCAATCGTTATATAGGACTACTTCAGGTAAGAGAAATTCCTTCTTTGTAAGTACAATTTTTCAAAAGCAGTTGTACATTCACTGCACAATGACCCGGAATTTCATGAATTTCGTCTTCAAGTGACGGAAAGCTCCCACCACTAATACCAGTTCCAGTTCTTTTTAAAGAAAAAGAATTAAATGTTAGTCATTCCCATGCTTAGAATCATCAAGCCTCCCTCCCCTTCCCGGTTCTGGGATTCAAAAGCAGTTGTACATTCACTGCACAATGACCCAGAATTTCATGAATTTCGTCTTCAAGTGACGGAAAGCTCCCACCACTAATACCAGTTCCAGTTCTTTTTAAAGAAAAAGAATTAAATGTTAGTCATTCCCATGCTTAGAATCATCAAGCCTCCCTCCCCCTCCCGGTTCTGGGATTCAAAAGCAGTTGTACATTCACTGCACAATGACCCGGAATTTCATGAATTTCGTCTTCAAGTGACGGAAAGCTCCCACCACTAATACCAGTTCCAGTTCTTTTTAAAGAAAAAGAATTAAATGTTAGTCATTCCCATGCTTAGAATCATCAAGCCTCCCTCCCCCTCCCGGTTCTGGGATTGTTAAAAAAAAATCCGCCACTGCGAGTAACTCTTGACTCAAATTTAGTGCGGTTAATGTAAAATTGTCTTGGAAGATAGATCGCAACAGAGAAATAAGAACGTTGCTTTGGTTCAATCACTTTGTGAAAATATTAAAAATATCGAAATGACATACACACACACACTGATTTTTAACCGCTACCTGTCAAGCAAACGTAAGGACAGCTCTGAAACAATAAAGTTGCACTGCGGTCTTGTTATTGTGAAGCAAAAATTTTCTGCTTCTTTAGTTTTCCATGAGTGATCAATTAAAATAAACAACAAAACAAGGGACTTGCTCTATTGTTAAGCAACAAGGAAAATTACACTCGATGTTGTCCTTTTTCCTTCTCTAGCAAGATCAAGTGATTAGATGCGGAAAACACGGCTTAACTGCCTGTCACATTTTCAAGTTTTTATCTCCACTTTACAGTTTTAACCCTTGGTGTTTTCGAAGATAGATACAATAATACGTTTTATCACACGCATTTTCTTTATCAGTTTAATTCAAGTGGTATTTGATTATAACGTCTCCACACACACCTCCAGTCTCAACGAATGGAGTTAGTCATATTTTTCCCCTTCAGCATTAAATCGAACGACACATGAGGGGAAAAAGTTTTACTGGTGAAAACAGGTATTAGAGGTAGTCACAGGTATCACGTGTTCATGGCATGACACATGCCACATGAGTGGAGACGGATAAACAGCAGATGTATACACATTGATCTGTCGTCGGCCATTCGTTTCCTGAGCTGCGCAACGTTCTTTTGTGTGGCGATATTTGTTAAGTTGCAAGTGGTTCGATGATTTCAATCGTCTGAAGTAAAACGAAAGATGTGGTGATGTTAAGTCGGAAAATGCTTCTGAAAGTGAGCCTTCATATTCGCAAGCTACTACAAGTGAACGTGAAAGAAAGAAGAGAAAACTACGCAGGTATTGTGATGACTACCTTCGTTATTGATTTACGTACATAGGCAGTGATGACAGTCAGCAACCTCAGCGTGTTTTGTGTTAAGAAGTACTAAGCAACGAAAGCATGAACCCTGTTAATCTTCAGAGACATTTGGAGAAGAAATATGAGGGACATGTTGGTAAGTCGATAGACTTTTTTTTTATAAACAAGCTCAGGGAGATGAAACGCAGTAAATGTGTAATGTCAAAGACAGCAGTGGTTGGTAGTACTAACGCGAAAGCTACTTTAGCGTCATGTCATGTGTCATTGCTAACTGCTAAATCTGGGAACGTCAACACAGTTGCGGAAAATTTAATCCTACCAGGTGCAAAAGTTACGTATGAAATTATGGTAAGTGATGCAGCTGCTAAGGAAATAAACTCAATTCCCCTTTCCTACGGTACAGCTATAAGAAGAATTGACAGTATGCCTTTCAATGTGAAACGACAATTAATTTCAAAAATTCAAGGTACTCATTTTATTCTTTACAACTTGATGAAAGTTCTGACAGATGCAAAAGCAAATCTGTTAGTATTCGTCAGTTTTGGGTGTAAAGAGACAAAATGTGTGGAGCTCTTGTTCTGTGCAGAGATTCTTCGAAAAAAGGCTGAAGACATGTTTTGTGCACTTTATGAGTTCATGATAAACAACTTTATCAGGTGGAATTAATTTGTTGCAATTACTGCGGACGCAGCACATGCTTTTACAGGTTTGAAGAAAGGCTTTATGGCTCGAGTGAAGCCTTTAGTACCAGAAGTAAAGTGTACTCATTGCTTCATACACAGAGAAGCTTTAGCAGCGAGAAAAATGGTTGAGAATTTGAAATGTGTCCTGGATGAAGTTACAAAACTTGTTAATTTCACTCAGTATCGTTCTCTAAATTCACGTCTTTTCACAGTTTTATGTGAGGAAATTGGCAGTTAACATACTCAACTTATCTTACATCCTGAAGTGCGTTTGCTGTCAAGAGAAAAAGTTCTATATCGTTTATCTGAGCTGTGTGATGAAGTGTGCTTGTTCTTTTAGACAAACAATGTTCTCTTTCAAGTGAGAAATTCTGTGATTTTGATTGGTTGTGAAAAGTGGCTTATTTGGTGGATATTTTCTTTCTCGCCGAAATTAACTTAGGCCTGCAAGAAATAAATATTAATATCTACAAGGTTGAGAGCAAAGTTTAAGCTACAGTTAAGAAACTGAAGTTGTGGGCAATACGAGTACAAAACAACAAGTCTTCATCATTTCCAGTACTCAAAGACTGCATTGACTCTTCAGGTGAAAAACACTCGCTGTAGTGCACAAAACACTTGTAGGACACTTGAGAGCATTAGCTCCAAGTTTTCGAGAGTACTTCCCTGTCCCAGAACCCGATAATTACTGAACTGAAAATCCTTTCACTAGTGTAGAAATCCATGACATACAAGGTACGAATCTCTCCGAGACAGAAAAAGAACAGCTATTGGAACTATCCTACGATATTTCATGTAACAATGTTTCGAAAGCAAACGAACTGTGTTGCTTTTGGTTGTGTATGCGTAGTGAAAGACTGATAGTAGCAAAATTTATTCCAGATTTCAGTGGGGTTATAGAAACCACAAGGAATTTCATTCCTGACATCAGTGAACCCACGTTTAAGAACATTGTTTATCAGGTGGATTTCCAAAAAAAAGTAATTGATTTTCAGTTACAGTACTTACTGTACTGCATTACTGTATTTTCCGTATTACTGTACTATTATTGTACTCTGTAATTTACTGTATTTGCAATTGAAATTTGGTTCAGTATGCAACGATCATGTATCTTAAGAACAAATTACTTATTACATTATTTTTCTTGAACGTCTTCTTGTCAGTGGTAATTCTAATTAGTACATTTTTAATACTGTGTGAAATTTCAGACAGCATTGCAAGGGGGTCCGAAAATCACTTTCCAAATAAGGAGAGGATTCACGTTATCGGAAAGTTTGAGAACCACTGGTGTGGTGTGTCACCATAAAGGCTTGGTTGGAGTGAGGTACAATACAGTCGATATCTACCTTTCCGATATCATTATTTGTCCCAATGTGGTTATCAGTATTCAGGAACCACCATGACGATACTTCAGTGCTGTAATGTAACGGCACCTTTCGTGACTCACGGTCATATAATTACATATACACTTACGATGGTTTGGATTAAATAATGTCATAGGTTACTTGTACTATTTAGTTATAATGGGTCCTTTGACTCTAACGATTATTGGTCTACTTTTGACGTTCATACAATTACATACATCGGGAAATAATATTAAGCAGCCCACGAGGCACAGAAGAGTAGTAGTATGAAAGAGGGCGTTCTGGTGCATTTTTATCTAACTTACGAGTTGACCCCCGACCACTGATAAGAAGACAATTAATTGGTCTCTTACGTAATAGCGTTCTCTGTCTACTCCCCTCTCACTCCCTCCCTCAATCCACATTTCTCCACCCTCACATACTGGTTTTTTTGGGGGGGAGGGGGAGGGGAGGTGTCCAATAATCACTCGGCCAACTATCGGTGTCACTCGGCCAACGAGACTCCTGAGCCCGGGACTACGCGTGGAGTAGAATTTCACACTATCGAATGCGTGAGCAGCAGAAGCATCAGTCGTCCGCCAGCAGCAGCAGCAGCATCATCAGAATCACGTAGACTCGCAACATTGCAGAAAACACATTTTGTACTGTAGTAGACAGCAGCAAGAAGCCAGTAAGTATTCGTCAAATATATTAGTGACACTGTTCCCATTATAATTGTTAATAATTGTTTCACATTGATATTATTGCTATTATACTTGTTTATTTCAGCAGTGTTGCTTCCAGCAGCAGCACGAAATTAGAGTATGGAGCAGTGGCAGTATAGCCAAACCAGAAACTATATGCATTGCCTGCAGTTAACTTTGGCACCAGCAGGCAGTGCCATGGGCAGGTTGTTGAAAATATTCCCGTCTATCGGGCGTGATGTTGTGGCACTAGCTCAAAAAAATACTTTCCTACTTGTTGTGAACAGCGGTTCAATACACACAGAGGTATAGGTCAAAAAATAATTATAAGTTTGTTGTATTATGACGCAATGCGAGTGCCACTTTATTTTTATTATTAATACTCCACGCAATTGTGTGGTAGTTTCGTGTCTGGTTGCAGACCATTCGACAATATTGTGGCAACTACACTCATGCTCATAAATGAAGGATAATTGCAGAATGTGGTGCCACACAACGTGGCACTACACAAAACTGCTGCTAATAGCATAGGCACATAGGGAACACACACGACACAGATCTGTAAGTCCACGGTATTG
This sequence comes from Schistocerca cancellata, assembly GCF_023864275.1. NCBI lineage: Eukaryota > Metazoa > Arthropoda > Insecta > Orthoptera > Acrididae > Schistocerca > Schistocerca cancellata. The sequence continues at coordinate 441,784,511 of NC_064629.1, read as the reverse complement.
TTGATAACTTGAGAAAACCGTCCCGAACACACGTGCTACAAAACGCCCCTGTTTCCTGCGCATGTACCCCAACATCAATATGGGATATGGTCACCATGCACACGTACACAGGCCACACAACGGGCTGGCATACTCTGGATCAGGTGGTCGAGCAGCTGCTGGGGTATAGCCTCCCATTCTTGCACCAGTGCCTGTCTGAGCTCCTGAAGTGTCGTAGGGGTTTGAAGACGTGCAGCGATACATTGACCGAGAGCATCCCGCACGTGCACGATGGGGTTTAGGTCTGGAGAACAGACAGGCCACTCCATTTGCCTGATATCTTCTGTTTCAAGGCACTCCTCCACAATGGCAGTTTGGTGGGGCCGTGCGTTATCATCCATCAGGACCTACTGCACCCCTGAAAAGACGGACATACTGGTGCAAAATGATATCCCGATACACCTGACCTGTTACAGTTTCTGTGTCAAAGACATGCAGGGATGTACGTGCACCAATCATAATCCCACCCCACATCATCAAACCACGACCTTCATACAGGTCCCTTTCAAGGACATTAAGGGGTTGGTATCTGGTTCCTGGTTCACGCCAGATGAAAACCCGGCAAGAATCACTGTTTAGACTATACCTTGACTCGTCCGTGAAAATAACCTGGGACCACTGTTCCAATGACCATGTACTGTGTTCTTGACACCAGGCTTTATGGGCTCTCCTGTGACCAGGAATTAGTGGAATGCACCTTGCAGGTCTCCGGACGAATAAACCATGTCTGTTCAGTCGTCTGTAGACTGTGTGTCAGTAGAAAACTGTTCCAGTGGCTGCGGTAAGGTCCCGAGCAAGGCTACCTGCAGCACTCCGTGGCCATCTGCGGGCACTGATGGTGAGATATCGGTCTTCTTGTGGTGTTGTACACTGTGGACGTCCCGTACTGTAGCGCCTGGACACGTTTCCTGTCTGTTGGAATCGTTGCCATAATCCTGAGATCACACTTTGTGGCACACGGAGGGCCCGTACTACGACCTGCTGTGTTTGACCAGCCTCCAGTCGCCCTAGTATTCTACCCCTCATAACGTCATCAATATGTGTTCTTTAAGCCATTTGCAACACACAGTCACCATTAGCACGTCTGAAATCGTCTGCACACTTACTCGCTGCACCGTACTTTGATATGCACCAACAAACATCTGCATATGTGGACCGCTGCCAGTGCCACCGTGCGGCGACCGCAGGTCAAATACACTGCATGGTCATACTCCGAGGTGATTTAAACCAGCAAACCGGCCCCTAGACGTTGTTTCACCATGTATCAGCATTATCCTTTATTTATGAGCATGAGTGTGTCATATTGCTTCTCTAGTTTTTTACACCTACGTTATTACTCTGCTATTCACAACAAAGTGCCTGGCAGCGGGTTCAGTGAACCATCTTCAAACTGTCTCTCTACCGCTCCACTCTCGAAAGGCGTGCGCGAAAAACCAGCACTTAAATTTTCCTGTGCGAACCCTGATTTCTCTTATCTTATCGTGATGATCATTTCTCCATATGTAGGTGGGTGCCAACAGCATGTTTTCGCAATCGGAGGAGGAAACTGCGGATTGAAATTTCATGAGACGATCCCGTCGCAACGAAAAACGCCTTTGTTGTAATGATTGCCACTCCAATTCACGTACCATGTCTGTGGCATTATCTCCCCTGTTTCGCGATAGTACAAAATGAGTCGCCCTTCTTTGAACTTTTTCTATGTCATCCGTCAGTCCCACCTGATGCGGATCCCACACTCCACAGCAATACTCCAGAATAGGGCGGACAAGCGTGATGTAAGCAGTCTCTTTAGTAGACCTGTTGCACCTTCTAAGTGTTCTGCCAATGAATCACAGTCTTTGGTTTGCTCTACCCACAACATTATCTATGTGGTCGTTCCAATTTAGGTTATTTGTAATTGTAATCCCTAAGTATTTAGTTGAATTTACAGCCTTAAAATTTGTGTAACTTATCGCATAATCGAAATTTAGCGGATTTTTTTTTTTTTAGTACTCATGTGAATAACTTCACATTTTTCTTTATTCAGGGTCAACTGCCACTTTCCGCACCATACAGATGTCTTTCCGTCTATTACTACGAACTGTGACCTTACTGACAGGAAGTCACGAATCCAGTCGCACAACTGAGGCGATATTCCATAGGCACGCAGTTTGGTTGGAAGACGCTTGTGAGGAACGGTGTCGAAAGCCTTCTGGAAATCTGTCGTACTTATCTCATTGGCCACAATTACGTGAATGTATTATGTATTTATTGACATTCATTTTGTAATGTTTCCTTAATTTTGAATGGAAAGGTAGGAACAAATATTATACAATGATGTGTTAAACTTAAGGTGGAGAATGTTATTGTATTAATATTTTATGGTGACTGTAAAATATGGTACTGTAGGTTAAACTAGATACTGATTGTGAATTTAGTAAACTCTGTGTTACCTCATGACGTCCCCACGGGTCAATATTAATATAACTTCACGTTTCTAAAGAATAACCTAGGTGGCATAAATAGTTTTCATTATAGCTCAGTGTACTTCTCCATTTAATATTTATTCATGGCCACTGTAATGGTTGTTGTCAACGCCATAAAGGTCTCGTTTTATGTTAGAGCAATTTGAGAATAAAAAGCAGTTTGAGAATATCGTTGACCGTGATTGGCTATTTTCATATTTGATGTGACAAACATGTAGGGTCAAAATTACACAGACTCTAGAGGATGCTAAAGTCATTACTCTGAGGACACTAGAGAATTCTATAAGAAACAGCTGCATGCCATGTCTACGTTGCCGGCACTGACTTCGAAAACGAGACGTAATCGTCTGTGATGTTTCGTGTAGACGGTAGTTGCCGAAGATGGACCATTACTCACATGCATTTAATGTATGATCCAATAGAATGCAGTGTCCGGAAATCTGAGCGAATAAACAAGAAAAAGTTTCGCATCAGGCATCATTCTAATTGGAAGAAATTTATCGCCGCAGAGAGAAACTTTCGAAAAACTGTGTCATTCAAGCCATAGAGATCTGACCAAATTTCTCGACAAAGAACCGATCACATAGTTGAATTTGTGTATATCGCGTTGAATCGTATGAGAGCAGATTAATCTATAATCCTCCGTCAACTTGCCTATGAATTCCATGCTACTGAGAAATACAGCGTGTAGAATGTTGGTGGCGAAGCAGTTGTCACATGAAATGTGTGCAAGCAAATGATTTTTACCCCTAGATTTTAGTTCTGCATTGGTTTATGTTGTAACGTATGTATTGGGATTCGTAGCCGCCCCTTTCAACAGCTGGTACCTATTTGTGTGGCAGCTCAATGGGTAAATTATTTGTAGCAATAAAAAATAAATATTCGAATGTAGACTTTCCCAGCGTATACTGCTGATGAAATCTTCCCGGGATTCTGTTTGGGTGTCTGGGTTGAAATTCCGCGACATTTCGATGAGTCTTGACTTCGTCAGAAGATAAGAGCAACTCTCATCGATACGTCATGGAATTTCAACGCTGACGTCCGGATGGAAGCACGAGAAGATTTCTTCAACTAAATATTCATTTCCCACATTCTTTCCTTGTTTTAAGGAACTTTGTTGAGGATTCTCTGCCGGCTGCATAACATTTACCCTATGGGATTGGTAACTCTCTACACAGAAGGTTTCGTCAAGTGATAGTATGCAAAGGTACGACTGCCGCGCTGAGTTATCGACACTACTAACAAGGGCCGGCCGCTTCGACCGAGCGGTTCTAGGATGTGTATGATGTTAAAAAAATGCTCAAATGTGTGTGAAATCTTATGGGACTTAACTGCTAAGGTCATCAGTCCCTAAACTTACACACTACTTAACCTAAAGTATCCTAAGGACACGACACACACACCCATGCCCGAGGGAGGACTCGAACCTCCGCTGGGACCAGCCAGATGTGTATGATGTCCTTAGGTTAGTTAGGTTTAAGTAGTTCTAAGTCTAGGGGACTGATGACCTCAGATGTTAAGTTCCATAGTTCAAATGGCTCTGAGCACTATGGGGCTTAACATCTGAGGTCATCAGTCCCCTAGAGCTTAGAACTACTTTAACTTAACTAACCTAAGGACATCACACACATCCATGCCCGGGGCAGGATTCGAACCTGCGACCGTAGCGGTCGCGTGGTTCCAGACTGTAGCGCCTAGAACCGTTCGGCCACTCCGGCCGGCTAAGTCCCATAGTGCTTAGAGCCATTTGAACTACTAACAAGATACATGAAATGTATTCGCAGTTGCGAAAGTAGACAACCATGAAGTGTATAGTGCAATGACGACAACAAAAATTTGTGCCGGACTGGACCTCGAAACCGAATTTCCCGCTTATCGCGAGTGGTCGCCCTACGGCGAGGCTATCCGAGTACCCTCCACTGCGAACCAAACTTCCATATGTCGTCAAATGCGAATAAATTTCATATATTTCATAACGACTGTGCACGCATGTCCGAATGAACATTGCACTGTACCTCTGAACAACACAGTCACTGCAATATCATACCATATCACATCATATCGCACTGCTAACAAGGGGACCGCGCCTACTCATCATCGCCGATTTCGTCTAGATTTATGGTATATCCACGGCTTGACCAGAAATGTAAGTGATGGAAGTGGAAGCTCCAAAATGGTTCAAATGGCTCTGAGCACTATGGGACTCAACTTCTGAGGTTATTAGTCCCCTAGAACTTAGAACTAGTTAAACCTAACTAACCTAAGGACAACACACACATCCATGCCCGAGGCAGGATTCGAACCTGCGACCGTAGTGGTCTCGCGGTTCCAGACTGCAGCGCCTAGAACCGCACGGCCACTTCGGCCGGCTGGAAGCTCCATATAGACAAAAAAAATAGTATTTTTGGCTTGGGTCGCCCAAAGCATGAGGCATTGATGTTAACGCATTTTCCAGGCAGCAGCCGGCACAGCGGAAAGAGTACCGAAAGGTAATTCGACGGTCATGGCATCGAACCCGTATGGCGAAATACTTTTTTCCGTTTTTACGTGTTACACTGCAAATAAACGGAGATAGTGCTCAGCACATTGTGTTTGATGTGATGAAACTGTATCTGCACGGAAAATCAGTTTCTTGTCTCGGCGGCTCGTGGGAAGAAAAAGAAATCCATAATTATACTACAAGATTTTCCGAGATGAATAAAGATTTCCATCACGCAGTATTAATATGCTTTCCCCGAAACGAATTCGACTAGTGTAACCCTGTTATGTCTATTTTTATCTTCACCAAAAATAATTTGTCAAAAAGTTTCAAAACTGCTCTTATCTCATTCAGAGAGAAAAAGAAATCACATCCCGAGAAGACTGTCCACTGCGCCAGCTGCTCCCTGGAAACCAAACTGATATGAATGGCCCTTTCCTCTCCCTACCCACGCAAAAAATGTAGTTTTTTTAACGCTTGGCCATCTTCAATTCTCATTTTTGTCGCTTTCATTTCTGGCCAAACCATGCACATACCATAAATTTGGGTGAAATCGGTGAAGACGAGTAGGCGCGGTCCCCCTGTAAGTGTTTTATCTACAACGATATTGAAACAACTCTGGTTCTTGCAATATCACATACCTTTCAAAAAATTTCAGGATACTTTCAAAATAGCAGTCCAGCGAAATCTGTATGTAGCTAGGGCCTCGTGTCGGGTAGGCCGGCCTCCTGGCGCAAGGTTTTTGGTTGATGCCACTTCGGCGGCTTGTGTGAGGACGAAATGATGATGAAGACAACACAACACCCAATCACCGAGAGGAGAAAATCCCCTCCCCGCCCTTTCCGGGAATCGAACCCATGGCACCGCATTCTGCCGCGCTGGTGGAGGATAGCAGTACGATAACTGACTCTTAATGTGCTAAACGTAAACCATCATGGTATATCTATTCCTCGTAACCCAATGTTTTCGTGGCGAATCAGAAAAAAACTGTATTGTACTGGCATTCAAATTTAGATTTTTTTATTTTCTCTATAGTTTACGTTGTTTATATCTAGCATAAATTAGGAGATTCTGAAGACACTGTAACACAGCATCTCTCTGTCGATACGGAACACTGTTATATATAGGACACGGTACTTAATAAATCATACATGTAATTTATATTATGATCTGATGTTCCTATAAAACAAATGTACAATTACATACCAAATATACAAATTGATTCCGTGCTGATGTTACAAACTTTCAGGGAGAAGGGTAAATGTATCAATTTGAGGTATGGGATCCTGGTCCTGAAACGACCAGGTGAAAGTTATAAGCGAAAACCGTTCTGATACGTCTAACAGTGGAATACTTGTATCGGTACTTTTGTTTTTAAGATAGTAAGGTACGCAACTTTCAGAGGTTTTAGCGTGGACCAAAACAAGGAAAAATATCAAGTAAATATGGGTTCGAAAAGGCATCCATTAAGAGCTGTGGATACTTGTTCAGTAAAAGAGACGTGTTTCACAGTAGCGAAGACGAACAAGTGTCCATAGCTCTTAAGATACGCATTTTAGCGCCCTTGTTTACTGAACATTCGTTTTTTTTATTTAGTCCATATTATTTCCTCCAAAAATATGGAAACAAATGCAGTAGAAGAGGTGTACCTCACAGCATCGAAAATGAACAAGTGCTCATAGCTCTTGAGGTATGCTTTTTAGAGCCCATGACTACTAGGCATTTTTTTTTCTTGATTTGGTCCATACTACAATACCTGAAAGTTGCTTGTTCTGCAATCTTAGTAACAATAGCACCATCACTGGCAGAGGTATCAGAAAGATTGTAGCATGTAACTTTCGACTCGGTCGTTTCCGGACCAGGACCCCTTACCCCTCTCTGAGGAGACAAAAATCATGGAATAGCCATATGCAGAAATACAGATGGCGGTAGTATCGCATATACAAGGTATAAAAGGGCAGTGCATTGGCGGAGCTGTCATCTGTACTCACGTGATTCATGTGAAAAGGTTTCCGATGTATTTATGGCTGGGCGACGGGAATTAGCAGACTTTGACCGCGGAATGGTAGTTGGAGCTAGACGTATGGGACAGTTCATTTCGTAAGTCGTTAGGGAATTCAATAGCGGTCACTGCTAACAGAGAAGGAATACTGCGTGATTAACTGCAGAAATCAATGTGGGACATACGACGAACTTATCCTTTAGAAAATACCAGCGAAATTTGACGTTAATGGGCTAGGCAGCAAACGACATCGCCTGCTGCATCTCTACTGTGCTGGTGACCATAACAGTTTAATTCTACACGACAGGAAAACCGTGGCCTGGTCACCACTCGTGCAATACAGGGTGCCTAGGATGCTGTTTTCTCGGATAGCTAGACAACATACAAGCAGACATGGAGTTTATTACAGTAATTGAGTTGACAATACTTAACTTGCGTTTATACCATGAAGTGTTGCAAGCAACTGGCGACGTGCAAATAATCAATGTCTTCGCTGTATACAATTTCCATGCAAGCAATTAATATAAGGCACAAGTCTCAACAAAACAGTCAGGATGACGGCTCGTCTTCTACTGCTTCTCTTCTAGTGCAGCCATCTTAGAGCGGCCGAGGCTCGCTGCAGCGGCCCTTATACTCTCTTCGGATAGACGCTGCTCCTGTCGTGGTGCGGTCCTAGTCAGCGTATCATTCGCTGACGACGTCTCTCAGCCTTCTCTGCGGTTACGTTCCATGCCGCCATGCCGACGTACCGGCGTTTGGTGTTGCGCCGGAACATTCCTCCCCCCCCAAAGCGACGGAGCGTCGTCGTGTAGGGAGCGCGTCAACGGCGGGGGAGGCCGGAGGGTGGACGCTGCGCTGGACCGGAAGCGGTGGCTACAGGGGACGTCAAGCTTCCGGTCGTACCCCGCCATCCGGCCTCCACTCTGGCGGAAACGTCCCGCGGAAAAAGACCAGAAGGGTACGAGTTCACCTCCGGAGGCCAATAACCAGATGTGGAAGGCGTCGGCGGCTGTGGTGTGGGCGGATCCAGCTGCAACGGTAGGACGAGAGGAGGCGAAAGAGGCGGAGGCTCCGTCTCCATCTCCATGGGGTCGTAACGCGGTGTCGTGATGACACCCACTGGCGGCCACTGTGGCCGCGCTGTCCTCGTGATCTGTGAATCTGGGGGAAGAGACACTAAAAGAACATCGTGCACATGACAGTAGCGAAGTTGATTGTGATGTCAGGGCTGTAAGCCGTCTGGACGTGAAATAAGACGCATGTAAGCGCCAAGTCGACGGACGATCTCGCCTCACGCCCACCGTCTGCTGTCGCAAAAACCCTGAAAAATACAATATCACGCTGCGCGAAGCGATGCTTGCGGCCTTCCTTCGGCACCGGATGCTGAGAAGGTTGGAGCAGTGTCCGATGGCTGCGGCAGTGAAGCAATTCCGTCAACGATGGTCCATCTCGTGTGTGCTAACGATAGGAGGCGAGAAACAGTTCCAACGCTTGATCTCTGGTGTCTACGGAGCGAAGTTAGGGCCATCTGCTGCTTCAGGTTCTGACAAAACGTTCCCCTTCGCCGTTTGACTGTGGATGGAACGGTGCACTAGTTAAATGCTGTATGCCATTTCGTTCACTCAATGTTTCAAATTGATTTGACGTGAACTGAGGGTCGTTGCCTGATACTATGACTTCAAGTAACCCTTCGACGCAAAAAAATAGAGGACAACACCTGAATTGAGCTACGTGACGTTGTCGAGTTCATTGGCACAGCAAAAGGAAACTTGCTATTCGAGTCAACCACAATCAACCAACGAGTGTTCCAAAACGGTCCCGCAAAGTCTATGTGCACACGTTGCCATGGTGATTGCGACTTAGGCCAAGCAGAGAATTTTTGTAGCCCAGCGGACTGATTTTCCATACATGCGTGACACTGCGATGTCATCTGTTCTATTTGGGTGTCCATACCGTGCCAAATACAGTGACGACGGGCTAACTGTTTCGTACGAACAATCCCCCAGTATCTTTGGTGAAGCAACAGCAACACTTCTTTTTGAAAAGCTTTGGGGATCAACACACGTGACTGTCCACTGTCATTCTGAACATGAATTACACCTTTGTGTACAGCGAGGCTATGCCGACTTGCAAAGTATCGGCGCTTTACAGAGTTCTTTATGCTACGCAAAGAATGAGGCCAAGATGTGCAAATGTATGTTAGCAAAATGTTAAAACCTGAATCAGCTACCGTGGACTGTGCAATTTTCCTCTAGTTCAGCGGAAAAAATTGAAGCAATTCAGAATCCTGAGCATCGATGTGACAACAAGATGCAGCAGAAGCGTCAAAGTCTGTGTCAGGGCCAATCGGTAGACGTGAAAATGCGTCCGCATTACCATGTTCAGCCGTCGGGCGGTACACAATCTCGTACAGGTAATAAGACAACAAGAAAGCCCATCTTTGCAATTTTTGGGCAGTTCGTACAGGAGCCTGTTTCGTCGGATGAAACAAGGACTACAAAGGCTTGTGATCCGTTACTAAGTAGAATTTTCTGCCATACAAATAGTGGTGGAATTTGGTGACACCATGCACAATAGCCAAAGCCTCTTACTCGATTTGTGAATAGTTACACTGAGCTTTGGGCAACACTTTTGAAGCGAAAGCAATAGGCCTGTCTATATCACCAATTCTGTGCGAAAGCACTGCACCGTTTCCGTAAGAGGAAGCGCCAACTTGTAATACAACTGATTTGTCAGGATCAAAGTGAACTAAGCATCGATCACTGAGCAATGCATCTTTAAGTTTTTGAAAAGCTACTTGGCACTCAACTGTCGAAACAAAGGGACATTCTTGCGACGCAAGCGATGCAATGGAGCTGCTATTTGTGCAGCATTAGGTATGAACCGAAGGTGTTCATTTTCCCTCAAACTGACTGCAATTCTGTGACATTGCGAGGAACTGCCAAATCTCGTATGGCTAACAAATGCAACTGGAGAGCATGTACACCATGACTGTTGATATAACCAAGATACTGCAACTCAGGTTTAAAGAAATCACACTTGTCCAGTCTACACTTTAGTCCTGCATCAGGCAACACACGTAACAAAGCACGCAAATCTGCAATATGTTCTTCAAGTGTACGACCTGCTACGACAATATCGTCCAAATAGTTTGAACAGTTTGATTCTTGCGCAATCAGCTGTTCCAAATACCGTTGTAAATTGGTGGGTGCGGAAGCACTGCCAAAAGGCAAGCGCAAGTATTTAAACAAACCCAAACAAGCATTTACTACGCACATTTTTTGAGATTCGTCATCGAGCGGTATTTGAAGATACACGTCACGCAAATCAATTTTTGAAAAGTAGCTTCCAACGGCTAATCTGCCCATGAGATTCTCTCGGCGTGGCAATGGATAAGTATCAATCACAGTTTGTGGGTTGATAGTAGTCTTAAAGTCAACACAGAGGTGAATGCGACCTGAAGGTTTGTGGAACAAAACAGGTGGACTTGCCCATTGACTAGCTTTCATGGGCGCAATAGCTGTACTATCTTACAATTCCTTAAGTTCAGCAGTCTCATAATGCAATGAGACCAGTTCTGACACGGAAAAATTCGGCTGGGCATTGTCTTTCAGAATAATATGTGCAACAAAATTGTTAGCGTTGCCTAAACCTTCAGAAAAGAGGTCCAGGAATTCTTTTAGCAAGCTAGCTACATTGTCTTTTGCATGGAATACAGACACTGACAACACATTGTCCTGAATGTTAAAGCCAAACTAATCAAGACCAAATATGTTTGCACAGTCGCGTGATTGCAGCACCGTAAAAGTCACTGATCACGTATGCGAGCGATACATAGCAGGTAAAGTACATTTTCCAAGAACGGGAATGTATTATCCATCATAAGCCGTCAGGTGCATGCTAGTTTTAGACAGGTGTGGGGAGCCTAACAGTTCATATGTGTGACGATTTAGCGGTGTGACAGAGGCACCTTAGTCCAACTGAAATTTCACACGTTTCCCACAAAGAAGCAACTGAACAAAAAGTTTGTTGGACTGGCGTATCACTGAAGAAACTGCACGCTTGCTAGTGTTGCCAACGCCTGTTGCAGAGCTGGAAATATGGCGATAATAACATGGGCCTTGTGGCTAAATTTTTGTGAGTGGGCGAATCCTTATGTTTGTTACGTTGCAAGCTTACGGATCGTGCATGTTCTTCCCTGCCACAAGCGTTACACTGAGCTTGTCGGGAGGGGCAGTCCTGGCATTTGTGCCGTTGAGTGGCATCGAGTGCATGACTTAATTCTGTTCGCCTGTGTAGCCGTCTGCTTAGCGAGCTGCTTACGTAGCATGGAGCGTTGTTTACTCAGTGCAGCGAGCCCAAGCTGCCGCTGAATGGGCTGGCCGCCAACAAGGGACTTAACCCAACAAATAGGTGCCTGCTGAAATTCATCGGCTGACAGGGCACCTGAATCGTACTGATCTAGTATTTGCACTATCTGCTGAAATGATGGATTGGACTGTTTCAAACTTTGTTCTCTGAGTTTGACATCAGGTACATTGTACACGATCACATCACGCAACGTAGCATCTGAGTATAAAGCCCTGCAAGCACTTTTGAACTTGCATTTCCTCATCATACCCTTCCCGTCTGTTACCCACACACGATAAGTTTGTTCTGACTGTTTTTTTTTTTACAATTAATGAATTGATACCTAGCTGCTACCATATTCACTTGTTGGTCATAATAGTTAATTAGCGAATCTACAACCTATTCATACGAAAGTTCACTCGGAGTGGCGTTAGTAAATAGTTTCTGGGTTAGGCGGAACACTCCTCTCCCTACAGTGGATAACAAATATGGCAGTTTCACAGTACCTGGTACGTTGTGAGCGAGTACGTGAGCCTCAGATAATTGCAACCACTTGAGCCATTCCTCATCTTGTTCATGGAACTGGCGAAAAGGCGGTATAGCTGTAGGTGTTTCTGTAGGTGGTGCTTGTTCCGTCGGGTGCACAGCGTTGGCCAGTAGCTGCTGCACCGTGTTGAACAGTGCAGATATTTACAGAGTCAGAACTGAAACATCTGCATTAGCTGTGTTGCATCTTACGCTTCCAGCTGTGGCACTTGAGCATGAACTGGGATTGTGGGGTGGGCATTTTGGAAGATACAGATGCAAGGAACAGACAAGGCAAGCAAGAAAATAAGAACAAAAGCAAAGAAAATTTCTGCAATGCCCAACACACGGACTCTTAAAGCATGTAAACGGCTCTGCAAAGTAAAGACAAGAGAGAATTAAGGAGCCAGCGAAACAAAAAACAAAATTCTATGGCCGCGAGAAGCGGGGTTGGTTTGGGAATCCTCGCCGACAATCTGGGATTCTGCCCACTCATGTCATATAGGGTGCCTAGGAAGCTGTTTTGTCGGATAGCTAGACAACATACAAGCAGATCATATTGACGGAGTTCATTACAGTAATTGAGTTGACAATGCTTAAATTGCGTTTCTACCATGAAGTGTCGCAAGCAATTGGCGACATACAAATAATCAATGCCCCTCACTATATACAATTTCCATGCAAGCAATTAATATAAGGCACAAGACTCATCTAAACAGTTAGGATGACGGCTTGTCTTCTAGTGCGTCTTCTACTGCCTCTCTTCTAATGCGGCTCTTCTAGTGTGGCCAAGGGTCACTGGAGCGGCGCTTATATTCTCTTCGGATAGAAGCCACACCTGTAGTGGTGCGGTCCTAGTCAGCGTACTATTGGCTGACATCGTCTCACACACTTTTCTGCAGTTAAGTTCCATGCCAAAGTACTGGCGCTTGCTGTTACACAGGAACAAGATGAGTCCCGATTTCACTTGGTAGGAGCTGACGGTAGCGTTCGAGTGTGACGCAGACCCTGCGAAGCCATGTGCCCAAATTGTCAACAAGGCACTGTGCAAGCTGGTGGTGTCTCCATACTGGTGTGGGTTGTGTTTACATGGATTGGACTGGGTCCTCTGGTCCAACTTAACCGATCATTAACTGGAAATTGTTATGTTCGGCTACCTGAAGACCGTTTGCAGCCATTCATCGACTCCATGTTCGCAAACAGTGATGGAATTTTTATGGATGACAATGCACCATATCACCGGGCCATAATTGTTCTCGATTTGTTTGAAGAACGTTCTGGACAGTTCGAGCGAATGATGTGGCCACCCAGATCGCCTGACATGAATGCCATCGAACATTTATGGGACAAAATCGAGAGGTCATTTCGTCCCCAAAATCCTACACCAACAACACTTTTGCAATTATGGGCGGCTTGAAAAGACAGCACTGCTCAATATTTCTGCAGGGAACTTCCAACGACTTGTTGAATCCATGCCACGTCGAGTTGCTACAGTACGCCTGACGAAAGGAGGTCGGACATGATATTATTAGGCATTACGTAACTTTTGTCCCCTCAGTGTATATTTTCGCTTCTCTACTATTCCTGAAGGCTTGTAACATCATCACAGAATCACTCTCTAGCTAGAAGCAATATGCTCTCAGATTGAAACTATTGCAGAAATTCTTGGCTATCCTACATGTTGGCTGTTACCTAATGAACTGTTTTGATTGCTGAAAAACTGTCTACAGCGTTATATGTTGTCCTAGCTAACTCCAGAAGTGCTGGAATGGTGCTACGCGGTAGACACTGAACAACGTTTGTATTAGAAGACTGTGACTTTCACTATCGATTGCTAGACAAACGTAGCGATAATAAGCAACAAGCTAAAGGTCCGTGGCTGAAAAGCAGTCCCACAACGGCCGCTATTATTTTCCCCGAACTTGGTTACAAATACACTATGTGATCAAAAGTATCCGGACATCCCCAAAAACATACGTTTTTCATATCTGGTGCATTGTGCTGACACCTACTGCCAGGTATTCCATAACAGCGACCTCAGTAGTCGTTGGACATCGTGAGAGAGCAGAATGGGGCGTTCCATGAAATTCATGGACTTCGAACGTGGTCAGGTGATTGGGTGTTACTTGTGTCATATGTCTGTACGCGAAATTTCCACACTCCTAAACATCCCTAGGTCCACTGTTTCTGAAGTAATAGTGAAGTGGAAACGTGAAAGGCACGTACAGTACAAAAGCGCACAGGCCGACCTCGTCTGTTGAGTGACAGAGACCGCCTACAGTTGAAGAGGGTCGTAACGTGTAATAGGCAGACATCTATCCAGACGATCACACAGGAATTCCAAACAGCATCAGGATCCACTGCAAGTACTATGACAGTTAGGAGGGAGGTGAGAAAACTTGGATTTCATGGCCGAGTGGCTGCTCATAACTCGGTAAACGCCAAACAACGCCTCGCATGGTGTAGGAGCGTAAACATTGGACGATTGAACAGTGGAAAAATGTTGTGTGGAGTGACGAATCACGGTACACAATGTGGCGATCCGATGGCAGGGTGTGGGTATGGCAAATACCCGGTGAATGTCATCTGCCAGCGTGTGTAGTGTCAACAGTAAAATTCAGAGGCGGTGGTGTTATGGTGTGGTCGTGTTTTTCATGACAGGGGCTTGCACTCCTTGTTTTTCGTAGTACTATCACAGCACAGGCCTACAATGATGTTTTAAGCACCTTCTTTCTTCCCACTGTTGAAGAGCAATTCGGGGATGGCAGTTGCATCTTTCAACACGATAGAGCACCTGTTCATAATGCACGGCCTGTGGCGGAGTGGTTATACGACAATAACATCCCTGTAATGGACTGGCCTGCACAGATTCCTGACCTGAATCCTATAAAACACCTTTAGGATGTTTTACAACCCCGACTTCGTGCCAGGCCTCACCGACCGACATCGATACCTCTCCTCAGTGCAGCACTCCGTGAAGAATGGGGTGCCATTCCCTAAGAAACCTTCCAGCACCTGATTGAACGTATGCCTGCGAGAGTGGAACCTGTCGTCAAGACTAAGGGTGCCCCAACATCATGTTGAATTCCAGCATTACCGATGGAGGGCGCCACGAGCTAGTAAGCTATTTTCAGACAGGTGTCCGGATACTTTTGAACACATATTCTAGCAGCACCACATCAACAACACTTCACAATCTGACAGGATTCCAAGCACCTGGTTTACATAATGACACAGCTCGCAGAACCTCAATAAGACGACTGGGTCGGTAGTCTAAATATAGCGCAAAGAATGGAATGAACGACTCAAATGATAACCCGAAAAAATACCATTCATGTCATGTTCAGCCTTAAGACAGGGCAGGCTACAGTTCTCTGTCACATTCATTTCTATGGCGGTGTTGTTCTCTTATGCCCAATAGAATTACCTTACCTCGATTATTTGTTCAAAAAAATAAAAGAGAACATTGACAGTTTGTGTCGCTCCTAGAAGCATACTCTAATTGCCAAATTGGCTAAGCCTACTGCTCCCGCCAAGCAAGAGATCTGGGTTCGAATTCGGACTCGGCACAAATTTTCTCTGCTACGTCATGTTGTTCTTGTTGTTGTTGTGGTCTTCAGTCCTGAGACTGGTTTGATGCAGCTCTCCATGCTACTCTATCCTGTGCAAGCTTCTTCATCTCCCAGTACCTACTGCTACGTCATAGCCTACTCAAAATGCTGAAATAGTTGTCCAGAATACTCGATTTATAATACGTATGTGAATAATATTGAACCATTATTTCATAGTGTTCCTATTTAATTCTCTTCTAATTGTTTTTACATGTATTTTTTATTATAAAACGAGGGGCACTCAATAAATAACCCACCACTTTTTTTTCTCGGCCAGTTTCGGATGAACAAATGCAGAATTTGTTGTGCGACATCGTGGGATATTCCCGTTTCAGCCCCTGTACTTTCATAAAGTTCCGATATGTGCTGGCGCTATGGTAGCCTTCAAAGTGGTGTCTGTAATGAAGGTGCGTTCCAAGCATAGAACTCTCATTAAATTTCTTTTGGCGGAAAACCATAGCATCGCAGATATACATAGATGAGTGCAGCATGTCTACTGAGACCTGCCAGTGATCAAAAAGCACGGTGATTGGTGGGGCGAGGTGTCTGTCATCATCGCAGCAAGGTCGCGCAAACTTGTCCGATCTCCTGTGTGTCGGCCGACCGCACACAGCTGTGACTCCTGCAGTGTTGGAACGTGCGGACACTCTCATTCAGGGTGATCGACAGATCATAATCGAACACATCGTTGCTCAACTAGGCATGTCTGTCTGCAGTGCTGACGCACTCGTCCAACAGTTGGGGTACTCAATACTGTGTGCCTGCTGGATTCCTCTCCGCCTAACGGAAGCCCATTAACAGCAAAAGAGGACCAAATGTGTGGGAAGGAGTACGTTGATGATGGGGAGGTTATTGATGCAGCAAGGCTTAGGCTCCGACATCTCCCAGTAGAGTGGTACCACCCAGGCATGCAGGCCCTCGCAGTAAGGTGGCGTAAGGCCGTCGCATTTAGCGGAGATTATGTTGAAAAATAGGGTTTTGTAAGCAAAAGAAGAGGAGAAGGAGATTAGTGTTTAACATCGTGTCGACAACGACGTCATTAGAAACGGAGCAGAAACTCGGATTAGAGAAGGGCGGGGAAGGAAATTGGCCGTGCACTTTCAAACGAACCATCCTGGCATTTGCCTGAAGCGACCTAGGGAAATCAGGAGACCGGACGCGGGTTGGAACCGTCGTCCTCTGAAATGCGAGTTCAGTGTGCTAACCACTGCACCACCTCTCTCAGTTTCTAGCTAAAAGTGTGTGGAATAATGTGGTGCATTGTAATCAAGAATAAAACCAGCCTGCTTTCAGAAAAAAAATGTTACATTACCTATTGAACGCCCATCGTATTCCGAGCGAGCTCTGCTTAAAAATCTCAGCCACTTTTCTGTGTTTAGTCGGCACACTGAATCTACAGCGTGATCAGAAACACTCTGAAAGGCTTGTAAGGGTGTTGAGGGGTAGGTTGTACTGAGAAAAAATTGTTAAGCAAAAAATTCGATACGTTGCACCGTTTCCGAGTTAATTAGCATTTAATTTGGGCAATCACGCCGCTGCGCGTGCAAATTCAAGCGGCCCGCCAGAGATTGTGTCGCCGAGCGTCTTCCTCGTTTGGTTTTCTAAAACCGAACAACAGAGCGATAAAAAATTGTACATGGGACGGATTGAAACCGAGCCAAAGGCTAAGCAGTCTCGTGCGATATGATCTACGCTATGAGAACAACTGACAACAATTGTATCCAGTGGGCCGCTTAAATTTGCGAGCGCGAAGGTCAGATTGGCTAGCTTCAATCTTAATTAACTCAGAAAGGACGCAAAGGAAAGAATGTTTTTTTTAACTATTATCTACCAGCATAAGCTACTCTGCAACGTCCTTACAAGATTTTCAGATAGTTTGCGATCACCCTGAATGTTACTAACCGGCTACCCCAGATTGCACGGCAAGATACCCAAGCCCATTTTCAGATTGCCTATCTATCGTCTTCCATGGGCAACAAGAATTTGATTTTCAATATATCATCTAATTATTGACCGAATTTAAAAATTTAAAATGCTGTCATAATGTAGTCATTCCATCTTATATTAAACGTTTAACTCAACAAGGCAATTATAACAGTTAGAAACTGAGTTTGTCTCGAGGCAACGTAACTGACGGCGCGCAAATGCCTGGACTTTATTCATCTAGTATTTGAGAATGAAAACGCTTAGCAGCTTCCATCAAACTTTACACATAATTTCAAACCTTCTCGAAGGTTTTTCTATTATTCCACCCATGAAATAGGATTAAAAGGATGAAGTTTACCCCTTACTATATTTTCCGCTATTTATGCGGTAATATTGCAGCAGTAAGCATGAGATTTTAATTTATTACTTCTTTGCTACTAAATCTATTCGCAACACAGTTGTCAGACAGTATCCACATATACTACTGAATGTACCGGCAAAATTATATCAATTTGCGATACATAGTTTAGGAGATATAACGTCATAAATACTTATTTGCGTGAAAAAGTAGCTTTTGCTTAAAATGGCGTGCAGTATAACTTCAAAATCAGGCATGACGTTTTAATTTATTACTTATTTACTACAGGTTCTATTCACATCACACTTCAGATACAGTATCTGTATGTATCAGTGAATGTACTTTCAAAATTATTTCACTGTACGATAAATACACTACTGGCCATTAAAACTGCTACACCACGAAGATGACGTGCTACAGACGCGAAATTTAACCGACAGGAAGAAGATACTGTGATATGCGAATGATTAGCTCTTCAGAGGATTCACACAAGGTTGGCGCAGGTGGCGACTCCTACAACGTGCTGGTATGAGGAAAGTTTCCAACCGATTTCTCATACACAAACAGCAGCTGACCGGCGTTGCCTGGTGAAACGTTGTTGTGATGCCTTGTGTAAGGAGGAGAAATGCGTACCATCACGTTTCCGACTTTGATAAAGGTCGGATTGTAGCCTCTCGCGATTGCGGTTTATCCTATCGCGACATTGCTGCTCGCGTTGGTTTAGATCCAATGTCTGTTAGCAGAATATGGAATCGGTAGATTCACGAGGGTAATACGGAACGCCGTGCTTGATCCCAACGGCCTCGTATCACTAGCTGTCGAGATGACAGGCATCTTATCCGCATGGCTGTAACGGATCGTGCAGCCACGTCTCGATCCCTGAGTCAACAGATGGGGACGTTTGCAAGACAACAACCACCTGCACGAACAGTTCGACGACGTTTGCAGCAGCATGGACTATCAGCTCGGAGACCATGGCTGCGGTTACCTTTGATACTGCATCGCAGACAGGAGCACCTGCGATGATATACTCAACGAAGAATCTTGGTGCTCGAATGGCAAAACGTCATTTTTTCGGATGAATCCAGTTTCTACTTACAGCATCATGATGGTCGCATCCGTGTTTGGCGACACCACGGTGAACGCACATTGGAAGCACGTATCCGTCATCGCCATACTGGCGTATCACCCGGCGTGATGGTATGGGGTGCCATTGGTTACACGCCTCGGTCACCTCTTGTTCGCATTGACGGCACTTTGAACAGTGGACGTTACATTTCAGATGTGTTACGACCCGTGGTTCTACCCTTCATTCTATCCCTGCGAAACCCTACATTTCAGCAGGATAATGTACGACCGCGTGTTGCAGGTCCTGTACGGGCCTTTATGGATACAGAAAATGTTCGACTGCTGCCCTGGCCAGCACATTCTCCAGATCTCTCACCAATTGAAAACGTCTGCTCAATGGTGGCCGAGCAACTGGCTCGTCACAATACGTCAGTCACTACTCTTGATGAACTGTGGTATCGTGTTGAAGCTGCATGGGCAGCTGTACCTGTACACGCCATTTAGCTCTGTTTGACTCAATGCCCAGGCGTATCAAGGCCGTTATTACGGCCAGAGGTGGTTGTTCTGGGTATTGATTTCTCAGGGTCTATGCACCCATTTGCGTGAAAATGCAATCACATGTCAGTTCTAGTATAATATATTTGTCCAATGAATAGCCGTTTATCATCTGCATTTCTTCTTGGTGTAGAAATTTTAATGGCCAGCAGTGTAGTTTAGGAGGTTTGACGTCGTAAACATTGAAAAACTAGCTTTTGCTTAAAATGTGGCGCAAATTATCCTGTTTATATTCCTCCAGGGTTTCATAATGAGAGCACTTATCAACTTCCAACAAATTGTAAGCATAACTACAAATCCTTCCTGAGCTTTTACTTACTCGTATGCTTAAAAGCAAACATTTAACACATCAACTCATCTGGAAAGTAATCAGACGTTTGAAGCTGTTTTATACATCGGAATTTGAATCCTTAAAGGATCGGGGGCTCACTGTTTTCCAGCTAAACGGATAAACTCTGCCCGTCGCCGTCTCTGCGTTTTTTCTGCGCCTCTACACGAGATACTTCTATGAAGTCTGTGCCCCGCTACCTCCCGCGATGCCAGAAGGCAAAAGCCTCGTTAGCGTGTGGCCCGAGGCAGACGCAGTAGCTGCCAGAATACCCACCACATCGCAGGGACAGCGGTAGCAGTACTTACTTTCAATTAAACAGCGCCGCCTAATGCGGCTGTCACTCGATTAGCAGCCGATGATTAGACGTTTCGCCGCAGACAGCGCGCCGCCAAAGAAACAATACGCCGGCTCACAAAAAGGCGAGCTGCGCGCCTCCACTCAGGCAGGCCGCCCGGCGCATAAATAAAAACAAAATCCTTGTTTAAGAAGCGATGATGCCACGGGCTGCTAAGAGGTCGCCTCTAATGCCGCATATAATAGCGCCCACTCACGGCAAAGGATCCGCACATCTTGATCGGAAACACAAATGAGCAGCTAAAGTGGAAGGGCCGACGCTTCTACGGCAGCGTTCCCAGGTGTACACCGGCGTGCATGCGCGCGCACTTACGCACGAGCACACGCACGCTCACGCACGCACGCACACGCACACACACAAACACACACATACACACACACACACAAAGCAAGAGAGAGAGTCAGAAAGGGAGGAGGGTCAGGAGAGGCAGACAAAGAGAGAGAGAAAAGTTATATCGTGGGAGGGTGGGGGGGGGGGGGGGGGGGGGGAAGGAACAGACAGCCGATTTGGGAAGAAGAAAATGTATGACACGATTTCGTTTTACTGTCCTAAACGCATTCTACTGAGTACTAAGTACTGCTGACATTTTTTTTTCTTTCGGCAATTGGAGGTCGTTTATTTCGTAACATCTCGCCCGTTAATGTCGAAACTCGAATTCTTCGAAGCATGAAATCAATTTGAAGGAGAGTTCTCCAAGCCGTGATAACGTCAAGAACATGATGGAGACGCTTCTTGGAAATATGCAGGTTGATTCAAAAAAACAACAATATATTTGTTTATTACAGACAAACTATGATAGATAGAAACACATTGTGCATGTCACTGGACAGAGGAAGGTTCAAAGCTTTCTATTCGCACAGACACCAGAGATTTGACCGTACATTCAACATGAGAATCACAAATTGCTCGAGAAATAACGAAACGGTTGTCCATTTCACTTCACACACGAATGTATACGTACCTGTTTATTGAATCGACAGCTTCAACCATTCGATTTCTCAGCTCTTGAAGAGTAGCTGCCATAGGTGGAACAAAGTCTGTCTTTTATGTACCCCAGCAGAAAAAAATCGCACGATGTGAGGTTTGGTGAACTGGAAGGGCAAAAGCAAAGAACAAAATTTTGTCGTACACCTCTTCCAATCCACCGTTCTGGGATGATGATGTTGAATCATTGGAACCTTCGTAAGGAAACAAACAATTTTTCAGTATGTCGAGGCATGACAGTCCTGTCACAGCAACCTACTTAAAAAAGAAAGGTCCATAAACTTTGTGAACAGAAAGGCACAAAAAAGATTCGGTTTTGGTTGAGTCTCTTTCATGTTCGAAGGTGACACCAAGATTATGCGACTTCCAAATTCTTACATTAGAGTGGTTTACTTTACCTGAGAGTTGAAAAGTCGATTCGTCCCAAAAGATGGGTCGTTCGGAAAAAATGTCCTCTGCCATATCCTTCAGCACTGAAATGCAAAATTCGTACCTTCTGCTATAGTCGTCGGGACGCAATTGCAGCAGTAACTACCAACTTGAAAGTCTTCATATGCATGCGTCGTTTCAGAACATGCCACACCGTTGTTTCAGGAACTTGAAATTCCCGGTCTGTCGGACTTGTGGACTTCAGAGGTCTTCATACGAACGTATCTCGGATACGCTCGACATTTTCATCAGATGTGCGTGGCTGACTGGTGCTCTCCCCTCTGCATGTGCAACAAACATCCAAATATTTTGTATGCCAGTCATAAATCTGCTGATGCAGAGACAGCTTCTCCCTGAATCTACGGCAGAATGCACGTTGCACTTCAATTGTGGGCTGACTTAGCGCAGATCCCCAAGCAAAAAATGATTTCTCTTGTGATGTAGTCGCCATATTGCTACAAACAAAAACTTAGACTCCTCCACTACCCGGTGACATGCGCAATATGCTTCTACCTTTTTTATAGTTTGGCTATAATAATTTAAGTCTCTTCTTTCTTTTTGAATCACCATGTACTGGTTCATACATGCCTCCGTTGCATCGGCAGCAGAGGATCGGCTGGAGGTAACTGCTCAAAATTCTGGTGATGGAGGTTGTTTGCACCAGTATTTGGCTTTCAATGCGATGACACACAGTTCCTCTGCATCTATCAACAATACGTGTGTGGTAGAAGGTACTTCCATATAACTATCGTTGCCCCCCCCACCCATCTTACCCCCCCCCACCTTACCCCCCAAATTACACCCCCTCACCTTACCCCCCCACTTTACCCCACCCCCCCAACCACCACCACCACTCTTGTTACATTCACGCATCGTGTATGGAAGAATGACTGACGGCTAGCCTGCATCCGAGTAAAGCCGTCCTCAATATGAGGGTTGATTTCAAAACAGTAATGCTTTACTGGACATGATCCTGCTGAAGGTGGTATGCTTTTGCCTTTCTCCAACCACTGAACTGACTTACTCAGCCAGCTACAGAGAGACCTACAAAAAAGTCTTTTTAACAACTCCTTAATTATTTAACGTGGCAGATAGAGACAGTGCAAGGTTATATGAGTGTCGGTATTTCTGTCTTTAGATTTTTTATTTCAAATATTGAAAACCCTGATGATGGATATTTCACTCCAAAATTCGTATTAGGAAATATAAATCTGTTAACTGAATCACTGACTGTCGATCGGCTTTTAATCGTAACGTAGAGACCTACGCCATAATTTGAATTCGCCTCTGAACCACAGGGCAACTTGACGTCTTTCACATTATTAAATAATTGCTACAGGTGAATTAAGCGATAAATGACAGTAGTTGTAGTATCCATCGAAGACTCAGCAGTAAATGAAGGACTGTCTTATAGTCCCTAATATTGGAGATGAGCTTCTACGTGATGCTTCGCGCTTATTAAACGGACTCGTGACATAATGTGCTGTTCTTCTTTGGATCTTCTGTATCCAATCATTTCACCCTATCTGTTAACGGTGCCGGACCGAAGAGCATTGCTTAGAAATAATGAAGCGAAAATCTTGTAAACTACTTCTTTCGTGGGTTAATTACTTTACCTTAAGATTCTGTCAAAGAAACTCAATCTTTTATCTGCTTTCTACTTCAGGTCGCCCTGGACAAATGCTCTTAGAAGCCTCTCCGTCGGGAATATTTTCTAGTGACTTTTTTGCCAAACGCGTAATGGTAAAACAGTGGGTCTCCACGTTGTTTATGCTTGATACATTACATTTATTTATGATGGTCAACAGCGCGTCTCTTCACATAGCGGGGATCCGCTGCAGGTTTTCCTGCATTCCGCTACAATTTTCTGACGTTTTCTACCCATCACCCTCGAACATGATGATGTCATTGTGAGCAAATGTCATAAGTCACATCCAAACGAAACTGTAGTCGGCGAACCATCCGTTGTATAAGGAAGTTGAATTCCATGGCGGTTATCCACACGAAACAAATTGTACAATTTATTTATCATGCTCAGACAGTAAGATAGCCGGCCGCTGTGACCAAGCGGTTCTAGGCGCTTCAGTCTGCAACCGCGCTGCTGCTAGGTCACAGGTTCGAATCCTGCCTCGGGCATGGATGTGTGTGATGTCCTTAGGTTAGTTAGTTTTAAGTAGTTGTAAGTCTAGGGGACTGATGACCTCAGATGTTAAGTCCCATAGTGCTTAGAGCCATTTGAACCATTTTTGAATAGTAAGATAAACTTTATTTTCATTTACCCCAAGAAAAAACATCCAGCATGTTCGACATATGACTAGCCATAATACACATTCGTATGAAAAAAGTAATTGTCTTGGTTCCCATCAAGAAATAATTCCGACAGTTTTCTAAACAGTCTTACAAAAACAAACTTGATACAATAAGTTTACTTCGTAAATCAGATATGAAATTCTCATTGTCAGTTAATTATATTCTCATTTAGAGAACCCTTGCAAATAATGACTGCATACATTTTTCTCTCTATTCCATACTGCAAACGATCTGTCGTATCTGAATATGCGCGACAAACATTTAGTGTAAATTTAGATTTATCACTATCAACAACCGCAATGTACACTCCTGGAAATTGAAATAAGAACACCGTGAATTCATTGTCCCAGGAAGGGGAAACTTTATTGACACATTCCTGGGGTCAGATACATCACATGATCACACTGACAGAACCACAGGCACATAGACACAGGCAACAGAGCATGCACAATGTCGACACTAGTACAGTGTATATCCACCTTTCGCAGCAATGCAGGCTGCTATTCTCCCATGGAGACGATCGTAGAGATGCTGGATGTAGTCCTGTGGAACGGCTTGCCATGCCATTTCCACCTGGCGCCTCAGTTGGACCAGCGTTCGTGCTGGACGTGCAGACCGCGTGAGACGACGCTTCATCCAGTTCCAAACATGCTCAATGGGGGACAGATCCGGAGATCTTGCTGGCCAGGGTAGTTGACTTACACCTTCTAGAGCACGTTGGGTGGCACGGGATACATGCGGACGTGCATTGTCCTGTTGGAACAGCAAGTTCCCTTGCCGGTCTAGGAATGGTAGAACGATGGGTTCGATGACGGTTTGGATGTACCGTGCACTATTCAGTGTCCCCTCGACGATCACCAGTGGTGTACGGCCAGTGTAGGAGATCGCTCCCCACACCATGATGCCGGGTGTTGGCCCTGTGTGCCTCGGTCGTATGCAGTCCTGATTGTGGCGCTCACCTGCACGGCGCCAAACACGCATACGACCATCATTGGCACCAAGGCAGAAGCGACTCTCATCGCTGAAGACGACACGTCTCCATTCGTCCCTCCATTCACGCCTGTCGCGACACCACTGGAGGCGGGCTGCACGATGTTGGGTCGTGAGCGGAAGACGGCCTAACGGTGTGCGGGACCGTAGCCCAGCTTCATGGAGACGGTTGCGAATGGTCCTCGCCGATACCCCAGGAGCAACAGTGTCCCTAATTTGCTGGGAAGTGGCGGTGCGGTCCCCTACGGCACTGCGTAGGATCCTACGGTCTTGGCGTGCATCCGTGCGTCGCTGCGGTCCGGTCCCAGGTCGACGGGCACGTGCACCTTCCGCCGACCACTGGCAACAACATCGATGTACTGTGGAGACCTCACGCCCCACGTGTTGAGCAATTCGGCGGTACGTCCACCCGGCCTCCCGCATGCCCACTATACGCCCTCGCTCAAAGTCCGTCAACTGCACATACGGTTCACGTCCACGCTGTCGCGGCATGCTACCATTGTTAAAGACTGCGATGGAGCTCCGTATGCCACGGCAAACTGGCTGACACTGACGGCGGCGGTGCACAAATGCTGCGCAGCTAGCGCCATTCGACGGCCAACACCGCGGTTCCTGGTGTGTCCGCTGTGCCGTGCGTGTGATCATTGCTTGTACAGCCCTCTCGCAGTGTCCGGAGCAAGTATGGTGGGTCTGACACACCGGTGTCAATGTGTTCTTTTTTCCATTTCGAGGAGTGTATTTTAACAGTCTGGCGAAGTTTGTGCTTAATCAAAATCGCTTGACAAAGCTGGTCTTTACTGTTTTCCATCTGTACGTGTTCTAACGTAGCTCAATTCTAATTAATTTTTTGTTAGATATTTATTAAATACATTAAAAACTGTTTTTGAAGTCTGATTTCGGTAAACGTTCTTACATAGATGCTGACAGCTGTACATGACTGGTACAGATCGCTTCACAATTTTGTATCAGTTTATCTACATTTATTTCTTAAACTAAATCGGACAGTGGAGACTTTTGGGTGGTGGCTGAAAGATTCTCACACAAGGAAATGGATTCGAAGTCTACCCGTGGTTACTGTATTGTACAACAGAAAAGCTTTCCTCAAAGAGTTGGGGGGCATGGTGGGGTGGTTCCCCAGGTACTGCTCGGCGTATTCTGTAGTTCCAGTTTCCGTGCGTTAATCCCTGAGACGCGACCGGAATGGTACCTTAGCTGGCAAGTGCCTGCTCGAGATGCAACAAATATCCATTTAATATAGATGTCAACAACGAATGAAACGAGAGAAATTTCGCATCATCTCAACAGTATTTCTATTCGTGCAATCCCGTGTATTTCCTCCCCTTCTACATTCCGAGTTTGCTTCATCAACCAACGCAACCAACAATGAGAGAGCATTAAGACATAGTACCAACCTCATAAATTGCCTATGCATATTTGTAGGCCGTATCAGGGAAAATTTCGTAGCGTTGTCATCTATTTTCATGCTTCAAGGCAAATTTACGTCCATAACATTGACTAAAAGCTTGCTGCCGCTCCTCATAAGAGATTTTGGCCTAAGTACAGAGAACTTGGAATTCTCATCCTTCGTTTCCTTGGATTCGTCCCGTGGCGGTTATTATTCACTTCCTGGCTATCATCCCGTGCTGGCAGTGCAATTTGAAGATGTGTCACTACCTCAGAGTCTGTATTCTGAGCAGCTTGCATTTATTTGGTTGTTTGTGCATCTTGGATGTGGAGAACGTTAGTATATTTCTCTTGTTTTCTTGAAGATCCGATGTGCGCAGATGAGGAATTCTGATTTGTTCTTATTTCAGCCCTTCTAACGACGTCAATCAAACTCCCACATTATTAGCTTCTTTTTTCGTGTTAATTTTCTATTTTTTTTTTTTCCAACGCTAATACTAAAATAAGATTCCTTGTCATTTATAAATTTCAACAATAATTTAGAAATTTATGAAACCGATTTCCATTTATAATCCCTACTTCTTACAACTTCTACCATGATTAGGTGACCAGTATTTAATAAATATAATTAGAAATATACTAAGGTGATGTTTCAATGTGATGGGGTTTCCGCTGTGTGCAAAGACCAAATTATTAATGGAAGGTTGCATGACATATAAAGCTGTTTATTGTGCTGATGAGTGAGTAGGGCCTGCAGTTTTTATTTCGGAGCGCAAACCGTTACTAATGCAGATTAGTTTCGCAGCACACAGTTTAACACATCCATACCCATGTTGTTTCCATGGATCTAAGTTACATGTTTTATAAGTGAGCTAAAAACATTTTCCGATGAACTGTGACTGTTCCAAAAAGGAATACGATTGGAAATATGTTATTTTTTGAATGATGACACAATGGTTGTCTGGTTCATACATCGTGAGCTGAGTTTCTTAGGATTTTCTCAAATTATACCACGAGAATCCCGGAATTGTGCACAACAGTATGACAAGGTTCAAAAATGGTTCAAATGGCTCTGAGCACTATGGGACTCAACATCTGAGGTCATCAGTCCCCTAGAACTTAGAACTACTTAAACCTAACTAACCTAAGGACAACACACATCCATGCCCGAGGCAAGATTCGAACCTGCGACCGTAGCAGTCACGCGGTTCCGGACTGAAGTGCCTATAATCGCACGGCTACCGCGGCCGGCAGTATGTCAAGGCATTCAACTTCCTCAATCATTGTCCATTACTAGGAATCTGCAATAAACATATTATTCCGTCATATTATTATTTCTATTAACTCGATTCAATTCTTATTCGCTTAATGTAATGACGTGGTCTATGACTGTCGGATGAAGTTACGAAATAAATAACAAATGAATTAATCATATATTGTCATAATAAAATCAGTACTAATTTTTCAAACATTAAAAAACCGATGTAATTTTTTAGTTTTCCAGGATATTATCCAGCGAAACCAATTAAGGCTTCGAAAAATGAGTTGCTGAAATGAAAAAAGTTGCACAAGGCGGAATTTTCGTAGTAAATCATTACGGTGTAAGCATGAAAGAAAAGTTGCTGCAGTAAACAGTAGAAATAACTCTCATGTGGATCGTGAAAAGTAGATTCGACTAATACACTGCCTGACAAGGCACCCAGAAGACGTGATTGGATGTCAATATAACTTCGTACACGTAGACACCATCGCCGTGTGTGAATTATTAGAGTTTCAATTCTCTGTGAGAGGTAGAACAGCCAAGAGAATGCATTAGTGTTGTTCGTGTTTAGTATTGTTACCAGGTCTAGTAGGGTCTATAACGGACACGAACAGCGTCAGATGTTGAGAGGGACACCATTGTGTATCTCCATTTGGCTAGTTGGCAACATCCAGATCTCTGGGACAGTCATATGTGTCAGTGTCGCGATGTTGGATTGTATGGGAGCGAGAGGGCAGTCATACTTATCGTCGATGTTCCAGTTGACTACGTCTGACCACCAGAAGGAACGATCGCTATATTCTGCACCAAGTGTATCGTAATCCCTTCAGACTTCAACTGCCACCCAAGAACAGGTAATGCACTTCCTGCTACATTCTGTGTCATCCCGCACCATTGGTTGGAGACCAGCAAACCAGACTAGGGAATTACCATCCCATTTGTAGGATGTCGTTGAGACAACGACACAAAGGCTGCAGCTGGAGTGACGCCGTGACCGGAAACCCTAATCTGTTGATGAATGATATCACATTGTGTTCGGCGATGAATCAAGGATCTGCATCATCACAGATGACCACCGTCGGAGAGTTTGATGACAACCTGGGGAGAGGTTCCATTCTTCCAGTGTTTTGCAGAGACACAGCAGTGTTACTCCTGGAGGCATGGTGCAGGGAGCGATGGGATATGACTTCAGGTCACGGCTGGTAGTGATTGAGAGAACGTAGATTGCACAACAATATATCATGAACATTATACGTCTCATACATCAGTATCGTAACGCAATTTTTCAACATGACAGTGACCATCCACACATTTCATGTGTCTCTATAAACTGTCAACGTAATTTTGAGGGACTCCCACGGAAAGCAAGACCCCAGACGTGCCCTCTATTGGACATATGTGGGACCAGCTCGGACTTCAACTCCGACCCAGTGCCAGGCTCCAGGATATCGAGTAACAGTTATAACAGTTGTGGGCCAGTCCGCCTCATGAGAGGATGCAACGGATTTAAGACACGCTCAACTGAATCAGTGTGTTCCTCCAGGCCAGAGGGGGTGCTACATCATATTGATCTGTAGGCACATACTGCTAAGTTATTTGTAAATTCGACTCGATCTTGTCATGATCCGAACCGAATGATCTGGAACCGAAATTGTAAGAGAGATCTCAGTTAATTCCGAAAATTCAGTATTGCACTCTCTGGGTTGCTGCTCGTCTCTCGAAGTCTCTGGCGGAGTATCGAGACTCAGCGCCTGGGACTTGTATTTCTGCAACTCATATTTTCCTCAAAAATCATTCATATATCTGATGTCTGCAAGACACCTATTTCAGTAAAAACACACCAATGTGTCTCTTCAGCTATAAACATTGTAAGATATAAATACAGAAGATACTGTCTGAATTTTTAAACGATACGACATGAATTTGTAGACATATAAGATGCTCTTGAGAAAAACTTTACACCACTCGCGGAAGACTGCACAAGGCAAGCACGTGCGTGATACGTTTTAAATGAGAGATCTGCCGAACACAACGCTCAGGTTGCTCGAGGGGGCATGCTGCATGATATGCTGACTGACTCGCCTCTGTCAAGCAGTCATGAACAAAAGCATCTCATTTTTGCATCATTTTCAAAAGTTTTCCGAATGATTTGTTGGGCGTTTTATTAACATTCAATTATTTATCGTACTATGGATGTAAGTTAATGAGACGAAATAATGCTTGATGTCTCTACACTTTTTCGACATTGTGTTTGACTCTGGGCTTGCCGTAACATGACATTCGTGTCGATTAGATAGCAGCATCCTTGAACTCGTGGACAGAACTTTCAGCAAGCCTTAACTTGTCTGAGAAAAGCACAGTTACATTGTGTTCAGTCGGCGGTATATAACACGCTACTAGACTGAGAAAGTATAAACTCGCCGACTAAGTGCTGTTCCTTGTCGGAACTTCTCTCCAACCGATAGCTTAACAGGAAAATGTTTATAGTTATAAAACAATTACCAGTAAAAAGTTTATCATTGGTGATGCTGATACTGTCCTCTATTCGTGCATCATCGAATTACAAAAAATTGAAGTCTAACATGCACTACTACTAATTAAATTTATATTTTTGCTTATCAATTACTTGTTATAATTCAAGAAAATAGCCATTTCTCTATAGCGTGAGACTCCTCATTACCAAGATTTTTTTTTCAGAACCATGTATCACATCGTCTTAGATTATCGTGGTTTCCAACACCATAGTCAATCGATATTCTCCGAAGGAAATTGCATTTCATATGTTGCATGGTTCTCAAGTAGCATGGTTGCTTCTGATGGTTTTATTCTACAGTATCCTACAGTGAGTTTGATATAACTTCAGCAAAACCACTAATGCGAAAATCACCACCGTTGCAATTTGGGCTCAGCAGTAGACTACGCCGAATGGTATCCATTTAGTTATTCTACCTGAGTCGCGTGTCTTGTTGCCAGAATATGACGTGCATAATACTGAGGAAAATGGTTGTCCATTACTTGCTGCACTCCTATCGAAAATGAGTGTAGACATACGAAACAAAGAGTTAAATGTAAAGTCGTTGAAACAGTGATGGTGAGATCGTCACTTGCGAGATTTTCCAGATGTCAGTGAGTGGATTGCATCTTGTTGTTGAACTATTGAATAAATTTGATGTTTTTATAATAAAAATTTATCTGCACTGCGATCTAAAAGATGTGCTGATAGGGTAAGTTGACTGCAGTTTTAGTTTATTAGTGAAAATGTGATTTATTTATTGTGTGAACATATAAACAAATTTTTTAACTAGAATACTTTTGCTGCTGTTTTTTCCTTCCCAGTCCCCTCTGTAATATAATGTTGATGCCTCATTCAAGTAACTATTACAAAGAAATAGAGATAAATGAAATTTGACATAAACACTTTTTAGTGAAGTATAATATAGAGAAGTAAAATTTGTTGATGAGGCAGAATTTTTGATGCTCATGTATTTCTGGTAAATAATGAAGATGTTGAAATACAGCAATTTGTGATCAAATTTTCCGCCTATTACCATTTATTTTTTTTAAATTTCCCGTGCATCTACAAATTTCCCACATTCATGTCTTGGTGACATCATACTTGGACAGTCAAGGCTAAAGGTCATTAACCCTCCCCCTGCAAGTAGGCAAGCTTCACCAACTCTTGCACTTTTCGGGGTCAAGTGGACGCCATTTTGCATTGTGATGTTACTGGTATCACATATTTCATTATCCATTTATCTTCAAAGTGCACCAGATAATTGGTAGCCCTACGACTTTCTCTGACCCCTCCATCATATCACGAAACAGGCCGCAGTAGCTTGAAATCGAAAACGTAGCGTTATCAAATAGAACAGTAAAAGTACATATTACAGAATATCTAAGTTGATACAAACGTAAACGGAAATCTTAAAAAACATGTAATTTTTAGTTACCTCGAAAGCAAAAGTTTTGTAAGACATTATCCGTGGGATGAATTAATGTAAGACAGAATTAGCAAACAAGAAGAGCTTTTCACCTTAAATTACACTGATATTAGGCTAAGCAGATAATTATTAAAACATGGTTTCTACCTCGAAATAGAGATACACGGAAATGAAACTGAAGAGATGGAAAGAAATTTGTAACTATCCAATTTGGTGCATTTGCAAGTTTCATTATATTCCTAGATTAAGCAAGATTACGGTTTAATTTCCCATCAACGACGAAGTCACTAAAGGCAGAGCGCTAGCTTGGATTTGGGGGAATTCACCTATTTAGGCAAATCACGAAATACCTAAGGCTGGATGGCCTGACGGGAACTGAACCGCCAACCTCCCGAATATAAGTCTAGTGTTTTACTACTGTGCAGATTAAGAACCTCTCAAGAAATCCCATACCAATATATCAAATTCGCAAAGCGTCTTTTGGACACATCATATGATTCGGGACACTACAAATATATCTGGTGGATAATAATGCTTAGGATAAACCAGAAAGAGTGAATATTAGTCATTACGAAGAAGATGCAAACATTCACGACGAAAAAAACCATCACCAAAAAATAATTAATGTAGAGTAATGAAATTTTGGGAATACATTTGTCTAAGTAACATATTTAAGGGATTAACATTGCAAGTTCACAGGTTAACGTAAGCGCGAGGAAAGTCATTGCAAATGTGAAATGTTGGCACATTAATGACAGCTGTAACCATCGGAATGTTGAATGCAAGCATGTAAACGTGTATGCATTGTGTCGCACAGGTCCCGTATGTGAGTTTGTGGGATAGTTCCATTAATTTTGCAAAAAATGGTTCAAATGGCTCTGAGCACTATGGGACTTAACTGCTGTGGTCATCAGTCCCCTAGAACTTAGAACTAATTAAACCTAACTAACCTAAGGACATCACACACATCCATGCCCGAGGCAGGATTTGAACCTGCGACCGTAGCGGTAGCGCGGTTCCAGACTGTAGCGCGCAGAACCGTTCGGCCACTTCGGCCGGCCATGAATTTTGCACTTGGACGGTCAATACAGGGATGGCTAATTCTTATTGTGGACGACGCTGAAGTTGTCGTCCGATAATGTGCCATACATGCTCGATTGGAGATATAACTGGAGATCGAGCAGGCCTAGCAACATGTCGACGCTCTGTAGAGGATGTTGAATTACAACAGCGGTATGTGGGCGAACGTTATCCTGTTGGAAAACACTCTCTGGAGTGCTATCCATGAATGGTAGCACAACAGGTCGAATTACCAGACGTACGTACGAACTGGTAGTCAGGGTGCGTGGGAGAGAGCTCCTGTTGTCATACGTAATCGCACCCCAAACTATAACTCCAAGTGTGGGTCCAGCGTGTCTGGGCAGCAGACAGGTTGGTTGGTGGCGCTCACCTGGTCTGCTTCTGGCCAACACACGGCCATCACTGGCACCGACACAGAACCAGCTTTCATCAGAAAACACAACAGACCTCCACTCCGTCCGCCAATGAGCTCCAGCTTGACACCATTGACGTCGAAGAAGGCGGTGGTTAAGGGTCAGTGGACTGTAAGTTGCAGGGCCTCTGGCTCGAAGCTGTCCTTGAAGCAACCGATTTGCAACAATACTTTGTATCACTGTGATGCCAACTGCTGTTCGTATGGCTGCTACAAAAAAAGTGGCTCTGAGCACTATGGGACTTAACTTCTGAGGTCATCAGTCCCCTAGAACTTAGAACTACTGAAACCTAACTAACCTAAGGACATCACACACATCCATGCCCGAGGCAGGATTCGAACCTGCGACCGTAGCGGTCGCGCGACTCCAGACTGTAGCACCTAGAACCGCTCGGCCATCCCGGCCGGCTGGCTGCTGCAGACGCAGCACGATGCACCACAGCCATAAGCCGAACACGACGGTCGTCCCTCTCGGCAGCGCCACGAGGCCGTCCGGAGCGTGGTCTCCTTGCTACCACACCTTCCCATGAGCACCGCTGCCAACAATCATGTACAGCGGCGACATTCCTGCCAAGTCTTTCTGCAGTATCGCAGAAGGAACATCCAGCGTCTCTTAGCTCTATAACATGTCCCCATTCAAACTCTGTGATCTGTTGATTATGGCGTCTTCGTCATCTTAAATGCATTCTTGACTGACATCAACTCACTACGACCAATCACAGAGGTAACTAACGATCACGACAGTCACAACTCGTATTTAAAGCATACCTGATTTGCTTCCTCATGGCGGAGCTACTAGCGCCACTCTTATGCGACTGGCGCGAAATTTGAGTAGATGTCACCTTACAGATGTAGAAACACGCCTACAAATTTTCGCTTATCTCATACAACTCCTTCTTGATGTTGTGATTTTTTCCGTCAAACACTATAACACTGTCCACCGCGACACTGAATGCAGCCTTGTGGCGTTGTGGGCACCCGACGTGTTAGGGGAAGCATATAAGTGAGCAGAGACGGCTGGAGAAAAGTTCTAGTAACGATCCGGGGTGCATATGGGCAAATCCATTGACATAAGGCATATTGTTTTGATCATATCTGGGAACAAGCATCTCGGAAACGGCGAAGGTGGTCAGCTGTTGTCATGCAACTGCTAGGAACATCTTTGGAAAGTGTCTGAAGGATGGTGAAACCACAAGTAGGTGACAATGTGTTTGACGTCTACCATTCGAAAACGTGGTGGTCAGAGGCTTGCCTGCCGTGTAAAGCAAGAAGGGCGTTATTTGTGGCAGATCAGACGACGGGGCGCAAGGCCAGTGCAGGCACAAGTGCTTCGGAGCCCACCATTCAGAAGACATTGTTGAACATGGAGCTCACCAGCAGAAGACCGATACGTATTTTCATGTTGACTCATTGTCGTCGTCAGTTACGATTTACAACGGGCATCGGATTATCGAGATGGTACCGTGGATCAATGAGAACGCGTCACCTTGCCGGATCAAAAACGTTTCTTGTTACATCAGGTCGATAGTCGTGACCATCTACGCCAACATCCAGGCGAACGGCTCCTCGAAACATACGCCATGCCACGAACGCAGGCCAGTGGGGGCCAGTATTCTGCTGTGGAGGACATTTACCTGGGTTTCCATGTGACCAGTGGTAGTACTCGAAGGACTGTGGACTACGTGAACATTATTACGGACTACCTGCATCCCCTCATGTCTAATATCGTCCCCGATGATGATGGCATCTTCCAAGAGGATAACTGTCCGTATAACAATGCCAGAATCATGTTAGTGTTTTGAGGAGCTTGATAGTGAACTCACGTTGATGTCTTGGCCACTTAGTTTGGCTGATCTCAATGCGGTGGAACACATCTGGGAAGCTATCGGGCGCCACCTCCGCGCTCACAAACTACCTGTTCGCAATAATTTACGGGAAGTGCGTACCCTGTGCACAGACATCTGGAGCCACATACCTTCGGAAACCTACCACGGACATCTCGAATCCATGGCAAGCAGATCGATTCTGTATTGTGTTCCAGAGGTGGACCAACACGCTGTTAAGCCAGTGGTCATAATGTTTTGGCCCATCGGTGTAGGCTGAAAACTGTACAGTAAAATGTGGATGATTATGCAGTAAGGAACGAACAGGAAAAGAGCACTGCTACTTTGATTAAGATATGACGGCAACATTTATATCGCATTTAGCAGTTTGGCTGTATGATGTGTTCGCAAGGCACTTCATGTCCATGATATTTCACAGGCAAAGAACTTACTGTGTGACAGCTAATTTAGCAATTCACGAAATTCACGAAGGATCTGAAATAGTACTTGAGAAAATGTGAAACCACTCATCAGCTCTGCATTCTTTCTTCCTTTAATTTTATTTAATTCTAGACCATAGCTGGTTTTGAAAATGAAACGGAAAGAAAGAACCTGAGTCTTAAAAACACAGATTTCATGAAACATCTCTTTTCAGGTATAATGCTAACTTAGCGGATGAGCTTCTGACGCCACAAAGATTCCTCGATATAACTATAGGATTTTAGTATACTTTATGAGTCTGTGAATTCGAAAAGGATGTAACATAACTGATAAATTTTGTATATGGACAAGAATTCATAATTAAAGCAGGATGATGTTTAATATTTATGACAATTTAAAATGGAGGAAACACGTTATATACACTCCTGGAAATGGAAAAAAGAACACATTGACACCGGTGTGTCAGACCCACCATACTTGCTCCGGACACTGCGAGAGGGCTGTACAAGCAATGATCACACGCACGGCACAGCGGACACACCAGGAACCGCGGTGTTGGCCGTCGAATGGCGCTAGCTACGCAGCATTTGTGCACCGCCGCCGTCAGTGTCAGCCAGTTTGCCGTGGCATACGGAGCTCCATCGCAGTCTTTAACACTGGTAGCATGCCGCGACAGCGTGGACGTGAACCGTATGTGCAGTTGACGGACTTTGAGCGAGGGCGTATAGTGGGCATGCGGGAGGCCGGGTGGACGTACCGCCGAATTGCTCAACACGTGGGGCGTGAGGTCTCCACAGTACATCGATGTTGTCGCCAGTGGTCGGCGGAAGGTGCACGTGCCCGTCGACCTGGGACCGGACCGCAGCGACGCACGGATGCACGCCAAGACCGTAGGATCCTACGCAGTGCCGTAGGGGACCGCACCGCCACTTCCCAGCAAATTAGGGACACTGTTGCTCCTGGGGTATCGGCGAGGACCATTCGCAACCGTCTCCATGAAGCTGGGCTACGGTCCCGCACACCGTTAGGCCGTCTTCCGCTCACGCCCCAACATCGTGCAGCCCGCCTCCAGTGGTGTCGCGACAGGCGTGAATGGAGGGACGAATGGAGACGTGTCGTCTTCAGCGATGAGAGTCGCTTCTGCCTTGGTGCCAATGATGGTCGTATGCGTGTTTGGCGCCGTGCAGGTGAGCGCCACAATCTGGACTGCATACGACCGAGGCACACAGGGCCAACACCCGGCATCATGGTGTGGGGAGCGATCTCCTACACTGGCCGTACACCACTGGTGATCGTCGAGGGGACACTGAATAGTGCACGGTACATCCAAACCGTCATCGAACCCATCGTTCTACCATTCCTAGACCGGCAAGGGAACTTGCTGTTCCAACAGGACAATGCACGTCCGCATGTATCCCGTGCCACCCAACGTGCTCTAGAAGGTGTAAGTCAACTACCCTGGCCAGCAAGATCTCCGGATCTGTCCCCCATTGAGCATGTTTGGGACTGGATGAAGCGTCGTCTCACGCGGTCTGCACGTCCAGCACGAACGCTGGTCCAACTGAGGCGCCAGGTGGAAATGGCATGGCAAGCCGTTCCACAGGACTACATCCAGCATCTCTACGATCGTCTCCATGGGAGAATAGCAGCCTGCATTGCTGCGAAAGGTGGATATACACTGTACTAGTGCCGACATTGTGCATGCTCTGTTGCCTGTGTCTATGTGCCTGTGGTTCTGTCAGTGTGATCATGTGATGTATCTGACCCCAGGAATGTGTCAATAAAGTTTCCCCTTCCTGGGACAATGAATTCACGGTGTTCTTATTTCAATTTCCAGGAGTGTAGTTTCTTAAATATCACAGTAACTTACACCCTTGTGTGATTCTAATCTTGGAGAGAAATAGATCAGTAACGTAACATACTTCGCTTACTTTTAGTTCATTAAAAACATACGCAATAATTTTTTTGCGTAATTCAACCTTATCAAAGAAAATTTCATTACATAAACCCTTGCAATAATATACTAGCACACAGCATATAGCCATATTTCAACAAGATATACGTCAAATAGTCTCATACTTTAACACTTTTCTGCGTGTTTTTTTGAGGAACGATTATTGTCGACATCGTGGTTATTAGAGACTTACCACACATTTGGTTGCCAAAGGATGGGGGAAATACACTGATGAGCCAAAGAAACTGGTACAGCTACCTAACATCGTGTAGGGCCCCCGCAAGCACGCAGAACTGCCACAACACGACGTCGCATGGACTCGACAAATGTCTGAAGTAGTGCTGGAAGAAACTGACACTATGAATCCTGCAGGGCTGTCCATAAATACGCAAGAGTACGAGGGGTAGGGAATCTCTTCTGAACAGTACGTTGCATGGCATCCCAGATATGCTCAATAATGTTCATGTCTGGAAAGTTTGGTGGGCAACAGAAGTGTTTAAAGTCCGCAGCTCGTGATCGTGCGGTAGCGTTCTCGCTTCCCGCGCCCGGGTTCCCTGGTTCGATTCCCGGCGGGGTCAGGGATTTTCTCTGCCTCGTGATGACTGGTTGTTGTGTGATGTCCTTAGGTTAGTTAGGTTTAAGTAGTTCTAAGTTCTAGGGGACTGATGACCATAGATGTTATGTCCCATAGTGCTCAGAGACATTTGAACCATTTTTTAAGTATTTAAACTCAGAAGAGTGTTCCTGGAGCCACTCTGTAGCAAATTCTGGACGTGTGGGGTGTCGCATTGTCTTGTTGGAATTGCCCAAGTCCGTCGGAATGCACAATAGACATGAATGGATGCAGGTGATCAGAGAGGGTGCTTACGTAGGTGTCACATGTCAGAGTCGTACATAGAAGTATCAGGGGTTCCATATCACTCCAATTGCACACGCCCCACACCGCACAGAGCTTCCACCAGCTTGAACAGTCCCCTGCTGACATGAAGGGCCCATGAATTCATGAGGTTGTCTCCACGCCCGTACACATTCATCAATTTGAAACGTGACTCGTCCGACCAGACAACATGTTTCCAGTCATCAACAGTCCACTGTCGGTATTGACGGGCACAGGCGAGGAGTAAAGCTTTGAGTCATGCAGTTATCAGGGGTACACGAGTGGGCCTTCGGCTCCGAAAGCCCATATGGATGATTTTTCGTTGAATGGTTCGCACGCTGCACTTGTTGATAGTCCAGCACTGAAATCTGCAACAATTTGTAGAAGGATTGCACTTCTGTCACAGTGAACGATTCTTTTCAATCGTCGTTGGTTCCCTTCCTGCTGGATCTTTTTCCGACAGCAGCGATGTCAGAAATCTGATGTTTTACCGGATTCCTGATATTCACGGTACACTTGTGAAATGGTCGTACGGGAAAATCCCCACTACATCACTACCTCTTAGGTTCTGTGTCCCAACGCTCGTGCGCCGACTATAACACCACGTTCAAACTCGCTTAAATCTTGATAACCTGCCATAGTAGCAGCAGTAACCGATCTAACAACTGCACCAGACACTTGTCTTATATAGGCGTTGCCGACCGCAGCGCCGTATTTTGCCTGTTTACATATCTCTCTATTTGAACACGCATGCCTAGACCAGTTTCCCTGGAGTTTCATTGTAGATCATCCATGAACTTTCTTAAGGAACCATCCAGGTATTCGCTTAAAATGATTTTAAGAAACAGCAGGAAACTTTAATAAGGATGGCTGGGCGATGATTTCAACATTGCGCCTCCTCTATACAAGTCAAATGTCATAATATACGACTATCTATCTCAATTTTTTTTTACAATGTTTAGATGTTTGTGGTTTCAGTTTCGGAGGCAGAGGTGATAACACATGTTTAAAAGGGCCTGAGAAACCCCCTAAAATACATTTATATTGTCCTCGATACCAAAAGGACCAGAGAAAAGCTAAATGCAAAGAAAGCAATTTCATATAAAAACATTTGAGAAAAAATGCAGGCTTCTATGGTGGTGAAAGGATGTGTAGCATACAGCACAGACCGTGAATATGTCGACTCACTGTGAAGTACAACTGCGTGTAAAAAGAAAAAGAGTACACTGGAAGAATAAAGCGCATTCTTGTACACTATCCGATCAAAAGTATCCGGACAGCCCTATGTAATGCGGAATGGTCCACTAGATGCCACGAGATACGAACCCACCGACATAAAAGGAGGCGCGAATTACTGAGTTGCCAGTAGAGAAGCGGTAACACCAAAACAGGTAAGTCAGGAAAGCTGAGTGACTTCCAACGTTGACTAGTCACTGGATGTCACTTAAGTAACGAGTCCAGTAGGAACATTCTCCAAATGCCGAAGTCGACTGTTGGTGAAGTGATTGTGAAGTGGAAACGCGAAGAAACAACCACAGCTAAATCAAGACCATGCAGACCTCATGTTCTGGACTTAAAAAGAATGGAGTAAAATGGTCGACCAACTCGTCGTAAGTCACAACCTTTCTGCAGTCCATGCTAAGTGACATTTGAAGTGGTGTAAAGAGCGTCGCTATTGGACAGTGGATGACTGGGGACGAGTGAGTATTGATAACAGTGAAGTTTGAAGGAGTTGGTGTTACAGTACGAACGTGTTTTTCGCGGTTAAGAATGTGGTCCCCTTGTTGCACTTAAGGAAACGCTAAATTGGAGAGGATATGAGAACGTTTTATAGCATTGCATATTGTCTACAGTAGAGGAACAGCTTTGGGACTATGACTGTTTGTACCAGCATAACATTCCACTCTATCATAAAGCAGCATCTGTGAGGTGATTGTTTGTGATAGAGTCCCGATCTGAACTCAACTGAGCACCTTTAGGATGAGCTAGAACGTCGAATTCGCTCCAGAAGGCTGCGTCCAAATTCACCACCTTCTCTGGTTTCGGCTCTTGAGGAAGAATGGGCTGTCATTCCTCCACAAACATTCAGACAACTCATTGAAAGTGCCCCAGCACAGTTCAAGCAGTCATAAAGGCGAAGAGTGGACACACTTCATATAATGTCTCCACGAAGAATCCAGATACTTTTGATCAGATAGTGTATGTGTTTCTTGCTGTTATAGTATACCTTTCCGCTGCATTTTCCTTTACATGTAGAAACAGCTGTAATAGTTTCTTTTGATGGTAAAGACATTGTAGACAATGTACATATTCAGTGTTGAACAGAGTCAATGTGTGCAACGTGGAAAGTATTCTGCAAACTATGGACTGGAGTTACTCAGAAAAATTGTAGAATCCCAGCATGTAGATGATTGAATTTTGATAATATCCGGTGTTGTCCCGAATGGTGTTCCACGTAGCTGCCACGATACGAGAGTAGGTTGACAGGTTTGGTATGACACATTGTCAAAATTTTTCCCGAAAACCAAAGTTTTGCAAAACATAATTTCAGTTCAGGACAGTACATTAATCGCGGAGACTAAAATTTTTTATTCACTCAGACAAGAATTTTGTTTGCAATTTCGCATATTTTTATTAGTTGTAAGTACCGATAACCTCTTCTTTCGACGAATATTTGTCCCCTCTATAACTTTTAGTAGACAGAAAAAAAATAGAGTTACACTGAGATAAAGTTCGAGAACAGGATGGGTAGGACCTTTGTACGACAGTTCTTCACAGATTTTCCATATCCCCCCCCGTGATTCACCCTAAACTTAGACATCCCAAATACAGATACACGAACAAGAGTATTTGCTGGTGCTGGAAAACGTTTTCTGGGCTGATTTAGGTCTCTTCTTCTTTTTCAACGCATTCTGCAGATGACCAAATAACATTGAGTAATAATAGACAGTAACTCTTCCGGACATTTCCAAGAAATCAATTATGATGATAACTTTTTGCTCCCAAAAAATACACGCTATCGCTTTTCCCGCCGTCCGTCTCATCATTTTGTTGTGAATACTGTTTTGTCCCCTTACATAACAGTGAATTTACGATCTCACTACAGTCACAAAACAACGCTGTAAGTCTTTCGGATTTTTCAAACGTAATTTTGAAATTTTCTTTCTCTAGTGTTTTTTGTTATAAACTCGCCAAACGCGCGATCCATTCTGTTCTCATCTTCTTCACAAGGATATTATACCCTGTTCACATGAAAATCGTACCACCTCAGTTATTTCACGAAACGTAATTTGGTGTCTTTGTCACGGTACTATTTCTTCAAAAGAACCGTGTATAGGTATCGGTATACGCCAGATCGGGACTACTCGTATGGCTATGGTTAAATTAATTAATCCCGTTACAAACAGTCTTTAAGTATTGGTGCAGTCCCCATAAACTTCCCTCGACTAATTTTTCAGCTGTGCAGTTTTTAATAAATATGTTTCATCATTGGACGGTAATCATATGTGTGCATTTTGCAAAACGTGTAGCACAGACCACAAATATCTGAACTTTACACCACTTTGAAAGTTTGTACAAAAGCCGTACAAGAATGACGCCCACTTACCAGTTTTCCTAACAATGAGTAGAATTTTACCAGGTTAATCAGACCATTCTCGTAGCAGCAAGATTCCGTCAGTTATTCGAGATAATAAAAAAAAACGGACGGTGGTAGGGCAGTGAGTCGCAAAGCTTACACAGGGGAAAATCAGTTCTTTACTATGTGAACATCACACAAAAAACAAAAATGTTGACTGAAAGAGCAAGGCGCCAACCAGGTTTACTGGTTAAGAGCTATTTAGGAAAAGCTGTTATTCTTTCATACTGTTTCGTGAACTGCTTCTCGTTATGGCAATGTCCTTTTCGCCAGCCAATTTCTTGGGTTAAAAAATGCGCTTCTGTTCCACTGACAGGGTGACCGTTATGTAAGAGGGAAGTATTGAGATTATGGAAGTTACCAGGGGGTTCACGTGTGTGGCTTTTTTTCATTTTCTTTTTTTTTTGGGGAGGGGGGGGGGGCTGTTGAGACACGGAGATATTTAGAGAACCAGCTGAATCGCAGAATATGAATAAACGCAATAATATTATATCACGCTGTCTTGCAGAAGATCACTCCATATTGCTACCGCCGTAACTTACGAGAGAGTGAGGACGAATCTATTCCCTCGTCACGTGTATATTGCTACATTTCTATAGCGATTACGAAATAGAGTACAATATTATCCACATATTATTGTATCCATGCGCTTGGTGCCTTCTATACATCTGCAGGTTTGCTACTGACATTAAAACTAAGTAAATGCAATACGGTACGTTGGAAAGTTCGTTAAATGTGTGCGGTACGTGTTAAGCGTCGCTGGTTCCGAGCCATTTCGCAAGCGCGCTACTATGTGGCAACGCTGCCGAATGGCACTACGTCATTTCAGACGGGCTTGCCGCAATCCCTTGCCGCAGTGGTTGAGAAACGTGGGTGTCGACTTCTCAGAGGCAGGGTTAAACAATACCTCCCACACATGGTTTCCGCAATGTCATCCCATACGATGCTGTTCCACAATGTGACCAGTGCAGAACTAAAAATAATGGATCGGGTTCAAAAAGAAACTAAAACAAAAAAATAATGTTGACGATAAAACTAGGAGCTTAGTTAAAGAAACCATCTCTTACACAATCTGACGAGTGAAGTGATCGGGTGTACTGTCAGAAATGCTTGTAACTGACAACTAGATGATTAACGGAGTCATTGAAAGAGTAGACAGAGAACGTGGAAGTTTCACAGAACTGCAAGTTAAAAATGGATAACATCAGGAAAGTCTGCAGTAAACACTGACCGTTGATGCAAATACTGGCAAGGGACACAAAAACAAAAGTGATACACACAAAATCGATTCACGAATTCGTTGAAAAGGAGAGACGAGAAATATCGTATGGAAGACAAACAACAGGAAACCAAGTACAGGAAATTAACAAAATGCTCAAATTTAATAATATAGGGAAATGGATAGTTCCAATAGGGCCACCGGGAAGAGAATTAGAGGAAAGCATGAGAAAGATGAATGCAGCCTACCAATTACGACTGAATATCTACCTAAAAACATGGATCTGAAACAAGGAAAAAGTAATCCTTTTTATCATCGTGGTATAGCCACTTAGGCTGCATTAAACAAATGTGTGTCACTGAACAAAAAACGATTATTAGAGAACAAGGTAAAAAGCAGAAAGTCCTGCATCAAAAAAC
This sequence comes from Schistocerca cancellata, assembly GCF_023864275.1. Lineage (NCBI taxonomy): Eukaryota > Metazoa > Arthropoda > Insecta > Orthoptera > Acrididae > Schistocerca > Schistocerca cancellata. Next base: position 441,741,266 of record NC_064629.1, on the reverse strand, counting down.
AAGGCCCAAACAAGAATAGCAAAAATACAACATATGACAAAACAAGGAAATGTGCCAAAAATTGGAAAAACCAAAACATTTTTCAAAAATGAATCTGTCCCTCTATAGACACATTTAAAAATGGCACCAGACGGAACATCCATAAGAATCCTTGAACAAATGGGAAACAGTAAGACACAGGTAAACAGGCCAAAATAAATTAAATAGGCTGTAGTAGAAACAAATGTATGAGAGGAGGCGTACACAGCAAGCTTGATTTCAGAAAAACCATCAGCGATGTCAATAAATTATAAGAACGATCTATCAGGATGAAGGGGAGGAATGTAGCATATACAAGAGGAGATTAAAAAACAAAAAATACTAAAGAGAAGCACTTGAAATGATCTGTGGTTATTGTAGTTCTCAGTTAAGCTGATACAAACCGAGAAAAAGAACGCTAAAAAGGGATATGGACGCCCTCAACTGACACATCCTACTGTCTACGTAGTAATTCGTTGTTCTTTATGTTTCTGAAGTTGATACAATACAGCTAGGGATCGCAAAGATAACGAATTAACAAATTAATCGGAACACTTTGGATTTCACAGAACGTCGAATCAAAACACCTTTCAGACCCCAAAATTTCCAATTGTTATTTTATTGAACAACCAGTTTCGGCGATATGTTACGCCATATTCAGGTTCCCTGACCGATGTTTAGGAAGATTTCCACCTGGTCCAGTGAAAATAGGGGCAGCATTCGATGACTGGTATCCGTAGTTTTTTGACACAGCGATCCTTTCGATCATCATTTGTCGGCAAGCGTCGGCAAGTTATGATCGAAGGGGTAACTGTGTCAAAAATATACGGAAGCGGACACCTTCGACTGGAGGCCATGCAATGATCATTACTTTAAAATCAGAGTAATTCGATAGTCCATGGAGGCCTACTGTCCTAACACCATCCGAGAAAGGAATAACTAAGGGATATAAAATGATACTGGCTCATAATATACCCTCCATCACCGGGTGCTGGCTCAGGCAGTGATGTTGTAGATGTATACCAAGTTACCAGGGAGGTAATATAGAAAGTATACAAAGAATGGCCTCATGATAGTCTCAGGTTTCTTCAGCAGGTTGATGAGTGTCACATCATGACCATGATTCGTCGCCGAGGAAGTAGGACACGGTTGTATACAACACTGTTACAGTTTTTTTAATCTGCCACAGCCTGTGTTTTGCTACATTACTCTCATTGGTTCATCCCTACATCTTTGAGGATTTGTTTCTCATAAACATCGCGAGGAAAACTCGTGGCATTTCAGCCACCTAAAGTGGTTGGAAGCCGATAACCTTTTATTCAGAACTGTAAAACTTGGAGTTACCTGAACGGCGTTGGATTTTTCCAGGTACACGAATATTACTTTGTCTGAAGAAACAAAACCACCGAAATGTTCGCAGGCGTTTATTAAAGTCTTCGTTTCTTACCATCAAGTACTAAGTGAAGAATTTCTAGTTAGTATCAAGAGAAACTATCTTCCTTCTATGATGATCAGCCCCATTTTCTAAAATTCTGTTTACGCAGTCTCTTTACTTTCCGACTGTTAGAAAAGATTCAAACCAAACCAGTCAAACATGAAAACATTGTCTCGTTTGGTTTGCGTGTTTATCTAACTATTCTAACAGTTGGCAGATGTTTGACGTGATCTCTGTAGCAAGCAGAAGTCTACGGAAACCAGTGTTTGAAAGTTGACCCCCACTTTAACCGGAACCGAGGTTGGAATCTTCCTACGCGTCGGTCAGGGGGCCTGAAGATGGCGTAGTAAATCGCCGAAACTGGTAGCCCAATAAAATAACAGTTTGGAAATTAGACGTCTGAAAGGTGTTTGATATTACATTCCAATATTCTTTGTAGTCCACCGCTTCCATGTAATCAGACTTGATTCATCAATAATGTTTTTGCAATAAAACCAGATTAGTTAGTTAATATTATTACCTCGAGAAATTTGTGGCATAACGTCCTGAAAATCCTCACCTTCGTTAGATCTGTCTGTATTATAAATGTACATACTGAATTCCTGTAACATTTCCTTCTCATCCCCTGGAACTTCTCCATTTTTAACCATTGTGTTACTCCTCTTATTCTTCATAGTATTACGCAAGAGCTATTCTGTTTGATAGATCATCTTTATGTATCTCTTTCGAACTTTAAATATTATCTTGACCGTTAGCCTTTCCATACTGTATAATTGCCTTCTATTTCATTTGAACCTACCTGATTTCTGTCTCTAAAAGCAACTGATATTTCTATCATGCAAAAACCCTTCTTGAATTCTGCTATTTGGGCCTATTTTCCTGTGTACAGTACATATGAGTATATATAAAAAGTTATATATATTGCTTGTCTACACGTATATATTAGCGGTTCGGTGTAAGAGAAGCAGAACGATTCACATTGTTTTTTGACTGTCGGGCCTAGTGGTCTAATGGTGAGGGTCGTGCTTGAAAAACGAAAGGCCGTGGGATCGAATTCCAATCGGAATACAAAATATTTCAGTCTGTATTTAAGGTAGTCTGGGCCTCTCACTGTCGTAAGGATCCGCTGAGAGCAACACGCGGTTCGGAAATTGTAGGCCCCTTTACCCGGTAGTGTTAATGGGGTGGGCTAGGGACGCCGAAGTGACGTCCAATTCAAAGACTTGAACCAGTACATTGAGCCACATGGTGTTATTATTATTATTATTATTATTATTATTATTATTATTTCTATTTTTCTCAGAACTTAGGTCGGGTTAAAAATGGAAAGTGACGCGGACCTTCATCAAGCGTGACTTCCTTTTAACTGTACGGTATATGTTACATTGTATTTAGGAACTTTCGGGTTATTGAACACGTATCAATAATTACGGATTTCTGTAGTTGTATATTTACGTTTGGATGTAGCTGTATTGCGTTGATGTACTGGTGGATATTGTGTGGTATGACTCCTGTAGTTGATGTATAATCGGTATAATGTCAACTTTATCCTGATGCCACATCTCCTTGACTTCCTCAGCCAGTTGGATGTATTTTTCAATTTTTTCTCCTGTTTTCTTCTGTATATCTGTTGTATTGGGTATGGATATTTCGATTAGTTGTGTTAATTTCTTCTTTTTATTGGTGAGTATGATGTCAGGTTTGTTATGTGGTGTTGTTTTATCTGTTATAATGGTTCTGTTCCACTATAATTTGTATTCATCATTCTCCAGTACATTTTGTGGTGCATACTTGTATGTGGGAACGTGTTGTTTTATTAGTTTATTTTTATGGTAAGTTGTTGATGTATTATTTTTGCTACATTGTTATGTCTTCTGGGGTATTCTGTATTTGCTAGTATTGTACATCCACTTGTGATGTGATCTACTGTTTCTATTTGTTGTTTGCAAAGTCTGCATTTATCTGTTATGGTATTGGGATCTTTAATAATATGCTTGCTGTAATATCTGGTGTTTATTGTTTGATCCTGTATTGCAATCATGAATCCTTCCGTCTCACTGTATATATTGCCTTTTCTTAGCCATATGTTGGATGCGTCTTGATCGATGTGTGGCTGTGTTAGATGATACGGGTGCTTGCCATGTAGTGTTTTCTTTTTCCAATTTACTTTATTCGCATCTGTTGATGTTATGTGATCTAAAGGGTTGTAGAAGTGGTTATGAAATTGCAGTGGTGTAGCCGATGTATTTATATGAGTGATTGCTTTGTGTATTTTGCTAGTTTCTGCTCGTTCTAGAAAGAATTTTCTTAAATTGTCTACCTGTCCATAATGTAGATTTTTTATGTCGATGAATCCCCTTCCTCCTTCCTTTCTGCTTAATGTGAATCTTTCTGTTACTGAATGTATGTGATGTATTCTATATTTGTGGCATTGTGAACGTGTAAGTGTATTGAGTGTTTCTAGGTCTGTGTTACTCCATTTCACTACTCCAAATGAGTAGGTCAATATTGGTATAGCATAAGTATTTATAGCTTTTGTCTTGTTTCGTGCTGTCAATTCTGTTTTCAGTAATTTTGTTAGTCTTTGTCTATATTTTTCTTTTCGTTCTTCTTTAATATTCGTATTATCTATTCCTATTTTTTGTCTGTATCCTAGATATTTATAGGCATCTGTTTTTTTCCATCGCTTCTATGGAGTCACTGTGGTTATTCAATACGTAATCTTCTTGTTTAGTGTGTTTTCCCTTGACTATGCTATTTTTCTCACATTTGTCTGTTCCAAAAGCCATATTTATATCATTGCTGAATACTTCTGTTATCTTTAGTAATTGGTTGAGTTGTTGATTGGTTGCTGCCAGTAGTTTTAGATCATCCATGTATAGAAAATGTGTGATTTTGTGTGGGTATGTTCCAGTAATATTATATCCATAACTTGTATTATTTAGCATATTGGATAGTGGGTTCAGAGCAAGACAGAACCAGAAAGGACTTAATGAGTCTCCTTGGTATATTCCACGCTTAATCTGTATTGGCTGTGATGTGATATTATTTGAATTTGTGTGGATATTAAGTGTGGTTTTCCAGTTTTTCATTACTAAGTTTAGGAACTGTATCTATTTAGGATCTACTTTGTATATTTCCAATATCTGTAGTAACCATGAGTGGGGTACACTATCAAAAGCTTTCTGGTAATCAATGTATGCGTAGTGTAGCGACCTTTGTTTAGTTTTAGCTTGATATGTCACCTCTGTATCTATTATCAGTTGCTCTTTACATCCTCGTGCTCCTTTGCAGCAGCCTTTTTGTTCTTCATTTATAATTTTGTTCTGTGTTGTATGTGTCATTAATTTCTGTGTAATGACTGAAGTTAATATTTTGTAGATTATTGGTAGGCAGGTTATGGGGCGATATTTAGCTGGGTTTGCTGTGTCTGCTTGATCTTTAGGTTTCAGATAAGTTATTCCATGTGTAAGTGTATCAGGGAATGTGTATGGGTCTGCAATGTAATTGTTAAATAATTTAGTTAGATGTGAATGTGTTGAGGTGAACTTCTTTAGCCAGAAATTTGCTATTTTATCATTTCCAGGGGCTTTCCAGTCGTGCGTAGAATTAATTGCTCGGGTGACTTCATGTTGCAAAATTATCAATTCAGGCATTTGTGGTATCATCTTGTATGAGTCTGTTTCTGCTTGTATCCACCGTGCATGCCTGTTATGTTGTACCGGGTTTGACCATATGTTTCTCCAGAAGTGTTCCATGTCTGTTATGTTTGGTGGATTGTCTATTTTAATGTGTGTGTTATCTATTGTTTGGTAAAATCTCTTTTGGTTTGTGTTGAATGTTTGGTTTTGTTTCCTTCTATTTTCACTTTTTTTTGTATCTTCTAAGTCGTTTGGCCAATGCTTGTAATTTCTGCTTCTTTTCATCTAATTGCTCTATTGCTTCTTGTTGTGAGATTTTACCTAACCTTTTTCGTTTTTTGTCTGATATTTCATTTCTTATAAATTGTGTTAGCTGTCCGATGTCTTTTCTCAGTTTTTCTATTCTTATCTGTAGCCTGTGTTGCCATGCTGGTTTTGTGGGTTTCTTCTGTGTGTTGGTTGGTTCTGATCTCTGCCTAGTGTGTATATTTAGTGTAGTGAGTGCTCCTACATAAACCAGTAGTTGTAACTCTTCCATAGTTGTATTTTCATTTATTTTGTAGTGTATGATTGTGTTGATAGTTGTTATTGTTGTTTCGACTTGTGGGTTATTTGGTGGTCTATGCAAGAATGGTCTAATGTCTGTATTTGTGTCTTTGTATTCTATATATGTCAGCTGAAATTTTTCTTCTATATCTAACATGTGTGTCACTTCGTGTTCTATTTGTGCTTGTTCTGGTGGCTGTCTTAAGATTTCGTTTTCCTCTGATTGTTTAATTGACGCGTTTTGTTCTTTGTTTGTTTTCTCTGGGATGTTTGAGTCCATTACTGTATTTTCTTCTTCTTCTAATTGCACATTATTTTGTTCCAGTATTTGTTGTACTTGTTGTTTGATGTTTTCTAATTCTTACTGGGGTATCCTGTTATTTTTTATTATTACACGGATCTGATCAGCTAGTCGTTGTTCTGTTAAAAATTTTAATTCCGGGTATCTGGTAATAAATGTTGTGTATACTTGTGATCTGTATCCAGTTGTGTTGGTTCCTAGGTTTGTTGCTTGGTAATAACAGAACATGAGGTGTTGATTAACTTCATCTGACCATCTCATCCTCTGTCTTTGTTTTCCTTCAAGGGTGGTTGCAGGAAGCATATCCTGCAAAACACCTCTATTTGGATTTAAATCATTTTCCAGTTGGCTAGCAGTGTCGTTACCATTGTGGGCGGGCATAGGGTTTAAGCGTCGTCCCCGACCATGACGGCGCTTGTCCGAGGCTTCTTTAGTTCTGTCCTGAACTGAGTAATCACACTAAAAGGGGGGTTAGCCCTATTAGTGGTTTGTTCTTTTCGTCGCCTTTTACGACTGGCAGAACATACCGGAGGCCTATTCTTTTCTCGGGCCTCCACGGGGTTTATTATTATTATTATTATTATTATTATTATTATTATTACTTTTTACTTTTACATTCTAGAAGGTTGAAAAAAGATGAATACGTCTGAAACGTATCCTGTACTTCGAAGTGAGAAATAAATAAGAAGCAGCCGCTACTTATATTATTCAATAAACATGTGGTTGATGGAAGCCATCGAACGTACAAGAACTTCTTCTCAGATAGTTTCAATAAAGCTTTCCCAGTGAGGATTCTGTGATTGTCGAATAACTTTCCCACACCCCTCTGGTATGTATCACTACAGCGAAATTATAGAACCAAAATCCCAGACAAACGCTAGCACTCTTTCTTCCCGTTACAATCAGAAACAATTTTTCAACAGGACAGTTTCTTCCCGTACCACAATAATATAATGAGCTCTTTTATTGATTATGCATTGAGTGGTAATTGGATTGGAAGAGGCGGACCTATGCCGGGGTCACCACTGTCGCCAGACGTAACTTCATTAGATATCGCCTGTGGGAGACTTTTAAGGAAAACGTGTATCCCATTCAGTGTGACTGATGCTGCAGATTTGTGTTGCCAGTTTGCAGAGGTGATAACACTCGTCAAATTAGTTGTGGTAGAAGATCAACTACGACTTACAGTAAGGTCTTTATTGCCTTCAAATAAGAATGGCGCACAACAAAAGTAATCTTGCACAGAAGTTAGGCACGACGCAGTGCATAAGCCGGAGTTAGTGTAACTGCTGTTACTGTAGCCTGTGTTCTGGAAGCAACGGAAGGTTTCGCCGTTGTGACACGCTGCTAATTGAATAATAGTTGGGTTGCGTGATGAGGGCCGCTTTGGGCCGGCACTTTTTACCGCTCTTGATTTTATCGGGCGCCGTCTTATTGGCTGGCGGCTGGTAGACACGGACAGCTCCTCATCTCCCACGGCGCCCCCTTGTTATCTCGCGGTAGCCAGAACACATTACAGCGCATGATTCACACCTCAGAATGTAATCATTTCCTTAAGTGGAGCCAGCTACTGGTCGACGGAATGTCCAGTTGGCCCACTATTCTGTACACAATTCGAGCCACGAAAAGGGCATCTTTTCACACACAAAGCAAATTGGTAGTTCTGTACGAGCCCTTCGCATTTCCGTGGTTACCTCAGAGGGGGGATAAGAGGTTAGGTAAGGAGGCAGGAAAATAGTCTGCTGAAAATAAGGCCGAGGGAGGCCAAACGTTTCTCAAAAGACAGCTTCACACGCAACACGAGTGTCTCTAGTGGTATGTATTTCCTGTCGCTCCTCTTTGCGAAAATCGTAACATCACAAATACTCACGAGTATGATGAAATAAACTGAGAGGACAGCCTTCAAGTTCCCTAAAGGAATATATTACGGCACATGAACGGATAGAGTTCTGCTCGCGGAACTGAAACCTACTTTATTCGGCCCCAAGAAGGAAGATGCTTTCATAGCGTATCAGATATTGCACTTCCCAAAATACCCGAGGAAAGTTAGTATTTTCTCCCGTTATCCAGTTCTGTATTATCTTCTTTTGAAACATATGTGAGGTTCATTTAATAAATAAAGCAGAGACTGTCAATAATGAGGGGCTGCACAAGCAGCAACTACAGATATGACGACTAAACAGGTGTTTTGTTTCATTCGTAGCGCACTCTTTTCTTTCTTTTTGCTAAAGAAACTTTGAAATGGTTCGAAAACGTGACAAAAATCAAAGCGCTTTAAATCAATTTTGCGCTGAGGTAACTGTACAATAATATAGTTTGTCGTCGAGCTAATCGGCCTCATGCTGTTCGCGTGAATGTAAACCACGACCAAAGACCATGAAGGGTGGAACATTCAACATATAAATGAATTGTAAAACTTGATACAGATACTCTCGAAGAATATCATCGTAAGAAATGTGAAGAACTTTGTTAGATCACAGGGATTCTATCCCTATCAGTGTTTCTGATTACAACAAATGAAATAATAAAAGAAAGAAATAAAACAAATTGTTTGAGATATGTAACTCACAACTCAATTCCTGAACAAAAACAGAAACCACAGGACTCTGCAGCGTTACTTCAACAACAATTCGACGTTGAAAAATAAGCATACTTGCCGTGGCGCCCGGTTGTCATGTGCTAATAAGCTACAGTGCACTGTAAATATCACATTACAATTATGCCATTTCGCCTCGAATACCAGCCAGAAATCACACGAAAATCACGCGATCTCTCTTCGAATGCATGTTGGTATGCAAATAAAACGAACGGAAACATGTTTATTAGTGCTGTGTCCACGATAACTAGAAACCAGTATCGAGTGCTGACATTACGATCTTCTGTGCTGCGTCCAGCTTGCAAGGGAAGCGACGCAGCTGTCTGTTTTCTATTGCACATGCAGAACCAGGTGAGTGTCTTTCATTGAAACTGTGCGTAGTGTATTGTGGAAGCACAGAGTATATGGGCTTTCTTGAAGAACTGTCATGTTGAAGATGTAGGCAAGTGGTCTGAAGCACAGACTGGTAATTTGCAGACCCGGATTCCATCCCCGCTGATACCAACTTTTTTAATTTAATTTTATTTCTCGAATATTAAACTATTAACTACAAAATTTAAAAAAACGCTTCAGTTTATATAAGTAAAATTAATACATTCGATTTAGTTACGATTAGCACCTTTGTAAGTCAAAAGGTTATAGGCGAGATGATGGTAAAACAAGCGAGTATGTGAAGAAATTTGGTATAAAAGTGTTTTCTGTAGATGATCTGCTAAAGAGGCCCTTTTCCATTAGATATTTGGAGGAGAACGTGAGATTTAAAGAGTAAGACAGAGGTACTTCAAATGTAAGTCTAACAACACAGTGTCATGGAATGAGACTCACCAATTTTACTTACAAAAGACAGAAAATTTGTAGAAACTTGCAAAATATTTCGATCAACTTCTTAATTGTCCAGAACCAATCCATAAGCTTGAATACCCAAAACTTCATGAAAATCTATAAGAAAATTTACACCCAACTAGAGAAGACATTTTAGATGTTATTAAATCCTTATAAAGCTAGTAGAGACGACTATTACTGCAGAAATTTTGAAATAGCCACTATCAAAAATAAAAAATGAGCTAGACTTTATCTTTGAGAAAACTTGGAAAACAGAAAAACTCCCAGTAGATGGAAGGTGGTCTTTATATATCCACTAAACAAGGAAGGCAATAAACAAGTTGTTAACAATAACAGAGGGATTTCTTAGCACCCAATTACATGTAACATACTTTCCAAGATTATACTAAACAGAGAAGAAACAACACATGAGAGTAATTCAGGTGAGTATCAAGGTAGTTTTAGAAAGGACAAATCATGTACAGAGCAAATATTTAATCCAGAGTCAATCATTTGCTACATATTACTGAATTCGAAAGATCAGCACTTTTCTTTGAAGCTGGGTGTAGCGTACTTTGCAAGTGTAGAGATTTGAGGGATTTTTAGAGCTTTGTTGTCATGACTCCACCAAGGACGAGGCTTTTAAAGCATGGGCTGGTAATACACAGGTACCAATTTCTTTTCATTTTATTTTATTCCTCACAGTGTTAAGCTATCAGTTACGAAATTTAAATATGCATAAACATTCCAGTTTATATACATGAAATTAACCTACTCAATTGAGTTACGATTGCTACTACTGTAAGTCAAAAGGCAATAGGCCACAACTTTGTAGCACATTGGTATAGTTTTGCACGACTCGCCAAATACACTCCTGGAAATGGAAAAAAGAACACATTGACACCGGTGTGTCAGACCCACCATACTTGCTCCGGACACTGCAAGAGGGCTGTACAAGCAATTATCACACGCACGGCACAGCGGACACACCAGGAACCGCGGTGTTGGCCGTCGAATGGCGCTAGCTGCGCAGCATTTGTGCACCGCCGCCGTCAGTGTCAGCCAGTTTGCCGTGGCATACGGAGCTCCATCGCAGTCTTTAACACTGGTAGCATGCCGCGACAGCGTGGACGTGAACCGTATGTGCAGTTGACGGACTTTGAGCGAGGGCGTATAGTGGGCATGCGGGAGGCCGGGTGGACGTACCGCCGAATTGCTCAACACGTGGGGCGTGAGGTCTCCACAGTACATCGATGTCGTCGCCAGTGGTCGGCGGAAGGTGCACGTGCCCGTCGACCTGGGACCGGACCGCAGCGACGCACGGATGCACGCCAAGACCGTAGGATCCTACGCAGTGCCGTAGGGGACCGCACCGCCACTTCCCAGCAAATTAGGGACACTGTTGCTCCTGGGGTATCGGCGAAGACCACTCGCAACCGTCTCCATGAAGCTGGGCTACGGTCCCGCACACCGTTAGGCCGTCTTCCGCTCACGCCCCAACATCGTGCAGCCCGCCTCCAGTGGTGTCGCGACAGGCGTGAATGGAGGGACGAATGGAGACGTGTCGTCTTCAGCGATGAGAGTCGCTTCTGCCTTGGTGCCAATGATGGTCGTATGCGTGTTTGGCGCCGTGCGGGTGAGCGCCACAATCAGGACTGCATACGACCGAGGCACACAGGGCCAACACCCGGCATCATGGTGTGGGGAGCGATCTCCTACACTGGCCGTACACCACTGGTGATCGTCGAGCGGACACTGAATAGTGCACGGTACATCCAAACCGTCATCGAACCCATCGTTCTACCATTCCTAGACCGGCAAGGGAACTTGCTGTTCCAACAGGACAATGCACGTCCGCATGTATCCCGTGCCACCCAACGTGCTCTGGAAGGTGTAAGTCAACTACCCTGGCCAGCAAGATCTCCGGATCTGTCCCCCATTGAGCATGTTTGGGACTGGATGAAGCGTCGTCTCACGCGGTCTGCACGTCCAGCACGAACGCTGGTCCAACTGAGGCGCCAGGTGGAAATGGCATGGCAAGCCGTTCCACAGGACTACATCCAGCATCTCTACGATCGTCTCCATGGGAGAATAGCAGCCTGCATTGCTGCGAAAGGTGGATATACACTGTACTAGTGCCGACATTGTGCATGCTCTGTTGCCTGTGTCTATGTGCCTGTGGTTCTGTCAGTGTGATCATGTGATGTATCTGACCCCAGGAATGTGTCAATAAAGTTTCCCCTTCCTGGGACAATGAATTCACGGTGTTCTTATTTCAATTTCCAGGAGTGTAGTTCAAATGGCTCTGAGCACTATGGGACTTAACATCTGAGGTCATCAGTCCCTTAGAACTTAGAACTACTTAAACCTAACTAACCTAAGGATGTCACACACATCCATGCCCGAGGCAGGATTCGAACCTGCGACCGTAGCGGTGGCGCAGTTCCAGATTGACGACTCGCCAGTTGCATCGAACATTCACTATTAATGAAAAGTGGAGCAGGAGTTGAAATCATAATCAAATTAAGTGTTCAAATCCAGTTTGCCACGGGAAGAAATCTTCCCCATTTCAATAAAAGGTCGAACAAATAATGACCTTCTATAGTAATACGGAGATTAACGTAAGGCCCACAGCGTGGTGTATGTCTTTCGGCGTAATGTTATGTCGGTAGCTTACATGTCAGTGTCGCTACTTGCCTGTCCTAAATGCCTCTTGTATGTCACCAAAAAAAAACGCAGACTCCAATATCGAATTTTCCACTATAGATAAATACGATCTGGCCACCGGCCATCGAATCAGGAGCTCTGCGTCATCAACTAGTAACTTCAGCCAATATAGCATGGAGGTAGTTATTCACTGCTGTACTACAGTTAGGTGAACTAAGCTGTGCAGAGACATGCGTGTGTATCACTCTTAAGTGAGTTAGCAGCTGGACTACTTATCGTTCAATATTGGATCGCTTGATGTCTGTAGAATGTTTTTCCTGTATTTCTAGCCACGTTTGTGTATGCAACACTGTAGTTCTGATTATACATTAAAACTTAGCTAGTGCATGGACCTTATATTGTCGGCACCCTGACATCTCGTGATAGAAGGGTACAAAAGAATAAAATTAGTGTTCAACGTGCAGTTCTCTAACGTGATCGTTAGACATTGAACACAAGATTGGACATAAGTAGAGATGAAATTAGCTGATGTCTTGTCAAAGTAATAACTCCGGCGTTCACCTAAAGTTATTTATGGCACAAGGTAAATTCTAAATCAGGATGACCGTACGGTGATTTTAACGTCTCTCATCCTGAATACATGTCCAGTGCACGAACTTTCTCAGTATCTGACCATCAAGTCATTGTGTTCCATTAAGGGTGCTTTATTGTCGACGGTGCTATTTTGTCACACCACTACAACGCATGCTACAATTTGTCACTGTTGTATCTTCAGCATTCTTCTCAGGTGCTATCCGGATACTTAAGGGTATGAAAAGTTATTTATTCGAACTTATGAAAAGATTTTCCAGAAACAGCTATCAGTCACAAAAGTTCGTAGACCTACTTAAATTATTTAATGAAGCGACATGTTTTGAGGTACAAACCTCACCTTCAGGCTACAATGGTAATACAAAAACATTTGGCAAACACATAGATTTTAAAGTCTTTACAGTCTTGACCTGTGCTTCGGTCATCGTGCGGAGAAAGGATGATGAATTGCTGGCTAGATGCGAAAGAGGGCTTTATGCCACTGTCTTGTCAGGATAAATGCACAGATCATAATAACTGACTCGAGGAGCGGGATTCAGACTCCGTGCTTACCGTCGAACCATCTTGATTATGGTTTCATGTGATTTACCAAAAGCACTTCTGGGCAATACTGCAACAGTTCCTTTCATATGAATACGATTGTTTGCGTACGGCATCATGGACTTCTGGATTTAATAACTGACGGCAAAATTGAAAGAAATAGGCCAGCTACATTCTATTGCACAAGAGACATTTCCCATCAAAAATTTATATTTGTAGCATAACATTTCGTCAAAGAAGAATTTAATAAAAACATAATTTACATAACCTTCTCTGGGAAATCGATGTGCCGCCAGCTTAAGTAAAGGAACCATCAAATCCAACACCACAGTCCTTTACAAGGGTAGATCCCACTGGAGGTATATCCCGGGTCTGAAAGACATATCAATCAACTATTTACGGAGAACCTACAGCTAAATGTGGAAATCCAACCGCCATTCGGCTTGGCACGTTTCGCACACGGAAGTTATTGCCAACGGTGAAACCCATGTTCGAAACAAGGCAAGATAGTAGACCAACTAGGGTCACATACGATGTTTAGAGTTTAGTGTTCCATCGACATCGCTATCATCAGAGAGAGAACCCGACCTCTGATCAGAGAAGGGCGGAAAAGAAATTCCAGACACTTCTCTCGAATTATTCAGTGAAACACTGAATAATGAAATCAAGGTTACTCGTTATCCTTCTTCTTTGCTTTCCCTATGACGAGTCTGTCTCTCAATTCATACGAGCATCACATGGCTACAAAATGGGTCTCTGGGTGTGAAATTGAGAAAAACAGGGACCCTCTTCTCTGAAACCACTATAAACGCTTTATTGGTATTCACATAGCTGCACAGAGGAATTAAAAAATGTCTATCCTGTAGCACTAACGCAATGTGTCTCATGCAAAGAACAATCACAAGGAATGCAACAGTTTCGTTCGATTCAGTGAAGTGAGTGATTGCGCTGATAGTGTAGAGCCCGCGGAAGAAATTCTTAGGAGCGAGACCGAGGCGCTGCAGAATTTTTCAATGAAAGCTTTTAAGACACTATTGTAAAACATTAACATCACGGACGCTATAGTTACCGAGAGAGGTGGCGCAGTGGTTAGCATATTGCACTCATATTCGAGTACAAACCCGCGTCCGGTCATCCTGATTTACGTTTTTCGTGTTTTCCTTAAATCGCTTCAGGCAAATGCTGGAATAGTTTGTTCACGGTTGACATCGTCCCCCATCCTTCCTATATCCAATGGGACCGATGACCTCGCTGTTTGGTCCCCTCCCCAAAATCAACCAACCAACGAACGCTATAGTTCTGACTTCATGCGCTACGAGCGCTGATGTCGCGTCACGTGATGAGGTGGCCCGCGAGCTTCAGCATATGAATCAGGCTGTGGCTCATGCCTGGTGTAGTTTCCCCACCCACAACAATGTGCTGCAAAAAGTCTAGCAGTTTCGCCAGATAGGAAATTTTGAAGCCCAATGCAGAAAACACTCATACATCGGATCTGGATTCATCTCTTTTGTAGGAACTCCTAAGCAAACAATTTTTGTCACGCAGATACTATTTAAAATCATTATGAGGATTATTTGACGGTGTAGATGCTTTAGGATCCAGAAACGTCTACATCATTGGAAAGAGAATCCGCCCGGCACTGATTGTGAAATGAGTTCTTACGTGTTAGCTTTGCATTGAGTATCTAATTTATGTTTGCTGTATGTCTTTTCGACCACTGACTCGAGGGTGGGTAGTGGAATACGTAAAACAATAGCCGAACTGTTAATCAGGCCAATCTACGCAGTGATATGAAGGGCTTATTTCAATAGTGGTACAAGTCCATTACCTCCACTTTTCTGTCTATAATGCTTCTGACATTAATGGTCCAAACAAACAGAAAGAAAGGTTTATCTCTAGCAAGAAGCCATATGCTTGAATATTTCTGGTATCTCAATTGCAGATTTTTCAGCGCTCATTTAACTTTAGGACTCTGTATCTCAGAATGAACAAAATTGGAATTGTACCACTATTGAAATAAGCCCTTCATATATTCTTTCTAATGTATTTTATCGTTAACCCATTGATAGAACGCCTCTTCAGTATCTAGCCTGTATATCGCTGACAGGCAAATATACACTGCACTATCTGATCAAGAGAATCCGCACACTTATTAGTGGATATCGGTATGTGGTGTATCCACCCTTCGCCATTGTGACGGCTTGAACTCTTCTGGGGACACTGTCAATGAGGTTTCTAAATGTCTGTGGTGCATGGCAACCCATTCTTCCTCAAGAGCCGGAAACATATGCTAGTGATGTTGGACGCTGGTGTCTGGATTGGAATCGATGTTCTAACTCATTCCAAAGGTGTGATTCTTGAGTTTCTCCCGGCGTATTTGATAATCAAAATATCCACGGGTATGCTGCCGGTCTATAGACCGGCAGCATACCCGTGGATATTTTCATTCCAAAGGTGTTTTATTGGCTTCAGGTTGGGGCTTTGGGCAGGCCGGTGCATTTCAGGAATATTATTGTGCACAGTCCATTGTGTAACAGATGCTGCCTTATGACAAGGTGAACTGTCATGCTAACACAAACAACCAACGTCTTCGTGCTGTTTCTCTACTATACGCAGTACACAATGCTTTAAAATGTGTTTATACCCTTCCGAAATAAGCGTTTTCCCTTCGCAATAAGGGGACCATATCCAACTACTTAAAACACCCTCATTCCCTAATGCCGTAATACAAATCTCTATGTACTTCACAGCTGGCACTGCATATGATGGCAGGCAATGTTCTCCGAGCATTCGCCAAACCCGAACCCTTCCATCGGATTGCCACAGGTTAGAGCATGATTCATCATTCGTTTCCAATCATCCATTGTCCAGTGGCGTCGTTCTAACACCACCTCAAGCGTCTCTTAGCATGGCTACGGGAACGTGTAGCTTATGAGGGGCAGTCTGACCATTCTAACACATTCTTTTTAAGTCCCTTCGCATATTCACCATGCTAGATGGACTGCTGGTAGCAGATTGGAATACACGAGTAAATTCCTCTGCTACCTTCATGCGATTTTTTACAACCACCCTCTGCACGATTCACCTGTCCCTATCCGTCAGTACACGTGGACGGCCTCGTCATTTGTTGTTCCTTCGCGTTTCCAATCCGTAACTACATCACCAACAGCCGACTTGGGTGGCTTTAGAAGGGTTGGAATGTTCATGATGGATTTGTTACTCAAGTGACTTCGCCGACCGGTGTGACCGAGCGGCTCTAGGCGCTTCAGTCTGGAACCGCGCGACCGCTACGGTCGCAGATTCGAATCCTGCCTCGGGCATGGACGTGTGTGATGTCCTTAGGTTAGTTAGGTTTAAGTAGTTCTAAGTTCTAGGGGACTGATGACCTCAAATGTTTAGTCCCATAGTGCTCAGAGCCATTTGAAGCATTTGAACTGAAGTGACTTCCAATGTCTATTCCAAGTTCGAAGCCACTAAGTTCTCCTGATCGGCCCATTCTACTGTTACTGCTTCTCTGCTAACAACAGAACACTCCGCCGCGTGGTCTGAGGCGCCTTGTCACGGTCCGTGAGGCTCCCCCCGTGAGAGGTTCGAGTCCTCCCTCGGGCATGCGTGTGTGTGTTGTTCATAGCGTAAGTTAGTTTAAGTTAGATTAAGTAGTGTGTAGGCTTAGCGACCGATGATCTCAACAGTTTGGTTCCATAAGACGTTACCACAAATTTCCAAATTTCCACAATACTCCCCGCTTCCTTTTACACTCGCGACATGTAATAGTCAAGTCTATATTATACAGGGATGTCCAGATATTTTTTATCTGATTGTGTATACGCTCTGCAATCATTCATAGACGCAGCTTTAATAACATAATTGTAGAAGTAGTCAGTATTTTATTAAAATAGAATAGTCGACGGTACATTTGCTCTGCAGAAATAGCAAAATTTGAAGCGGCCGTACTCTGTTTTCTTATGGTGTACACCTCGTTCGCAGGTAGGATACCTGCTGCGGATGAGAACCTTCGCGGAAGTTTCTTCCATCTCCAGAGCCACCAAAGTCAACAGATTTTCGTCATGCACTCAGACTCTCTTGACGTCTTTTTATTAGAACTCGGATTATCCTGCAGCCAACAAGCAAAACACACACACAGATAGAGAGAGAGAGAGAGAGAGAGAGAGGAAGTTTGCAGATTTCCAGCGACCAAGAATGTTGGTGATTCACCTGCATACGAAACAAATACGTAGAATGAAGACAAGACATGTTGTGATTAAAGATTCTCCTTTTCTGCTGAATATGAAACAAAAGTGACAAGAGAATACCCTAGAGACACACACAAACTGCAGTTAGCTAACCAACACTATTACTGGCAGCATGGGTAGAGTGCACTGGTCGACATCTATCGTCGCTGCTTTGTGTCGTGGGTTCGAGCCGCGTCTTGGACGCGGGTGTTAGCTTTAAACGTGCGGCTGTGTGTATGTGTCCTAAATGTGTCTAGACTATAACGTGATAATTTGCAAATCAATAAATAATAAGTAAATATACAATACGAGTATGACTAACTTGTAACCATTTGTGGTGGTAAGCCTTAAAAAGTGAAATCCGGTTTTTACAAAAAGTCTGCACTAAAGTTTCGGAAATGTACAGACTATTTTGTAGGGCTCAGCGAGAGTCTTGCGGGCTACGTGCGCCTGTCCATGTCCCATGCAGCACAGGGAGCAGCCGACCTCACATTAGGCACCCACATGCTCACATCACTTTCAAAAAGTCATCTTTGGTATCTGTAGCTCTTCGTAATAGGGAGCCTGAATTTGGTTTTGGACTCTAAGCAGATCACTTGGATACCGATCAACCCCGTAAAAAAGAAATAGAGAAATGAGATAAAATGCTGCAGATTTTTTCATTCGATTTACGGATATACGTTGCAGTGAAAAGCTGTTCCTTTTACAAAGAACAAGTTTTAGTTCGGTTCTGATAGTACTACGTAGTCTGTTTCTTTTCCGCCTCTGAACAGAAGGAGAGGTTTTAAAACGCTGAGTGATTATGATGTTTAACGGAATGTAATGGATAATTCGACATCGAATAAGCTATCTCTATTCTTCCCCCTCCCCCCTCCCCCAACTCTTTCTCCATGCCTCTCTTCATCCCTCTCTTTACCTCTTTCTCCAATAATAAGCTCTCCCTTCCCATTAATTCGGCTCATGTTTCTCTCTCTCTCTCTCTCTCTCTCACTCACTCACTCACGCACTCACTCACTCACTCTCTCCCCATCTCTCTCTCTCTCTCTCTCTCTCCCTCTCTCTCCTTCTCTCTCTCCCTCTCTCTCTCCCTCTCTCTCTCCCTCTCTCTCTCTCTCTCTCTCTCTCTCTCACACACACACACACACACACACATACAAATTATTTTTCTTGGAGAGGTCCGTTTGTGTTGAGCCAACAGACCAACGTGAGCCTCATCGCAGATATTGCGAATTGTTTATTAGAATTTTAAATTGAGTTTCGCTAAGTGAAACATTTTGTTAAGACTGCTGTTACAAAATAACAAATCAATAGAAGAGGCCTCACTCATATTCATGCAAAGAAATGATATATGTAAGGATTATTAAAAAGAGAAAGAAAACAAGAAACAAAAGAAGCTGAGAATGGATACGCTGCTTTTTCTCTTACGAAATATTTGCTTACCGTGATGAGTACAGACACAGCGGAAGTGCCTTTTTCGGAAAACTGTTATTACCAACCTATAAACTTTTACTATTTGCAAAAAAAATTCTTAAGCCATTTCTGCCAGGAAAGTTTTCATTTGCCTTAATATTTTCCCGAATATATTTTTTTGCATTACTGACGCGAGTGTCGAAACTTTTATTAACACTCAGCAACTGTTTTAGGTGATTCCGTTATGTATTATAGTGTCCTCCTTATCACTCTTTAGAGCTGAGTGTTGGACCCTCTGTGGAAACAGTCATTAATCTAACATTATTTCGACGCTAAAAAAATGAGAACTACCTAAAAAGAGCCCAGTTTTCAGAGAAAAATGTAATATTATCCTGCATTCCAGTAGAAACTGCTCTGACGTAGATCGTAAAAATAGGATAGACTAATCGCTGCCTGACAAAAAAAAAAAAGAAGAAGAAGTGAAGCACCCAGAGGCATGGCCGGTTATCAATCTGACTCTGTACACGTACACACCATCATCAGGTACGTAAATCATTTGAATTGCAATTTTCTGTAACAGGTACAGTGGCCACCAGAGTGCATTAGTGTTGCTCGTTAGTAAAACATCCTCGGGTTTCAAGCCGCGTCAAGTGATTTACTGCCCGCGAGTATTCGGCAGAGATCTCCTCTGCCATTGTCAAGTGGGTGGTCATACACTTCACAATGGCAGAGGAGATCTCTGCTGAAAGCTCGTGGACAGTAAACCACTTGACGCGGCTTGAAACCCGAGACTGTTTTATTAACGGATATCGCCGCGAAAGCATGCATTCGTACAGTGTTGTTGTTCGTGTTTAGTTTTGTTACCAGGCCTGGTAAGGTATATAAAGAGCGTGAACAGCGTCAGATGTAGAATGATCATTTGTAGGACACGGAGATGCAATGTCCTCGTCTGAGACGTGATCAGCACGTGACAGAGTTTGAAAGGGGCCGCATTGTGGGTCTCCATTTAGCCAGCTGGTCGAATCATGCAATATCCAGATTTGTGGGGCATTCGGATGTGTGAGTGGCCCGATGTTGGACCGCATGGGATCTTGGGAGCAGCCATATTCGTTGTCAAAAGTTTCCGGTCGACAAGTCTGGCCCACCGTAAGGGCGGATCGCCGTATTTTCCATCAAGCACGTCGTAACCCCTACCACCTTAGAATAAGCAATGGTCTCTCTACAACATTCTTTGTCATCCCGCACCATTTATCGGAGACTAGCAACAGCCAGACTAGGGAATTACGGTAGCATGCGTAGGCTGTCGTTAACACCTCAATGCAAACGGCTGTGTTTGGTGTGGTACCGTTACCGGGAAGCATGGACTCCTGCTGTATGGTGTTTCATTGTTTTCAGCGAAGAATCGCGAGTATGGCGGTGACCAGGCGAGACGTCTCATATCTTCCAATGTTTTGGGGAGGCAAAACCGTGTTAATCCTGGCGTCGGATGTAGGGAACCATCTGGTATGATTTCAGGTCACGCCTGGTAGTGATTGAGAAAACTCTAACGACACAACGGTTCGTCGCGGACATCCTGCTTCCTCATACACTTGCCTCTCATGCAACAGAATCGTAGTGTCATTTTTCAACAGGGCAATGGTCATCCACACATGCCATGTTCTCTATGAACTGTCTGCGTGATGCTGTGGTACCCCGGTGGCCAGCATGATACTCAGATCTGACTCCGACAGAACATTTGTGGGAACATTTAGGAAGTCAACTCCATCCCAGTGCCAATATTCAGAATACTAAGGACCAGTCACGACAGTTGTGGGTCAGCTTGCCTCAGGAGAGGATGCAACTACTTTATGACACCTTTCACAATCGAATCAGTGCACTCATCCAGACGAGAGTTGGTGCAAGATCGCACTGTTAAGTGTCTTCATGCTGCCGAGTTCTTTGTAAACTTTACTGGATTGTGTATTCATTGAAATAACATCACATACCCTCTCAACCACGAATATTTGTTTCGTTTCCGCTTTCCTCCTCTTCCCTTCGGGGTGCTTAACTTTTCTTCTCATACAATGTATATCTAAATGTACATCAAACTTAAATGTATTAGTCTAGTCTTATTCCCGCGATTCACAATGGGAAAGATTCTAGTGCAATGCAGAATATTCAGAGGATCCTCTCTCATATTTTGTAGTCTCCGTATGCAGATGTCTTTGAGTATCTATCGGTTCCAATATTTTAGATTTTTGATACTGTCATGCGAGACACAGGAACTTGTAGCCTTTCATGCTGTCCTTCGCTCCGTACGTTAGATGTCCGCTGTTATTCCAATCTGTTGCGGGTCTCACATACTCGGAAAGTATCCCAGTATAGGTTGTATAGGTGGCTTGTCAACAATCCCAATATCTTTAAACTACAGATTCCGATTATCTCACCTATAAAATGAAGTCTTTTCACCTTTTTTATCCATGAAGAACCTATGTGATCGTTCAATATAAAATTCAGTGTATATTTACCCGCAGGTATTTGTATCGTATATCCCACGCTCAGGGCCGGTTTAAGGCACAAGCAGCAGAAGCCGTCGCTTCGGGTGCCAAGCTGAGAGGGACACCAGAGCAGCCACAACTCTAGGATTTGTGCCGTGGACGTTTCACAGTTATATCGGCAAGCTGAGATTGCAATATTTGTATACAGTGCGTATCACAATTAGTAGCGAAAACTGACACGAGTGAAAGTGGACTAGGGAAGCGGGTGGGGGAGGAGACGCGGCAAATGATAAGTCGCTTGTGTACAAAAATGTTCTCGAACTGGCGCTGCTCACACCAGCTCTGAACCAATAACCGTTTACTCCAAGGCCGCTGTTATGCTCTTCATAAAATACGTAACTTTAAATTTCTCCACGTTCAGAGCCAGTTAACAGTCTCTGCAAGAAGCTGAAATGTTGCTAACAAGGGAACATCCCCATCGCACCCCCCTCAGATTTAGTTATAAGTTGCCACAGTGGATAGGCCTTGAAAAACTGAACACAGATCAATCGAGAAAACCGGAAGAAGTTGTGTGGAACTATGAAAAAAAAGCAAAATATACAAACTGAGTAGTCCATGTGCAACATAAGCAATACAAGGACAATGCTAGATCAGGAGTGCCGTGGTCTCGTGGTTAGCGTGAACAGCTGCGGAACGAGAGGTCCTTAGTTCAAGCCTTCCCCGAGTGAAAATTCTATTTTCCCAAAGTTATGATCTGTCCGTTCGTTCATTGACGTGTCTGTTCACTGTAATAAGTTTAGTGTCTGTGTTTTGCGACCGCACCGCAAAACCGTGCGATTAGTAGACGAAAGGACGTGCCTCTCCAATGGGAACCGAAAACATTTGATCGCAATGTCATAGGTCAACCTATTCCTCCACAGGAAAACACGTCTGATATATTCTATACGACACTGGGGACGGCATGTGCGTCACATGACAGGAATATGTTGTCGACCCACCTAACTTGTACACTTGGCAAATGGGTAAAAAGATTCTTCTACCTTGCCCGATTTAGGTTTTCTTGTCGATGTGATAATCACTCCCAAAAAAGTGATCGCATCGGACGGACGGACGGACAGATAATTATTGTCTGAAAATAAAAAATTAAAACTTTTCACTCGAGGGAAGACTTGAACCAAGGACATCACATTCCGCAGCTGCTCACGCTAACCACGGGACCACGGCGCTCCTGAGCTCACATTATCCTTGATGTTGCCTATCTTCTCATGGACTACTCAGTTTGTATATTTTGCTTATTTTTTTCATAGTTCCATACAACTTCTTCCTGTTTTCTCGATTGATCTGAGTTCAGTTTTTCAAGGCCTATCCACTGTGCCAACTTATAACTAACTCTGAGGTGGGTGCGATGGGGAGGTTCCCTTGTAAGAATCGACCGGATATTGTGCAGTTCCTAAAACACTTCAGCATATATGACTTTGACATTGTGAAAACTCTGCAGTTGCAAGTAATCTTATCAAGCAAGTCAGTGATATACACAGTAAAATGGTCTTGATACGCCAATTTACAGTTATGTGTCGGACCCTCATTGGAACATCACAGAATTTTCTTTCGAGAACAGTATATCTGCATCTGCACCTGCATCTACATCTACGTCTATACTCCACAAGCCACCAGATGGTAGCGGTGGGTATTTTGTCTACCACTGTCGCTCCCCCCTTTCCTGTTCTAGTCGCAAATAGTGCGCGGGAAGAACGTCCACTCTCAAACTTTTAACAGTAATTCCTCCACCGTGACATTCGACGTACCTGTTCTATCGTCCGCCACTGGAATTGCATTGATTAGCATCTCGACGCGTCCACGCTAATTAAACAAACCGGCGACTAAACACGCTGTTCTTCTTTATGTCTTCTCTATTTCATTATTAATAATATCTGACAAGAGTCTGAGATTTGTGAGCGCTGTTCAGAGGAAGAAAGGAAGATTAGAATTTAACTTCCCATCGTCAGCGAACTCATTAGAGACGGAGCACAAGCTAGGATTACGCAGGTATGGGGAAAGAAATCGTCCTTCACCTTTTCAAAGGAACCATACCGGCAACTGCCTGGAGTGATTTAGGGAAATCACGGTAAGCCTAAATATGGATGGCCGGACGAGGATTTGAACCGTCCTTCTCCCGAATGCGAGTCCAGTGTGCCACTACGCCCGTGCGCTCAGTAGCAAAACTGAACTACGCTCTAATCGCACAAGCAGAATTCATTATTCGAATGAATAAAAATCTGCCACTTACTGAAGATTTCTCTCAATTACACTAAAGCTGTGGTCCCGATAAACTGGCTGTTTGTAATTAAAGTGCAACTACTCACGGAGGGCCAGTGTGTGCTTTAATTATCGTATTGCAGTGCAACTTGTTAGATATGCTAATGAATTAATGAGGGACGGATTTACGCTTAAAAACAAATTAGTTCCAATTGTAGCCACCAGGTGCAAATCTCTTTCTGTACGCTGTTCTACGATGGTACGATATTCACGTTTTCATTTGACAAGCCATAACATGAGTGAACAGTATGGCTGTTGAGAAACTGGTTTATATAACTGGATCAATAACAGTGCTGCATTGAGGGAATATCACCGACTGAAATGCGTTAGGAGAGAGGCGATGTCACTAAATGGTTTAAAGATGATGATACTGAAAATTGGAAACATGGGTGAGCTTGGTGTGGCACCTGGAAGAGGAAGGCGGCCTACCCCGCTGGAAGTTACTGACGAGGTTTCTGTTGCTGTAACTGACCATTCTATGTTCAACAGCATGTAAAGTTTTGTGGTCTATTTGACACTAGTTCTCGTAAAAGTTGCAGACGGTGTAGCAACTAAAACCTCAGCTGTAACGTTCTGAATTTTCTCTTCGGTTTCTGGCACGAATCGAAGTTGATGACATATGGCCGGATAATATTCTGTGGAGTGACGAGGCACATTTTACGCTACAGGGTGCAGTGAATACAAAGAACTACCGAATTTGGGGTACTGTTAAATTGCGTTTTGTGCACGAATAGCCATTGCACTCGCCGTATATGACTTTGTGGTGTTGATTGACAAGCACTTTCATTCTCGGTCCGTTCTTCTTTGAAGAGAACACACCAGAGGGCGCCGGCCGCGGTGGCCGTGCGGTTCTGGCGCTGCAGTCCGGAACCGCAGGACTGCTACGGTCGCAGGTTCGAATCCTGCCTCGGGCATGGGTGTGTGTGATGTCCTTAGGTTAGTTAGGTTTAAGTAGTTCTAAGTTCTAGGGGACTTATGACCTAAGATGTTGAGTCCCATAGTGCTCAGAGCCATTTGAGCCACACCAGAGGGCCTGCCAGATGTACCGTCACGTCTGCACGTTATCGAGGTCTCCTTGTATGGTATGTGATTCCTGCTTTGGAAGAGGCAACTGTGTGGCAACCACTGTTTTCATGCAAACTAGGGCAACACCTAATGTCGCTCGCACACTGAAAGACTTGCTTCATTCCACCTTCCACAAACGTTATCTCCAGAAGTTTTCCAGTTTCATTGCCTGCAAAATCACTTGATCTGAATCCATGGGACTTTTGGCTCTGGGGATATCTAAAAGAACGCGTTTACCAGGGACACGTTCGGTCTCCACCTAACCTGAAGGCCAATATAGAATAACACGTTACTCGGATTCCACCAGAACTGCTCCAAGCAACTATTGGTCACGTCGTTTTACAGTTGCAGCATCTGGTCGACGTCTCTGATGCTCATACTGAATAAATTGTGTAAGCGGTGATTAATAATAATATTAACATTATACCTTTCTCACTTGTTTGACCTTTTCTGCCCACACCTCTTTCCTAATCCATTACATATGGAAAGGCTTCTACGAGTATACATCTTTCTTGCATTCATAGTGCCGGATTTTCATCTGGGGGTCACAACTGGAACTTTGTTTTCAGCATCAATCGGTTCCGCATTAACTCTTTAGAATATCTACCAAGTTTCACTGCCATGCGATAGTTACAGCCCACTCTAGACCTCTATGAGTTGCTACACTTTAATGAAAACCACTCGGTATGTCCCTGTAGCGCATCAGAAGTTACTTCTGTTCATGTAAATGACCATTTGTTCAAGAAAGGACCCCGCATTCTGCGTATCAATATAATTCTCAATCCCTTAATTTGATTAAATATCAAACACCGGAGAATTTTATACAGCGTGTGTTGATGGGTTACAAAGCGAATACTTTCCTAAAGTAAGCAATCACAGAATGCAAACAACATACATGATTAAATAAAATGAGACCAAGTAGATATTGCTTTTTATACTCCTTTTTCAATATGCAGCTGTTCTTTAAAGGCTGCTGTTCAAAATTTCCGTTGTAATGATGATGACAGAATGTATAGCTACGCACTCCATCAGTGTCAGGATATAGGAACCTACCTTTCGCGGCTGTGAATCCTTGAAACTAGTTCCATAAATTATAATCATCTCCGGTCTACGATCCAAAAGAGAAGAAACAGCATGGCAAGAAGTATGCTGCAATTCCACATACGCAACAGTAGTTTTTTTTCCATCTGAGCATCCATGGTATCGTCCATGGAATTACCATACTTCGTTTTTCACCATAACAGTTGAGTTCTATTCAGAAAAAAAACCTAAGATGTTTTGTTACCCCGCTTGCTTCTCGTTTGCGTAAGGATGTAATGCATGCATTGCGCCGGCCGCGGTGGTCTAGCGGTTCTAGGCGCGCAGTCCGGAACCGCGCGACTGCTACGGTCGCAGGTTCGAATCCTGCCTCGGGCATGGATGTGTGTGATGTCCTTAGGTTAGTTAGGTTTAAGTAGTTCTAAGTTCTAGGGGACTGATGACCACAGATGTTAAGTCCCATAGTGTTCAGAGCCATTTGAGCCAATGCATGCATGCAAATTTCAAAGCACTTTTATTCGCAGAGCTATAAACTCCAAAGTTTTCTTCTCTTTGTCCGTCATCGTTGGTCTCATTGTAGCGGGACCCGCTAATAGTGGGCAGTCACCTGTTCATGATTTCGTAGTTTTTTTTTTCTAATTCTACTGCTGGGTGCTCTTTCTGTCTCTGCAATCGTCAGTTATTCTGGAGGAGGACGCTCATGTACATCACCTACCTGTGAATCGTGTAAGCTTCGTTACGCCCGCAGGTACGCGCG
This sequence comes from Schistocerca cancellata, assembly GCF_023864275.1. Taxonomy (NCBI): domain Eukaryota; kingdom Metazoa; phylum Arthropoda; class Insecta; order Orthoptera; family Acrididae; genus Schistocerca; species Schistocerca cancellata. Next base: position 441,714,814 of record NC_064629.1, on the reverse strand, counting down.
CTTGTGTGTGTCTGTGTCTCTGTGTAAGTGTGCCTGCATGAGTGTGTGTGTGTGTGTGTGTTCGTAAATTAACTATTTGTGCACTGTGTTTCCGAAGAGTATATGAGTACCTGGAGATGAATGTGAGAGACGAGTGTCAAAAAACCAAAATCTGTCTTGTTGGTGTGCCACACTGATTCGATACGTGTCTGGCTCACCTCCCTGTCTCGCAAGCTGGCCTGCTGCGCTTTACGCTATACGAACACGTCCACAAAGATCACATTAATCATATATAAGTTAATGTAAAACAAAAAAATATAAGCGACAAGCACAGACCTGCGAAACTTACAGGCGTGCACATTATTTACATCTACATTCACACAGACACTCCGCAAGCCTGAACGGTGTGTAGCGGAGGGTACCCTGTACTACTAGTCATTTCCTTTCCTGTTCCACTTACAAATAGAGAAAATGAAAAATAACTGTCTGTATGCCTCCGTATGAGCCCTAATTTCTCGTATCTCATCTTCGTGGTCCTTACGTGCAGTGTGTAATGGCGGCAGTAGAATTATTCGGCAGTCAGTTTCAAATGCCGGTTCTCTAAACTTTCCCAACGGTATTCCTCGAAAAGAACGTCGCCTTCCCTGCAGGGATTCCCATTTGAGTTCCCGAAGCATCTCCGTAACATTTGCACGTTGTTCGAACCTACCGGCAAAAAATCTAGCAACCCGCCTCTGAATTTCTTCGATGTCCTCCTTCAGTAGCACTTGGTATGGATCTCAAACAATCGAGCAGCATTCAAGAATAGGTCGTTCCAGCGTCCTAGATGCGGTCTCCTTTAAAGATAAACCACGCTTCCTTAAATCTCCCAATAAACCGAAGTCGACCCTTCGCCTTCTCTACCACAGTTCTGACATGCTCGTTCCATTTCATATCGCTTTCCAACCTTACGCCCACATATTTAAACGACGTGACTGTGTCAAGCAGTACGCTACTAATACTGAAACCGAATATTACGGGTTTGTTTTTCGTACTCATCCGCAATAACTTACATTTTCCCACATTTTTGAGCTAATTGTCATTCATCACTAGAAATTTTGTCTAAGTCATTATGTATCTTCCTACAGTCACTCAACTTTGATACCTTACCGAACACCACAACGTCATCAGGAAACAGATCGCTGCCCACCGCGACCGCCAAATCCTTTATGTATACAGAGAACAAGAGCAGTTCTATCACACTTCCCTGGAGCACTCCTGACGATACCCTTTCTCTGATGTATACTCTCCGTCGAGGGTAAAATACAGGATTCTATAACTTGAGAAGTCTTCGAGACACTCACATGTCTGTGCATTTATTCTATATGCTCGTACCTTGTTAACAGCCTCCAATGGGGCACCGTGTCAAATGCTTTCCAGAAATCTAGAAATATGGAATCTGCCTGTTGCCCTTCATTCATAGTTCGCAGTATATCATGCGAGAAAATGGCAAGCTGAGTTTCGCACCAGCGATACTTTCTAAAACCATGCTGATTCATGAACATAAGCTTCTCAGTCTCAAGACAATTTATTACACTCCTGGAAATGGAAAAAAGAACACATTGACACCGGTGTGTCAGACCCACCATACTTGCTCCGGACACTGCGAGAGGGCTATACAAGCAATGATCACACGCACGGCACAGCGGACACACCAGGAACCGCGGTGTTGGCCATCGAATGGCGCTAGCTGCGCAGCATTTGTGCACCGCCGCCGTCAGTGTCAGCCAGTTTGCCGTGGCATACGGAGCTCCATCGCAGTCTTTAACACTGGTAGCATGCCGCGACAGCGTGGACGTGAACCGTATGTGCAGTTGACGGACTTTGAGCGAGGGCGTATAGTGGGCATGCGGGAGGCCGGGTGGACGTACCGCCGAATTGCTCAACACGTGGGGCGTGAGGTCTCCACAGTACATCGATGTTGTCGCCAGTGGTCGGCGGAAGGTGCACGTGCCCGTCGACCTGGGACCGGACCGCAGCGACGCACGGATGCACGCCAAGACCGTAGGATCCTACGCAGTGCCGTAGGGGACCGCACCGCCACTTCCCAGCAAATTAGGGACACTGTTGCTCCTGGGGTATCGGCGAGGACCATTCGCAACCGTCTCCATGAAGCTGGGCTACGGTCCCGCACACCGTTAGGCCGTCTTCCGCTCACGCCCCAACATCGTGCAGCCCGCCTCCAGTGGTGTCGCGACAGGCGTGAATGGAGGGACGAATGGAGACGTGTCGTCTTCAGCGAGGAGAGTCGCTTCTGCCTTGGTGCCAATGATGGTCGTATGCGTGTTTGGCGCCGTGCAGGTGAGCGCCACAATCAGGACTGCATACGACCGAGGCACACAGGGCCAACACCCGGCATCATGGTGTGGGGAGCGATCTCCTACACTGGCCGTACACCACTGGTGATCGTCGAGGGGGCACTGAATAGTGCACGGTACATCCAAACCGTCATCGAACCCATCGTTCTACCATTCCTAGACCGGCAAGGGAACTTGCTGTTTCAACAGGACAATGCACGTCCGCATGTATCCCGTGCCACCCAACGTGCTCTAGAAGGTGTAAGTCAACTACCCTGGCCAGCAAGATCTCCGGATCTGTCCCCCATTGAGCATGTTTGGGACTGGATGAAGCGTCGTCTCACGCGGTCTGCACGTCCAGCACGAACGCTGGTCCAACTGAGGCGCCAGGTGGAAATGGCATGGCAAGCCGTTCCACAGGACTACATCCAGCATCTCTACGATCGTCTCCATGGGAGAATAGCAGCCTGCATTGCTGCGAAAGGTGGATATACACTGTACTAGTGCCGACATTGTGCATGCTCTGTTGCCTGTGTCTATGTGCCTGTGGTTCTGTCAGTGTGATCATGTGATGTATCTGACCCCAGGAATGTGTCAATAAAGTTTGCCCTTCCTGGGACAATGAATTCACGGTGTTCTTATTTCAATTTCCAGGAGTGTATATTCTAACTGAGAACATGTTCAAGGATTCTGCAGCAAAGCTAAGTCATGAATATTGGTCTGTAATTTTCCAGGTCCGTCTTTCAGCCTTCTTATGTACAGGAGTCACATAAGCATTTTTCCAGTCGCTTCGACTTCGTGCTGGGCGAGAGATTCGCGATAAATGCAAGCTAGGTAAGGGGCCAATGCATGTAAATGCGAATTGGGATTCTATCCTGACCTGATGACTTATTTTCTTTCAAATATTTCAGCTGTTTCTCTACACCAGAGATGCTTATTACTATGTCGTCCGTAAGGGATTCTGCCCAAGGGTCAAATAACGGGATGTTTGTACGATTCTCCTGCTTGAAAAATTTCTTGAACGCGAAATTTAAAACCTCGGCTTTCGTTTTGCTATCTTCATCCGCCATACCAGACTGGTCATCAAGGGACTCAATGGAAGCCTTAGACCCATTCAAATATTTATGTAGACATTTTGAAATTTCTAGTGTTCCAAATTAATAAGTGGCAGGAGAATCCATGCCAAAGACTAATAATATGCCCGTAAAACGTGTATTTGGGCAACACTCGCTGCTTTGACCGAGATACAGAAAAGGAAAATGTTACCACTGACGATTGCTTTACTGAACAAAGCGAAACGCGAGAGTTATGAGTAAAAGAGTTTTAGTAGTTGCGTGGAGAGCGCCTAAATCTATACGAATTATAAAAATGGATGTACTTATGTAAATACGAGTATGTATGTATGTTCCACATCTCCTCCTAAACCACTGGACCGTTTTCAACCGAAACTTGGTACACATATCATCTACTCTATGGAAAGAATCACCGTGGGGGGTAAGAACGACCCACCTATCCAAAGAGTTGAGGTGGGGGTGAAAAAGTAGTATAGCCCACGACGCGAGAATACCCATACTTTAGTTATCCAGTATTTCAGAATGAGAGCACTTAGAGACTTGCAACAAACTTTGTACGTAATTTCAAACCTTTACGAAACTACTTCTTGCTGACGGCCCCAACGAAATGATGATAATAAAAAAGTTGTCGCTTATTACATTTTCGTTTTTCATACAGTAAAACTGCCACATGAAACATGACGTTTTAATTTAATACTTCTTTACTAATAATTGTATTCGTGACACATTTTGCAGACAGTATCCACATATACCGCTGGGTATACTTGCAAAATTATATCATTGTACAGTACATACTTCAGGAGATACGACATCATAAACATTAAGATGCGTGAAAATAAAACTGCAGGGCAAAATTTGCTAAACGTACAGGTCAAATATGTGTACAAAAACGCGTAAAGAACGTTAAATATGTGTGAAATATTTTTGACATGTGCAAAGACACGGGTAAAAAGCTCATCCTGAACCCCTGGAACGATTTCAATTAAATTCGATACACATATTAGTTACAATCTAGAAAGAAATACTGTAGGGTAAGAACCACCAGCCTTCTTCTGGGGTGAGCGTGATAACGTGGAGAGAAAAGGGAGGACGACCAAATGGACAGTCAGCGAGAGCGAAGGAGGAGATAGAGACAGATAGGAGCAGGAGGAGAGGACAGAGATAGATGAGGGGGAAATGGACGGAGAGAGGGAACAGAAGGAGACAGACAGAAAGTGGGGGCTAGAGGAGGTGGACAGAGAGAGGGAGGAGGAGGAGATGGACAGAGAGAGGAAGGAAGAAGAAATGGTTCAAATGGCTCTAAGCACTATGGGACTTAACATCCGAGGTCATCAGTCCCCTAGACTTAGAGCTACTTAAACTTAGCCGGCCGCGGTGGCCGAACGGTTCTAGGCGCTTCAGTCCGGAACCGCGCGACCGCTACGGTCGCAGGTTCGAATCCTGCCTCGGGCATGAATGTTAGTAATGTCCTTAGGTTAGTTATGTTTAAGTAGTTCTAAGCTCTAGGGGACTGATGATCTCAGATATTAAGTCCCATAGTGTTCGGAGCCATTTGAACCATTTGAACTTAAACCTAACTAACCTAAGGACATCACACACATCCAGGCCCGAGGCAGGATTCGAACCTGCGACCGTAGTAGCAGCGTGGTTCCGGACTGAAGAGCCTAGAATCGCTTGGCCACAGCGGCCGGCTGGAAGGAAGAGGTGATGGACTAATAGAAGACTGGAATAAATAAATACCCGGGAAACGCTAGGTGTCTCAGCTAGTTAATAAATAAACTTCACGCGCATATATTCTGGGTCAACTCACGTACCTCTCCACCGTGTCTCCTGAAGTTAGAGCATGTGACACTGTGAATGGTGACTCGCTCACAGCATGTGAACATTTAACTCAGCTCTTAGTGGCATTCAAAAGCAAGGAAGAAAGATTAAGATTCAGCTGTCTGTCAAGTGGGTCATTAGAGAAAAAAAATTACGGGTTGGAGATGGATGGTGAAGAAAATAAGCCTTTTTTCGAAGGACTCATCCCAGCATTTCAGAGAAACCACGAAAAACTTAAATCAGAACCGTTGTCCCCCCAAATACCAGTTCATTGTCTGACCAATGCACCAGGTCGCTCGGTATGTGCCATTCGAGAAGAGTAGGCTACTGCATGCGTGAGTGTGTCGTGCGTACACCTGTGATGAGTGTTTTTACAGCTTGGTGTTGTGTTTGTGTTACTATGGGATGAGAGGAAGGGACAGCCTACACACACACACACACACACACACACACACACACACACACACACACACTATTAGGAGGGGCGTTCAATAAGTAAAGCAACACAATTTTTTCTCGACCAGTTTCGATTGAAAAATTGCGGAATTTGTTGTGGAACATCGTGGAATATTCCCACTTCAGCTCCTATATATTCACATAGTTCCTATAGGTGGTGCTACACGTAGCCTTCAAAATGTATGTGCATTCCAAGCAGAGATCTGTCATTGAGTCTCTTTTGGCTGAAAACCAGAGCATCTCAGGTATTCATAGGCGCTTGCCGAATGTTTACTGATACCTGGAAGTGAACAAAAGCACGGTCAGTCGTTGGGCGAGGTGTCTGTCATCATCGCAAGAAGATCGCGCAATCCTGTCCCATCTCCCGCGCGTCGGCTGGCTGGTACACAGCTGTGACACCTGCAATATTGGAACGTGTAGACACTCTCATTAGAGATGATCGATGGCTCACAGTCAAAGACCCCGCTGCTCAACTGGACGTCGGAGTCTGATGTCCTCCCTCACGGTGCAACGATCAGTTCTGAAGTGCACTGTGCTATGCTTAAAAGATTGAAGAAACGACTTCAGCGTGTTGGTAGCCACAGAAATGAAAACAAACTTATCATTCTCCTTGATAGAGCAAGGCCTCACACAAATCTGCGCCTCCGAGAGTTGCTTAAAAAATTTCACTGGACCGTTCTCCCTCATCTACCCTACAGCCGGGATCTCGCACCTTACGACTTCCACCTGGTTGGTCCAACGAAGTATACACTCCTCGGGTAGCAATACGTGGATGATGCGAAGGTTATTGATGCAGTAGATGTCGACCAGTAGAGTGGTACCATGCGGGCATACAGGTCCTCCCATTAAGGTGACGTAAGAACATCGCATTGAATGGAGATCATGTTGAAAACTAGGGTTTTGTAGCCAAAAGGGCGTGGAATAACATTGTGTATTGTAATCCTGAATGAAACGAACCTGTTTTCAGGAAAAAAATTGTTGCATTGTTTATTGAACGCCCCACGTATAAGATGGTGCAATGCAACGGCGAACCAGTAACACTAACGCGTTGGAGGATTTCACTTTAGTCCTAAGGCTCATTAAGTATGAGACTAACATTAACTTTCGAAAGATAGTTTATGTTTGGTTACAGAGAAGAGCAATCGGCCATTTTTCTATTTTAGAAAAATAGCCATATCTACTTTTGAGTACATTATCATTCTCCTTCACATCACACAATAAATACGTTTTCTTTCGACTTTCGTTTTATGTCAGATGCAACGTCATGAAAAAAGTATTGCTAATATTCAGTTTCATTGCACTGACAGTGATTTTCACTAACTTTAACCGCATACACACCTAAGAGCCAGAGTCTGGAAAAATTTCGGTGCCTTGTGACGATCATGTTAATATCTCCCTCTCTGGATTGCTGTTGAATGTACTGCAGATATACTTCACTCACTTGCGTGCAATAGAGAGTGTTTCAGAATGATTCTTTCTATTTCACAAAACTGTATCTTCTACATGAATGAAGACAAAACTTTGAGTGAATCTGAACTAAAAGTATCGGAACTAAAAGTTTACTATGGTGTCAGTCGTATGTTGACTCTGCGGTTGCCGGTGGGGATCACCATGGTGCTCCTCCCTCGCTCGCCCGCTCATTCATTACTCAATGTGAGCCGGGTCGAGATGTGGATTAATACAGCAACAGAAGGCGTTTTGCGTTCGTCATTTCTACAGATGTAATTCAGTTACAGCCGTGCGGCACGATTTTCGTCGAGAGTACGGCACTGCACTTCCTACAGCTCAAAGCATCCGACAGTGGCACCACCAGATTCAAGACACTGGTCGTTTATGTAAGGGAAAATGCGTTCGCCACCACCGAGTGTTCATTCAGTACACAGAGCCCATTACGCAGTTTTGCGCGTAGTCTACAGAAGTCTCCTCTTTGTGTCACGCGGGAGTTACCTATTCCTCATGCGTCTGTCAGGCGTGTTTTTAGGTAATGTTTGTGTTTCAAACCGTACAGGACTGATTTGCTTCAGGCTCTTCATGATGGAGATTAACAACAACGTGTAGAGTTTTGTGAAATCACTCTGGGCGCGAAGATGGAAGGTAACCATTTCCTTTCAAGTTTAGTATTCAGTGACGAGGCTACGTTCCATTTAAGTGGAAAAGTGAACAGCTACAACGTAAGAATATCGGCAACACAGTAGCCACGTACCATAGCCGAGAACGAGAGAGATTCTCGAAAGCCGGCCGGAGTGGCCGTGTGGTTCTAGGCGCTACAGTCTGGAACCGAGCGACCGCTACGGTCGCAGGTTCGAATCCTGCCTTGGGCATGGATGTGTGTGATCTCCTTAGGTTAGTTAGGTTTAATTAGTTCTAAGTTCTAGGCGACTGATGACCTCAGAAGTTAAGTCGCATAGTGCTCAGAGCCATTTGAACCATTTTTTTTTTTTAAGATTCTCCAAAGCTACTTGTGTTTTGTGTCGTTTCCCCAGAAAAGATTTCCAGACCATTCTTTTTTGTCGAAAAGCCGTTTACAGGAATCACGTACCTAGTTATGTTGAAGATCTGGCTTTTTCCACAATCGTGAAAGATAAATAAAAACTGCAATTTGCAGCATCTAGTGCAAATTTGATCTGACACAAGGAGGTGATCAGACGACGATAACGAAGTCCAGAATGTGTTCAGACTATCTGTTTGGGAACTGAATTTCTACTCTTGACGTATTCAGAAGCAGTGGGTGGATTTTTTAGAAAATTGTGAATTGTTTATGAGAAAAGTTTATTCGAGAAAGCTCCGCGGAGTAGGAACGGGAAAAGTCGACCTGGTGAAACCCATACCGGTATTTTCGTTCTTAATAACCGGTATTTTTCGGTATTTGTTTGGTCTTGGTTACATCGGATGTTTTTTTATTTTTTACTAATAACGAAGAAAAAACTGATATCAGTTAGTCATAGCACAAGTACTAAATTTTTCCACTTTTAAATTAACATTTTTTTTAATCTGCGTTGGTTTGAAATATTGCTTTTTTACAGGAAACGGGAAAAGTGATCAGAGGTGTTTTCATAACAACGTGGACAGAAACGACCAACAAACACATGGCATGAAAATCGTACAGCACTGCTTAGATTATAACATTCCTGTTGGCGAGTGTCGTGGCTTAAGGTACGTGTGTACGTCCAGTGAGCAAGACTTGCCCACACCTGTAGTTTCTAGCTGTCGTCCCCATTTTAACGAAGTGACGTAGCAATGAAGTACAATGCTTCATTTGCTTTAAAAGATTAAAGATTTGTCTGTCATTTCTACGAAACAATACAAGAGGAAGGAAAGTATGGTAACAGAAATAAATTAAAAACTTAACAGTCCATTCACAGTATTCATTAAAAACAGAAAATAGCCGATCTGATGCCTGTGTGTACGTTAGATATGTTTATAAGCTTGTAGACCTCGAAAGCGAACAAATTAGCACAAAAAACAGATCTTCAACTTCAGTTTTCACCCTTATCGTTGATTATTCATAATACCCAGCCAAGGGTGTATTTTACGATTACAACATGATTTTTGAACAGAGTTTCAAAAAATTAGAATCTGTAGGAGAATAGTGGTGTTTTTTGTAGTACTCATCCACTCGCCACTTTTCGAGATAGGCAGCGAAAGGTGGACGAACTAAAATTTCTTTTATTTGCCTATTTAATTTAATATTTTGATTCTACGTATCTTGAAACAGTAAGAGTCAAAATCTTTCAATCCTTGTCGACTTCTACTTTTATTACAGGAAATAATAGCAATAAAGAACTGAAAATCGATTATTTCAGAAACCAGTTACTTTGAGCGGTTTTAACAGTGAGGTTAAACTGGCGAGAAAAAAAAAAAACGATATAATCGAAAGCGTTTGTTTCAGCAATAATCGCCATCCCTACCGTGGCGACCACGCTCAGAAAATTGATACATCTACATCTACATTTATACTCCGCAAGCCACCCAACGGTGTGTGGCGGAGGGCACTTTGCGTGCCACTGTCATTACCTCCCTTTTCTGTTCCAGTCGCGTATGGTTCGCGGGAAGAACGACTGTCTGAAAGCCTAAATGACTGAAATACGCTAGTTGCTTAACTCGCTGACATAAAGAAAAATCGCCGTGAATGCCACGTGCAGATGGCTGATGTCGGTCACAACGAAATCTTTGCCCTCTTGTTTTCCGATAAAATACATTTTCATATTGGTTAACTCGTCAATAAAAGAACTGTTAGAAATAGACAATGGAACATCTGCATGTTAGCGTACCACGAACACGTTATCCACGAAGAGTGAACGCTATTTTCTTAGGAGGGTTATCTATCCGATTGCCTACGTAGTAAGTAATCACGTCATTCCTCTACAGTGAGCTGTTCCGTTGGTCTGTGGTCGTACCAATCACGAGATATGAATAGGTGTCAGTTCTTACAATGAGGCCGCTCGAAGGGCAATGTCTGAAGGCTACATTTCATCACTACATCTTTGGCGCTGAGTATGCGCTCCCATTCTACGAGGAAGGTATCATCAATTTTATGCCTGTCATTTCATTAAGTTTTTTCCTGCGCTAATACCCAAATTTTAAGCTTAATCAAGAAATGAGAGCTTTTTTCCCATCAGAACATTGGAAGGGTTTCAGATCAGGGTACATCTATATCTATACTCTGAAAACCATTGTGTAGAGCTTGACAGAGGGTTCTTCCCATTGCACCACGTTTCATTAGCTAACAGAGCGTGTGAAGAATAACTTCTTAAATGCCTCTGTGTGCACTGTAATTTGTCTAATCATTTCTCCATTGTCCTTATGGAAGTGATATCCAGGGTGTTATAAAATATTCCTGTATTCCTGTCTTAACACTAGCTCTGTCTTCAAGCATCTGTCAGATCACGTTTTCCGTTGTTTGCGGGACGTACTTCTGCGAGTCAAAAAAACCTGTTATCATTCGTGCTGACCTTTGTAAAAGTTCACTGTCCTGTATTATCCCTATTTGGTATGGATCCCACCCTCTTGAACAATACTCCAGGATGTCTCTAACGACAGTTTTGTGAGCAGTCGCCTTTGTAGACTTAATATATTTTTCTTGTATTCTGCCAATGAACCGACACGTGCCACCTACTTTATCTAAAACTGAGCCTATGTGATTATTCCATTTCACATCCCACTAACAGTTGCAGCTAGGTATTTACTTGAGTTCAGTGAGTCCTTTTGTGACACACCGATATTGTAGTCGTAGGTCACCAGTTTTGCGTTTTGTGATATACACAATTTCACATTTCTTACCACTTAAGGCAAGTTTCCAATCTTTTCACAACATTGAAATCTTATCGAGATCTGACTGAATATCTTTTCAGCATTTTTCAGACAGTACTTCGTTATAGATAACTGCTTCATATGCAAAAAGTGTAAGATCACTAATAATACTATCTGCCAGGACATCTATACAGTTTGTGAACAGAAAGGGGCCCAACCTCTGGAACACGTATGAATGTACTTTTACATCTGTCTATGAGTCTCAATCCAAGATAACACGGTGAGACCTCCCTACCAAAAAAAATGTTCCCAAATGTGTGAAATCTTATGGGACTTAACTGCTAAGGTCATCATCACTAACCTTACACACTACTGAACCTAAATTATCCTAAGGACAAACACACACACCCATGCCCGAGGGAGGACTCGAACCTCCGCCGGGACCAGCCGCACAGTCCATGACTGCAGCGCCTTAGACCGCTACCTCCCTACTAACAAATCCTCAAACCAGGCACAAATTTCGTTTGCTACCCCATATAATCGTGATTTCTTTTGTAAGCGTTGGTTTTCTACTGAGTTAAACGCTTTTCGTAAGTCAAGAAAAACTGCACTCACCAGAGTTCCCAGATCTACGGCCTTAGGATGTCATATGAGAGCAGCGCAAGCTGGTTTTCACATACAACTTAATAAAAGATATTTTGCCTTTGCTCATTTTGAATCGCCTTCTTCTGACGTTTCTACGGATTGTTGAAACACTAGGAACAACAGAGTACTTCAGTGCCTAACTGATCTATCTCATTATGAATCACCCCATACTGTTCAGGATAAAAGATCTATCTTTCAAATCAAGATTTTTCTTCCTTCATTCATCATCATTGTGTACTTCCAGTCGTTGCTCTCATCGATATTTTCAGACTTTTATGGGTCAATTAGTATCATTTTTTTCATTCAGAGACACACATAGAATGTCAACCAAATCAATAAGGTCACTTCTCGAAACCCTTTAGGTACTACTCCACAAGATCTTTTCTATTCTAAATGTTTTATGCAATTTGATGGTGTATTTTGCGATACTGTGACTGTCGTGTAACAGGAATCTGATCAAAAACTATTCCACAGTCACTTCTAACTTGTTTTTTTTTTGTTTTTTTTTCTTTACTGTCCCACTTTCAACTCTTCTCAGACCACTTGAATTACAGCGAAAATGGCACAACTAATTGCACAGTGTTTAATGCTGTCTACACGTAGAATTTGACGATTAATTTGGAAAATACTCTTGCATGAAATTTTATATGTGTATGAACTCTTAACCCTGGTATGATAACATTTACGCAAAGCATAGAAGAACTGTTTGGATACTTTTATGATTTTTACACAATGCGAATTTTGGTAATAAGATTAGTGGATTGATATTAAAATGAGATGTTGATGCACCGAAACAGCTCATGTAACAAACGACTGAAAAGTGGCTGTAGAAAATTTTTATCAAATACTTGTAATTTTTTATTCTTTTCATTGATATTTTATTCTTTTCTTTGATATTAAAATGAGATATTGGTGTCCCGAAACAGCTCATGTAACAAACGACTGAAAAGGGGCTGTAGAAAATTTTTATCAAATACTTGTAATTTTTTATTCTTTTCCGGAGATGCGCTGTCAAATACTACTGCCTCAGCGTACAAGAGTGACTAACTCTGGTAAACGTTGTACATATTTTGTCTCTCATAGCCTCTGTCATTAATATCCTTTTCTTTCCACTACAGTTTTCTTTTCTGATCATTTCCGTTAAGGACTCCCAGTGTCATTCCTTCTCGCATTTCTTCACGATTTCCTCGTGTTCCGTATTTAAGATAATAGTTTTCTCTGCTCTTCAGCCACCATCAGTAATTCCCCATTTCAAACATCTTTTTGAGCCAACTGTTTATACAATGTTTTGCCTCATATTTACTACTCGTGCTTTTTCTGTTGTCCTAGTTTCAAATATGCTCGTACGACTTGCATATTTCCTCTTCGGATCTATGGTATGCAGTCACTCTCCTCCACAATCTTTCTCTGTACTTTGCAAGGTTGTTCAGTCCTCTTATTTATTTTACTCTGAACGTTCTTACATTTATACGACATTCTGTATTCAATTTTTTATTTTAATTATTTTTTCCGGTATTTGCTGCTTGCATCAATTATAAAACTTACTGTTACATTAGACACATAGACAGATGAGCCAAACTATGATGACCACCACAAAGTTGAATGCCGCCTGATAGCGTTGCGGGCGTGTGACGCAGTAAGGAGAACGGAGCAGTCACAAATGCGGAATCAATTATATGAACGCGTGGTGTCTGTTTTTTCAGACATTTCCGAATTCGTATAATTGATTCACCTCGATGGGCTATGAATCCACCACCTTCAGTGCAAATGCGCAGTCACGTTAGACCTCCTGCAGGCCTGGACGAGGCCTGCGGATGGGTAGCACTAGGTGGGAATGTTGGCTGGCTGAGGGACGTAACGAGATACTCCACGCAATTGCGACAAACACTGTGTCCAAGTGGCACAATGGTTAACACAAATGTCTAGTAAGCAGGACATCCTGGTTAGAATCCCAGTCCGGAACACATTTTCACTCGTCGCTACTGACTCCACTCAAGTCCTGATGCAGCTGTCCCAGGTGGCACAGTGGTTAACATCTCGTTAGTAAGCAGGAGATGCTGGGTTCGAATTCCGCTCTGGCACACATTTCCACTCGTCGCTGCTGACTCTGCTCAAAGTCCTGATGCAGCTGACATAGTGAATTTCTTCCCTTCCTTTCCTTCCTCCTCCCCCCCCCCCCCCTGGTCCCTTCCCCCGCCAGTTTACATTGAATGGGGAATCATTCCAGCGATGATACGGGCCGAAAATAGAGAAACCCACTGCCATACGCGAGTTTCACAAAGGGCAGATTGCTATAGTCCAGTGCCTGTGAACGACCAAATCAGAAACAGCGGAGCTGCTCGCCTGTTCGCATGCTACGGTCGTGAGAATCTGTCGAATGTGGTTGCAGGACGGTGAAACCATAAGTGGGCGACAAGAAGATGGACGTCCATGCCCCTTCACAGAAAGTGGAATTTGAAGACTTGCCTGCTATGTAAAGCGAGATAGGCAGTGACCTGTGACAAATATGACGACAGAGTACTATGCTGGTGCGGTCACAAGTGTTTTGGGCACACCGTTCAGTGCAGGCTGTTGCACATGAGGCTCTACAGCCGACGACCTCTTCATGTTCCCATGCTGATCCAGCGGCGTCGTTAGTTACGATTGCAATGGGTACGGAATCTCCGAGGTTGGGCCGTGGATCAATGTAAACGTGTAGCCTAGTTGGATGAATAACGTCGATGGTCGTGTCCGGATACGCAGCCATACAGGGGAACAGCTGCTCGAAGTATTCATCGAACCACAGACGCAGATCGATGGGGCACATTCACCTAGGCTTCCACGGTATCTGTAGAAGTAATCGAAGGCACCATGACAGCTGTGGATTACATGGACATTATTACTTGATATCTTCTCCGACGGCAGTGGTATCCTCCAGAACGGTAATTATCCATATCAAAAGGCTCCCATTTATCTACGTATTACAAAATTGTTGAGGCTTTCGTGGCCACTTGTTGACAAACTGCCTATTGGCTTCTGTCTCGGGTTCTTCGGCTGACGTTCATCTAATGATTTTTCTGACGTTTCGCCAGCACGAGTGGCTGGCATTGTCAAAGCTTCACCCTCCATTGCCGGTGGTGAACTGGAGCCGAGCTCGCGGGCGCAGACTATATGTACCTGGCGCGCCAACGTCCGAGGGTTTCTCCACGGTCATTTCCGGTGCGGTTCTCCTCTTGCTACCTACGACGGTCGTTCGCTGCAGTACGGGAAGCCAGGATCCGTTTACCTTAAGGCTTTCCTCTTTCTTGTTCAAACTGTTCGCGTGTTTTTGTATTTCTACAGCTTCTCTGAACAAGCGCGTGTGATAGTGGTTCTCTACAGCCAGAACTTCCGTGTCGGCGAATTTTATTACGAGGTCGGTCTCATTCAGTGCGTGCTCTGCCACGGCCGATTTCTCCACCTGCCCCAACCTGCAATGTCGCTTATGCTCTTTGATCCTGGTGTTAATGGATCGTCCAGTCATTCCGACATAAACTTTTCCGCATGTGCATGGTGTGGTGTCACCGCCAGACACCACACTTGCTAGGTGGTAGCTTTAAATCGGCCGCGGTCCATTAGTACATGTCGGACCCGCGTGTCGCCACTGTCAGTAATTGCAGACCGAGCGCCACCACACGGCAGGTCTAGAGAGACGTACTAGGACTCGTCCCAGTTGTACGGACGACTTTGCTAGCAACTACACTGACGAAGCCTTTCTCTCATTTGCCGAGAGACAGTTAGAATTGCCTTCAGCTAAGTCCATGGCTACGACCTAGCAAGGTGCCATTAACCATTTCTAGAGAGAGTCTCACTTGTATCATCAAGAATGCTGTATACAAATGATGGATTAAAGTTAAGTATTCCAGCAGCTACGCACTTTTCTTTATAGCATTCATTACGTATCCTGTTTCAGACCTAAGCAAGCCTGCGTGAATTAGACGCGTGCATTTCGGCCTCCTCTTGCAATACAGTGTTGGCTCTTCTGCCAACACTACACATGGTATGCGGTATATTCCCGACATCGCAAGTGGGTCTCTTTTCTCCTTCGCCGATCTAAGACACTCTTTGATCTTCCTTGTCGGTTTGAAAATCGTCTTTACGCCATCTTTGCGCAATATACGGCCGATTCTGTCCGTCACCCTGGGAATGTATGGCAGAAAGGCCGTACCCGACATTTCTTTTTCTGGTTCCTTACTTCGCCGCGTGTTTGGCTCTGTTACACTTCTAATATACTTTGTGGAGTACCTATTGCTCCTCAGGACAGTTTCCAGGTGTTGCATTTCTTGTTTGAGGTGTTGCGGCTCACATATTCGTCCTGATCTCGTTACGAGCGTACTAATCATGCCTCTTTTCTGGCTCGGGTGGTGGTTTGACAGTTTGTGCAGGTATCGGTCCGTGTGAGTCGGTTTTCGATACACGCTGTGTCCCAGGTTTTCACCGTCCCTTGTGACCAGCACATCTAGAAATGGCAGTTTCTTGTCCTTTTCTACTTCCATGGTAAATGTTATGTTGGCATGGAGGCTGTTCAAGTGTCTTAGGAAGTCACCGAGCTGTTCTTCACCATGGCTCCACACCACGAAAGTATCATCGACGTACCTGTACCACACCTTAGGTTTGCAAGTCGCCGAGTCCAGTGCCTGTGCTTCGAATTGTTCCATGAAGAAGTTGGCCACCACTGGACTGAGAGGACTGCCCATGGCGACGCCTTCCAGCTGTTCGTAGAAATCGCCATTCCACGTGAAATAGCTCGTGGTGAGACATGCATGGAAGAGCTTTCTGAGGTCTAGCGGGAAGTGTCTGTTCTTCAAAAAGGAGGGAATTTCGCTATCAACCCGAGAACTATACCTATGGAAGACATCATTCCCAACACCGAAGCAGCCATTCGTACCCTTCCTTGTGAAAGGGCAGAGGAAATACGCACGGAAACAGCCAGGATACTGCGCCGAGCAAAACCACCAGCTTGCAACCTGAAGAAAGAAGAGGTACAAGCCATTAAGAATCTCAACGCCGACTAGAGTATATTGGTACTGCCTGCCGATAAGGGGAATGCGACAGTCGTAATGAAGACCGAAATTATGAGCAAAAGATCCGAGACATATTAGATCCGACAACGTACCGAAAACTAAGCGCAGATCCGACGCAACGTATCACACGGAATACGTATCGATTAATCAAGGTGTCTTCTCTGCCGGCGGACACACAGAGAAACCTGCGCAACACAGAAGCCCTACCACCTCAGCTGTATGGATTACCCAAGATCCATAAGAACAACGTTCCACTGAGACTGATCCTTAGCGCTCATGGATCACCAACATATAAACTGGCAAAACACTTGGCCTCTCTGCTCCAGCCACATGTGGGGAAAACCGACACATACATTAAGGACTCAGGACATTTCATTGAGAAGCTGAATAAACTGAAACTTGCACCAAACGACATCCTGGTCAGCTTTGATGTTGTTTCGTTATTTACGAAAGTGCCACTCAGTGACGCTCTGGAGCACATCGGTTCCATTTTCCCGCTAGACATCAGAAAGCTCTTCCATGCATGTCTCACCACGAGCTATTTCACGTGGAATGGCGATTTCTACGAACAGCTGGAAGGCGTCGCCATGGGCAGTCCTCTCAGTCCAGTGGTGGCCAACTTCTTCATGGAACAATTCGAAGCACAGGCACTGGACTCGGCGACTTGCAAACCTAAGGTGTGGTACAGGTACGTCGATGATACTTTCGTGGTGTGGAGCCATGGTGAAGAACAGCTCGGTGACTTCCTAAGACACTTGAACAGCCTCCATGCCAACATAACATTTACCATGGAAGTAGAAAAGGACAAGAAACTGCCATTTCTAGATGTGCTGGTCACAAGGGACGGCGAAAACCTGGGACACAGCGTGTATCGAAAACCGACTCACACGGACCGATACCTGCACAAACTGTCAAACCACCACCCGAGCCAGAAAAGAGGCATGATTAGTACGCTCGTAACGAGATCAGGACGAATATGTGAGCCGCAACACCTCAAACAAGAAATGCAACACCTGGAAACTGTCCTGAGGAGCAATAGGTACTCCACAAAGTATATTAGAAGTGTAACAGAGCCAAACACGCGGCGAAGTAAGGAACCAGAAAAAGAAATGTCGGGTACGGCCTTTCTGCCATACATTCCCAGGGTGACGGACAGAATCGGCCGTATATTGCGCAAAGATGGCGTAAAGACGATTTTCAAACCGACAAGGAAGATCAAAGAGTGTCTTAGATCGGCGAAGAAGAAAAGAGACCCACTTGCGATGTCGGGAATATACCGCATACCATGCACATGCGGAAAAGTTTATGTCGGAATGACTGGACGATCCATTAACACCAGGATCAAAGAGCATAAGCGACATTGCAGGTTGGGGCAGGTGGAGAAATCGGCCGTGGCAGAGCACGCACTGAATGAGACCGACCACGTAATAAAATTCGCCGACACGGAAGTTCTGGCTGTAGAGAACCACTATCACACGCGCTTGTTCAGAGAAGCTGTAGAAATACAAAAACACGCGAACAGTTTGAACAAGAAAGAGGAAAGCCTTAAGGTAAACGAATCCTGGCTTCCCGTACTGCAGCGAACGACCGTCGTAGGTAGCAAGAGGAGAACCGCACCGGAAATGACCGTGGAGAAGCCCTCGGACGTTGGCGCGCCAGGTACATATAGTCTGCGCCCGCGAGCTCGGCTCCAGTTCACCACCGGCAATGGAGGGTGAAGCTTTGACAATGCCAGCCACTCGTGCTGGCGAAACGTCAGAAAAATCATTAGATGAACGTCGGCCGAAGAACCCGAGACAGAAGCCAATAGGCAGTTTATCTACGTATTGCTCTGAAAATTTCTGCACGTCAGTGCATATATTCACGACATGGGCTGTGTTTTGTTTGGAATCAAACGTATTCAATAACCCACTTTTATAGCTGTCAACAACAGTAATTTCCACATTACTCTTCGCCCTCAAGCTTGCATTCAGTATTTACTTGTTCTGTCTCGAATTTGTTTTTCCGGCAGTGTCAGTCGTAAATCAACAATGATACAGAGCAGCACAACAGCAGGGATAAGTATAATGATGAAGAGTTGGCCGGTATACACTTCGTGTTTGAATCACTGAATGCTATGGAAGAGCGGCACAACGACGCTGTGGTCCTGCGCCGCAGCAACAGCAGCAGTAACTACATCGCAGTACTTTTGCAGTCAGACATAGGCATCTACGAGAAACCGGATCATTCTGTTTTAGTGATTGCATATTAACAGGCTTCTTCACTATTGGTTGGTTGCTTGATTTGGTTGAAGGGACCAAACAGCGGGGTCGTCGGTCCCATCGAATTAGGGAAGGATGGGGAAGGAAGTCGGCCTTGCCCTTTGAGGGGAACCAGCACAGCATTTGCCTGAAGTAATTTAGGGAAATCACGGAAAACCTAAATCTGGATGGCCGGACGCGGGTCTGAACCGTCGTGCTCCCGAATGCGAGTCCATTGTGCTAACCACTGCGCCACCTCGCTCGGTTTCGTAGCTGTTGCAAAGGTATTTTCATAGAAGTAAAGGGTACTGGTGTAACAAACAGACTAGATCACGATTATATTATTACTGTGTAACGGGCCACCGGAGATCTCGGGTGCCTGATACTAAAATACTTCAGAAATATCCCTGTATCACCTCCGAAATTTTGTCGATACCGTTTCTATTCACGCTGCATAATTGGTTCCAGAAACTAGTTATTCTATGATTTACAGGGTGACAATTTTTGATCTGTATGAAATAAAATCGTCATAACTTCTGAGGGGTTTGTGTTAGGACATTCAAGCTGCACGGTTGGCCGCGAGGCATGATGGGAAATAGTATGCTCATGCACGGTTTGGTTTAGTGACGAAGCCCACTTTCATTTGGAAGGGTTCGTCAATAAGCAAAATTGGCGCATTTGGGGGCTGAAAACCCGCCATTTGCGATCGAGAAGTCCCTTCACCCTCAACGGGTGACTGTGTGATGTGCAATGTCCAGTCACGGAATAATCGGTGCGATATTCCTTGATGGCATGATAACTACCGAACGGTACGTGAAGGTTTTGGAAGATAATTTCATCCCCATTATCCAAAGTGACCCTGATCTGGACAAGACGTGGTTCATTCAAGACGGAGCTGGACCCCATCGAAGCAGGGCAGTGCTTGATGTCCTGGAGGAGCACTTTGGGGTTCACATTCTAGCATGGGACTCGATTCGCTGTCATATTCTCCGGATATGAACACATGTGACTCCTTTTTGTGGGGCTGTATTGAAGACAAGGTGTACAGCAGTAACCCCAAAATCATTGCTAAACTGAAAACAGCCTTGTATATACTGTTACCTTACTGTACTTCTTTGTACTCCTTCTTTGTACTCCCTCTTCGTCTGTTCTGCTGTGCATATTGAGGTCACGAAAGATACTCTACAAATATTCGAGAGGAGCCGATTATAAATTCCCGTGCGGCCATCTTGATTTAGGTTTTCCGTCGTTTCCCCAAACCGCTTCATCTGAATTCCAAGATGACTCATTCACGAGGCCATGGCCGATTTCTCCTCCAACTCCCTTCAGAGACCATAAAATGCTGCGTTTCTAATTACCTAGATGTCGACAGTGCGCTAAACTGCAACTGTACTTATTTTCCACTTCATACAATATATTACCAGCAACCTGCTCTCTACTTTCGTACAAGCGTTTAATTGCTCCGTTACATAACAACATGAAAATTACTTCAAATAGGTATAAAGACGGCCATAAAAATTGCAAAACCACGAAGGGTAGCAAATAACCCAGGTGGGTATGAACATGGATGACAGTAACAAGAATATCATTACATGCTGCTTCAAATCTATACCAGAGTTAGTCAATCCTAGTGACTGCAGTGTGGTGTGGTGCCAGTCTCCTGGAATCCCATGACCAGATGTTTTCAAGTGGTAAGAGATATAGAAAACATCCTATTCTGGCAACCGTCAAATACCCTATTTCTCGACACAGGCCAGGACACCAACATGGGGTCTTGCCATATCCTGATGAAAGATAGCATCAGGGATCTTCGGCCTCAACAAGTCGGAAATGTGCCGCCTGCTGTCATACTATCGTCTATGTGAACCAGAGGTGATCGTTTTGTGCACCCAACGGAACCCTATATCATCACGCTATATACTGGGCCAGTATAAGGACAATGAAGGCAATAAGACAATGTTCGTTCTCTTCAAAGTCTTATTATACGGATACGTTCATCGTAATGCTGTACGCAGATCCGGGAGTCGTTTGAAAAGACGACAAATCATCACTCCGTCTGCAGTGATGGTCTCTCTGGTCCTGCGTCAAAAGTATCCCCGAAAATGGTCTCAGTGTTCACTGGGTACCAGACGACACAGCACTGTCTTTATGAATACTTGTCTTGTTGCAAACAAACACATAAACCGAAAAAATAATGCAGTGTCTGTCCTTTCGGTCGCTAGTCGCTTGGGGCTGCTGAGATCCTGCATGGTGTCGAGTATGGCACCACTGAACAAAATGATGTCTCTGAAGCGTAAATGTACCGTGTGAATGACTAGGGTGAATGTCTGTACAGTGTAGCGTTGTGTTTATGTTGTTGCGAATGAGCAAGAAAGGAAAGGAAGTGAAATAGCGTAACCCAGTCCCAACACAGAACCTGCTCCAATCTAACAGCATCAGGTCAGCACCTCTATGACACTAACCAACCGCCATCAACAGTTTATTTTAGCCCCCCCCCCCCCCCCCTCAGTGACCTAGAACTAACAAGCTGGTCCCCCGAACTCAGTTATTTAAATCCCGCAGGATTCCCTCGAAAAGGATGTGGATTCACTCCATGATGCTCTGTGGAATGGTTTGCTATCCAAGACAGCACAATGTTGTCATCCAGACTTAGATTTTCTTTAGTTTTCCTAAAATTATTAAATGACTAAGGCGAATTCTACAATGATTATTTCGAAAAGGATGCGGCCAAGTTCCTGTTCTATTAGAACTTAGGCTCAGTTCCTAAAAATCATCTCGTCGACGGAACCTTAATTCCTAATTTTCCTTTTCTCGTTATCAGGGAAAACTGTTCTTCATTTACATGTTCATCTCCTTCTGTAGCTTATTGTCATTGACCATGAATAAATGCAGATAATTTTTTTTATTTTGCAGACACGTTACTTAATTAAAAGGTTATTTGAAAAAATTCTAAGCGTGGCGTTCTAGCTTCTAAGGGCGTTAGTATAAGAAAACAAAAATACAGTGAATGAAGACGGAGAATAATCAGCGAAAAATAATAATGTAAAAGAAATAATAACTGCCTGCTCGCAAAGACCAAGAGTCTGTTAATAATAAACTAATTCATATTGTTAGTATCCTCAACATAATTTGAGAATAATATGTACAGCGAAGAATGTTTGGTACCAACCCAATTTATCGTCTTTGGGAAGATAAAAAGATGTTGGTTTAAGGTTCATTCGACGCGCGGTCATTAGATAAGAAGCTCTGAAAGGACAAACGTAGGAAGGAATCAGTGTTCTTTTCAAATGAACCGTCAAATATTCGCGATTTAAGGATAACGCGGAAAACCTACATCAGAATGGCCAGACGGAGATCTGAATGCCGCTCCTCCAAAATGCGACTCCCTTGTCTTAACCACTGCACCACCTCACTTAAAAACTACGAAGCCACACATGCCATCCTGGAAATTAACCTCATTGCTGTTCACAAGCAATTAATTTACGAAGAGATCTAGCAAGGTGACACAGAGGTTAAGACACTTATAACGCCTACTTGAGTGAAGCCTGCTTTCAGCAAGGCAGGGATAAACACTTCCCCACAAATCCTTTATGGACGTGAAGTATTCACACATGAAGAGTATTCGTCTGCTTTTAGAGTGATTTAAGTGAATCGTATTTAGCGTAAAACGATTGTATATACCTCGTTATTAATTCATAAAACATATTTTCCTATTACTCTAAACTGCCAACGGGCCATACAGCATCCTTCAGTGGATGGCAGTCTGCCACGATTAAAGCCTTAAACCTGAGAATGAAAATCTGCGACTTGTCCTTACTATTTTAGGAGTCTTCAGTTCATGTGTAAGCTTACTCATGTTATTGCGGACTTTTTTTAAATTCCATTTAATGTTTGATGATGCGCTCGTGACATAAGAAGTTCGCTAAATTGAAAGATCGCAATCCTGAAATGTTTCCTGAGATTTTATATATGAAATTCTATGAATACCATTTTTTTTTACAGGCGGTCATGTAGCTAGATTGAGCAATGGTTAAGGCTCTGGACTCGTATTCGAGTGGATGGGGGTTAAATTCATCGTCTGGCTATCCAGATTTATATTTCCCGGATATTTCGTAAATCAATGAAGGTCGGAGTGCTGCCGATTTGTTTCCTAATTTCTATCCAAGCTTGTACATACTTGTCGTTCACTCGATATTCAGTCCTGGTGTTTCTTCCTTACATTACAAGACGGTGTTCCTTTTTTATGATGATCTTCATCAGAGACCCAAGCAGAAAATTTCTGTTACATTAAATTGCGTGTAGGACGGACTGTAAATCACATTATTCTTTACACGTCTCTGAAAACAGCAGAACTACCCACTATTATTTAGAACTCCACATAACGAAATACTGAAAACATAGATGATATGAAAAGTTGTCCGCGCCCTTGCCAGGTTGTAACTACGACATAGCAGTGTCATGTAGAAGCCCTTTCAAGCAGCCTGACATTCGTGTATTCACATACCAGTATACTTATTCACCTTTAATGCCATTTATGAGCAATAATTAAAGTGCCGCTAGGGTGAACTGCGAAATAGAGAGATGGGACATAAGATTTAAAAACAGTTACCATACTGAACTTAAAAGCCTGTTTTCGAGCTAAGTTCTGTTATCTAATGAAAAAATTTGTTAAGAAATTCACGGACAAGCAAGGCAGGAAATTGAGAAGTCCCTGAAATTCCAAAATTCTTTAAATCATATCTTAAAGGCCTCTCCACAAACAACATATCCCGTCTTCGGGATTGTAAATCCCTATTAGTAAGATAGGGAATAACATTCCTAATAAGTTAAGTTTCCGCCGTTACAATAAATACACTAGAGACTGGCAGCTCCAGACAGGCACCAGGCAAAAAGTATAACTGAAACAAGCACTTATACTTTTTAAATCTCGTCTTCATAACGTTTTAATTTATGGTTCATTTCCACCTTGAGTGTGTAGGCTAAACTAAATGCACATTATTAATATCGTTTGATAAAACTATCGTGAACGACAATTAGTACATACTGTAGTAAGTGTACAGAACCGTAGTTTCTGTAGTAAGTGCGCAGAATCATAGCTTCCTCTCTCTGTTAAATTAATATTTGATCCTTTCTGTTACCCTAATAGTTCTGTTTCGTGCTGCTATCTACGGAGCACTATACGTGTATGAATAAGCAAATGAATGAATGAATGGATGAATGTATTTATAATAAATTTTCATGCAGCGGTGATAAACTGGTGCTCATTTTTCACTAGCTGAGAATGATAAATTTATAAAGACAATAATAATTTAAAGAAAAGTTGCGTATTAAGGCGCCGCAGAACGAGTATTTGATTAGCGTGTTTTGATGTGGAGCAACGTAGCAAGGAAATACATCCGTGAGTACGTCACACGTGAATGACAGATGTCCTCATTCAAATTCTGTAAGAGACACTCTTAATATTTCCTTTGCGGATCTGTTCTAAAACAAAAATAATTGCACTTCGGCGATAGTTACAGATGTGCCCCATTTCCAAGAATGCTTTTGAAAGGAACACACCCCAATACTTCCAGCACCTCCAAATTGTTCGATAGCTATAGTCTCTTAATCAATTACTCCAGTTCATGCTGCATATCTGCAGTGTTTCTGTTGCAAATGGAGCTTATGAAAATGTGATACTATTATAGATATCACGAAGACCACAAAATACTAGTGATAAACTAAGATAATTTTACTAAGATGCGCAAAGTTTTGTTTGAAAAAGCGTTCTCTTTCAAACATTGTTTCCAAATGCAACAACATACAATGTATTTGATTGTATTGGATTTCGGTTCGCAGTCTCGATGAATTTTTTGAGTGACAACAATGTCTCGATTAACTGCAAATATTTATTGTAGATCTCACAAGGCCAGTTTCGGCTTTAAGCCATTATCCAATTGTTTGGGTTAAAGATATAAAAAGTATGTGAGCTTCTCTTGCGTTTATAACCAACGCTACCAAGAGCCATACATGCTCAAACTCATTTTAATGGCTTATAGCTAAAACTGGGATTTACCGCAAATATATGCAGTCGGTGATGAACACGTTGTCATTGAAAAAGTGTAATAAAGTAAATATTTCAGTCATTCAGTACTGAAAATATCAGTATTGCTCTAAGAGATAAATTTAATAACTGGGTGTTCAATTTCGTTCTCAAAACAAAAATAACCGTTTAGTTGCAATGCAGATATATTTTTACTTTGTTTACGATAACGCAGGCTCTTCCCACTTTTTTTAACTTCATTTATCTGAGACGTATACTTGTGTGAAGATTGAGTTAGGAGGTCGTTAAGTTACATTTCTGTTCATTATGAACTACATTACTGTGCAATGTTTCCGAATCATTTCTCTTTACACTTTCGTGAAAAATAAAGAAAAAAGGAAAAAAGCTCTATACTTGAGCGCTGATAAATGTAGTTTGTACCAGAACACAAGACGTACAGCTCAAACACCATTAAATTTATTGTATAGTGAACTATTATGTCTTCGTGAAAAACAATTTAAAGAGCAGAGTAGGCCTTGCTCTGTCATCAGATCAAACTGTATCTCTGAAAGAGCAAAAACAAAAAGTGCAATAATTATACAAAGTGAACATAGCAAAAATACCGAGAAACAATCGTGAAAATGTCCATTTTCTCCAGGAAAAATCCGTTGAATTACGGAACTTTTTAAAATTGCCTTGACATTTTTCACTGAGGTGACTTAACATTCTTCTCATGCTGTGCATATGTCCATACGAACTATAAAGATCCGAATTTTCCCCGAGGAAGGATTCAGAAATTGGGAATGCATTTGAAAATATTTGTATAGTCTGGATGAACTGTACTGCAAAGCTGTAAGAAATCACAGTAATCTGCTATGTGGGCTGGTTCAAACCTGTGGGTAGAATTAAAGCAATAAGTGTAAAGTGCTAGTACAGATGCCTCAGCAGTCGTCGTTACCGATTTATCTAATTAAAAAGCCGTTTAAACTGCCTTCTAGATCTCTTACGTCTCAATAGTTATCCTATAAAACAAATAAAACAGTGCAAAAAATTTCCATGAATATATTTCCCTTAACTAAATTTCTTGTACAAGGACATAGAACATAATGCACTGGACTTATCGACTTGCAAGAAATATTTCGTTTGGATACTGTTGCCTAAGCTTCAGATGCCATGAACAGGCAAGAGAGTATTTTTTTTTAGATAACTTCATTTAGCCACTTTCATTAAAGCAGTCATTGCAGTGAGGAAGACTGTTCCGGAAGTCTCAATGTTATAAGGGTGCAAGCAAATTAAATCTATACCGTGAAATAATAGCGTATTTTAAAAATTTCGTTTACACAACCACAGTAAGTTTATTGGTTGTTGCCGCCTACATGTTTTTAGATGAACAACGGACATCGTGCACATATTAGTGAAGCTCATAAAATTCAGCATAGTTTCATGTTAAAACTATCGAATGTTAAGTAGGTAAATTTTCTAATACTTTGCTTATTTGTATAAAAGCCGTAAGTCGCACAGAAATCGAATGTCTAACCGAATCATCTTTATCCGCATAGGAGTCAAAAGTTATGCAGAACGGTTAACCTAACTCAACGCATTTATTTAATGTGAAGCAAACTGAAATCATCGTACTCTACGTTTTGAGCCACTTCATGGAGATTCCGAGTGATGCACTGTGTTAATAGGTACTGCAATTCACCATACCAGCATTTCAACTTGCGCTGCGTGTTTTCCATTACATAATTGTGTTCTGTAAGATGACGAAACATTCCACTACTTTGATGATTCCTACATTTGATTCCCCTATGAAAAAGATAAAATGAATATTTAGTTACAGTTTCCATTCAGTAGCGTATTTCGCAACGTCTACAGATTTGCTTTTCATCAAACGAAAGTTTGTAGAGTGTGTCTCCTTTGAAAATACGCGTGTGTGGGGTGGGGATGCCCGGTGACGTGGTACCGTAGAGGGGAGGGGGAAGGGAGGAGCGTTTGAATGGATGTGTGTTGGCCCAGGGTGTGTTGGTACACCACAGAGAGCGGTAGTGGGGAGGGAGGGGCAGCTTCAGCTGCAACGCAGTGGATAGGGTAGTAGTCCAGCTGCACCCAGCATCATCCGAGTACGTAAGAGTCATGTTTTAGATTGCAACTGTCAAAAGTCATTAAAGCACCCTTTACAAACAAATGTGATCTAGCAGTTATGCCTTAAAAATGTAATTCATAGCAAATGTAAATTAATGCACTAAAAACACACCAACAGGTGAAGCAGAATATGTACGAAATTTATGATTATTAAGGCAGACAATGTATTAGAAAAATCAACAACAATAGCAAGTAAGAAAAAGTAGATTAGAAAAATTTACCTCAGAACATCTGTAACAAAAAATGTACCTAAAGAACTACAAAACTGGGGCATGACACTACAGTGGTAATGCCAGAATGTTTACACGCATGCGGAACCTTAACAGTCAACCATAAACTAGATAGGCTGGACGTATCACAAAGAAATGAAACAAATTAATAGCAGGAACAGGTGACTGTAAAGTGAGACGTGACGAGAAAATTTCAAATCTATACCGAAAATACTTTAAATAATGGCAAAGAGAGGTTTCATATAATTTTGGACATCTTTACAGAATGACTGAAAACAGATTAACGAAGCAAATATTCAAGTATTTTTGTCAAA
The DNA here is from genome assembly GCF_023864275.1 of Schistocerca cancellata. Lineage (NCBI taxonomy): Eukaryota > Metazoa > Arthropoda > Insecta > Orthoptera > Acrididae > Schistocerca > Schistocerca cancellata. Next base: position 441,687,264 of record NC_064629.1, on the reverse strand, counting down.
ATGTAAGTAGGCTTAAGTCTGGATCACAGAAATTTTAAAAATGTCTGAAATAATATTCAGGAATCGTAAACTACAGAAATCGCTCAGTAAATAAAATAAATGAATGAATGACACCTACTCTGAAAAAAAATCATTATCAAAGTGTACTGAAGAAAGAAAACCAGAAAATGGAGATAATATGATGTAACATGAAAAACAATAAACAAAGAAGAGGAATTTAAATAGGTACGTTATCCTAGGAAATCTACACGAAACTCTAACCAATACATCCATATTTCATTTTTTAGTCGAATAAATGAAACACTGCAATTACTGTAAACATACAGTCAGAATTAGATTAAACACTAAATTCGTGTCGGAAGACTATGACTAATATCAGCACAAGAAAGGATCTTTTATCTTTTCCAAGATAAAAAGCCTCACAAACTGTGCTTTGCCGAAATGGTTCTTATTTAAAAACATAAGACTCAAAATGTCACAAAGTCAACAGAAGTCAGAAATATTTATTAATTTATTCCAGGAATACATTTACGTCGGATGACGAGGAATAATTTACAAGTGACAGTCCGCCGGAAGGAAATGATTGAGCTGCTTGCCCGTTTACGGAACTGGGTCGTTTTCTTGTTACGTACTGGGCAACTCTAAAAATGAAGCTGTGGTCGGTGTGAGTCGCGTAATTTTTACTCGTGGCTGCGAACTGACACACATAGGGACCAGTTTAGCAGGCTGGTGCATTACGTGGATACATGACACAGAGTTTGTTAACTAAGACGAGCAGCTGTAGCCACGTTGTCCAGCTTCCATCCCAACAACAAGTTCTCATCTCAGTAGATTTTGTGTGGTCTTATATTAACTGCAAAATGTCAAGAAGCCACTCTGACCGGAAAAAAGCCATACTGAATGTCAATAAACCTACAGTTTACAGAAAATAAACGCCCATTTATAAAGGTTGGATCTGCCTACAACAGGATTGTCAACCTTCAGTAAATAGTGTACTTACACAGTAAAGGAACTAATAATGAAAACTGTGATACTCACAGGTCCGACGCATAATCGGGTTAAAACATTACGTGACAGTAACACTTCACTCTTTATAATTCACCAATTAATTTCACGTTTACAATTTTGGTCCTGTTGAGGCATTTCTTGTTCCGAATCATTGTCATGCATTAAGTTAAAAATGATGGCAGTACTTGTAAGAAATAGTGTCAATAAAATATCTTGCAGGGGCATTTTACACCTCTATTTTTAACGTAAGCATGTATGCTTCCATCTGGTAGCGAAAAGGAGAAACAAGCATAGATGGATTAATAAAATGCAAAATGATTGAGGACGATATAAAAATTGTATAGAAAGAGCCTTCGCTAGCTTTGAACGGAAACTACGTATGTAGTCGCGACAGTTAGACATTGCTATGCAAAAGAGCAACTGGCATTTTGCTGCAAGTATGAAACTTAGCTCGTGACCAAGCCGCTCAAAGCAACAAAGCACATTCGTGATGGAGACGCTTGCCAAGTTGATGTTCCAAAGCTTCGCGGAAGGTGACTCATTCCTGAACAATTAACACGATTCTCTCGCAGCTTAGCAACTACTACACTCGTGTATGGTTGCCGATAAACCACTTACCGTTAGGATCCACGTTGAATAAAACATTTTGCAGCTATAAATTTGTTCTGAGAAATAGTATGTGAGTAGGTGATATTAACATATACTATAAGATGGGAGAAAAGAAAGCAAGAACCATTAAAAGGTTATGTATATAATGTTCAAACTTAGAAACCAGGGACACAAGCTGCGGCCCTGACAGAGTATAGAGCTCTATCACAGAGACTACTGCAGCGCCATCTGTTGACACAACGACCAACTCCAAAGAGGATACCAGTTTTTTGCCGTACTCACCGCACAATATACTCGCCAAACAAATGACGGTCCTGCGTAAAGTCGTGCAGCTACATGTGATGACTGATTCCGTTAACAAAGGGCGCCAAGCGAGTCTGCCATTAATGTCACTTTTCACGTACGCAGCTCGCACCTTCTCGGGGTAGTCACATAATGCACTATGACAGTCATAACTAATGCAACAGAGCACCTGGTAAAAAACAGGCCTATTTCTTAGCTTTACCTAACGCACAGCATGAAAAATGGTCATCGCTAACTCAACGAACTCGAATATGACAAACACGGCGGTAGTAGTGACGTATCGTAGCCACTGCAGCAGAGGCTGTAGCATCTATCCGTACACCGGACACTCGCTGTTAATGGACCGAGTGCACGAGCGAAACTGCAGTGGGGAGGCGAGTTTACATAGCAGAGCGGGCAATGCAAGTGGAGCCGGAACCGTCAGCTAGGCAGATCCGGGAGCGCCGAAGGTCTGTCTGCCGGCACGGGTAATTCCGACAGGCTGAGACCTCGAAGCGAGACCAGCTTCGGATCCGTAACGGGCAATACGTTCACCTCTCGCGAGCTCGCAGCTAAATCAAAATTAACATTTTGGCGCCCACCGGCTGCCGATTAACGGTGCGTCGACGGCCGCGGAAGCAGGATACAGGATGCAGGCGCCGTCGGCCCTCTCTAGGCGCTCGTGCACGTGCACATGCTCGGCTTGGCTTTTGACGCACCACACGTGGGCCATGGTACCACCGTCACCGGCCACTTCCTCCCCCTTCGTCTGCAGCTGTACAGTATTTTCTTCCTCCTCCCCTGTGGTCACCTCTGAGAATCCAATAAGGTGGTACAGCCGTTAATACGTTAATGCTCAGGTGAACTGATATTCCAATGTCTAGATTACTTAAATCAATTCAGGCGAACTAGAACTAGTTTACACAATAACTCCACGGTCGATTATTTTCTGTCATCCTTGTCTAACCGCGTCAGTGGCCCGTATCTAAATCACCGGAAGTGTTAAAATTTAATCCCCCTACTACGCTATGTAACCATAAAGCCGACGACACGTGAAAGACTCAGTTGGGGGAGATTTTAAGCAACTCCACCTCCACCCAAAAAACATCGAGGGGGGAAATTACTGCTTAGTAAGAGGTGGGCGAGGTGACCATATGTGTTGTGCGTACTGTAAGACCTTCGGTACACACACCATCAGATTATTTGACTTGTCGCTCTAACGAAGTAGGCGAGTGTCAGCAATATGTCTCGTGGTCTTATTGTGGCGTGTTTATCTTCTGCCGTTAGGTCAGACGATGGAAATTCCACTTGCACGCTTAGAGTAGCAGATTGACAGTGACCAACTTTAAACAGAACATGATTAATTTTCACACACATTTATTAAAATAATAACAAGCATAAAATTACTTAACTTGATTCTGGATGCTATTTACAACTGACAATCTGAAGTTTCCCTGGTATTGGTACGTTAATCTTATTCTCATATATCTCTGATACTTGACAAAGTGTCTATACATTTCTCTTCATGGCTATGTACAGGAATATGATAATCTTATTAGGCACAGACTGAAACTTGACTGCAGACTAATACAGACTGAGTAATCAGAGGTCTGTACACTAGTTACAATACCTCGAGCGTTCAGGTATTACTGCGCGAGTGTGATCCGTGAGGAGAAAAGGTTCTACGGAGCAGCAATCTCATTGGCTGCGTTACATATTAATACGCTGATCGGCGGAAACAGAATTTGGTCCGTCTCTAAGACAGCGCCATCTCGTAGTGCGGAGACGGACGAGCGCTGCGCCTGCGCTGTTGTGCTCAGCGGGGCGTGCTCTATTGGGAAAACTGTGTACGCGCTGACTACGCGGAACTATGAACACAACACCATCTCTTGCAGAAATGTTATAAGAGCTTTCTTTGAGCTGTACCTCGAACAGCTTGTTTGGCACCGTTCCCACTGTGCAAATATGATAGCTTGGTTGGTAACAAACCCGATCCCTTTTATGATGTTCATATAGAGACCAGGATCAGTGGTCACGGCCGGCCGGTGTGGCCGAGCGGTTCGAGGCGCTACAGTCTGGAACCGCGCGACCGCTACGGTCGCCGGTTTGAATCCTGCTCGGGCATGGATGTTTGTGATGTCCTTAGGTTAGTTAGGTTTAAGTAGTTCTAAGTTCTAGGGGACTGCTGACCTGAGATGTTAAGTCCCATAGTGCTCAGAACCAATTGAATCATTTTTGATCAGTGGTCACGAAGTAGTAGCAACGCTGTTCTAACGAATAGCCGATCGACCTCGAGAAATATATGTACCTAGTAGAACAATTAAAGCCGGCCGGAGTGGCCGAGCGGTTCTAGGCGCTACAGCCTGGAGCTGCGCGACCGCTACGGTCGCAGGTTCCAATCCTGCCTCGGGAATTGATGTGTGTGATGTCCTTAAGTTAGTAAGGTTTAAGTAGTTCTAGGGGACTGATGACCTCAGAAGTTAAGTCCCATAGCGCTCAGAGCCATTTTTTAGAACAATTAAAGATGATACGCAGCCCCCTCTAGATACACACAAAACGAGGAAGCATCTTAAGAAACAGCGCCTTATTGACAACAGACACAAAGAAAGCATAAATCCATACACAGACAGTTGTTAAACGAAAAACAAACCACTGTTCTGACAATTCTTATATTCTGGTCAAATGGCTCTGAGCACTATGGGACTCAACATCTGAGGTCATCAGTCCCCTAGAACTTAGAACTACTTAAACCTAACGACATCACACACATCCATGCCCGAGGCAAGATTCGATCCTGCGACCGTAGCTGATATTCTGTTCGAGAGTGAAATCAAAATACTGTATGTATATAGAAGGAAGTAGTTTCATCATCTTAAAGTGCGTTTCTGTAGTGAGTGAGATAGAAAACAGTGGATGTATGTCAGAGGTTCGAAATACATGCACTGCATTAGAGTATTAAGAGCATTGCACTCCACATGACTAATACACTACTGGCCATTAAAATTGCTACACAAGAAGAAATGCAGATGATAAGCGGGTATTCATTGGACAAATATATTATACTAGAACTGACATGTGATTACATTTCCACGCAATTTCGGTGCATAGATCCTCAGAAATCAGTACCCAGAACAACCACCTCTGGCCGTAATAACGGCCTTGATACGCCTGGGCATTGGGTCAAACAGAGCTTGGATGGCGTGTACAGGTACAGCTGCCCATGCAGCTTCAACACGACACCACAGTTCAAGAGTAGTGACTGGCGTATTGTGACGAGCCAGTTGCTCGGCCACAATTGACCAAACGTTTTCAATTGGTGAGAGATCTGGAGACCGTGCTGGCCAGGGCAACAGCCGAACATTTTCTGTATCCAGAAAGGCCCGTACAGGACCTGCAACATGCGGTCGTGCATTATCCTGCTGAAATGTAGGGTTTCGCAAGGATCGAATGAAGGGTAGAGCCACGGGTCGTAACACATCTGAAATGTAACGTCCATTGTCCAAAGCGCCGTCAATGCGAACAAGAGGTGACCGAGACGTGTAACCAACGGCACCCCATACCATCACACTGGGTGATACGCCAGTATGGTGATGACGAATACACGCTTCCAATGTGCGTTCACCGCGATATCGCCAAACACGGATCCGACCATCATGATGCTGTAAACAGAACCTGGATTCATCCGAAAAAATGACGTTTTGCCATTCGTGCAACTAGGTTTGTTGTTGAGTACGCCATCGCAGGCTCTCTGTCTGTGATGCAGCGTCAAGGGTAACCGCAGCCATGGTCTCCTAGCTGATAGTCCATGCTGCTGCAAACGTCGTCGAACTGTTCGTGCAGATGCTTGTTGTCTTGCAAACGTCCCCATCTGTTGACTCAGGGATCGAGACGTGGCTGCACGATCCGTTACAGCCATGCGGATAAGATGCCTGTCATCTCGACTGCTAGTGATACGAGGCCGTTGGGATCCAGCACGCCGTTCCGTATTACCCTCCCGAACCCACCAATTCCATATTTTGCTAACAGTCACTGGATCTCTACCAACGCGAGCAGCAATGTCGCGATACGATAAACGGCAATCGCGATAGGCTACAATCCTAGCTTTATCAAAGTCGGAAACTTGATAGTACGAATTATTCCTCCTTACACGCGGTATCACGACAACGTTTCACCAGGCAATGCCGGTCAACTGCTGTTTGTGTATGAGAAATCGGTTGGAAACTTTCCTCATATCAGCACGTTGTAGGTGTCGCCACCGGCGCCAACCTTGTGTGAATGCTCTGAAAAGCTATTCATTTGCATATCACAGCATCTTCTTCCTGTCGGTTAAATTTCGCGTCTGTAGCACGTCATCTTCGTGGAGCAGCAATTTTAATGGCCAGTAGTGTATTTTGGAAACTACGTGGGTTAAACACTTTAGCGTGTTTAAGTGCAGAACCATGTAGCCTTAGGAGGGCATGTGTTTAGTTCTACAATCATGTCTCTCTTGCTAGAACCTTCTTGGTACTGACCTCAGACACTAGAATGATACTTCAGAACTGATAAAACAGTTGATTTTTGTAAACTGCTTCAAACTCCGTCCATCTGGAGTTCCACCATGCATAAGCCAAATGTATCTTCTTAACCGTCCGTTATAACACCACAACACTCCCATATCTACTATACATCGATAAGAGTGCTAACCTCCTCGACATGCACGCATCTGGAGAGATTTTGTGCACCTGGATGGGTGCTGTGAGTAAGACTGGTGGGGAACAGTCTTTCCTGAACAGTAGTTAAGGACTCATCTCACTCTGTTCCTTCATGAAATGTGGAATGTAGTGGATATAGTGCCTTCTTATTTCTGGTCAGTTGCAGATTAAATTGACGACAGTGGTCTAGGGAGGGTTTGTCAAGGACAATGCAGGGAGATCTTTCAATATCCAACTTGATACTATGAATGAGAGAATACTCTGTGCCTCCAATGCACATAGGAAAAGACTGCCAATAGTAATCCTAAAATCCGCACTATGATTGGAATGCCAGAAATATGTAGACAACGTAACTGCATCTTTATAGTTGTCTGGTATATTTTGGTGTATATGTCCAAGAATTAGTCATGAATGGACGTACTGTGCAGTCATCTATCTACATTCGCAATCTAGTATATGGTACTTACAAAGTAGTGGAGGGGTGGTTTAGCGATGATACAGAAATTTGCAAGTAAGATGCCATGTCACTGGTTGCCGTTGAAATTACGGAAAAACTGTTAAAATTGCTAAAATTGATGACACTATTAACTCTTGTGCTTATTACAGTACATCACCCCATATCGATGGTGTCGTTTCGATCCCATCCTTCCACTGGTACGCTGTTGATTACCACGTAATGATTGATTGACACTAATTGTTTGAGCTGGGGATAGTCTTGGTCGGAGCAACACCTGGGGATGGCCAACACCGCAACAGTGGTCGCTTACATGGCTGAACTATGAGAAATCAATGCTCTTGGTCTCTTCAGAACGGAACACCAAGACATCTGCTACCCCATCACTGTGGAAGAGGAGATTAAATGTAGAGGTCATTGCCTTGGATACCTGTTTGGAAACACTCCACAGTGCCACAAACTCTTCCAATTTCCATATGTTGCGATATATTCCACATTTTTGTCAATAAGAAACACCACCTCTGTCTTTTATTTCAACCAACTTATGAGTTGTGAGAGAAGCATAGTTTACAGCATGCAATGTCCAGCTTTCTGTGATAGTCAATGGATCGAAGCATGTTAATGTCGGTTTAGCACCTGACACAGATCATGAAGTCGTGGTAGAAAAACAAAATGTGACGCTGTGTACACAGCTGTAGTCAAACAGTGCTTCCATGTGTTAAAGCAAAAAACAATGCATGAAATTGCTTATGAAACAACAACACAAGATGCCTTTCCTTGTGACTGATAGTCGATATGGTCTTCCTCCAATACAGGCGTCGAAATTTTACAGAGGTCTGTGGAGGCGACTTCGATCATTGGTCGCCTGCTTCCGTGGACTAGTACAAGTATATTTAAATGGGTTCACCACATATGGTCAATGTCAACATGCAGACAGTATTTGTTTCCCAATATATCAGAAGAGAGAGATGTGGTGAAGAGACCCGTTTCTTTTTTTTTTTTTTTTTTTTTTTTTCAATTGAGTTTCGATTCCCACCGAAGGGGGCGGGCTGGCAGCAGCTTAGTATGCCGCTCTTCAGCCTACAGAATTTGTTTTAAAAAGATGAAAATAATAAATAATAAAAACAGGCGATAAACTTGGAGACTTCAATGGTAACATGGCGGAAAAATCGTGGAACTTAAAAACATAGAACAAAGGGATGATGATGCTAATAAAATACATATGAAGCAGACAGGTAAAATAATAGACAGACAATTAAAGAACACGGCGACAGTCTGGTTTCTATTCGCAAGAGACATAAAATTCACACCCAGCGACAGCATGATTTCTGTTCGCAACACTTTGGAAAGACGAACAACACTGAACATTCATTTGAAACACTGCACTAGAAGGTTGGCAAAGATGACATACCACAACCAAGGGCAGGTGGGGGGAACCTGGACACATGATGGGAAATAAAAGGGGGAAAGGAGAGGAAAAACGAAGGGGGTGGGAAGGGGGGAAAGGAGACGATGGAGGACGAAGACCCATAAGAGGGGGGGGGGGGCGCTGGGCAGACGCGAAAGGGAGTGGGGAAAGGCAGAGGCGGGGAATACAAAAGGACTCGGGTGGGGGGGAGAAGGGAGGTAGCGAGAGGTTAGGCGGGGAGAAAACAGGATGGAAGGGGGGGAAAGGAGGGGCGGGGTGAGGATCAGAGTTTGTAGGAGGGATAAATGGAGGGAGCGAGAGCATTATCTGGGAGGGGGAGTTGACGGAAGCCACCTTGGGAAAGGAGATGAAGGGTGTAGAGATGGAGGGTAGGGGGGATACAACAGTGAGGGCATGGCAGAGGGTGGGGACAGGAGAGGAGAGGACCAACCAGGGGTTGAGGGGGATCAAGGCGGCAGGAGGTGTACAGTATGCGGATATGTTCGAGGAATAGGAGCAAATGGGGGAAAGGAATGAGCTCATAGAGGATCTGCGTGGGGGATGGGAGGCGTACACGGAAGCCGAGGCAAAGTGCATGATGCTCAAGGATCTGGAGGGACTTATAGAATTTGGGGGGTGGGGCAGATATCCAGGCAGGACTGGCATAACAGAGGAGGGGACAGATTAAGGATTTGTAGGTGTGGAGGTTGGTAGAGGGGTGCAACCCTAATGTCCGGCCAGAGAGGAGTTTGAGGAGTCGGAAGCGGTTGTGGGCTCTGGACTGGATGGAGCGGAGATGAGGGATCCAGGTGAGGTGACGGTCAATGGTGAGGCCAAGGTAGGTGAGGGTGGGGGAGAGGCTGACAGGACGGGCGCAGACAGTAAGGGAGAAATCCAGGAGCCGAAAGGAGCGAGTGGTACAACCTATGATGATTGCCTGGGTCTTGGAAGAATTGATTTTCAGGAACCACTGGTTACACCATGCAGCAAAAAGGTCAAGGTGATTCTGGAGAAGGCGTTGGGACCGTTGGAGGGTAGGAGGGAGGGCAAGGAATCCAATGTCTTTGGCTTACTGCAAGGGGTGTACTGGAGGGGGGGGGGGGGTTGGGGCATATCTACTGTGTACAGGAGGTAGAGGAGAGGGGAGAGGACAGAGCCCTGGGGCACACCTGCAGAGGGGTATAAGGTGTGGAAATTGTCATTATGCATGGTAACATAGGAGGGGCGGCGGGAGAGGAAGGAGGCCATCAGACGGATACAGGAAGGGCATAGGTTTGGAATTTAAACAGGAGACCGGGATGTCAGACACGGTCGAAGGCCTTTTCGAGGTCGAGGGAGACAAAAATGGCGGAGCGACGGAAGTTAAGCTGGAGGGAGAGGAGATGAGTGAGGCATAGGAGTTGGTCAACAGCAAAGAAGGAAGGTCGAAAGCGACACTGGGTGTTGGGGAGGAGGTGGTTTCGGTGGAGGTGATGATGGATGCGCCGGATAAGAATGGATTTCAAGAGCTTGCTGAACACCGATGTGAGACATACAGGACGATAGGAAGAGGCATCAGATGGAGGATTGTTGGGTTTGGAGAACATCAGGATACGGGAGGTTTTCCATAGGTTGGGGTAGAAGCCGGTAGCAAGGAAGAGATCTGATGCAGTCATGATATTTATAGCGAATTCCGCGCATGTGAATCGCCCTGGCGGTTTACGGCGAATGCGTAAGGAGGTGACATGCGCGAGGCAGCCAAGTTGTGTGTGCTGTCCTTAGTGGTGAAGTAACAACATTTAATCGCTGAGTATCGTCTGAGCATGTCGATTCCATTGTGACCGCATAATTTTAATAACTAGATTCCAGTTTTTATCCAGCTGAAAGCCGTTATCACGATTTATTAAGTTATCACGGATTTTTTAATTACAGAGTCCCAGGAGGTAGAAACCGGTGTTAAAATTTTGGTATTATTGTATTCCATTGAATGTCCCATGGAAATGCAATGTTCTGCTACTGCTGATTTTAAAGTTTGCCGCAGTGTCTTTTGAGTTCTACACAGCGTTCGTGGAGCATTCGTGTCGTCTGACTTATATACACTCCTGGATATTGAAATAAGAACACCGTGAATTCATTGTCCCAGGAAGGGGAAACTTTATTGACACATTCCTGGGGTCAGATACATCACATGATCACACTGACAGAACCACAGGCACATAGACACAGGCAACAGAGCATGCACAATGTCGGCACTAGTACAGTGTATATCCACCTTTCGCAGCAATGCAGGCTGCTATTCTCCCATGGATACGATCGTAGAGATGCTGGATGTAGTCCTGTGGAACGGCTTGCCATGCCATTTCCACCTGGCGCCTCAGTTGGACCAGCGTTCGTGCTGGACGTGCAGACCGCGTGAGACGACGCTTCATCCAGTCCCAAACATGCTCAATGGGGGACAGATCCGGAGATCTTGCTGGCCAGGGTAGTTGACTTACACCTTCTAGAGCACGTTGGGTGGCACGGGATACATGCGGACGTGCATTGTCCGGTTGGAACAGCAAGTTCCCTTGCCGGTCTAGGAATGGTAGAACGATGGGTTCGATGACGGTTTGGATGTACCGTGCACTATTCAGTGTCCCCTCGACGATCACCAGTGGTGTACGGCCAGTGTAGGAGATCGCTCCCCACACCATGATGCCGGGTGTTGGCCCTGTGTGCCTCGGTCGTATTCAGTCCTGATTGTGGCGCTCACCTGCACGGCGCCAAACACGCATACGACCATCATTGGCACCAAGGCAGAAGCGACTCTCATCGCTGAAGACGACACGTCTCCATTCGTCCCTCCATTCACGCCTGTCGCGACACCACTCGAGGCGGGCTGCACGATGTTGGGGCGTGAGCGGAAGACGGCCTAACGGTGTGCGGGACCGTAGCCCAGCTTCATGGAGACGGTTGCGAATGGTCCTCGCCGATACCCCAGGAGCAACAGTGTCCCTAATTTGCTGGGAAGTGGCGGTGCGGTCCCCTACGGCACTGCGTAGGATCCTACGGTCTTGGCGTGCATCCGTGCGTCGCTGCGGTCCGGTCCCAGGTCGACGGGCACGTGCACCTTCCGCCGACCACTGGCGACAACATCGATGTACTGTGGAGACCTCACGCCCCACGTGTTGAGCAATTCGGCGGTACGTCCACCCGGCCTCCCGCATGCCCACTATACGCCCTCGCTCAAAGTCCGTCAACTGCACATACGGTTCACGTCCACGCTGTCGCGGCATGCTACCAGTGTTAAAGACTGCGATGGAGCTCCGTATGCCACGGCAAACTGGCTGACACTGACGGCGGCGGTGCACAAATGCTGCGCAGCTAGCGCCATTCGACGGCCAACACCGCGGTTCCTGGTGTGTCCGCTGTGCCGTGCGTGTGATCATTGCTTGTACAGCCCTCTCGCAGTGTCCGGAGCAAGTATGGTGGGTCTGACACACCGGTGTCAATGTGTTCTTTTTTCCATTTCCAGGAGTGTATATGCAGAGCCACACTCACAGGGGATTTTATAAACACCCGCCTTCCTCAATTGCAGATCGTCTTTAACGGATCCGACTAAGGCCCTGCTCTTTGCTGGTGGACGGAAGTTGACATTAATATTATTCTTCCTAAGCAATCTGCCTATTTTAGAAGACAGGTTCCCAGCATATGGAAGGAACGCAGTCGATTTTTGGTCGTCATCAGTGTCCTCATTGCGTTGCTTCTTGTTATTATACTTGTGCATGGCCTTCCGTATTTGACGCGAAGTGTAGCCATTCTCTTTAAAAATCTATTCCAGATGCACTAATTCTTCGTGAAGGCTACCAGCATCAGATATTACATGCGCCCGATGAATTAAAGTGCTAAGAACACCGGCGGTTTTTGCGGGGTGATGGTAGCTGGACGCCTGAAGATATAGATTCGTATGTATGGGTTTTCTGTACACCGAATTTCCCAAAGACCCATCATTCTTACGGCGTACTAACACATCTAGAAAGGGTAAAGTCCCATCTTTCTCAATCTCCATAGTAACCTTGATGTTCTTATGTAAAGAGTTTAAATGACAAAAGAATGTTTCTAGTTCTTATCTGCCACGAGGCGATACAACGAAAGTATCATCTACGTAACGCCAGAAAACCGTAGGCTTTAAGACGGCCGACTCAAGGGCTTTCTCCTCAAAGTCCTCCATAAAAAGATTGGCCACCACAGGGGACAAGGGACTCCCCATGGCGGAACCGTCAGTTTATTCAAAAAATTCGTTATTAAATAAAAAATAAGTTGAGGAGAGAGTACGTTCAAACAAAGCCGTCAAATCATCACTGAACAAGTTACTAATAAGATGTAGCGAGTCAAATAAAGGCACTTTGGTAAAAGGTGAGACCACATCGAAGCTAACTAGTAAATTCGAGCTGCTCAACGTAACAGTCTTCAAACCGCATCAAGTCCCTTCAGTACTTCGTCTACTCACCTGAAGATGGCCGGACGTCTCTGGGCCGAAATATCGTGGCAGAATGTTGATGGGATCCGGTGGCAAACCCGAAAATTACTGGAAGAACATTAGCGAAGTTTTTATAGTTCATAGTTTTACTCCATTAGATGTTACAAAAAAATAACCTGGTTAGACACTGTAATGTCAAGGAAGACTCGGTCACCATTACACAGTCGTCACTTTAAAGGAGATTATGACACGTACAGAGTGATATTTATGCACCATCATTCGATATAGATGAATTATAGATGTTACGCTCCTGAATTTCGTTGTGCAGTCCGTATATAATCCGCATGGTTGTGAACTTCCTCCTGTATGTTAGTGCGCTACTTTTCTCGTTACAATAGCTCTCTTCCTGTCAGCCTTCTCAGTAATGGAACAATGCTGTCAGAACGTGATGGGATTTCGAGGGAATTAGCAGTCTGTAAGTCTGTAACTTGGCGGGGAACATCTCTTACTCGTCGAAATCAGGCGGATTCAAATGCTATATATCGAATAAGGGAAGATTCGTGAAAATACGACAGGTAAGTCATACTATGGCGAAAGGAGGGTTGAGAGATGAGCTCTTTACCGTTTCTTCTCAGTATTGCGGGCAAACATACACTACTTGCCATTAAAATTGCTACACCAAGAAGAAATGCAGATGATAAGCGGGTATTCATTGGACAAATATATTATACTAGAACTGACATGTGATTACATTTTCACGCAATTTCGGTGCATAGATTCTGAGAAATCAGTACCCAGAACAACCACCTCTGGCCGTAATAACGGCCTTGACACGCCTGGGTATTGAGTCAAACAGAGCTTTGATGGCGTGTACAGGTACCGCTGCCCATGCAGCTTCAACACGACACCACAGTTCATCAAGAGTAGTGACTAGCGTATTGTGACGAGCCAGTTCCTCGGCCACAATTGACCAGACGTTTTCAGTTGGTGAAAGATCTGGAGAATGTGCTGGCCAGGGCAACAGTCGAACATTTTCTGTATCCAGAAAGGCCCGTACAGGACCTGCAACATGCGGTCGTGCATTATCCTGCTGAAATGTAGGGTTTCGCAAGGATCGAATGAAGGGTAGAGCCACGGGTCCTAACACATCTGAAATGTAACGTCCACTGTTGAAGGTGCCGTCAATGCGAACAAGAGGTGACCGAGACGTGTAACCAATGGCAACCCATACCATCACGCCGGGTGATACGCCAGTATGGCGATGACGAACACACGCTTCCAATGTGCGTTCACCGCGATGTCGCCAAACACAGATGCGACCATCATGATGCTGTAAACAGAACCTGGATTCATCCGAAAAAATGACGTTTTGCCATTCGTGCACCCAGGTTCGTCTTTGAGTACACCATCGCAGGCTCTCCTGTCTGTGATGCAGCGTCAAGGGTAACCACAGTCATGGTATCCGAGCTGATAGTCCATGCTGCTGCAAACGTCGTCGATCTGTTCATGCAGATGCTTGTTGTCTAGCAAACGTCCCCATCTGTTAACTCAGGGATCGAGAGGTGGCTGCACGATCCGTTACAGCCATGTGGATAAGATGCCTGTCATCTCGACTGCTGGTGATACTAGGCCGTTGCGATCGAGCACGCCGTTCCGTATTACCCTCCTGAACCCACCGATTTCATATTCTGATAACAGTCATTGGATCTCGACCAACGCGAGTAGCAATGTGGCGATACGATAAACCGCAATCGCGATAGGCTACAATACGACCTTTATCAAAGTCGGAAACGTGATGGTACGCATTTCTCCTGCTTACACGAGGCATCACAACAACGTTGCACCAGTCAACGCCGGTCAACTGCTGTTTGTGTATGAGAAATCGGATGGAAACTTTCCTCATATCAGCACGTTGTATGTGTCACCACCGGCGCCAACCTTTTGTGAATGCTCTGAAAAGCTATTCATTTGCATATCACAGCATCTTCTTCCTGTCGGTTAAATTTCGCATCTGTAGCATGTCATCTTAGTGGTGTAGCAATTTTAATGGCCAGTAGTGTATACAACCTCTCACACACGACTCCCAATGTGACTGCAATGATAAAATTAGGGGCTAATACGAAGGTTTCTACAGAGAGGCAATTAGCAGCAGACGTTCTATCTTTTGTTTTCTCGATAAATAAGAGACACCATTCTTCCTTGAGTTTTGTGTGCCTATAAATGGATGGACCGACGTCTTAATAGATAGACTAAATTTACATTTGCATCTATGTCCTTAGTTCGCAAGCCGTCGTATGGTGTGTGGCGGATTGTACCCTGCACCAGTATTAGTCATTCCGTTTCCTAGGCCACTCTCAAATAGAGCGAGGGAAAAAGACTGCTTATAGGCCTCCCTATGAGCGCTAATTTCTCGTATCGTAACTTCGTGATCCTTACGTGAAATGTACGTTGGCGGCAGTAGAATCCTTCTGCCACCAGCTTCAAACGCCAGTTCTCAATACTGTTCCTAGAAAAGAACATCGTCTTCCCTCTAGGGATTCCCATTTGAGTTCTCGAAGCATCTGCCCACTAATTTGGCGGAAGCCAATAGGAACGCTTTGATAGGGCTGTATTCTGAGGGAAAACTGGATGTGCAGGCTCGTACACATTTGGGGTGTGGCGGTCAGTAGACAGGTATTTTGATATTACTTGCTGCGTCCGCCTTTCCAGGATATTTCGAAAACATGTCTCAGAAAGTTTCAGTTTGCAGGAAGGATAAGAGGAAGCACTTTGTTCAACACCCTGGCATTTCTCACAGCGACATTTAAGCGCCCAGTCCTTCTGAGAAATATAGGACAACTTCTGCGAGTCTAGAATCATTAACAGCTGTCCGGCATGGCAAGTGGTAGGTGGTCGGCCGGGAGCGGTACAACTCTGAAGTACGGGCGGAGGTTCGCGACCCGGTGGCAGCTGTTCACATGCAGTCCAGTGGCGGAGGCGTCGCGGGAGTAAAGGAGAGAGTGAAACATCCTACAACCCCTCATAGACTGAACAGATTAGTTCAGGAGCAGTATACCAGACTTCTAAGTGACTTACTCCCATCAGAGGAAGTGACTAACTAGCCTGTGGGAAGCTTAAAGAGACGTCATGGAAGCGTCTGTAATGGTTACCTGGGGAGTGTAATCCGACTGCAGGAGAAAATTACTCACCATGCAAAGGGACTATCATTATCACTTTAATTAATTAGCTCATCAATTTGATATCAATGACGTGCCACCGGTGGGTGGAAGAGACGGTGAGAGTACCACGGATGTGACTGAGAGTTGGAGCGGAAATCAGACGTTTTTTCGTTGCGGTGAGATCTTTTAATGCAATTTCAATCCCTCACCTACAGTAAGTAGAGACGATCATCGTAATAAAATCAACTATATTATAGAATTTATAAAGTGGGACGTAGTATAATCCTGATATTTACAACTCGTCTATGCTGTTGCCTTGAGAGACTTCGTATGCGACAAGACGTTTGTTTACTTTAAGAGAATTCAAAAATGAAGAGGCATCCTGTGACAGAGGTAGAGCATGCTCTTAGCACTCCGTCATATGCCAAAAATGAGTTTAACATTCTATCCCTGTGATACAGCACGTGGCAGACAAGAACAGATTTATCTACCTGACCAGAGAATTCCGCTGGATAGGTCAGGCGTCCACTATACGCAGGAGGCGGCTACACGGGTAGCAGGGGCTGTGTGGCGTGGACTGGGCGGCTTTTTAGGTTAGAGGGTCTCGGGAAAATACGAGAAGCGTTTCAGTCACAAAGGGCGCAGGCTGAACACGGGAAGAACGTAGATACAGGAACCATTGGTATAACAGTTGAAAATTGTCGTAGCTGTGTTAGGAAAGTATCAGAGCTCCAAGCGCTAGTAGAAAGCACTGATGCTCGAATCGTTATAGGCACTGAAAGCTGCCTAAAGCCGGGTATAAGTTCAGCCGAAATTTTTGCGAAGAACCTAACGGTGTTTCGAAACGATAGGCTAAACACGGTAGGCGGTGGCCGGAAGTGGAGGCTTATGGACGTTGTGGCTCACGGTTGTCCTGGCGGGCTGGCTCTTCAGGTACATAACATACCCAGTAGTTGGCGCTGGACTAAACTGGAAGTAATTGGAGGTGACTGGTCAGTTTTCTTTGACGTCTTAAGACACTGTGTTCAGGAAAGATAATCAGTACTACATTCATAAAAAAATATCGTACTATATATTTCCCATGTTTCTATTGGCTGGGATGCGACCTGCGACTCATAAATAGATATAAGTGTGTTCCATTCCCAAAAGATGTTCTACAGGAGTCCTGTATACAAGAGCAAAGTGTTACCGGTGCAGCCTCGAACACATGTGCACCCTGTTTATCGCCCACCACCTCGATCCTCCCCCCCACCCCACCCCCTCGTGTCTTCTGTCCTCCCTAGCTCCAGTCCGTTGCCGTGCCTTTACCCTTGTGTCCCACCCCCTTTCCATCTCCACACTCTCCACCTCCTTTCCCAATGCAACTTCCAGCACCTACCCCTCCCAGATGATGAGCTTTGCCCTGATATCTGCCCCTCCTATCAACTCTAACCCCCACCTTCCCCCTCCTCCTCAGGGCTCCCTCTCCCCTCCCCTTCTCTTCCCCTGAGCGGTTTTCCTCCCCCCTACAACCCCTCCCTTTCCTATGCCCCCTTCTATGTCTGCACTCCTTCCTGACTTGCCTTCCATCTCCTGCCCAGCCTGTCTCCTGCCTCTTGGTGCAACCCCCCCTCCCGATCCCCCCTTTTTTTCTTTTACTCCCTCCCCCTCCATCCCCCCTCAACCACTGCACCTTCCTCTCACCTCTTTTTCCCTCCTCTCAGGCCTCGGCAGGTCCCTCCCAGCAGTTTTTATTCTTCATGTGTGCTCCATGTTTTTTTTAAGTGTCTCTTGTTCTGTGTGTTTTTATACTGTGGCCCCCATTTAATTTCTGTGTGTGACTCCAGTGTGTTTTAAGTGCCCCACAAATCGCCAACTGTGTTCTTTTAACTTTATGTCAACTTTTTTAACTATCCCCCCCAATGAACGTCCCCGTGTCAGTGTATATTTTAACTTCCATTGTCTCCATTTACTATATTTTTATATATCCCTTTTTCCGCCCTTATTTTATGTATAGTTGCCTTTTTTTATTTTTTGTAATGTCACTCAGATGAAGAGTGGCGGACTGTGCTGCTGCCATTCCCCTGCCCCATGTGGGGCAGGAAAATGAAATCACAATTAACAAAAACAACAGGTGCAGTGGGACAGTGGGTTGCTATTCTAATATTATTATTATCCATCCTTATGTTCCTCCCAGCAGCAGCTATTCACTTGTAGATCAGAACCAGGCTACTCTCCTGTGATTTTGTGATAGCTTGCTGTCCTATCATTATTACTAATCCCTCGTATATGGGACTGTTGGCTGGATTGGCTGGAGCAGCTGGAACAACTCCCTAGTGCTAGACCAATAGCGAAAATATCCACTCCACATCCAGCAGTTACTGACATAACTAGACAGAGCTACTGTTTAGTGCTCGATCAATGGCAGCTCAAATTGTTTAAATAAACAATATTCCACATTTCATATGAAATAAAGACTGATATCTGTCCTATGTGGCAGCCCATCACAGACTGAGTCCTTTTCCCGCCAATTTCAAAATGGAGGATGGTGTGGGGGGGGGGAGGGTGAAGAGGGGAATGGGGGAGGTCCAATAGTGCCCTTTGGTGGTGGTGTTGTGAGCTAGGTCATTTGGTCTATGAACTTCAAAGTGAACATACAAAATTTGATATTCCTACCAATAAATTTAAATTTCCTGTCATTTTTTGAATTTTCCATCAAATTTCAATTTCCCAGCATTTTCAAGGGTGGAGAGTAGAGGGAGGGGGGGGGAATTGAGAGGGAGGTGGAGGGGGGAGGCGCATGGGACAGGGAGGTGAAAGGGTGGGGGAGGGGGGACGGGAAATGGAAAGGGGAGGGGAAGGGAAATGGAATTGGAAAGGGAAAGATAAAGGGGAAGGGGAAAGGAAAGAGACCCAGATTTTGACTGGTGAAAATGCATGAAATCATCAGGGAGTTGGGTAATTAATTCATTAATTATTTAATTTGCATTATTAATTTGATATCAAAAGTTTCCCAAAATATAGTTTGCTCCACCACTTGTAAATACCCTTATCCTTCCATATCATCATCGTATTTTCATCAGTTTTATGTATTCTGCATCAATTTTATAATTATACCAAGTTTGCCATAATTTCAACGCATTTCACGCAACTCTTCAAGGTCCAATCCAAACCACCACTCTCGATGAGTTGTCACATCAACAAAATGTCTCATGCATTGACCTCGTGACGCTATCAGCCGGTGACATTGCATCATGGTTCTCAAGTTCTGTATCACTGCCATAGCACCGCATTCATTACTCTGTGAGGGTCATATACGTGTGGACGCATCGTGAACCCTGCATACTGCCTACATCACATGACACACATACTGTTTCTTAGTGTAGGGAATAGCCATCAGCGGAGAGGAGTTTCAAAAACTACATTGCTTAGCCGAAACCCTTGACAAATTTGGTAAGATTTTAGTATGATTTGTCATCTCCTCCTACGGCGGATGGGAGTCACAGGGTATTCTCGCATGAATAAGGTAATGTCGGAGATTGAAAGAGCTCACTAAAACCTTTGATGATTACCATCCCAACTAACGAATCATATCCATAACAGCACTCCACGCTCTATTTCAAAACGAGCTGCCCCTTCCGTCTCCAGATTCCACCATAAGTGCTGTGTCATACACGATCTCTCTAGATGCATATGTGCTTAGGAGGTGAGTAATAGATATGAGCCTGATACACATGACAGTGTTGTTGTGATATAGCCGATGATGATGCTGATGATGATGATTATGAAGAAGAAGAAATGTGTGGTTTATACATAATAAAGCTACAGATGTAAGGAGTTTGAAACATTGTATGTAAGTCAGTTGTGTTATCAATTCTGTACTATTCTTGTAGTGTTTAAATTACATACCAAGAAAGTACTGGGAAGAGAGAAATGTTCGTAGAACATACACATACACTCCTAATGCTACACAGTTCTGCATGCTATAATATTAAAGCAGTGTGAATTCCGATACCAGTATATTAGTCATGTGGAATGAAACGATGTTAATACCCCAATGCTGGAAATGTATTTTCAGTACATGACGTACATTAACCCTGCGAGTTTCCTATCCCACTCACTATGATGAGCTACTTTAAGATATAAAACTACTACCTTCTACACAAAGAAAAAAAAATTGTTCTTCGTGAGACATGCACTATATAGCGTACCAGAGGTTTATAATGCCCACTGTTCACATCCAATTACCGTCAAGAAATTATTCTATGCTCTCATCAGTCCTATAAAATGATAGTCAGCAACGGAAAATATATGAAGCAACATCTTATGAGGAAATAGGCAAACATCTAGCAGCGACATGTGAAATTACATGCCATGCTGCACTAACTCAGTGAACAAAACACAGTCTGTTCCACAGACAACATCTGTCAAGAAAATGTATGCACAGGGATTACAGTACCTCACAAACCCCTGTCACTGACTTAGAATCACTGCAGTAATTAAACTGAAGACTCGATGTGTAAGATGCGGCAGGGAAATGGAGTACTTTGCATACATCTTCGTTTATCTAGAGGAGTTTGTCGAAATAGGTTTTCCATCAGTCTGGTGGACATGATTCATCAAACACGCGTTGGAAGTCCTCTCCTGACTGTGATACGAAAGGGTTTGCTGTTAACGACAGCAGATAGATAGCGCTCTAAGTCACACATATAACATGCAATTGTATATGAATCGAATACAGGTTATACCACATAACTGATACACGTTAAGAAAACAATGCAAAAAATGGTTAAATGTGTGATAAATGACCTGCCGCAATAAATAGCCCTCTCTAGACTGCATCATCAGTCTACTATTAAATCATATCTTGTTTCAGCCCCTCTCAACCGATTACTCTATCCACTTTCTATCATCATCTAACGCAAATCCACGTCAATCTAGAGGCAGATGATTCTCTTTTCCAAGAAAGCATCAAAGACAACAGTCAACCTGTATATATCCCTATTACCTCAATAAGCATGAAGTAGAATGTTATTAAAAACCATGCAGCAACTGTTCTGTAAGGTTTTTGTTAGCTGATACCACATGGTTGTCATTGGTAGAGAGTAAAGAGAAGTACATTGTAAATGCTGTTTGTTATAGTTTAAAACACATAAGCAGTCTTGCACAGGGTCAAACATGCGATCCATTCTGCAGTTATACAGGGTGTTACAAAAAGGTACGGCCAAACTTTCAGGAAACATTCCTCACACACAAAGAAAAGAAAGAAAATATGTTATGTGGACATGTGTCCGAAAACGCTTACTTTCCATGTTTGAGATCATTTTATTACTTCTCTTCAAATCACATTAATCATGGAATGGAAACACACAGCAACAGAACATTTGCACTGAAATGAGGATTGACACATTGTTGGATGAACCATTCGCAGAAGTGTACCCGTGGAGGCCAGTCAGCTGCTGATAGTGCCTGCACACGCTGTACATGGTACGGAAACAACTGGTTCTCCAGTAGCACTCTCCATACAGTGACGTGGTCAACGTTACCTTGTACAGCAACAATTTCTCTGACGCTGACATTAGGGTTATCGTCAACTGCACGAAGAATTGCCTCGTCCATTGCAGGTGTCCTCGTCGTTCTAGGTCTTCCCCAGTCGCGAGTCATAGGCTAGAATGTTCCGTGCTCCCTAAGACGCCGATCAATTGCTTCGAACGTCTTCCTGTCGGGACACCCTCGTTCTGGAAATCTGTCTCGATACAAACGTACCGCGCCACGGCTATTGCCCCGTGCTAATCCATACATCAAATGGGCGTCTGCCAACTCCGCATTTGTAAACATTGCACTGACTGCAAAATCACGTTAGTGATGAACACTAACCTGTTGATGCTACGTACTGATGTGCTTGATGCTAGTACTGTAGAGCAATGAGTCGCATGTCAACACAAGCACCGAAGTCAACATTACCTTCCTTCAATTGGGCCAACTGGCGGTGAACCGCGGAAGTACAGTACATACTGACGAAACTAAAATGAGCTCTAACATGGAAATTAAGCGTTTCCGGACACATGTCCACATAACATCTTTTCTTTATTTGTGTGTGAGGAATGTTTCCTGACAGTTTGGCCGTACCTTTTTGTAACACCTTGTATATTGCAGTCCCCAAGTTGGTAATACAATTCTCTTTAGCTAAGGACACTTTAGAAAAATATATATTTTATGTCATTCTAAAATTGATCAAAATTATGTTATTTCTAGCCGAAATGGCAACATATCGCACAATCTGTTCACTCAAGCGGTACTCAATTATTAAAACGGAACGACATGTATGTGTGGAGAGGGGGAGGGGGGGGGTGAAGAGCGGAAGGGTTATGTGATGTTCGTTTCTAAAAGATTTTATCAGCTGGCTGCAAAAAATTTACTTCCTGTATGTTCAAATTAAGCAAACGTGCACGAGAAAACCCTAAGGCTGCCTGTTGTAAGAACATGGCACAAATGGTATTGATTTGTTTAAAATGACTGAAATTTTATCTGACCCGCATGTTATCACGTCGCTTCCGGGATATGACCTTGTATTAGAAGAGTGGGCTGTTTTTTGATAGCAAAGAGGGAATACATTATATTAGAATTTTCATTCGTTTAGCAATACAATGCTGCCAAACCATTCTCTGAACCAGCTTCGCCAAAATGGCGTTACATTTGTCTAGTCTATTGCCTGTCAATGAGCTTCTCAGTTCCTCAAGCAGTGTTTGCGCTGTGCTCCCTGTTTGGCTTCTTTTACGCCGGGTAAAGTTTTTTTAATCCTGGCCTGCGGCACTGGTGTGGTCATAGCTCATCAGAACCCAGATGACACTGAACAGCCCACCACTTCTGTGGCACAATGCAATTATTCACAGGTGGAAAAGGAGGCACTGTCTATCATTTTCGGAATTATAAGGTTTCCCATCCTCTTGTATGAGGCAAAGTCCTACTCATCAATGACAATAAGCGACTGGTCTCCTTATTCAGCCCTCGTTCCCAGCTGCCAAATAGAACTGTCCACCGATTGCCGAGGTGGCTGCTAGCTCTTCCTCAGTAATTATTTTTATGACATTCAATACCAATCCACCACCCAGCATGCGAATGTGGATACACCTTCACAGTTGTCAGTGGGATCGAATCTAGAGTTCAACTGACAGGAGTCAGTTGGACGATGTCTTGCGGCAGACGTTATTGGATTTTCCTTTGACAGTGCAGGAGGTCACAACCGCCACAGTTGTCGATTTGCTTTTCCACAAAATTGTTTCAGCTGTCCAAGTGGGGTGACCAGAACGTGTTCTTTCGGGAGTTGATTCAGCGTAGCGTACGTTCTTTCTCCTATATGATCGACTCAGCGTTGTTGAGAAGGTCCTTGTGTTAACCATGGAGGAGCAAAGTCGTCGAGTGGTCGTCCCTCCGACACTGAGCCCTAACATAGTCTAGCTGCTGCATGCCTTCACTGGGCTATGATGCATACGAAGGCTTTGGCATGTTGTCATGTCTATTGGCCAATAATCAGTCACTACACTGAACACCTTGTGTGAGCTTGTGTGGCCTGTTCACGAAACTAGGCTCTGGTGTCATATCAGTTTTCTCCTTGGACGGTCCTGAAGTATCCTTGGGACAGAGTGCACATCGATATTGTAAACCCATTTGTGGAAAGCATGTGCTTATTGGTTGTTGATACATTGTTAAATGTGCCGTATGTCACCAAACTGTATTCCATAATGTCGACAGCAATTGTTCACATGTTGTCAGTAATTTTTGCTATCGAGGGGACCCCTGGACTCCCATATCCAATAACAGTCAGCAGTTTGTGTTGTGAGAGTTTGAAGACTTTCGCAGTGCAATGGTATCCAGCATCTGATTACTAGCCCACTAAACGCAGCATCTAACTCATAGGTGGAGCGTTTCATGTGTATAT
The DNA here is from genome assembly GCF_023864275.1 of Schistocerca cancellata. Lineage (NCBI taxonomy): Eukaryota > Metazoa > Arthropoda > Insecta > Orthoptera > Acrididae > Schistocerca > Schistocerca cancellata. Next base: position 441,663,298 of record NC_064629.1, on the reverse strand, counting down.
TCAAGACCCCAGTGAAGAAGTCTGTGTCTGCCTTGTCCCGAAACAATTCACTGTCATATTTTCTGGATATGTATCAGACGATGCTGGTTAACGGACGTAGTACAACAGGACGTCTGCATGGGCACCAGCTGCGTGGTCTTTTGGATTTGTTGCACTCTGAGCTGAATGCCCCAGACAATCGCAGCACAGTGTGTTTTCCTCATGAAGTTGCTGTTTGGGTCCAGTCTTTCAACCAGCGAGTAGCTGTCAGGTTTAGTGGTGGGCGACTAAGGTCAGCAGTTGTTCGGTTAGTCTGGAGCCGCTGATTCGTCGTTCCAGTCAGTTGTAGCCATGACCTGTTGAACTTTAAATGTTGCCATCTCGCAGGTCAGCTGGACGACGAGATTGGTCACGGCTTTATTCTGAATGGGGAGGCGGCGATTCCCAATTCTAACAGCATGCTCACCCGCTGCTGCCTGCACCACATCATCTGCCATCCTACATTCGATCGTGCAATAGGTTGAAAATAGGGTTAGCTCGTGTGCCTACTGCTGCAGAGCCTATAGAATATGAGCTGTTGCCCTCTTCTACCTGATCGCCAGTGGCAAAGTCCTCGCCCCCGCCCATGTCAGTGGACGAACTGTTACCCCAGCCACTGCAGTTTTCCAACCCTCTGATGGAGCAAGCTCCTTCGGGTTTGAAACTTCCTGCCAGATTAAAACTGTGTGCTGGACCAGGACTCGAGCTCGGGACCTTTGCCTTTCGCGGGCAAGTGCTCTACCATCTGAGCTACCCAAGCACGACTCACATCCCAACCTCACAGCTTTACTTCTGCCAGTACCTCGTCTCCTACCTTCCAGACTAAAGCCGTGAGGTTGGGGCGTGAGTCGTGCTTGGGTAGCTCAGATGGTAGAGCACTTGCCCGCGAAAGACAAAGGTCCCGAGTTCGAGTCTCGATCCGGCACACAGTTTTAATATACCAGGAAGTTTCATATCAGCGCACACTCCGCTGCAGAGTGAAAATCTCATTCTCCTTCGGGCTGAGGGTCGTGCGGTAGCGTTCTCGCTTCCCACGCCCGGGTTCCCGGGTTCGATTCCCGGCGGGGTCAGGGATTTTCTCTGCCTCGTGATGACTGGGTGTTGTGTGATGTCCTTAGGTTAGTTAGGTTTAAGTAGTTCTAAGTTCTAGGGGACTGATGACCATAGATGTTAAGTCCCATAGTGCTCAGAGCCATTTGAGCCTTCGTGTTGCCTCCTTCGACGATCAATCTGCTGCCAAGGAATTTTGCGCCCTCTCCAGTCTTGCGCCAGGTGTCATGGCACAAACTGGGCCGGTTTTGGCCCTACATGGCTTCTTCAGGGGGGGTAAGGATTTAGTATTCCTGTCAACAGACATCAAGATTTATGAAGAGGAGCTGGTGTGGCTATCACAGTGAAATAGTACATGACGCTGTCTTGGAGGGCACGTGCGAAGCCTAGTTTGGGCAGAGCGACTGACGTAGATATTTACCTGCTAGCGGCAATAGGCCTAGTCCAGCAATTCTAATGTTGATTTCAACGTCCACAGACAACCATCCACCTTGCGCATTGTTCTGTTTCAATATGCTCTGTTGTCAGCTGGCTGCAATGGCAGCGTGTTGTGTTTTCCTCTATATTCGCTCTCCGCGTGGTGTTCGGACTCTGTATTCCACTATAGTGTGCTCCCTGCCGCCGTTGGATAAGCAGCTGCAGCAACAAGTCGTATACTCCTAGCTCACTCATTTGTTACATAGTTTAATTCTAAATTTCTTTGCGTGTTTTTGGTACTTGCATTGTTTAATTCATAAATTTCGGGCGTATTATAGTATTTGAGAGTTGTAGCATCGCGTTTTAGTACCCGAATAGTGTAAAATCGCGTAGTCTCCTTCCGCCGCCGAACAGTGTGTCAGCAGTGCGCAAGTAGCAGCATTACTGCATTTACTAGGCAATCTTGTATTTTAATAACCGTTTAAATTTTGTGTCGATTTGTTTGCGCTCTCTGTAGATTAGTTCAGACGTTCTTTGCACAACAGTTTTTAGCATGGATAGGGACTGCAACTGCTGTGTTCGGATGCAGGCTGAGTTGGCATCCCTTCGCTCCCAGCTTCAGGCAGTGTTGGCTTCGGTCACACAGCTTGAGGCTGTTGCCAATGGGCATCACTGTGGGGGTCCGGATGGGGGTTTGTCGGAGACGGCCAGCTCGTCCCACGCATCCCCCGATCGGACTGTGGTTGCCCGGGATACTGCCCGCATTGAGGCTGATCCCTCACCTGTGGTAGAGTGGGAGGTCGTCTCAAGGTGTGGCAGGGGGCGAAAGACATTCCGGAGGGCTGAACGGAAGGCCTCTCCAGTTTGTCTGACGAACCAGTTTCAGGCTCTGTCTCAGGCTGATACTGATCTTCGGCCTGACATGGCTGCTTGTCCTGTTCCAGAGGTTGCCCCTCAGTCTGCAAGATCCGGGCGGTCGCAGAGGGTGGGCTTACTGGTAGTTGGGAGCTCCAACGTCAGGCGCGTAATGGGGCCCCTTAGGGATATGGCAGCAAGAGAGGGGAAGAAAACCAATGTGCACTCCGTGTGCATACCGGGGGGAGTCATTCCAGATGTGGAAAGGGTCCTTCCGGATGCCATGAAGGGTACAGGGTGCACCCATCTGCAGGTGGTCGCTCATGTCGGCACCAATGATGTATGTCGCTATGGATCGGAGGAAATCCTCTCTGGCTTCCGGAGGCTATCTGATTTGGTGAAGACTGCCAGTCTCGCTAGAGGGATGAAAGCAGAGCTCACCATCTGCAGCATCGTCGACAGGACAGACTGCGGACCTTTGGTACAGAGCCGAGTGGAGGGTCTGAATCAGAGGCTGAGACGGTTCTGCGACCGTGTGGGCTGCAGATTCCTCGACTTGCGCCATAGGGTGGTGGGGTTTCGGGTTCCGCCGGATAGGTCAGGAGTCCACTACACGCAACAAGCGGCTACACGTTTAGCAGGGGTTGTGTGGCGTGGGCTGGGCGGTTTTTTAGGTTAGATGGCCTTGGGCAAGTACGGAAAGGGCAACAGCCTCAACGGGTGCGGGGCAAAGTCAGGACATGCGGGGACCAAGCAGAAATCGGTATTGTAATTGTAAACTGTCGAAGCTGCGTTGGTAAAGTACCGGAACTTCAAGCGCTGATAGAAAGCACCGAAGCTGAAATCGTTATAGGTACAGAAAGCTGGCTGAAGCCAGAGATAAATTCTGCCGAAATTTTTACAAAGGTACAGAAGGTGTTTAGAAAGGATAGGTTGCATGCAACCGGTGGTGGAGTGTTCATCGCTGTTAGTAGTAGTTTATCCTGTAGTGAAGTAGAAGTGGATAGTTCCTGTGAATTATTATGGGTGGAGGTTACACTCAACAACCGAGCTAGGTTAATAATTGGCTCCTTTTACCGACCTCCAGACTCAGCAGCATTAGTGGCAGAACAACTGAGAGAAAATTTGGAATACATTTCACATAAATTTTCTCAGCATGTTATAGTCTTAGGTGGAGATTTCAATTTACCAGATATAGACTGGGACACTCAGATGTTTAGGACGGGTGGTAGGGACAGAGCATCGAGTGACATTATACTGAGTGCACTATCCGAAAATTACCTCGAGCAATTAAACAGAGAACCGACTCGTGGAGATAACATCTTGGACATACTGATAACAAACAGACCCGAACTTTTCGACTCTGTATGTGCCGAACAGGGAATCAGTGATCACAAGGCCGTAGCAGCATCCCTGAATATGGAAGTTAATAGGAATATAAAAAAAGGGAGGAAGGTTTATCTGTTTAGCAAGAGTAATAGAAGGCAGATTTCAGGCTACCTAACAGATCAAAACGAAAATTTCTGTTCCGACACTGACAATGTTGAGTGTTTATGGAAAAAGTTCAAGGCAATCGTAAAATGCGTTTTAGACAGGTACGTGCCGAGTAAAACTGTGAGGGACGGGAAAAACCCACAGTGGTACAACAACAAAGTTAGGAAACTACTGCGAAAGCAAAGAGAGCTTCACTCCAAGTTTAAACGCAGCCAAAACCTCTCAGACAAACAGAAGCTAAGCGATGTCAAAGTTAGCGTAAGGAGGGCTATGCGTGAAGCGTTCAGTGAATTCGAAAGTAAAATTCTATGTACCGACTTGACAGAAAATCCTAGGAAGTTCTGGTCTTACGTTAAATCAGTAAGTGGATCGAAACAGCATATCCAGACACTCCGGGATGATGAAGGCATTGAAACAGAGGATGACATGCGTAAAGCTGAAATACTAAACACCTTTTTCCAAAGCTGTTTCACAGAGGAAGACCGCACTGCAGTTCCTTCTCTAAATCCTCGCACAAACGAAAAAATGGCTGACATCAAAATAAGTGTCCAAGGAAAAGAAAAGCAACTGGAATCACTCAACAGAGGAAAGTCCACTGGACCTGACGGGATACCAATTCGATTCTACACAGAGTACGCTAAAGAACTTGCCCCCCTTCTAACAGCCGTGTACCGCAAGTTTCTAGAGGAACGGAAGGTTCCAAATGATTGGAAAAGAGCACAGGTAGTCCCAGTCTTCAAGAAGGGTCGTCGAGCAGATGCGCAAGACTATAGACCTATATCTCTGACGTCGATCTGTTGTAGAATTTTAGAACATGTTTTTTGCTCGAGTATCATGTCGTTTTTGGAAACCCAGAATCTACTATGTAGGAATCAACATGGATTCCGGAAACAGTGATCGTGTGAGACCCAACTCGCTTTATTTGTTCATGAGATCCAGAAAATATTAGATACAGGCTCCCAGGTAGATGCTATTTTCCTTGACTTCCGGAAGGCGTTCGATACAGTTCCGCACTGTCGCCTGATAAACAAAGTAAGAGCTGTGTGGCTGGATTGAAGAGTTTTTAGCAAACAGAACACAGCATGTTGTTATCAATGGAGAGACGTCTACAGACGTTAAAGTAACCTCTGGCGTGCCACAGGGGAGTGTTATGGGACCATTGCTTTTCACAATATATATAAATGACCTAGTAGATAGTGTCGGAAGTTCCATGCGGCTTTTCGCGGATGATGCTGTAGTATACAGAGAAGTTGCAGCATTAGAAAATTGTAGCAAAATGCAGGAAGATCTGCAGCGGATAGGCACTTGGTGCAGGGAGTGGCAACTGACCCTTAACATAGACAAATGTAATGTATTGCGAATACATAGAAAGAAGGGTCCTTTACTGTATGATTATATGATAGCAGAACAAACACTGGTAGAAGTTACTTCTGTAAAATATCTGGGAGTATGCATGCGGAACGGTTTGAAGTGGAATGAACATATAAAATTAATTGTTGGTAAGGCAGGTACCAGGTTGAGATTCATTGGGAGAGTCCTTAGAAAATGTAGTCCATCAACAGAGGAGGTGGCTTACAAAACACTCGTTCGACCTATACTTGAGTATTGCTCATCAGTGTGGGATCCGTACCAGATCGGATTGACGGAGGAGATAGAGAAGATCCAAAGAAGAGCGGCGCGTTTCGTCACAGGGTTATTTGGTAACCGTGATAGCGTTACGGAGATGTTTAACAAACTCAAGTGGCAGACTCTGCAAGAGAGGCACTCTGCATCGCGGTGTAGCTTGCTCGCCAGGTTTCGAGAGGGTGCGTTTCTGGATGAGGCATCGAATATATTGCTTCCCCATGCTTATACCTCCCGAGTAGATCACGAATGTAAAATTAGAGAGATTAGAGCGCGCACGGAGGCTTTCAGACAGTCGTTCTTCCCGCGAACCATACGCGACTGGAACAGGAAAGGGGGGTAATGACAGTGGCACGTAAAGTGCCCTCCGCCACACACCGTTGGGTGGCTTGCGGAGTATAAATGTAGATGTAGATATAGATTGAATTGTGTGTTGAAATTCATTCCGTCTCCCAGGTTTCAGCGCCCTGGTGTGTAGTCGACCCACCGTTGGTTAGTATACAGGGTGAGTCACTAACTATTGCCACCAATAATAACTCCGAAAGTATGATAGTAGCTGAAAAGTTTGTGGGACAAAAGTTGCATGGGATAACGGGGGCCATAATATGATGGTTTTTTGTTGCTAGGTGGGGTCGCTTTAGGTATATGAAGGTCAAAATTGTAGTTTTTTTATGGGATACTATAGTTTGGTACTTATTTTGCGATAGCGGCTATTGAGACGAATCCAATGATGTGTAACAATAGTGTCTTTGAACGTCAACGAAGATCACAAAGGTGGCATGAACGTCTATTTACAGAAGGTGTTCGTTAAACACTGGACTCGCATTCGGGAGGACAACGGTTCAAACCCGCGTCCGGCCATCCTGATTTAGGTTTTCCGTGATTTCCCTAAATCGCTCCAGGCAAATGCCGGGATGGTTCCTTTCAAAGAGCACGGCCGATTTCCTTCCCCGTCCTTCCCTAATCCGATGAGACCGATGACCTCGCTGTCTGGTCTCCTTCCCCAGACACAACAACAACAACAGAAGGTGTTCGAAATGATGACCATTGGTATCAATGCAGTGCTGCAATCTTCTTATCATGGATTGAGTTGTATTCCCTATCACATCGGCACTTATCGAAGCACATGCTCTGACAATTCTCTCTCGCACATCTTCAGGTGTAGTTGGAACATCTTCATAAACAATATCTTTTACGAATCCCCACAAGAAAAAATCCAGAGGCGTCAAGTCTGGCGAACGAGCCGGCCACGAGACACCTCCTCCGCACCCAGTCCAACGATTTGGGAACTGTCTCAGCAACTCATTTCTAGCCATCAGCGAAAAATGTGCCGGACACCCATCGTGTTGATGCCACATCCTGTTCCTTGTTCCTAAAGGTATTTCTTCCAGTAACAGACCTAATGTTTCTTGCAGTAATGTGGTGTACTTCCTACCATTAAGATTTCCTTCGATAAAACAGGGGCCTATAATGCTGTCCTCCAGAATCCCACACCATACATTCACCGACCACGGTTTTTGGTGTGCAACCTGCCGCAACCAACACGGATTTTCAGTTGCCCAAAAATGCATGTTGTGCAAATTAAAATTTCCATGATTTGTAAACGTAGCCTCGTCAGCAAACAAAAACAAATTAATAAATGTGTCATCCCTCTGAATCTGAAGTTGAACCCATCGGCAGAACTCTGTGCGACGCATAAAATCTGTGCCAGTTAATTCTTGGTGGAGACTGATATGCTAAGGATGATATTTATGGCGATGCAGAACACGAACAACACTACTCTGGCTCATGCCAGGTTCCCTTGTGATTTGACAGAAGAATCTCGAACCACAGTGGCAAGAGTATAAATTTTCGTTTCCTCTTTAGTAACTTTCCTTTGCCGGATATGTTTCCAATACGTTAAAGATCCAGTTGTTCTCAGTTTATCATACACATATTTAAATGTACAACGTGTAGGGTGAGTACGTTGAGGATATCCTTCTGCGTATAAGTCTCTAGCTCTCACTGAATTTCGTTGGCATTCTCCGTAAATGAGAAGCATATCGACTTGTTCTTCGAAGGAATAAATCGTCCACATTCGCTTCATTCGACGATACTAGACTTACCTTTCCTATTAGTGTTGTATTGCGAAACGGTCAACTGGTGTTTACCTTTCAATGGTTCGTTAGAAAATGGTTCAAATGGCTCTGAGCACTATGGAACTTAACTTCTGAGGTCATCAGTTCCCTAGAACTTAGAACTACTTAAACCTAACTAACCTAAGGACATCACACACATCCATGCCCGATGCAGGATTCGAACCTGCGACCATAGCGGTCGCGCGGTTCCAGACTGTAGCGCCTAGAACCGCTCGGCCACCCTGCCCGGCAATGGTATGTTAGATGGATACGCCATATTCGGCGAATATTTAGTATTTGCACGATATACGAGAGAGAATTGTCAGAGCATGTGCTTCGATAAGTGCCGAAGTGATAAGGAATACCACTCAATTCGTGATAAGGAGATTTCTGCACTGATTGATACCAATGGTCATCACTTCGAACACCTTCTGTAAATGGACGTTCATGCCACCTTTTTGACCTTCGTTGACCGTCAAAGACCTTACTGTTACACATCACTGGATTCGTCTCGATAGCAGCTATCAGAAAATAAGTACCAAATCACAGTATCCCATTTAAAAAAAAAAAGAAAAAAGTTGCCCTTCATATCTCTGACACGACGCCACCTAGCAACAAAAAACCAACGTCATATTATGGCCCCCGTTGTCCCATGCAACATTTGTCCCACAAACGTTTCAGCTACTATCATACTTTCGGAGTTATTCTAGGTGGCAATAGTTAGTGACTCACCCTGTAGATAATTTGTGCCGACAATGACTACCCTGCAGTGATGTCATGTCTGCGTCGAACTAAAACCAGGAATGCAAAACTATATCAAAGAGTAAAGTAATATCTACCACATAATTACTAAAGATTCAAAATTTGGTAATGATGAACAGACCTGCAAATGAAGACACAGCTCACATGGAACATCATCAGGTCTGAAACAGGCACGCAGCCAGTGGCAAAAAATATTAGCTTAAACAGGAATATGGACAAGAATCTGATACCACTTCAGTAGCCAATAGTTTTAATGAGTACTTTAGAAAAATTGCAAATGATATTATTCGAAATCGCTTTCAAACTCTTCGTATGCAGCACAGTGAAATCTACAAACCTCCCAATGAAATATATGTCTCAGACATATCGTACAGAGTGACCTCATTAACATCTACATCATTAAGTTGAAGTTCACACTTAAGTGCGTGGCAGAGGATTCTTCAAACTACCTTCATACTCTTTCTTTGCCATCTCAGTCTCTAACAGCGCATGAGAAAATTAATACTTAAATTTTTCTGTCCGAGTACTAACTTCTCTTATTTCATTTCGATGTTTATTTCTCCCTGTGCAGGGTGGCAACAATAAAATATTTTGGCATTCAGAGAAGAAAGTTTGCGATTGAAATTTCGTGAACAGATCTCGCCACAACGAAAAACGCCTTTGTTTTAATGGCTGTTACCCCAACTTGCACATCATCTGTGTGACACTTTCTCCTCCATTTCGCGATAATACAAAAAGAGCTGCCCTTCTTTGGACTTTTTAGATGTCTTTCGTCAGTCCTATCTGGTAAGGGTCCCACACAGCACAGCAATAGTCTAGCAGAAGACGGACAAGAATAGCGTAGGCTGTCTCCTTCAATAAACCAGTTGCTTATAAAGCGCCGTTTTTATTTTCCGTTACACACAACATTAAATATGTGATCGTTCCTGTTTGAGTTGTTGTTAATTGTAATTCCTAGGCATTTAGTTGAACCGAAAACCTTTAAATTTATGTGCTTTGTCATGTAACCGAAATTTAACGGTCTTCTTTTTGACGAATGTGGGTGATCTCACACTTTTCCTTATTCATAGACAATTGCCACTTTTCGCACCATAGAGATATTTTATCTAAACCACCTTAATCAGTTGCACCTTTTCGCACCGTGCAGATATTTTATGTAAACCATCTTGATCGTCTGATGACATTACTATACTGTAAATGACAGCATCGTCTACAAACAGTCTGAGAGGGTTTGTCAGATTGTCTCCTAAATGTTTTAGATAGATTACGAACGGCAGAGGGTCTTATCACTTCGCTGGGTAACGCCGGATAGCACTTCTGTTTTATCGATGATTTTCCGTCGATTACTACACAACTGGACATACACTCCATACGCACATTTAATTAGAAGTCTATTTGAAGGAACGGTGTCAAAAGCCTTCTGGAAATCTAGAAATATGGAATCAAGTTGAGATCCCCTGTCGATAGCACTCATTACTTCGTACGAATAAAGAGCTAGTTATGTTTCACAAGAAATATATTTTCTGAATCCGTGTTGACTGTGTGTCACTAGACTGTTTTCTTCAAAGTTATTCATAATGTTCGAACGCTGTAGCCATATTTTCCAAAATCCTGCTGCAAATCGACGCCAGTGATATGGGTCTGTAATTCATTGGATTACTCCTACTCCTGTTCCTGAGTATTGGTGTGATTTGTGCAACTTTCCAGTCTTTTAGTACGGATCTTTCGTCGAGAGAGCGGTTGTATCAGTGCTAACTATGGGGCAACTGTATCAGCATACTCTGACAGGAGCCTAACTGGTATACTATCTGGACTGGAAGACTTGCATTTATTAAGTGCTGTAAACTGCTCCCCTACACCGAGGATATCCACGTCCAAGCTACTCGTGTTGGCAGCTGTCATTTATTCGAATTCGGGAATATTTACTTCGTCTTCTTTGGTGAATCAATTTCTGAAAACTAAGTTTAACAACTCCGCTTTATGGCCAATTGTGCAATCTCGGGCTAAATCGAGGGATAGCTAACCGAGGATTATGCTAACCGCGGGTTAACTTCGAGCACATGCTGTATGACACCATTTTATTCCCTGGTTAGTTATTCCTGGAATAGAGTTCCTGTTCAGTTAAGTTGGCAACAGCTTAAGAGCTTACTGGATGTTTTCGCGTGCATCGTTTCATACGCACTTTAGTCGTCGTCAGCAAAAATAGTGTGTCTAACGCGAGCGGTAAGCGTTCCAGATCGCAAAATTGTTCGTTTAATGATATTTTGAGACTGGTAGATCCTGTAAACGATTTCAAGAGCGTAGTAGAAATCAAGAAAACCTCTAAGGTCTCATTCAATGAAAACATTAGTGCAAAACCTTTAACTAAGTTTGTAGGGTACTTGCATGTATAATGGTATAACGATCTATCCTAAAATTAGTTAAAGGATCAGGTGTTTGTTATTTGATCAGTAAAAGATCTTTCTAGATTTCAGAATAAAGTTTGGGAAAAATAGCAACAAATTTCCATTCATAAACAACTTCACACAGATAGACAGAGCAACTACAACAGACGTACGATTTTTTCCCAAGAAAGAAACACATAAATATTATGCATGGAAAAGGTAGCAGAGGCTACAGATAGGTGGTGCCACATACGTGTAATGTAAGATCCAAGTTGAGTACAATGAAATTTACGATTTGATACAGTTGTCATGTTGACACCACAATCCAAGTAAGGACTTAATATAAAAGCAACTGTGAAATGTGGTCTGCTGTGTGAAATAGTTGGTCTTTTCAGAGTCTTCAACAGTGAAAACACAGACATCATTCAGATTGATTTGACTGACAATACTGAGAAGTGTTACTAGCCAGCTTGCTGTTCTACGATTTATGTCTTAGAATAATTAATTCATCACAGCAATAAAGGGTTTTACAGAAAGTATCTTTGCTAAATTAATGAACATTGTGCATCCACTTTTGCAGTTATTAGGCATATATAAATCTTGTTTCTGTAATGTGATTATTAGTAATTATATTGAGCATATATATGAAGAGTAAGATGCCAACATTTAAAATAAACAACCATAATCTTTTTTATAATCCTAGGTTATAAAGTACCTATAGAACATATCCGAACTGGAAGCAGTTACTGTATCTCACCCTAAATGTTTTAGTAACAGTAGCTATTTCATACATAATTTTCGCTTTTTTCAACCATTTTTAGCAGCTATATGTTATCTGAGCGGGGAGGGGAAGTAACTGAAGGCATGACACCTTCTATGTGTTCTTCCTTTTCTGCAGTCATCTCAGTTTAAAACTATCAGTTTTGTTTTCCAAATAAAAATACCTGTTCTCAGATGTGGAAGAATTAGCAGAGTTGCGGTTGGTGCTGCTTCAAAGGTAGCATGACAAGAACAAGAAAAGGGAGTAAGAACTATATTGGTTAAAAAAGAAAAGAGTATGAAGTTCAAAATTAGGATCAGAAAATATAAATAGACAAATAATTACAGAATAAAAGTCTATTATTCCATATACACGTGTTTATTTTATTTTCACTTAATTACACCAGAGAATTGAAATAATTAATAAAACTGCCCCTTGTACAGGGTTATTACAAATGATTGAAGCGATTTCACAGCTCTACAATAACTTTATTATCTGAGATATTTTCACAATGCTTTGCACACACATACAAAAACTCAAAAAGTTTTTTTAGGCATTCACAAAAGTTCGATATGTGCCACTTTAGTGATTCGGCAGACATCAAGCCGATAATCAAGTTCCTCCCACACTCAGCGCAGCATGTCCCCATCAATGAGTTCGAAAGCATCGTTGATGCGAGCTCGCAGTTCTGGCACGTTTCTTGGTAGAGGAGGTTTAAACACTGAATCTTTCACATAACCCCACAGAAAGAAATCTCATGGGGCTAAGTTGGGAGAGCGTGGAGGCCATGACATGAATTGCTGATCATGATCTCCACCACGACCGATCCATTGGTTTTCCAATCTCCTGTTTAAGAAATGCCGAACATCATGATGGAAGTGCGGTGGAGCACCATCCTGTTGAAAGATGAAGTCGGCGCTGTCGGTCTCCAGTTGTGGCATGAGCCAATTTTCCAGCATGTCCAGATACACGCATGAAACTTGCCCGCACGCGTTCAACCGTTTCCTCGCTCACTGCAGGCCGACCCGTTGATTTCCCCTTACAGAGGCATCCAGAAGCTTTAAACTGCGCATACCATCGCCGAATGGAGTTAGCAGTTGGTGGATCTTTGTTGAACTTCGTCCTGAAGTGTCGTTGCACTGTTACGACTGACTCATGTGAGTGCATTTCAAGCACAACATACGCTTTCTCGGCTCCTGTCGCCATTTTGTCTCACTGCGCTCTCGAGCGCTCTGGCGGCAGAAACCTGAAGTGCGGCTTCAGCCGAACAAAACTTTATGAGTTTTTCTACGTATCTGTAGTGTGTCGTGACCATATGTCAATGAATGGAGCTACAGTGAATTTGTGAAATCGTTTCAATCATTTGTAATAGCCCTGTATATGCTGTCCAATCTCATACACATACACTACTGGCCGTTAACATTGCTACACCAAGAGGAAAGGCAGGTATTCATTGGACAAATATATTATACTAGAACTGACATGTGATTACATTTTCATGCAATTTGCGTGCATAGATCCTGAGAAATCAGTACCCAGAACAACCACCTCTGGCCGGAATAACGGCCTTGATACGCCTGGGTATTGAGTCAAACAGAGCTTTGATGGCGTGTACAGGTACAGCTGCCCATGCACCTTCAACACGATACCACAGTTCATCAAGAGTAGTGACTAGCGTATTGTGAGAAGCCAGTTCCTCGGCCACCATTGACCAGACGTTTTCAGTTGGTGAGAGATCTGGAGAATGTGCTGGCCAGGGCAACAGTCGAACATTTTCTGTATCCAGAAAGGCCCGTACAGGACCTGCAACATGCGGTCGTGCATTATCCTGCTGAAATGTAGGGTTTCGCAAGGATCGAATGAAGGGTAGAGCCACGGGTCATAACACATCTGAAATGTAACGTCCGATGTTCAAAGTGCCGTCAATGTGAACAAGAGGTGAGCGAGACGTGTAACCAATGGCAACCCATACCATCATGCTGGGTGATACGCCAGTATGGCGATGACGAATACACGCTTCCAATGTGCGTTCACCATGATATCGCCAAACACAGATGCGACCATCATGATGCTGTAAACAGAACCTGTATTCATCCGAAAAAATGATGTTTTGCCATTCGAGCACCCAGGTTCGTCGTTGAGTACACCATCGCAGGCGCTCGTGTCTGTGATGCAGCATCAAGGGTAACCGCAGCCATGGTCTCCGAGCTGATAGTCCATGCTGCCGCAAACATCGTCGAACTGTTCGTGTAGATGGTTGTTGTCTTGCAAACTTCCCTGTCTGTTGACTCAGGGATCAAGACGTGGCTACACGATCCATTACTACCATGCGGATAAGATGCCTGTCATCTTAACTGCTAGTAATATGAGGCCGTTGGGATCCAGCACAGCATTCCATATTACCCTCCTTAACCCACCGATTCCATATTCTGCTAACAGTCATTGGATCTCGACCAACGCGAGCAGTGATGTCGCGATACAATAAACCACAATCGCGATAGCCTACAATCCGACCTTTATCAAAGTCGGAAACGTGATGGTACGCATTTCTCCTCCTTACATGAGGCATCACAACAACGTTTCACCAGGCAATGCGGCGATGACGTCATCCAATATGGCGACGTGCTGACTTGGCGATAGCGCATGACGTCTTCCAAAATGGCGGCCATGACGTCATTCAAGATGGCGGCTTTTGGCGTGAAGTTTGAATTTTGGCAGGTAAGTGCCATGCCCCCCTCCCCCAGAAAAATGGCTGGAAGTACAAATTCAACAGGATAATGCATCACACCACGGTTATCTCTACTAAGCTAAGAAAATCATGGGAAGATAGGTCACTCAGGTTACCTCCACTAACCTAATTAACCCGACCGCCACTTCTTCCTATAGACTGGCGCCATGTTTCAATTTTGGCAGTAAAGAAAGATCACTTGGGGTTTCGCTACCAACCTAAGAAAAACGCGCGAAGATAGGTCACTTGGCCTTCCTCCACTAACTTAAGTCACCCGACCGCCAACTCTTCCTAGGAACTGGCGCCAAGTTAGATCATTGGCAATAAAGAAAGGTCACTTGAGGTTTCGAGACCAACCTAAGAAAATTGCTGCAAAGAAAGGACACTTGGACTAACCTCAGTCACCCGACAGCCACCCCTTCCTAGGGATTCTAGGTGAATGGAATCAGCCTGCACTGGGCTGCTGCAGAGAGGAAGAACTGTACTTTATTTATTTTGGAACAATTTATTTAGGGATGGAGTATATTTATCACAGTTATACAGAACACACGCTCTGACATGCCACACAGCGTACAGACCTGCAAACTACTCCTAAATAACTCATGTATAATGCTCTACACACATGTGTGCTAATTGTAAACTGTCAAAATAACAGATTATACAGCCTACAGACATGCAAACCACTCGTAAATAATGCAATACATTTACATCCAGAGAGCCAAACAACTCCTAAATTGTCAAAATAATAATCCCTCTAAAAGACTCTGCAAGCATGCTTGTTAATCCTCAACTATCGAAATCATGCACCAGTCTTTATTTAAAAAAATTATAGACAGCATCTCCATCCAATGTGTTCTCCAGGAGCTCTGGACTCCAACTGACATAATACAAACTACCGCCAGCAGAGGGTGCTGTCGTCCGTGACGTCATCTGATGACGCGACTACCGTTATTCAATATGGCGGCATACATTGTGTTCACCACGAGGACTAGTGCATATTGACACCACCAGAGAGCGCTACCATGGACTTGTAATGAATTTTCGTGAATGCCACGCCCACCTGGACTTGGAAGGAAATAGTTAAAGTCTCCACCACGATTCTCAACCGACTGCCACGTCCCCTTACCAACCCATTTTTTTTTCTTTATTGTGATTTTTATCACCTTACACAAGGCGGGCTGTCAGCAGCTGAGTACGCCGCTCTTCAGCCTTGAGGTTTACAATAAGTAATACATAGAGGGGGCACAGAGAATACAATCAAAACGGCGGGCAAAACAATGTAGACACTAAAAAACAAAAAACATGGAGCCGTTCATGCTAGACGAGAAAACATCACTGGCACTAGTTGACACGGCGCACAAAACATGGATGATGGCGACGGTACACGTGAACAGTGGCGGCGTGACGGCGAACAAACACTAAACACAAACGAAGGCACACACACGAGACACTGATGGCGAAGACCTCCGGCGCGCGAATGTTCACTGTGCGTGTGCGAGTCCGGGGACCTGCCAAGAGAGGAGGAGGAGGAAGGGGAGTGGGAGAGCGAGAGGGGAGAGCAGAGATGCCACGGGCAGGGGTGATAGGGGGAGGGACGAATGGGGAGGGGTAGCCCGGTGGAAGAGGGGTGGAGGGAGGGGACAGGGGAAAAGGAAAGAGAAGGGAAGGGAAGAGAAGGGAGGGAGGGTGCCTAAAGGAAAGGACACCGGAAGTAGGGGGTGGGGCAGGGTCAAAGTTGATAGGAGGGGTAGATGGAGGGGAGGAGGACATCATCAGGGAGGGGGAGCTGGTGGAAGCCACCTTGGGAGAGGGTAAGGAGGGTTGAGAGATGGAGACCAGGTGGGACGTGAGAGTACAGGCGCGGCAGCGGGCAGGGGTGGGAGAGGATCGGGGAGACTAGCGGGGGAGGAGGATCGAGTTTACGGGAGGTGTACAGGATCCGTATCCTTTCAAGGAAAAGGAGGAGGTGGGGGAAGGGGATGAGATCGTACAGGATCCGCGTGGGGGAGGGGAGACGGATGCGATAGGCGAGGCGGAGAGCATGGCGTTCAAGGATTTGGAAGGATTTGTAAAAGGTAGGGGTGGCGGAGATCCAAGCCGGATGGGCAAAACAAAGGATAGGGTGGATGAGAGATTTATAGGTGTGGAGGATGGTGGAGGGGTCCAGACCCCACGTACAGCCGGAGAGGAGCTTGAGGAGACTGAGTTGGGAGCGTGCCTTGGCTCTCATTGTCCGGAGGTGGGGAGGCCAGGAGAGGCGACGGTCGAGGGTGACACCAAGGTACTTAAGGGTGGGAGTGAGGGAGATAGGACGGCCATAGATGGTGAGATAGAAATCAAGGAGGCAGAAGGAAGGGGTGGTTTTGCCTACAGTGATCGCCTGGGTTTTGGAGGGATTGACCTTGAGCAACCACTGGTTGCACCAAGCAGTGAACCGGTCAAGATGGGATTGGAGAAGGTGTTGGGAGCGCTGCAGGGTGAGGGGAAGGGCAAGGAAGGTGGTGTCATCGGCAAACTGGAGAAGGTGGACGGGGGGTGACAGCAGCGGCATGTCCGCCGTGTACAAAAGGTATAGAAGGGGGGAGAGGACAGAGCCTTGGGGCACACCGGCGGAGGGGAAAAAGGTGTAGGAATCTGTGTTATGGATGGTGACATAGGAAGGACGGCGGGAGAGAAAGGAGCCAATCAGACGGACGTAGTTAATGGGAAGGGCGAAGGTTTGAAGCTTGAAGAGGAGACCGGAATGCCATATGCGGTCATAAGCACATTCGAGGTCCACGGAGAGGAAGATTGCGGAGCGATGGGAATTAAGCTGGTCGGAAAGGAGATGAGTGAGGTGAAGGAGAAGGTCGTCGGAAGAGAAGGATGGCTGAAAGCCACACTGGGTAACGGGAAGGAGGTGGTGCTGGCGGAGATGCTGGTGGATGCGTCAGGTGAGGATAGATTCCAGGACCTTGCTGAAGACCAAGGTAAGGCTGATGGGACGGTAGCAGGAGACGGCAGACGGCGGTTTGCCAGGTTTAAGGAACATGAGGATACGGGAGGTTTTCCACAGGTCGGGGTAGTAACCGGTGGACAGAACTACATTGTAGAGCCTGGCCAGGGTGGAGTGGAAAGACAGGAGCTTCACGAAGGTGATGGTAGGTGACACGATCGTGACCAGGAACGGTGTTGCGTTTTATGCGGAGTGTAGCAATGAGATCCTGTGTAGTGATAGGGGCATTGAGTTCCGTGTGTGCAATGTTGTCCAAGTACTGGAAACCAGGAGCGAGGGGAGGGACAGAGGTGTCAGTTCGATCGCGGGTATCTGGGAAGAGGGAGTAATCGAACTGGGGATCATCGGGGATGGAAAATACATCAGAGAGGTGGGAGGCAAAGTGATTGGCCTTACTAAGGGTGTCAGGGAAACGGTGATCATCATGGAGAAGAGGGTAGTAGGGGGAGGGTTTAGTTCCGGTAAGGCGATGGAAGGCGGACCAGAACTTCGACGAGTTGATAGGTAGGGTATCATTTAAATGGGTGCATGTCTGTCGCCAATCCCGGCGTTTCTTAGCCGCGAGCAAATTACGAATGTGTCGCTGGAGTTGCCGGTGGCGTCGTAGTGTGTCTGGGTCACACGTGCAGAGGAAGGCACGGTAGAGATGGCGGGATTCACAGAGAAGGAGGACGGCCTGTGGGGGTAAGGTAGGACAGTGGGGGTGGATGGCGACAGTAGGGACGTGGGCCTCCACGGCCTCAGACAAGGTCTGCTGGAGAAAGGAGGCGGCATGGGCGACATCATCGGGGTGGTGGTAGGTGAAAGGGTGGCTATCGACCTGGGTGGAGAGGGTATCCTGGTAGGCATTCCAGTTGGCACGGGAATAGTCATGGACGTACTTAGGGGGAGGGTCATTACGATGGTCGGGGCGGGGGCGACGACCGTCTGAAACGGTGAGGAGGACAGGGAGATGGTCGCTACCAATAGGCTCCAGGACATCCACCGTTATGCGGCCAAGGAGGTTGGGGGAGGAGAGGATAACATCGGGAGTGGAGTTGGAATCGGGACAGGTGTGCTGGGGGATGGGGATGAGGTCGTCTTGAAGGGAGGAGAGGAACCGATGCCACCGCCGTAACTGGGCAGCGGAACGACTATGGATGTTGAGGTCGGCGGCGATCACATAGGAGGAGAAGGTACGGTCGATGTGGGAGAGGAAGTCGAAGGGAAGAGGGCGTTGGGGCGGACATAGATGGTGGCGCAGGTAACGGTAAGGCCGGGGAAGAAGAGACTAAGGATCAGGTGTTCGGTGGGGTTGGAAAGGAGAGGTTGGAGCCGAATGGGGATCTGGCGGTGGTGCCCAATGGCAACTCCGCCATGCGCAATTGGGAGGGGATTATCGGAGCGGTGGAGGAGGTAGGGCGTAGTGTGGACAGTGTGGTGGGGTTGGAGGAAGGTTTCATTGAGGAGGAAGGCATCCACGCGGTGGGTGGCAAGGGTGTGCAGGAAGAGGTTCATGTTGGCGGGAAGGGAGCGGATGTTGTTGAAAAGGATACGGTGCTGCCACGCCATGACAGGGTTTTAAACGAGGGTGTCAAGACAGGAGAAGGTGAAATGGGCCTGGTTGTTGGAGTAGGTGGCGTACATTTTGAGTTGGAAAACTTAACGGGCGGCGAGGGAGATCTGTTGGAGGTTGTGCGGGCGCTGAAAAGGATGAACATTCTGAAGGACGATGGTGAGGAATCTGATGATGTCCTCTGCGGTAGGGGGTGGGCGAAGGGAGTTGCCGGGAGGGGTGGGGGCGTCCAGAGGGCGGACGGGAACGGTGAGTTTGAGAGTGGTAGGAGGGGGTTGGGCCTTACACTTCTGGGAGTAGGTAGGATGAGGGAGGTTACAGGTATTACAGGAGGGGGGGACTGGAGATTGGAGCACTGCCGTAAAAAGTGGGCTTGCCTACAGTGCGGGCAGGTGGGGGCCTTGCGGCACTCAGATGTTGGGTGCGCATTATACCGCAAGCACCTTTGGCAGCGGAGGGATTGAGGAGGGGAACAGGAGGGGTCAACTTTATAACGTTGGTTAAAAAGGAGGGCACCCTCCTTCAGGAGACGGTCTATGGAGGGGGCGTGCTCAGAAAAAAACCACATAAGGCAGGTGGGGACGGCAGCGTTGTGGATGCGACGAACTGCATGCACCTCCAGATGGGGATGGACCTGAAGCTCCACCAACACCTCCTCCTCCGTGATCGTCGGACTGAGCCGAGTGATCACGGTGGTGAGGGTCAGCGGGCAACGCGGGGGTTGGGGTTGATGGGAGGGAGGTGGGGAAGGAGCAACAGTGAGGGAGGCATGAGGGCCAAAGCGGGTGACAGGGATGTGGGTGTAGGGTAGGGCTGGGGGAGGAGATGAGCACTGAATCACGGCGAGGAGTGAGGAGGAAGATGGGGGCACCAGGACAATTCTGGCGAAGGAAGAGGGTGAGGTTCCGGGCTTCAAGGAGGGAGGGATCTGGACGGGAGAGAAGGTAGCGGTAGGAGGAGGGGGTAGAGGAGGAGGCAGAGGGGGCAGGGACGGTTGGGGAGACATCCATGGCATCATGGGTGGGGGAAGGAGGACGAGGCGGAGCCGTTTTGGGAGCAGAGGAGGCAGGGGTGCCACTAGGGCGCTTGACGGCGGCGAAGGAGGTGTGGGGGATGGGAACAACTGGAATGTGGCGGGGTGTGGCAGGTCCTGGGGCTGGAGTTGGCGCCGGAGATGGTGAGGGGGATGGCGAAGGCGACGGTGAAGACGATGACGAGGATGATGAAGGTGAAGGGGAGAGTGGAGCGTGGGCCGTAGCCTGCCGGGGCCGCAGAAACGGAAGGAGCAGAGGGAGGGAGTGGAGGGAAGGGATCAGAGGAGGCGCGGGATGGAGGAGCCGGGGACGGGGCGACAAATAGGGAGGGAGATGAGAGAGTGAGGAGCGGTGGGATGGACTGAGGGGGGAGTGAAGCGGCACACCGCGTGATAGTGGTGGCAGCAGCGGAGGGGGAGGTGTATATAATGGCAGTGGTGGTGGCTGTAGAAGAGGTGGTGGGGGTTGACATTATGATAAGGGGGAAAAAAACACAGTACTAGACAAAGGAGCAAACGAGTGACGGGCAGGGCGGCGAGAGACACAGAGGAGAAAGGGACGGAGAATGACGAATGAGACTGGGGCCTAAGCCCCACTCTGCTGCCACTGGGGGGGGGGGGGGGGGGGGGCGACTCGGCTGGCTGGCTGGTGGGGATGCCTCTGCTGCTGCTGCTGCTGCTGCTGCTGGCGGATGGTGGGGGCAGCTAGGACCACCGCTGGCAGCTCGCTGCGACCACTGGTGGCTGCGACCGCTGGTGGCTGCGACCGCTGGTGGCCGCTGGATGCTGGCTGTTGGCTGCTGGCTGCTGGCTGCTGGCTGGGGCCGGCACAGGCGAGGACTGCTGCGTGCTGCTGGCAGGGACGCTGCTGGCTGCTGGCGTAGACCGCTGCTGGCTGCTGGCGGGGACCGCTGCTGGCGAGGACCGCTGCTGGCTGCTGGCGGGGACCGCTGCTGGCGAGGACCGCTGCTGGCAGGGACTGCTGCTGGCAGGGACTGCTGCTGGCAGGGGCTGCTGCTGGCAGGGACTGCTGGCTGCTGGCTGCTGGCTGGACTGCTGCATGCCAACGGGCTGGCTGGCTGGCTGGAACCTGCAACACCTATCGCATCAATTGGTACCAGAATAGCACAGTCGAAGGGCGGTATTCAACTGAATTACCGCCGGAGATGTACCAACCCATGTTGTTGGGCTAATGTACACTAACGTGTACTAAAGCGTACTAACGAGCACTTAAGTATACTAACTTGTACTAACAAGCACTGACCGACTAACATGTACTATCGTGCACAGTGCATGACATCATCCAAGATGGTGGGGGAAATGGCAGGAAAACGACTCTGCCTATGATAGACATACGTTTTTATTTTGCAAGCAATGTCTCCACCACGAGATCTAGACTCCAGCTGACCTAGTATACATTACTACCTCCAGATGGTGCTGCCTTCTCTCCTGTGACCTAATCCCAGATGACTGTCTGGAGGGGGAAAATGGCGTGAAAATAACTCAGCCTGCGCTGGGCTGCTGGGGAGTTTTAAGGAAGGAATGTACTCTATTTATTTTCGAACATTTTATTTAGGGATGGAGTATATTTATCACACACATACAAAACACGCTCTGACATGCCTGGGATCACGCCACACAACTCACAGACCTGTAAACTACTCCTAAATAATGCTCTCCAGACACACAAACAAATCCTAATTTAGCGAAATAATCTCAGTACAAAAACGAACACTCCTCCCAAATAATGCAGCACAGTGATGTGTAGACACGCTCAGTGCTCGTAAACTGTCCAATCCAATAGACACGCAATCAACGCACGCACACACTGTCCGCCACCCCCTGTTCAGTAGTGTGCACTGGAGGTTAGCGACAACCCGCACCAAGTGATGCGTCCGTCAGCTGTCAAACTACACACAGATGCCCTCAGGCATGATGCGGTGACATCCCATTCATACTTTACACCAGAGAACTTCTTATCCAAATACGTGTTCACCGAGGCACCGATGCTGGCACGACCGGCCAGGGACACGCGCGCTGTCACATTCGCGAGCCACCGCCGAATGCAGGTGAAAGTTGCACCTATTTTCACGTATACTGCCACTGTTATACTGACTCCAAGGTGCAGCCCCTATATGCGAGACATCTCTGGACAGCACTTGTCTTTACCGGCGATGACAGAGTAGCTACAAACCTTCGCAAACGCATCTAACAATGTTCTCAATCTTATATTCATTATACTCATGTCACGTCACTGTAAAAAAAAAAAAAAAAAAAAAAAAAAACTGTGTCGATCTCGCGGAAATTGTATACTGCCCCAGAAATAGTTAACGCTCACTTTCTTGATGTCACAGCTTGTATGCACGAAAATTCTTGCCCTAACAGAACCTGTTTACGAAAATAACGCAGAATATCGTCGAATGTAGTCTTCCCAGCGCTCCTAACGTGATAGCCTTCCTGTCCTCAACGTACACAAATGTTCTCACCGCTATGTAGAGGCTCCTATATCCCAGCACAAAGGATCTGAATGAATCGAGCATTATGATTGGGCCCTGCCAGCTATTTCTTTCATAATTGAATTTTCCCACCGGTTGTCCCTTCTTGGACTAAACTAGCCTTTTCTCTGTTGTAAATCCCTTTTCTACACGCCTCTTGGTGCTACTCTCTCTCGTCATTTGTTTTCCCTTGCCAGTTACCACATCTCCTTGCTCTTACTTTTTACAGGCTCCTCTTGCCTCGGTTCGGCCATGTCTGTCAGTGGCGACACACCCAGGGGCTCGTCTTGTAATCTGTTACTGCTTGTAAACAGCTGTCGCTTTCGTCTGTCTAGCAGTATTGCTGCTTCTATTTGGGGAAGTGAGGCCTTCATACTGTGTAACGCTGTTATCTGTTAGTGTGGACTCTCAAGTCTGCTGACGCTGTCAGTTCTGGTACAGTGGGCCTCCTGCCCATGTCTGCTGGCAATGGCACTTCTGGTAAGATGGGCTTCCTGCCCACGTCTGCTGCTGATGTTGTCTCTTGTTCATGTCTGCTTCCGCTATCTGTGCCTCTTTTGCTCCATTTCTACTTCACCTACACCTATTCCTGTACTCTGGATGTCTGTCTCTCCTGGACGGCCACCTAGTACCGCACACCTGGCACCAGTTTTTCTTCCGCTCCTGTCACGTCCCGAGAGGGAGTGAGATTGGCACGTTGCTACAACTGAGTCACATGTTGCTACAACTTACCTCTGTCGACCAAGGAGAAAGAATCACTGTGTTATAAGCCATTGATTTAGCATGTACAGAAGGGAGCGCAATTACCTCTGAAAAAGAAAAAATAACCGACAGGTAGTATCTCCAAAGCAAGTTAGCAAGAAATGGTGTTATAACTGCGGGAAAGAAGGTAATTTAGTGTTAGAATACAGAAGGAAAGTCCAGATACGCAAGATTAGTCAGACCAAGGAGTCACAGTCCCAACCCATGAAAACTAAGCTACCCAAAACTAAAATAGATGTTGGCCACTTCAGAGGAAATGGTCCTCACGGAGAATGTCCTCCACCAGTGAGGTGTACTAAAGGCAACTTAATCAGACATTTTCCACCCTGCACTAGAGCCAAACCTGTTACATGTTTTAATGCCGTTGCACAGGACACTATGCAAGTGATTGTAACGAAAGTTGTTGGTCCAACATACGTTGACAAGAGAAGCCAGGAAATGGAACAAGAGTGTGATGCAGCAGTCACATTATGCTGAGACTGGCATAGTACACACAGCAGACTACCTCAGGAAAAATGACTATGTACAGTTACATAGCAATGATACAATAGAGTGGCAGATTGGGCTATTAGTAGGCAGTGGAGCACATGTTAGCTTCATCAAAGCTGTTACATTAAAATGGAAAGTAGGAGACCCCAGAATGCTTGTCACGATAAGAAGTATGGTAAATAAGAAGATTCGAACTGAAGGGCAGGTTAAATTAAAACTGCATACAAAAGGAGGTCCGGAATATTATCATGCACTACAACATCATCTCCATAGGGCTTCAGTCGTTGAACATGTTTGAAACTTTTAGACTCACCGTCACCAAGGATTGGTTAGGAAAGCAGGGTATAAGTCATCAGTTCCCACTCATTTGAAAAATGAAGAGTCTTCAAATTCCCATCTACTGAATCTACCTCCATGAGTATTACGGAGCCAAGGCTAGTTGAGTATCGCTGATGTTTCGTTTAATGGTTCGCACACTGACACTTGCTGATGACCCAGAAATGAAATCTGCAGCAATTTATGGAAGAGTTGCACTTCGTCACATTGAACGATTCTCTTCAGTCGTCGTTGCTCCTATTCTTGCAGGATCTTTTTGGCCGCAGCGACGTCGGAGATTTGATGTTCTACCGGATTCCTGATATTCATGGTATACTCATGAAATGGTTGTATGGGAAAATTCCCACTTCATCGCTACCTCAGAGATGCTGTGAACTATTGGTCAGGCGCTGATTATTACACCATGTTCAAACTCGCTTAAATCTTGATAACATGCCATTGTAACAACAATAACCAAACTAACAACTGTGCCATATGCTTGTTGTCTTGTATATGCGCTGCCGAAGGCGCTGCCATATTCTGCCTGTTTACATATTCTGTATTTGAATACGCATACCTGTACCAGTTTCTTTGGCGCTTCAGTGTAGATTCAATAATTAAAAAGTTCTGTTGGTTACTTGGCAGACATGAATGTGTGTTGTAAAGTTATATGTTAAATAGTAATGCACAACAAGCATGACTCAGTTATTTGCAGATATAAGAAACTATTTTGTTTGGAAAATTGAACGGTAATCAAGTAAGTATTAAGCTACCAGTGGGAGGCAAACAGCAGGTACACACATCAAAAAAGTTTTGCATCACTCCGGTTCCAAGAACTCCTGAAGATAGACATGACTGTGGATATTGTATCACAGAGATAGTCCCTTTGAATGTTCAGAGATGTCACTAAACCGGCCCAAAGATGTAAACAACCATGCATGAGTAGCGCCTATTAGATGGAGGGGGTCCGACAGCTGGTCATTTCCTGTCATTCCACCAGGAAGGAGGTACACGGCTCGCGTTTTCTGTAGTTCAAGCATGCCTAAATGGTCAATACCGCTGTTCGATCGTGTCCGCAATGTTACTTTTTGCCAGGAAGGGCTCTCAATAAGGGAAGTGTCCAGGCATCTCGGAGTAAACCAAAGCGGTGTTGTTCGGACATGGAGGAGATACAGAGAGACAGGAATTGTCGATGACATGCCTCGCTCAGGCCGCCCAAGGGCTACTACTGCAGTGGGTGACCGCTACCTACGGATTATGGCATGGAGGAACCCTGACAGCGACGTCACCATGTTGAATAATGCTTTTCGTGCAGCCACAGGACGTCATGTTACGACTCAAACTGTGTGCAGCAGGCTGCATGATGCGCAACTTCACTCCTGATGTCCATGGCGAGGTCCATCTTTGCAAACACCATGGAGTGCAGTACAGATGGCCCCAACAACATGCCAAATGGACCGCTCAAGATTGCCATCACGTTCTCTTCACCGATGAGTGTCGCATATGCCTTCAACCAGACAGACGTCAGAGACGTGTTTAGAGGCAATCTGGTCAGGCTGAACGCCTTAGACACACTGTCCAGAGAGCGCACCAAGGTGGAAGTTCCCTGCTGTTTTGGGTTGGCGTTATGTGGGGCCGACGTACACTACTGGTGGTCATGGAAGGCGCTGTAACGACTGTATGATACGTGAATGGCATCTTCCGACCAACAGTGCAACCATATCGGCAGCATACTGGCGAGGCATTCGTCTTCATGGACGAAAATTCGCGCCCCTATAGTGCACATCTTGTGAATGACTTCCTTCAGAATAAAGACATCGCTCGACTAGAGCGGCCAGCATGTTCTGTAGACATGAACCCTATCGAACTTGCCTGGTATAGATTGAAAAGGGCTGTATATGGACGACGTGAGCCACCAACCACTCTGAGGGATCCACACCGAATCGCTGTTGAGCAGTGGGACAGTCTGGACCAACAGTGCGTTGATGAACTTGTGGATAGTATGCCATGACAAATACAGGCATGCATCAATGCAAGAGGACATGCTACTAGGTGTCGGAGGTACCGGTGTGTACAGCAATCTGGACCATCATCGCTAAAGGTCCCGCTGTATGGTGGTACAACATGCAATGTTTGGTTTTCATGAGCAACTGTTACTGTAGATCTTGACTCAGTCCACATCCCTGTGTGTTCTCAATCTACAGTGTAATTTAGTTATAGATCAAATTTTGTGCTTTGTATTAGCCGCATAATTAACAACCTTCATATATGAGCAGAGAAGTCTTCTTTTAACCATACGCACTTTACAAATAGATGAAAATCGCAATTATTAGAGGGAACTATTTCAAAGTCCTTGCAGAGGTTTTTCCATTAGTTGAAAGTTAGGATGGGTGTTGGTCCTCGGATGCACAACTTGATGAATGACTAATATTTGAAGACGGTATATTGTTAATATTCAAGTCACTAAACAAGTATAATCAACATTTTGCAATATATTACGCTTCCTATCGATTCAGTATCTGTACTGGATTAAGAAAAAGTCGCAAAACATATACCCTTATTTAGTGCAAATACCTGACATTATGCACATAAACGAATTTCCTTTTTTTTTTACAAAAGCATATAACATTTCACACATATTGTGGAATCGTTAGAAAACTAATGCTGCTTGCATTAGAATTATTCACTAAACAACAGTTATTCTGTCGCTTGTTAAAAATAACTGTGAATACGTTTCAACGCGACCACATGTAAAAGCGGTAACCTTTGCTTTGTTATCAGGAATTTCGGAAAAACTACGTTAACTGCACTACTACGTATGTAACAGGAGTACTACAGTTCGTTGAGTTGTCAAAAATCAGTGCTTGATTTCAACTATAAATGGGAAAAACTGTAACTGTCAGCTCCACTTCTCTCACCGCGTAAAGACAGGAACTCGGCTTTCTGCCCCGAATCACGTGACTTAGATGTGGGTTACAGCCTGAACACCCCAGAGATAGGGACATGCGTGGTCTATGTTATATATGGTCTATGGGTAATACTACCATTGGTATCGTACAGTGAAGGTATTGATTGTTCCTTGCCGCTGGTGTTTACTACCAGGACCTCTTTGGATTTTCTGTCAGATTTCGAGACAGAGTTACGTTGTAGAAGCTATTAAACGCATTTCGCATTGAAGTCTGCAATAAGTTTCGAACTTCAGTAAAACATTACCAGTTCAAAATGTTTCAAATGGCTCTGAGCACTATGGGACTTAACTTCTGAAGTCATCTGTCCTCTAGAACTTAGAACTACTTAAACTTCACTAACCTAAGGACATCACATATATCCATGCCCGAGGCAAGATTGCGGTCGCGCGGTTCCAGACTGTAGCGCCTACAACCGCTCGGCCACTCAGGCCGGCAAATATTACCAGTCTTGGGGCAGGTTGTACATTCTCCGATTAGTAGCCCGTTAAGCTCCATTCTCGGAGTAGAACGAGAAACACCTTGTACGAACCCGGAATAACGCCTAACCAGAGAATAAACATGAGATAACTTAACCGGCGATTTCTGGTCGATTACCGAGCTTAACCGGGGAATACGTCTTCAAGATGGCAAGAATAGTGACTCATGCAGACAGCGATGGAGATATTTTGGATGAACCGTTGATGAGAATGAGGAAGAAGAAGAGAGACAACGCCGATTCCGAATTTAAATCTAGATTTCACTTATCAAAGGAAGCCGTCCTTCACCTTTACAGTCTTATGTGGGGCATATGACGGACAAGTAGGTGACTATTTTTCCATTTTCTTAAACCATACTATTTATTTGTAGTAATATGCACTTGATTTCAGTACTTCGTGAATTCCGTTGTGTTAGTTATATAAATCCGGCACATTAAAATGGCGATTCGTGCCAAATAATCTTGCTTATTTCCCGTGTGTTACAACTGCTACGTAGTGGAAAGGACTGTTTCGTTTTATTTAGCATACAGTGCCATAATAGAGTTAACCAAACTGAAAAACCATACCGTTAATGTGTAATATTTATATTAACATTTTTTCCTGTTTAGACAAAATATCGATATTTCGCTTTGCTAAACGCTTTGATAAAACATTAGTGTCTGAATTTCACTCATCCACATTACGTTAATAACAGAAAATATTGTCCCACTCTGTATTCTGTTGGGAATGTCCCTTTTTATATACATCACAGCAGTGTCACAACAACTTTCCGCCTTTTAGTGAAAATATTTGGCTGAGAGGCCCATTAATGCCTCAGAGCAACAACATTGTCCCCCACATATCATTACTCACTGAAGCCTGTGAACTATTTGTGCTTAGTTTGACTAAGTTTAACACAGTAAGACTGAGAGGAAAGTTAGCATTTTTTCTTTTTTAAAAAAAAGGAAGTGATGTTTCTCCAGCTATGGAACATAGCTGTTGTGTTTCTCAGTTATTAGTATAATCCACATAAGCCCAACCATTTTATCATAAAATAGTAGCTATATATGCATGTTACAAGAGCAGAAGAGGAATCTGGTTATTGAATCTGCACAGTTGTAGCATGTGGAAGGAATATCTGAAATGCTATGGTTTTAACTTTCCTTGAATATCAAGTTATTTTCAGAGTCCTTCCTTGTGTCAAACTGTAGCTAGTTGAAGGTAACTTACACTGAAATGTCTTATATTGTACTTGTGTGAAGTACCACTTTTCTGAAATTGGTGGCTTATTATGATTGTTTAATATAATAAAAAGTCTGATAATACACCAATATCCTAAGTTCATTCAGCCATATCTGCAGTAGAACATATTATTCACTCTTATCTCCCACTGGAACAACAATTTTCCATCTTTCAGTGAATGTTTCAGAGCAACAAAATTGTCCACCAGGTAGCATTATTTCCATAAAAATGTAAATTATTTGTGTTTACTCCTGCTATGTTTCAACACAGTAAAATTAACAGAGATGTCATTTATTTTTTCAGGATAGCAATAGCAGATAACTATTGTATTTCTCAGTTATTAATATTATCCACATAACCACATACATATTTACTATAAAGTAAAACTGTTATCTTTGTGTTATAAGAACATAGGTACTTGTCATTCAGCTAACAGGAATCTTTGGTTTTTTAATCTACATAATCATAACAGTGGTAGGATTGGCTGGCAAGTTATGTTTTTAAATTTCTCTTGAATTGTCTCATGTCTTTCTTTTCTTTATTTCAGAAATGACCCTGTCCCACCAATGAACAAGATACTAAGGGCGCTCAAATATTTTGCCTCTGGTCCAGTGGAGACTTCATTGGTGTTGTTAAGGTGACAGCCAGAACGATTATTAAAATGATGTTTATGACACTGGACAACATGCACAAGAGACAGTTTTTTTTAATTACTTTGGTTCCCTGGTGTAATTAAATGACAATAAAATAAACAAATGTATATGAATTAACATATTTTATCCTGAAATCGTTTGTTTTAATTTTTATTTTCTGATCCTAATTTTGAGCTTTATCCTCTTTTTGAACCAATACAGTTCTTCCTTCATTCTTTGATTCTAGTCAAGCTACTTTTGAAGCAGCGCCGCCTGCAACTCTGCTAGTTCTTTTACAGTTGACAAAAGGTATTTTCATTCTGAAAATAAAACTGACAGTTCTAAGTTGAGATGACTGTAGAAAAGAAGGAAGAACACAGTGAAAGTGTCATGCATTAGGTTACTTTCCCTGCCCTGCTTGATTACAGGTAGCTGCTATAGATGATTGCACAAGTCAAAATTATATGAAATAGTTACTGTTCCTAAAATATTTAGGATTATAAAAAAATAATGGTTGCTTATTGTAAATGTTGTCACCTTGTTCTTCACATAGAACTCTCAATATAATTAGTAATCACATCACAGAGACAGGATTTATATATGCCCAAGAATTGCAAAATTGGATGCACAAATAGTGTTCAATAATCCATCAAGGGTATTTTCTGTAGGACACCCATTGTCACTGTAATGAATTAATTATTCTAAGACGTAATCACAGCAAATAGCTAGCTAGCCAGTAACACTTCTCACAGTTTTCAATGCAATCAGCCCCCATGATGTCTGTGTTGTCACAGTTTGTTGGAGAGACTGAAAAGACCAACTATTTCACAAAGCTTCTATATTATGTGCCTACTTACAAATGTTCAAATGTGTGTGAAATCTTATGGGACTTAACTGCTAAGGTCATCAGTCCCTAAGCTTACACACTACTTAACCTAAATTATCCTAAGGACAAACACACACATCCATGCCCGAGCCGCGTATGTGGCGCCACCAATCTGTTGCCTCCGCTACCTTTTACGAGTTTTATAGTTACATGTTTCTTTCTTAAAGATAAAAGGAATCGTTCGTCTGTTGTAGCTGTTCTGCCGATCTATGTGAAGTTTTTGTGAATGGAAAATGTTGCATACTTTTTCCGTTCTTTATTCGGAAATCTAAAAAGATCTGTTATTATTCATACAAGAAGTACCTGATCCTTTAAGGGGCTCCAGAAAGGCTCAAAATCATGAAAAGTTCAATTTTTACTTTTTTGCGTTTTCTGAATCTGCAGACTATTACCTTTTAATAGATATATAATTTATTCAATTCCGAAGACTACAACTATTTTTAATTTTTTTTTTTTTGAAATGTGTTCTAAATTGGCGTGACCCACTGTGGCGCTGTTAAACTGCTGTCAAATGGTGTTATTATTAAAGTCCGTGATCATCAGGTACATTTTAGTGATGTGAGATAAAGTATGTGTTGTGGCTAACCTGTGATGGTTCAATATATATCGCTGGTGTGATTGTCGATTGTTTCATGTTTATTTACTCTGTCGTTACCTCGAAAATATTCGTAATTAATTCTGTTTCTTGAGTCTCTGCTTTGTTGAAGTATAATAATGAGTAAAAGTAAAGTTATTAGAAATCCTCTGAAGGCTTTTAAGAAAAGGAGAAATGTTGGAAAGCCAAAGGTATGTGTTATTACTGTAAACAATAAAGACGATAACAAAGTGAGTGGACCTAACCTCTCAAGTACACCTGCCCATAGCAGTCAAAGTGGGAAAGAAAATACTTCACAGAAGAAGCTTGGTTCAATGAGTGAAAACTATGAATGTTTTATGGGCGAATCGGATGTGAATGAAATATTTGATATGTCGGTTCTGAAAGGAATTTTTTCAAACTGTGTAAGATGTATTCATTGTAGTGAAGTTGGTCTGGAACTCTCCATAATAAAGCACGTAGGACTTGCTAGTGAAATAAAACTGAAATGTGATAAGTGTTCATACATGACCACCTTTTGGAACAGTGTTGCAGTAACTACAACTGAAGAAAATGGTAGCAAAATCTACGAACACAACATTAGATTTGTTTATTCCTTGCGTTCAGTTGGTAAGGGTGCTACTGCAGGTGCAATTTTCTGTGGCATCATGAATCTTTCAAAACCCCCAACCAAGTTTACGACCTATAATAAATTAATAGGGTCTAAAGTAGAAGATGTCTGTATAGAATCTATGAAGAACGCTGTAGAAGAGGCAGTAATGGAAAATAATGGTAACAGAGATTTGACTGCAGCGTTCGATGGTACCTGGCATAAACGGGGACACACATCTCTTCATGGTGTAGTATCTGCCACCAGTATGTATACAGGGAAAGTTTTAGATGTAGCAGTAATATCAAAGTATTGTATATGTCCACAAAAATATAAAGGTACACATGAAAATAATTGCAAAGCTAACTTTAGTGGCAGTAGTGGAGGAATGGAAGTGGCTGGTGTTGCCAGTATATTCCAGCGTTCTGAGGCGTGTGATAAAGTGTGATATGTTAATTACCTTGGTGACAGTGATTCTAAAAGTTTCAAACATGTTCAAGGACTGAAGCCCTATGGAGATGATGTTGTAGTGCAGAAATTTGAGTGTATTGGACACGTACAGAAGCGAATGGGAACAAGACTTCGGCGACTGAAAGCTTTGTACAAAAAACAAAAACTCAGTCATGGTAAAGGGTTGGATGGGAAGGGAAGGTTAACTGACAGTGTAATTGACAAAATACAGAACTATTATGGAATGGCTATTAGGCAAAATACACAAAGTGTCGACGAAATGAAGAAGGCTGTTTGGGCTCTTTTTTTTCATACTTCTTCAACCGATGAAAATCCCCAACATAGCTTGTGTCCCAAAGAAGAACACAGTTGGTGTAAATATAACAAAGGATTGCTAACTGGTGAAGTGTACACTCATAAGCATAGTCTGCCTCATGCAATAATGGAGGTGATAAAACCTATTTTCAGAGACTTAGCAGCACCTGAACTGTTGAAAAAGTGTATTCACGGAAAAACTCAAAACCCCAATGAAAGTGTAAATAGTGTTATATGGTCGAGAATCCCCAAGACTGTATTTGTTGGAATAGAAACACTTCACTTTGGTGTGTATGATGCTGTTGCGACTTTCAATGATGGCAACATTGTAAGGTGCAAGGTATTTAGAAATATGGGAATGAAGATAGGTTCTAACATGGTACGAGCGATGCTTGCTTTAGACAAGGAACGCCTTCGGGCTGCAGACAGGGCTGTAAAGAGTCTAGAAATACAAGCAAGAGTAAACAGGAGGAGGAACAAGAGGAAGCTGGAGGAGGAGTTTGCAGAGGATGAAGATAATCCATCCTATGGACCTGGAATGCACTAAAAAGTTAATCCAATCTTTGTCGCTCGATTCCCAAAACTTTTATTTTCTCATACTAATTACATGTTTTCTAAGGATCTTCCAAACATATCTGTTTCAAACTTTCAGTAAATGTTACACAGTACCTTCTGCATAATTTAACACAGCCTTTTTCCAAAAAACTGTATATTTTTGAATATATAAATAAAAAATTGAAAAAAAATGTTGTGAATTTTCATTACAATTGAAAAAAAAATCGTCTTTAATAACTGAACTAAAATTTTGTAAAATCCCTGTGTTAAGTTGTAGCCCATATTCCAATAAATAATCTGTAAAAAGTTCAACTTCCTACCTCAAATACTTTGTGAGGAAAGATGTAATTTATAAGCGTTATTTTAACATTGCAAGTATAGGGCGTTCCGGAGCCCCTTAACTACCTGCAAGATAGATCGTTATATTGTTACACATATTAGTACCCTACCAATATAGTTAAATATTTTGCACTAATATTTTTATTGAATGAGAATGATGCAGTTTTCGTGTTTTCTACTACACTCTAGAACTCATTTACAGTATCTACTAGCCTCAAAGTATCCTCAAGCGAATAGTTTTGCGATCTGGAACACTTATCACTCATATTTGACAGACTATTTCTACAGACGACGACTAAGAAATAATGTAAGCGAAAATACCCAGGTTACTCTTCAGTTGTCCCCAACTATTCGGGGAATAACTAACTGGGAAATAAAATGGCGTCTTTCAACGCGCATACCACGTTAACCCTTGGAGATTTTTGTGTTCTTTTAAATTTTGCATGTTTTTTTTCTTTCCTTCTGTAACACTGTTCAGACCTGTTTTGTGTACCATGGAGACTCAGATTAAAGAAACTGTCGTGGTTTAGCTGATATTCTATAGGCTACTGTATTATAAATCAAACACAACATTATATTGTTGAATTTCTGAAGTGTATTATTAATCGTTCCTTTTCAACATGTACATACCCAAATCTTCTAAAGGTTGCGAAATTCATCCTCGTGCACAAATAGGAAGCCACAGGCAATGTTCACAATTACAGATCAGTAGCTTAGTTTAGTGGCTTCACAAAGTTTTTGAGAAGCTCTTTGCTATAGTTTATTAACAAAAGTTCTTACAGCTGAACTATCTTCAATGTGTTATATGCTGTGGATATGGAACACATGCTGTAACAGAGAAACAATAGTACAAGTGTTTTATGCACATTTCCAGCCATCAATCATATATGAAGTAATGCTCGGGAGAAATTCTTCTTGTACTGGTAGTCAAATTGTATTCAAAACCCAAAAACAAGTCATCAGAATCATTTGCAGCATAAAAAGATAAGATTCATGTTTTCTTTCCATTACTGAACCTCCGATGCCTGAACAACAAAATAACACCCTTTGCAAGTGTATATTTGTGCATCTCAAATGTATACACCAAGACAGTTCTCTGCACAGTTATAGAACAATAAATTGCAATTAAATTTTTGTATCCTATGTCACAACATTGATGTATCAGAAACGTGGCCATTATGGAACATAATTATCTAATCATCTTTGTAACAACATCAGCTGAGATCATTTCTGATGGAACCCAGTTCATTCTGTTCCAGAATGAAATGGAATTTTGTAACGTAAAATTACCAGGCATATTTTAGCAATGATGTGTGTGATGAACTGTATGTATGATGATGTATTAACATAATCATGTGTATTTGCAATCAAACTTGCACATACCCATCACTTGTGGTAAATTCTATTAATATTTTTATATATGTGTAATCTTCATATCCTCAGTACTTTCCGTTGACTTGCCCTATGTCTGTACAAAATGTCACACGACCAAAAAGAGGAGTATGTATAATTCGCCATATAAATCTGGAGAATATCCATTGGGAAAATAACTATGTACTGAGGCACTTTTATTAAAAACATAG
Source organism: Schistocerca cancellata (assembly GCF_023864275.1). Taxonomy (NCBI): domain Eukaryota; kingdom Metazoa; phylum Arthropoda; class Insecta; order Orthoptera; family Acrididae; genus Schistocerca; species Schistocerca cancellata. The sequence continues at coordinate 441,628,836 of NC_064629.1, read as the reverse complement.
ACTGGTGTGGTACACTAAGCCAGCAGTAGAAGAACACTATTTGAAAGAGAAGTGTAACACCAGGAGGGGGAAGGCAATTACTACAGTGTGGTCAAAATAAAACTGTTCTGAGATGAGCAGTTTGTAATAACAGTGTTATAACTTATTCACGCTATTAACAGCGGCAATTTCTGTAAAGCGTAGTTCTTTTCATTAACTATGCTAATGTATTTCATTTCATCCTCGGGTATTTTCCAGTCCAGTTTTATTTTGACCACCTTTCATCTCCCAATACATTATGTTGTTCAAACATCTTATGAGCCCTTCCATCACGCAATTCTGCATAAGGCAGGGGCACAAAGTACCAAAATGACCAGATGTTGTTTTGCATATCTATGTTTTGATCTAGCTTAACCTGTCCTGTACAAAACTAATAAGTGCCTATCAGTTGCATTCTTAAAAGTAACTACTCTTTGACTACAAAACCAGTTACTGGATGTTTTTCACTGCATATTTAATTTTACTGGGAAGCAACTTGTGTACACAGACACTACAAAACAGCACAGTGCCAAAGAGCTAAATGTTACCTACTCTACCGTTTCAGTATGATAAAGCAATATACTACAGTTTTTGTCCACAACTTCCAGTCTGCAGTTAACATGTTTGCTTTTGGATCATTTTGAAAGAGTATTTTGTGCAAGTGTCCAGCACCTGGAGACATGATACATTTTTGAAAACTATTTTTTCTCTTCTTCATTGAGACATCGTAGCTAGCTTGAATTCTGGGCTGCTGCCCACTGTTTCATACCTTCATCGATTGATGCTAATGTGTTAGAGTTCTCACAGTGATAAATGCTGAACAAGGAACACCTTCGGTGAACTTTCCTCCCACTGTCTCAGCCAGTGGCATGGGCTAAGAGGAGTCACATGGTGCCTCAGGTGCAGACACACAAGAGACTGCATGGAGTCACATCATCTCTCTTGCTCACCATTGATTAAACTGCTCCCCCATGGCATGTGTTAGACTTCCATGGGCAAAACTTCAGGTTTCTGTGGCCAACTCTCGCTTTCTTTTAGGCTCCAATGTATACCCTCTTTCGGAAATAAACCTCTTTACGTATCAGTTTTTTGACAGATAATCTTTTGTCATTTATTCACCCACATTAATTCATCACGGTAACTTATGACAGCCAAAACAGTTGCAGGATAAAGATTTATTGAAATTCTTTACCACGGTTTCGGTATATATAAATATACCTTCATCAGAAGTAAAATACCCTGAACAGGAAGACACTTTCATTAACAAAAACTTAGCATCGGAAATGAGAAAGAAAAACACTATAGCTTAAGTAACCGTAAAATTACCAGAGTATTACAGGCACAAAAACTTATAGTCACTTACTAAAATTACATCCTGCAATGGAGATTAATAAAACAATTGTGCCAAAGGCGTCATCAGTAGTTAAAACATCACCTCTATTTATACAACATGATTGTGGACAGAGGGGCGATGCGAACATAGCTTAGCATCAGTGCTTCGCCTATGAGCTATCGTGACGAGGGCGTGAAAGCCCTAGGGCAGATAGTTCCGCTGAGAGAGGGCAGACACTCGTGCACATTAAAATCCATGGATACAATACACATGCGCATCAAAATTATTAAAAGTTGTGCTAATTCAAACCTTCTGTCTTAATAAATAAAACATATCAGAACCATTTAAAAACATCTATGTAAAATAGAAAATATGAAACCAATTTACCTGTGTCCTAGTGTCAATCAGATGAAGCTTGCGCTACGGAACACATCTAACGAGAGAGGGCACTAGTGTTATGCGCGAGAATCTCGCATAACTAAAATGGTAAAATACATACTAGCGAATCTGCCCTAGGGCTTTCACACCCTCGTCACAATAGTTCATAGGCGAAGTACTGATGCAAAGCTGTGTTCGTATTGATACTTTGTCCATAATCGTGTTGTATAAATGGAGATGATGTTTTAACTACTGATGACGCCTTTGGTACAATTGTTTTATTAACCTCCATTGCAGGATGTAATTTTATGCCCCTCCAAAGTCTGTCCATGACTACCATCGTGCCAGTTGGGATGCCTACCGGGAATCCATTGCCTTACAGGTCGAAAGCCACCCCCTCAGCTTTCACCACCCTGATGACATCACCTATGCCTCTTCCTTCCTTCAGAAGACCATCACTGACACTGTGGAGGCTCATGTCCCTACCAAACTCATCCACCCTCACCGCCCTACGCTTCCTCCACAGGCCATCCTTCTTCTGCGTGAATCCCGCAGGCTCTACCGCTCCTTCCTCTGCACTCGTGACCGGGATACTCTCACCCGCCACCGGCAATTACAGCGACATATCCGGAACCTCCTTACAGCAAAGAAGTGCCGGGACTGGCGCCAGACATGCACACGCCTCAACTCCACCCTCCCTGTCAACTCCTCCAAGTACTGGTCAGCCTTCCACCGCCTTACTGGTAGCCATCCCACCCCGCATTACCCCATCCTCCATGACGATCGACCCTTTCCTGACAACCTCAGTAAGGCTAACCATTTTGCTTCCCACCTATCCGAGGTCTTCTCCATTCCTGACGATCCCCATTTTGATTACTCCCTCTTCCCCACCGTCCTTGACCGCACTGACACCTCTGTCCCCCCGCTCGCCCCTAGCTTCCAGTACTTGGATCAGTTACCCCCCCCTCCGACATCAACACTCCCATCACCAAGCAAGACATCACACTCGTCCTCCGCTCCAAACGCAACACCGCCCCTGGTCAAGATGGCATCACCTGCCGTCACCTCAAGGAATCCCCTCCATCATTCCTGTCTGTCCTTGCTACCCTGTACAATGTCCTCCTCTCCACTGGATTTTACCCTGACCTGTGGAAGACTTCCCGTGTCCTGCTGTTCCCTAAACCTAACAAACCCCCCTCTGATACCTCTTCCTATCGGCCAATCTGCCTCACCTCCGTGTTCAGTAAGGTCTTTGAGGCCATCCTCTCTCGCCGTATTCACCGCCACCTTACCCAGCACTGCCTCCTTCCTCTTACCCAATATGGCTTCTGGCCTTCCTTCTCTGCCGACGACCAGCTCCTTAACCTTACCAATCTTCTTTCCCTCCAACTTAACACCCGACGCTCCGCTATCTTTGTTTCCCTTGATCTCCAGAACGCCTATGACCGTGTCTGGCATCCCGGGCTCCTCTTCAAACTCCAGATCTATGCTCTCCCCATTAACTTCGTCCGTCTCGTTGCTTCCTTCCTCTCCCACCGTCCCTCCTATGTGACTATCCACAATTCCAACTCCCGTACTTTCTACCCCTCTGCCGGCGTGCCCCAAGGTTCTTTCGTTTTCCCTCTCCTCTATCTCCTGTACACTGCTGATATGCCCAAACCTCCCCCTCCTGTTCATCTTCTCCACTTCGCTGATGACACCGCCTTCCTAGCCCTTTATCCTACCCTGCAACGGTCTCAACGTACCCTCCAAACCCACCTTGTCCAATTCACTGCTTGTTGTAACCAGTGGTTCCTCCGTGTTAATCCCTCCAAGACCCAGGCGATCATCATAGGCCACACCACCCGCTCCTTCCGCCTCCATGATTTCTACCTCACCATTTATGGCCATCCTATCCACTCGACCACCACCTCACCTGGACTCCCCATCTCCTTACCATCCAAAACAAAACTCACAACCGCCTCCTGAAACTCCTGTCCAGCCGGACATGGGGTCTGCATCCTTCCACCATCCTTCACACCTACGAATCCATGATCCACCCCATCCTTTGTTATGCCAGTATCGCTTGGATTTCCGCCCCTCCCCGGTTCTATAAAGCCCTCCAAATCCTCGAACGCCATGCACTCCACCTTGCCTTCCGCATCTGCCTTCCGTCCCCCACGCGCATCCTCTACGACCTCATCCCCTACCCCCACCTTCTCCTTTTCCTTGAACACATCCGCACACTATATATTGTCCGCTGCCTTGATCCCCCTCACCCCCTGGTGTCTCCCTTCCTCTCCACCCCCAACCAGTTGCCGCGCCTTTACCATTGTGTCCCTCCCTCTCTCCATCTCCACACCCTCCATCTGCTTTCCCAACACAACCTCCACCGTCTACCCCTCCTGGATGATGAGCTTCGCCCTGACGTCTTCCCTTCCTACCAACTCTAACCCCCTCTTCCTGCCTCCTCCTCAGGGCTCCCTCTCCTCCCCCTCCCTCCTTCTGAGCGGCTTTCCCCTCCTACTCCCCCTCAATCTCTTGTGCCTTCTTTCAGTGTCTCTGCACTCCCTCCTGCCCTGTCTTCCCTTCTCCTCTTCCGCCCCACGTGTCTCCTGCCTCTTCGTGAACCCACGGTTGCCCCTCCACTCTTCATACCACCGCTTCACCGACTGCCCCATGCTCTCCCCTCCTTTTCCATCCTCTCTGACCTTTCCCTCGGCAGGTCCCACCTGGTAGTTTTATTCTTCGTCGTGTGTGCTCCAAGTGGGTTTTAAGTGTGTTGTTTCGGAGTGTTTTTAATACTGTGGCCAACTTTTAACCTGTGCATGTGGATTCAGTGTCTTCTCTGTGTTTTAAGAATCGCCAACTGTGTTTTTTTTTTAACTTTCTGGTGACTTTTTTAACTGTCCCCCATGAACGTCTACATGTCAGTGTATGTTTACCTACATTTTCTCCCCTTACTCGGTTTTATGTTCCCTTTTTTTTATCTCCTTATGTATGTATCATTTTATTCTTGTTTTAGTTGTCGTGTCACTCAGCTGAAGAGCGGTGGATTGTGCCGCTGACAGCCCTCCCCTGCCCATATGGGGCAGGGGAATGAAACCACAATAAAGAAAAGAAAAAAAAGATGTAATTTTAGTAAGTGACTAAAAGTTTTTGTGCCTGTAATACTCTGGTAATTTTACGGTTACTTAAGCTATAGTGTTTTTTCTTTCAATTTTCCAATGCTAAGTTTTTGCTAATGAAAGTGTCTTCCTGTTCAGGGCATTTTACTTCTGATGAAGGTATATTTATATATACCAAAACCGTGGTCAAGAATTTTAATAAATCTTTATCCTGCAACTGTTTTGGCTGTCATCATTTACCATGAAGAATTTCAACAGTTGCTCTTTCAGCCATGTTTAAAATCTTGACACATTAATTCAGATGCCAGGTCCCTCATCTCTCATGCTTCTGTGTACAGTTCTGTTGTCAGAGTGAGATGTGTCTCAGCATCCACTGTGAAATAGTTGTCCAAGTTGTTGCCAGTATCTCATGTGTTAGCAATGGGCAACTGTTGGGCACATCTTTTAGTGTGGCCTGTGGCCACCTCTGGTTTGAATTAAGCCAGTGCTGTGAAGCACACAGATTCTGTCCTCACTATGCCACACATATCCAGCATTGCACCTCTTGTGCATATTTATGCACACGGATGCACTGTCTTGCCATGTGTGAGTCATCTGCATTGTGCTGCTTCCATTATAGTTCTCAGCTGCACTGAATTCTAGCCAGCTAACACACAGCCACAGCCCATGTCCTATTCAAGTCTCTGCTGCTCACTGAGCACCTGCTACTCAAACTTGGCCTGCATTTGGTGTCCTTGCTGCCTGTTTTTCCCATCGCCATGAGGGCCCTGGGATCAACACCTGCATAGTCCTCACTTCACTGCCGCCATCCCCATGCTGCCACTGTCCCATGCGCCATGATGTCTGTGGTATCACAATGCACTGCCACCGCCATCTTCATGTGATGTCATTAACGTAAGTGTTGCTCGCCTGTACTTTTGTATCTTGTCACTGACGTACCAGTGAAAGTATGTGCCGACTAGCAGCCTGAAGGAGTAGAGAATCATAGCCTTGTATGGTTTGTTTCATTTTGTATGCTATTTTGGTTTATAATTGTTACTGTAGGCTCCTCATTTGCTGTAAGCGTGCCTCCAAAAACACAATATTGGGGTAAGAATGCCTCAGACAACAAGGATGAAAGCCTTATTGATTCCTTACAGTGGAGCAAGGACTTAATGATGCCATGGTCAAAATACAGATTTGGAAGAGAAAAATGCTAGCTTAGCATCCCGACAAGCTCCGCCAAAGGTAGATTTTGGTGTTCAAGCTACCATTGGTAAAGCTAGAGGAGTTGAAACTAGCTCAGCTACTGCCTCACCAGACCATCTACTATTGTCAGTAGTTTTTCTGCAGTCAGTTCTATTCCCTCCTTCATGGGGAAATCCATAGATAATGTGGAAACCTTTTTGCAAAATGTTCACAATTTGGGCCATGTTTGCACTTGGCCTGACACTTTTCTGTTGAATGTGGCATGATTTAACTTAATTGGAGGTGCACACATGTATGTGGAGTTGGTTGACACCTTAAAATATGCTGAGAGATATGGATCCCTGGCAAAAGGTTTAGAAGATCAGCATTCCAACAAGTGTGGCATTCGTTAATGCTCTGACAAACTGTCCACCCTCAGGCAATGGTCTGGGGAAGATTTCAAACAATTTACATATCACATAAGAACAGTCTTGTGCAAAACTTATACCCTTGGTCGGGATATGACCCACAGTCATGTACTCCTTGCAGGGACTGAGGCACATGCAACTGATGTTTTCATCCACAGTGTTAATTTGCAAATTGGCAGAGAGGTTAAGATTGTGTCTCTCATTTCACTCCATGAAATAGTCCACCTGATACAATTATGTGAAGAAGCTGGATGCTTTGTTACCAACCTCATGTGTAACTGTGAGTTGTGCCATGAGTTTACTAATGGATCAGTCCGTGGCTGAGAAAGTGTGCTTGTCACATGACTGATACCTGTTTAATAACACCTCATTGCCCTAATTGTGAAGATTTGGGCATTTAAGAATACACTGCCCACAGAACCAAACAGATCATTCTGTGGTCATGTGCATTCTAATCAGGGAAACAGCATGAGTGCAGGCCCTACCACACAATACCACCCCAAGCAAAGTCAATTAACCCCATAAATTATTGAAGTTTGAAGGTGGCAAACATGGTTGTGAGGAGAGAAATGTGAGGAAAATCAGCCCGAATTTTAGTGGACACAAAGGCCCAGATAAATTTAGCATTTCTTTCTCCTGGTGATAAGCAGCCATTAAAACTGTCCCAGTGATGTATTAATGGTTTGCTTACTGAAGTTATAAATTCTGAAGTTGCAAGTTCAGTTAAGTTAAAAATCAATAACACCACTTATGAATTTGAGATGGTAGCAGGGAATCAGAGAAGGCTTGACTTTGACATCATATTGGGAAACGATTTTCCATGTCAGTATCAGGGTGTGATTGACTTCTGGGCACACACTATCAAATTTGATGAAGCAGTTCACTAACTTGGAAGTGACAGTATCCGGGGAAGGGGCTCATTCCCTGAAATTCTGATACACCACATATCTTTGCGTTTAAACAATCCACCAATGTAATGATAACTGGCAGCACCAGAAACATTCTCTGGCTGACTGTCAAAATGCAGAAGCCTAAGGGGATAGTCTTTTTGACTGACCACTCACTCAGAATTATGTCCTTGATAGAACACAAAGACATGTGAAATGAAACCTGTGCAGAGCAGAAACTGTGGGAGAGAAAATTCTATCCTATGTGTTTAGATAATTTTGGAATCCAAGATGTGACAATACCAAGGGGAACTATACTGGCCAGTATGCAAGAAGTAACAGAGAATGAGAAGTCCATTGCCAAAAAGAGGGTTAAGGACAAAGGAAAACTATCAGCAGTCTGAGTACTCTACACAATCACATCACCTCTGAAGCAACAGTTACAGAATAAGATGTCCCATTTAACTAACCATGAGCAAAGTTTATTATACCCAGCTTTAGAGAAGTATCTGTGGTTTTTTGAAGAGAAGCAATACTTGCCGGATACTGATCGTGTACAGCATGATTTCCAACAGGAAATGCAAGGCCTATTTTCCATAAACTGTACCAAACTTCATATATGCTTCAGTCTGTTTTGGAAGAAACAATCCAACAACTTGATGCCAGAATTATTCAACCATCAGCCAGTCCCTTCTTGAGCCCGATTTTCATTGTCCTGAAAAAAATCTATTAGTGGCAATAAGACCTTTGTATGAACATGAGCAATAAATACGGTCACCAGCCCTGATAGCCATCCCTTTCCACATATTCATAAAACATTGAACCAGTTACAAAATTATAAGTTTTTCACTACATGTGACCTGTGTTTGTGCTACCATCAGATCCCGATGGCCCCTCAGGACTGACCCAAACTAGCTTTTGTTTTACCTCTTGGCTTGTACCAGTTTTTGCAGATGCCTTCTGGCCTAAGAAATGTACCCACAACATTTCAAAGGTTTACTGATTTGTTGTTAAGAGGTCTGAAACCCATTACCTGTCTGGTCTATGTGGATGATGTAATCATTTTCTCTTGGACTATCTAAGAACATAAAGAATGATTGAAAAATGTGTTGGTGAGGTTACAGAATGCCCGTCTAAGCTTGAAATTGCAAGATATTTTTTTCCAGTCACGAGTCCAGTACTTGGGACATATTATCAGATCTGATGGGATAAAACCAGACCTGTGATCGATGAAAGCTATGGATAACTTCCCTGCCCCAACCAGTATATTGATATTATGAAGCTTTCTGGGGTTAAGTAATTACTATCATCATTTCATAAACGATTAGGTCACTCTGACTAAACCTTTAACCAAGTTATTAAAGAAAGGGGTAACTTTTGAATCGTCCACAGAATATGAAACTGTCATGCAGAAAGTTAAAGAATATTTGATGAGTTCATCTCTGCTGATATATCCTGACTTTGAAAAAAACATTTATACTCTCCTGTGATGCCTCGGACTTTGCTCTTGGTGTTGTATGTTTGTGTTTTGCTCAGTGGTCACAGGCGATGCAGTCACATATTCCATTGCTCTCCTTAACAAATGCATACAAACCATTTGAAACTGTAGCCCTTGATGTAATTCAACCTTTTTTCCAAAGCCAAAGCAAGAGAATAAGTACATCCTCTCAATAATTTACCAGTTTTACTGATACATAATATTAATGTCAATTACTGGTATGATGGCTGAAACCATGGCTAAAGCACTTATAAATCAGCTGGTGCTACTATTTGGCAGCCCTGATGCTGTTCTAACTGATCAGGAACAAATTTTATGTCATCATTATTTGTACAAGTATTCAAACTGCTTACAATTAAAAAGTACAGAACTACCTGCTTTCATCCAAATTATAATGACCGTGTTGAATGCATGCATAAGACTGTTAAATGAATGTTATTCTATTATGTCAGCCAAATACACTCCAGCTGGACAAATACATTCCTTTCATACAATCAGTTTAAAATAGCAGAATTCATGAGTCAACAGGGTACACCCTGCTCAAGGTAGTTTATGGTCATCCCATGTGCCCTCCCTTCAAGATAGATAAGCTACCACTGTGTAGACTCAAAAGAAGTGAGGAGCTTAGCACACAAATTTAAAGGAATCTGGTGTCAAGTCCAACATAACAATATAAAGGCAATAGCCAAGTCAGTGCAGAGAAAAAATAAAAGAGCAGTACTGCCTCTGTATCAGTCGTGCAATTGGGTGTTATTACACAAACCTGCAGTTAAGAAAGGCAAAACTAAAAAGTTCATTCCACCTTTAGAAAGGCCCTTATCAAATCATATGTTTGACTTGCTCTGTCAACACAGAAATACACCTACTAGATGGTCCTGTGATAATTCACTTTGATAGGTTAAAGCCTTATTGAGGGAATGGTGTAGCATCTCAGTCTACTCCTCTGATAGATCAGCATAGAGACAAGCCACTGGCTGTTAGGGCAGTGCCACAGAAGAAGAAACTGGTTCCACCATCACAGGCATGGCCTACATATCCTCTCTGTTCTTGGAACCATTACGTGCTACTGTCACATTATCAGGAGTAACGTATTACCAATGCAGCTACAATTATCACACAGAAACAAGGTCCTCCAGGAACTCACAAATGGTGAGGTGTGTCAAGTGAACACAGAGATTCCCAGCCAATTATGACAGTTCTTCCTAGTGCACTATTCTGTTTTAACCTACTCATACACTCTTATCTTATTCTGTTGGCATGGTTTTGGCACAGATTTCCGCTCTGGAGATATAGTTTCCTTGTTCTTGGGGACACAGAATCGATCAATCTCTCCATTCTCGTATTGGCAGCTATTTTACTAGCTGCCTGTGTATAACTACAATTATAGTAGCCAAGTGACACCCTTAGCTGACTCAGATGAGCCTTGGTGGAACACCAATAATTTTAAACATATGTTTTCCACTGTCGAGAGTGATGGCCATGTAGACGAGTTTCCTACATTTTTCCTCTTGGGAACAGGGCCATGTATCTCAATTAAATGCTTGCCCGCTGCATGACATCACACCACTTATTTGTACCCTACAAGTCATTGCATGAATTTTGATGTATGTATTTTACTTTCAGTTTTTTATATGTTTGCATATGCAGAGAAAGTGAGAAGAGGTTACCCGCCCCTTATTCCAGTAGTGTCCTCTTCTGTAACTGATCCTCTTCTTGTAGTCCTTACCATCTTGTTGTAATCTCATACCTTACACATTTTCTTGAGATGAGTATTAGAACTTCCAAATGAAAGTCAGACAGACACAAATATAACATGCCAAATTTAATTATTTGATTGTAGTCCTTGAGCTGTAACTGGAGTGAAGTATTTAATTCCTTTTGACAATTATAATCAAGCCATCTTTCACACTCCTTACACACACTTATATTAACACTAAAAGAATGATCCTATCCACAGTTACACAAACACAGTAATTAGGTTCAGTGGAACTGAATAAACAGATTGCCCCATTCATTAAAAGAGTCTCCATACATGAAGTGGGTAAATTCCATGGTTTCCTTGTGCATCATAACTTTCAGTCTCATTGGTATTTACTGATACAGAGATTTTCAGCTGTTTTTAAGGTCTTGGGTGGCTTTATGAAGACATATACACTGTGTGTTGCTAAGTGTTACATGCTACAGTAGCAGCCATTGTTAAAGGTGGGGCTAATGCCCCTTACCCCACTTCCCTCTCACCCCTTTGCCCACTATGAGGAGGTAGAAGCAATGTATCTGTGATTTGCCAAGTTTGCTGCTACTGGCATGTGGCTGCTATAATTCCTTCACTTAAAGATTGATACATCAACAATGTATTTTAGAGCTCCAGAATGAGATTTTCACTCTGCAGCGGAGTGTGCGCTGATATGAAACTTCCTGGCAGATTAAAACTGTGTGCCTGACCGAGACTCGAACTCGGTAACTTTTGTAACTTTTTGTAACTACAATGTGTGCCATGTCGGGGTTTGTGACAATGTGTCTCATGAATAAGTATGGGCATTCTTTACTTTGCTGCCATAATGATGCACTGTTTATGGTGTTGGCTGTTCATGGACAGGACTACTGCAACCTGCAAGGGGTAGTCAGGCACTGAAACACACTTTAACGAGCACGCCTCCCTGTGAACTCACATGTTGCCTTCACTATCACTCTCCTATTGCATACTATGTAAGTTTCTACCTTCTATCAAGCGCATCATGTTCAGGTGTGGCATTGTATTTCTCTGTTTAACCACCATTGTTGGGTTGCCATCATTCCATATTCGGCTGTCCCAATAAGGGGTGTTATTTCAATGAGTAAAAGCAATCTCCTGCATACACTGCATCAAGCTGTAATCCTTGCGAAGTCAAATTTTTGTCATAATGAAGAGGCTAAACTGCAATATGTGACAAAGAAACTGATAAAATTTAAGCATACTTTAGTCAACACTAAGCAGCCTGAAACCCTCCATTATCTACAGGATGTAATTAACTTGGTTAATGATGTCAGTGAACAGGTATGCATCATTTCCGATGCCATTCCACCCCACCATATAAAGAAATTGTGGTTTACAGCAGGAGGATCTGTATTTAAAACTGTGTTTTGGACCCCTGATTATGCTAACACCAAATGATGGAACACCACTATGCAACATGCCACTGCCCTTTCAAATAGTATTCATGACAAGCTCAACCACCAACATGTGTGATGCACACATCTAGAAGACAATGTGCTTGCCTTCATTTAACACATTCAAACAATTATCACTGGGTTGATACAACAATATAAGATATTTAAAAATGTTGTTACCCCAGATCTCCTGTTGATACATGAGGGTTTATCCAACCTCACTACTGTGCTAGCAGTGACATGATACATACAAATGCTTCTCTAAAAGACTCAAGCAGCTCAGTTACACGTAAACACTTTGCATAGTATTATCCACCTATCCACCTAGGTTTACAACATAAACTCAGTTCCACTCTCCTGCCCATTGATTTGTTTATGCCTGTATTAACCGATGTCTCCCCTCACTTATGGTACCTTTAGAAATCATTTACACCTTCAAATTTGGATTACACTGCAATCACCCGTATTCACCCTGTCAGTAATAGCAGGCTGTACTCTGTACCCAAACTGTTAAGTATTATCCCAGTCTGCTGCAACCATACCCTGGTGCCTCAAACTTTTCATGTATCTGTAATCAACATGTATTGCTATTCAGTATCTCCCACTGTGACATTATCACTTCACCCTTTAAACTATCTACTCAGTTGGAATGCCGGTCGTTGTGGCCGAGTGGTTCTAGGCACTTCAGTCTGTAACCGTGCTGCTGCTATGGTTGCAGGTTCGAATCCTGCCTCAGGCTTGGATGTGTGTGGTGTCCTTAGGTTAGTTAGGTTTAAGTAGTTCTAAGTCTAGGGGACTGATGACCTCAGATGCTAAGTCCCATAGTACTTAGAGCCATATGAACCATTTGAACTCAGTTGGAATACCACTTTAACATTAGTGTGAAAGCATTTCTGTTGTATCTACTGCACCAACCTTTAGCAGTGAATTCCCATAACATTTTGTTGCTGCCCGCTTAACGCTTCAGATGAGCACTTGCCACAATCCTTGCAGAAGCTTATTCTGCAGGAAAAAGAACTAATTAGCATGAATTGTTCTATCAGATATTTTGAAGATTGGCACTGGCAGAAATATACATTCACTGTGACATTGCAAAGCAGCATTTCTACTCCTCTATCCCTAGTGCTGCTTGGTGTTATCCTGTGGTTTTCATACAGAAGATGTTTTTGTAAATATTTCTGGAAACCCCCTCAACTTGTTGTTTCTGAGTGCTAGTCACCAGGCAATTTCACAAGCCATTGAAGCAAGGATCCCCCACCCCCTTAGACATGTAAGGTTAGTTGTAAGGTTATTCATGATAAGTAATTTTCAGAGGGATTCTTGAGTTCAATGCCACCACTCTTGTACTTAATGAACAAAACTTAGTTTCATATTAATAGTGGTGAAACAAACTAATCTTTCTATCACTAGTGAGGTGTACCAATTGAAAGGAAAGAGCCCCTTATTACATTAACGCCTTTCTTATTATCCCAGATTGCACCACCAGGAACCACACCTCTGCAGCCGCATTGCATTTTGCAGTTATACACCAAGGTCTTCCCCATGCCACCACTGCTGTGTGGCCTCCACTGCCAACTACAATCCTCCACTTGGCACATTTGCACACCACACCTCTCTGTCACCGATCAGCCCACCGTCCGAGTGTGCCAGGCAAGACATTACAAAGACACATGGTATGAACATTCTTATTTTGTGATAATGGAAAGACAACAAAGAGACAATTTATTGTGACTCTTATGTTGAACCCTACCTTATCACTGTAATACTTTAAGATTTAATATATGTCCATATTCTCTGCAATGAAATATCAAAATATTAAACCCTCTCTTAGTTTTTAGAGCCCTGTTTCAAGCTGATGGTCCAATGGAATCTTTGAATTCCCATCAATATCTATAAATTTCTTACCATTGAAAGGGGGGAAAGATTTGTAGGTGTCCCCACCTGGGGAGGACAGATGTAATACATTTTCAAAAAATATTTTTTTTTTCCTCTTTCCTGAGTCATTATAACAAGCTGGGATGCTGGGCACCCGCTCACGGTCTCACATCTTCAGCGAGGGATGCTGACATGCTCTTACAGTGATGGATGCTGAACAAGGGACACCTTCAGTGAATTTTGTTCAACCTCCTCAGCCAAAGGGATGGCATAAGACGAATCACGTGGTGCCTCAGATGTAGACACACAAGGGGCTGCATGGAGATGCAGTTCTCTCTTGCCCATCGGTGCTTGCACCACTAACATATTCCCTTTCTGCTTGCCTATGCCATGAGTTAGACTTCCATGAGCTATTCTTTGGGTTTCTGTGGTCATCTCTCCTCCTCTCAAGGCACCAGTATATACTCTCTTTCAGAAATAAACATCTTCAGGGATCAGTTATTTGGCAGTTAACTTTTTGTTGTTCATTTCATTGCCATAATCCAGATGCCTACTTCTTCACCTCTCATGCCACCTTGTACAATTCAATCCCTGATGACAAACATTAAACATACTAAAGAAATACAAAATTACCATGCAATGTAGGTAAGACACTATTAATTGAATAAAGTGAAAGAAGGAGCAGAGTATCAAACTGATCAATAAAGCACGTTTGTAAGACAAATCATCTAAACAGTGTCTCATCTTGAAAGAGAGAAGTAAGAGGTATGAAGTTATAGTGGAGAGGTAAATATTTATCAAGTTAAACAGAAGACACACCTTATGGAAGGCAAATATACATTGATGGAAAAAAAATTGCAGCAACAAGAAGGAGTTGGATGATATAAATGAAAGTTGGTAGGTGTGTTTTATTTTTTACATCTGAAAGATGATATCTATTCAGATCGTACAACAGTTGCACAAGAGTGGTGCTACTAGTGCCACTACGAGGATAACGCTGGCCCACAGACCATTGTTGTACCCCAACACGCTCTACAAAGTGCCAACATGTTCCCTTGGCCTGCTCAATCAACAGATCTATCTCCAATTGAGCACATATGGGACAGCATTGGGCGACAACTCCAGCATCATCCACAAACAGCATTAACCATCACTGAATTGACTGAACAAATGCAACAGGCATGGAACTCCATCCCACAGACTGACATCTGTCACCTGTGCAAAACAATGCATGCACGGTTGCATGCTTGCATTCAACATTCTGGCGGTTACACCAGTTATTAATGTACCAGAACTTCACATTTGCAATAGCTTATCTCATGCTTCCATTAATCTGTGACCTTGCAATGTTAATCACTTAAATATGTTATCTAGACAAATGTATTCCCAACACTTTGTTACTCTATGTCAGTTATTTCCTGGTGCTGCAATTTTTTTTCCATCAGTGTAGGTAATGATTAATGACTGAGGAAAAAAATGGTTCAAATGGCTCTGAGCACTAAGGGACTTAACATCAGAGGTCATCAGTCCCCTAGAAGTTAGAACTACTTAAACCTAACTAACCTAAGGACATCACACACACCGATGGCCGAGGCAGGATTCGGACCTGCGACCATAGTGGTCGCGCGGTTCCAGACTGAATTGCCTAGAACCGCTCACCCACAGTGGCCGTTTCAATGACTGAGAGAAATGTTGACAAACATACTATCACCACAGGCTACAGTCCAAAGAGAATTTAAAAAATCGGAACTGACAGTATGAGCGATAACATTAGTATGCCCTGGCTATCGTCCAATGTTGCAACTTAATTGCATGATAATTGCAATGTGATAAAACAATGTGTTTGCTGCTGTGCTGACCAACAGTATATCTAGACGATACTGTAAAAACTAAATTACAGAAAGTCACTTCAATACATTAGGGCTATGATGATCAGAATTCCATGCAAGGAATGAGACTGCAACTTCATTTCCTCGCTCCCTACAAAGCCCTGCAGTAGGCTGGGCCAAATTTGTGTTTTTGTTGAGATTTAATTTGTTACAGAATAATTTTATAGTGACATTACACTATCACTGCAAATGTGCAAATTGCATCTGTTGTGTTAAGTCTTAAATTTACATCCATGACTTGCATCTTCAAAAATCCTGTAGTGTCTCCAACTGGCAAATGCACAGTTCAGATAGCCACAGTAGCATGATCTGCTGACCAAATTGTGAACTTAAAGCACAACCTGATAAGAGGCATTGCCAGCACAGTCACTCAACTGTGAGCTTACACAGTTGACCACAGTGCGGTGCTGCTAGTATGCAGGTAGCCAACTCACACAAAAATATAATACAGGATCCCAGTGATAGAGGTTGCAAGTTTGGTGCCCAATTTTTATCAAAAGTGTTTTTGTCCCACTGTATGCCCAATTTAAAGGGATCAATAAGAATTATGGAGTAGAGGTTTCAGATGTGTCCCCACTACTCCAACTTCACTGGATCCACAAATAATGCATACAAACACAAGGTGGAACATGTTGCATACAGACACAGGGTGGAACATGTTGATTTTTAATGTGTGCTGTGACAATGTCATCATTCCAGAGGTCTCTTGTGCAATGGTGCTGTAGTGCTGTGGTTTCAGTAGTCACCCAACTGATAGATTGTGTAATGCATTAGTGGTTGCTTGTAGGATGGGATATGTCAGTGAGTGCAGTGGTTGCCCAAGTGACAGATTGTTTACAGTGTTTTTCAATGGTTGCTCCTGCAACAGGCCCTGTATAGTAACTAAGTGGTCATTCCAATGACTCGTGTTTCATGACATTGTGATCATTATGTGACTAGTTTCTTGAACCAACAATGAGATCAGTAAATGTTAACTTAATGACCAGTTGTGTCTTTTATGTGTCACAATATGCCTATTATACTTTCTGCATAAATAATCCCAGAGTGGAGACACCTGACTAGCACAAACCAACTGCTTTGCATGTGTGCATACATCATAATTACAGTAAAACCCCACTTTTACACTTTTCAAGGGACTTGAAATAATGGCGTAAACTGCAGGAAAATGATAAATGTAGGAAATGGCTTTTTTAAGTTTTACTGGTCATGTATGGGGCCCCCTTTCCATATTCATAGTTTTGTATGATATATGTAGATAATAGGCAAAAAAATACTCATCAGGGAATGTTTATTATTATTATTATTATTATTATTATTATTATTATTATTAAAGGTTATCTGAATTTAGTGCTATGTTTAGCAGTTGACATGACATTCACCGACACTTTAACACAACAAATCGCATTAAAAATAACAAATAACGCAAACCACATGGCCGCCATGTTAATTTACATGTTTTCAAAGCTAAAGTGATGCAGTTGGCAATTTTAGTATTTATATTTGGTGCCTATGAAAAGTGCCTGTCAAGCGTATACTGCATTAAAGGTCTCTCTAAACTGCATCATTTTTAGTGTAACTTTCCTGCGAATGTCATGTCAGCAAATGTATACAATACTGGCCATTTGGGTCAACTGAAGCATCTGATCCCACCTGTTGGCTTTGACCCATAACGTAAGGCTGTTGTGGTGTGTGATGTCATGATGGAGTTTGGTTTACAAGTGTGGCGCGTTTGTAAGTGTTGTTGTGTTGCGGTTCATGGTGCCCTCTGGTGGTGTGTTTAGGGGTTTCGTGTTGTGTGGTGTAATGGGTTCAGTTTGGTCTTACTCATTTTAGTGGCTTGTTCACATTTTGGCTGTGTTTCGAGCAGGATTCTTTTCAGTGAGTTAACGATTTAGTGGTTTTGTGTGAAAGTTATTGTAGTGCTGTTCGCTGCAGGTCGTGTGTTAATTCGAGTAAATTAATTGGTTGCTGTTTTTGGTTAGGTATGGATATGAAGGATAAAATCAACAGTATTTGCTTGAATGCAATGATGGGTGAGACTCCATTGGAGCTCATTAAATTTTTGCAGCTCTTTGGTTTGATAGCGGAGGTCGTCAAGTGCTCTGTTCAAAAAAATGGCTCTGAGCACTATGGGACTCAACATCTTAGGTCATAAGTCCCCTAGAACTTAGAACTACTTAAACCTAACTAACCTAAGGACATCACACACACCCATGCCCGAGGCAGGATTCGAACCTGCGACCGTAGCAGTCCCGCGGTTCCGGACTGCAGCGCCAGAACCGCTAGACCACCGCGGCCGGCTCAAGTGCTCTGTCTGTGGGCATGAAATGGGATTGGCCAAAGTTCCGGCATCTCAGACCAGGGACGGTTATATGTGGCGTTGCCGTAAGGATGACCTGTGGTGCTCGATACATCGCTGTTCCTGGTTCAAGAAGTCTAGGTTGGGCATGCGTCAGATTGTTTTGGTGACGTATTACTTTTGTTGTAGATCCTCACATAGTTTTTGTGTGCATGAGACTGGCGTGACTGAGAGGAGTGTGCTTGACTGATTTTCGTTTTGTCGTAAAGTATGTTCTGAGTTTATTAAGTACAGGGGTAAGTTGGGTGGGCCTGGGGTTGTTGTGGAGGTGGACGAGTTGCAGTTTGGGTAAATGAAGTGTGGGAGGGGTAAGTCTGTGGTTGGTCTCTGGGTGTGGGGGGCTGATGTACTGGGGGGTAGGTGTTCCAAATGTGTTTTCAGGGTTGTGGAGACTGTATTACTTTGGCACCCACAATGGCCAACCAGGAATTTCATCTGCTTTTGACCCAGATTGACATCCTCGCAGCTCACGTTCCTGCTGCTGTTCCCACACTGCCATTCCCTCACCTGCATATTCATGAATGTCGTTATGTCATAGGCCAGCACACTATGTGTTGGTACTTCCACATGCTTGCTGAGCAAACTTTCCAATGCTACCCACTGTGCAACCAGCCAAATGACAGCAGCATGTTTAAGTATGCATGCACAGATGCCAGGCCGCCTCACATTGCTTGTTCATCTCGGAAAGAAGGTATGGCCAGCATTTCCTTATAGACAGTAGGTCTGACCTGTGTGCCTATCCATGGCTGCTGCTCCCTAAGTATCGACCAACAACTCTATTTCAGCTGTCATCACCTACTATTGTGTCTACCCAATTCAATTAGATCTAGAACTGCACCGCATCTTCTGCTGGAAATTCACCATCACAGATACCTCAGAGTCAATCACTGGTGCTGATTTCCCAGCACATTTTCTGCTCCTCCCTGATACTGCTGGCTCTCATCTCACTGACAAGGACTCTGGTCACTCAACTGCCGGGTTTCGCCATGTTGTGCAAACCTTTGCACTGAAACTTGTCCACATTGGCAATGCAGGGCAGTACCAGGACCTTCTCGATCATTTCCCTGCAATCATACGCACACCTGGAGCACCACAAGAGGTACAGCACAGCATGGTCAATCATATCCACACCACACATGGCCATCCTTTCAGCAGACCATGACACCTCACGCCAGAATGACCTTCTGCTGCTAACGCTGCATTCGACATTATGGTTCAGGATGGCATCATTCACCATTTGACAGCCCCTAGTTTTCTCCTCTCCACCTTGTATCAAAGAAGGATGCATCCTGATGACCCTATGGTGACTATCATTCTCTTAAAGCATGTGCCATCCCAAACAAATATCTGGTACCAAACATTCATGACATCAACCACGCCCTCAGTGGCATTTCAGTGTTCAGCATCCTTGCTACATGAAGGCATTCATGCAGATACCAGTCACCACAGAAGACATTCCAAAACAACAATCACCTTGCCCTTTGTCCTGATGGAACACTATACATTACATTTTGTCTCTGAAATGCTGCAAAGACACGGTAATGGTTCATTGACATTGTGGTACATGACTTACCTCATCTTGACAACATATTGGTATTCTCTTCTTCTCTGCAGCAACACTGTGAACAACTGACAGCAGTATTTCAATGGCTAAATGGTTTCAGAGTTATCATTAAATCCTCTGGATGCATCTTTGGTGTCCCCCCCCCCCCCCCCCCAGTGACATTCCTTTGTCATCACATTTGTGCAGATGGCATCACTCCCCTCACTGAAAAAATTTAGGCTATTCAGGAAATTCAGTGCCCATGAACTGTCTGAGAACTCTGTAAGTTCCTTGGAATGCTGAACTTCTACCGCCAATATCTCCCCAGCACAACTTCCATTCAAGAGCCACTGACACTGGTCCTACCACATGAAATGGTCCAGATTTATGGGCTTGGGCCTGTACTCCAACCTCCTTACTCTGGTCATCATGAGATTGTTAGGTGAGGTTGCCATCAGCAGGAACATCCAGATGGTGTCACTGGACTACATAAAGCCAACTTACAAATTTCTACCTGAGACAACATCTATGCCCTCCCATCAGCCAGCCTCATTGCCATCATCCCCACCATCCCCACCCCCACCACCCCCCTCCACCGCCACCATGACCACCTCCACCACCACCAACACAACCAACTCTCCAGTCAGCAAATTTACTGACCCAAAACCATGAATTCTGCCCTGGGCAAACAAGCGCACTTGCCAACCTGATTCACCTCCATGCTCTGCTATTCCTGGGGGGTGCAAGAGAGGGAGGGGGCTGTGTAGCTACTGCAACTGGCAACTGTTGCACAGTTCAGCCAATGACAGGACTATGATCTGCTGGGCAAGTCGTGAACATACAGTGTAGGCCTATAGATAGCACTGCAGCACAGTTAGTCCAGCTGTGAGCTTGCAGAGTCAGCCACAGTGCGGCACTGCTAGAATGCATTCAAAACCCCATGTCTGTTTCAAATGGTTACCCTGACCCAGAAAATTGTGAGCCAGACACACCTGAAAGACCCAAGTTGAATTACTTTGCACAGACAGATTTACTAATGCAAAGAAATTATGGACCTAGCTTTGGATCCTAAAGTGGAATATTGCATAATATTAAAAATGAGATTAATTGGAGGCTTTAACAGAAACAAGTTTAAAATAAATATATTAATTTATTCAATTAAAACACAAACATAAAACACATCTGGCTATCTAACAACCTCAGTTAATATTACAAAGTTACATTCCATGGAATATACCAACTGGACCTGCTGGTTCTTGGAGTTACTTGAAAGTCACGAGAATGTTCCCTTTAGATACAACTGAAATTCTAAAAATGATCCAGGAGCTTCTAACTAAATGAATACAGTGACTGTTGCCTAATCATTGGACACAGAAATGCATGATTGTACCAAAGCAGTGCTGGACTAGAGGCAGATAACTGCAATGATCTGACTAGATTCTGACTGAGGATCACCCTGAGGTGCCAGGGCTGCTAATAATGTTAACCGTGAACTGTCAACATAAGATGTGCAATACGTTGTGTCATGACTGTCTCTCTGACGTACAGGGTGAGGAACGTGGAACTCTGGGCCTCGGACAAACTCCTAGATCCACCTTCATCTCTGTCTCTGGATGAACTCTTCCATGTGCACTTGCCCCCATCCCTGTATAAACTCCGAATTTTCTAGCTGAATCATATAGCCTGCTCTCCCTCCCACCAAATGAGAAATGACCACTAACTCCTGTAAAAGAACTGTCAGCCTGCCATTAGTGTGATAGCTTCTTCAGCAAAAGTCCCCAGCAGAAAAACACACCACGCTAAAACTCCAATGACTTTGTGATGAATCCCTTTTTTCGAAATAACTTATCCTTATGCTCCATCTTCCCGATATCACAAGCATTTTTACCAATCACACACTGCCATGCCCAGCAGCTAGCCTCACCTCAGAAACTCTCAGAAAGTAAGGAACTGCCCTTGAGGCTAGGTTCTTATTCTGCAGCATGCCATGTTTCTTTAGGAAATCACTATGTTGTTTTCTGCTGAAGGCACTCTTCAGAACATGGCAGAGCGCTGGTCTCACACTGACAAAGTTTCTCCCCTCAGCACTGCTCAGCTGCAAAGCTGGAGGCAAGTTGTCCTCTGGTCCTCTGGACCTCACCTGGTGATGCAACTTTCATGGAGACACCACCTTACACTACCTACCCTGTGTGAATGCCAAAGTCCCTGCTGGCCACTTGGATGTGCTGTTTCATTACATCAGACACTGCCTCACCCATCCCAAATCCAGGGTGCACCCTGTTCACAAGCTCCCTCAGAAACCAAAGAAAAAGAAGTCTCGTACCATGCTAAATGCAGTTAGTTAGAGGTCAGTAAGTCCAGTCACTGCAGTCCACTTAGCTTTTATAAACCATTGTTGTAATGTACTGCCTCCTCATTATCCTCTTAGTACAGTGTAATTCTCATATTAAATGAAAAGGAACATACTAAATGGCTTGCTACTTTTGTGTGGACTTGCGAACGTGCATTAAAATATAATACAGGACTCCAATAAAAGAGGCTCCAATTTTAGTGTACAATTTTTACCAACAGTATTTTTATCTCACCGCATACTCAGTTTATGCAGGTACAGAAGGATTATGAAGCAGAGGTTTCAGAAGTGTCCCCATAGCTGCAACTTTGCTGGACCTGCATATAATGCATACTCACACAGACTGAAGATGTAACATGCTGATTTGTTATGTCAGCTGTGACAGTGTCATTATTCCAGTGGTTGCTTTTGTAATGGGGTATGCTGTGGTTTCAATGGTCACCCAAGCAACAGATTGTGTAGTGCATTAGTGGTCGCTTGTGCAACAGGATATGTCAGTGCCTGCAGTGGTCAGCTAAGCGACAGATTGTTTACAGTGTTTCTCAGTGTCCCTCCTGTGACTGGCCCTGTTCAGTGATTAAGTGGTTGCCCTTATGATGGGTGTTTCATGACACTGTAATTAGTTTCTTGTACCAACAGTACTATCAATAAATATCAATTTAGTAAGCAATTATATCTTTTATGTGCCAAAACATGCCTGTCATCCTTCTTATGTACCAAAACCCAGAAGATAGTATTTTATGATATTTAGTCTTAACATATGGGGCAGATTTGCACTATGTTGCATTCAACCACCCAAAGTATAATCTACGTAACACAGCAATTGCAAAATGCTGTCTTTTGAAAGGAGATCTTAAAAATGGCGAAAGACTTCTGCAAAGAGTCTATTCATGGGTAAGTTAAGTCTGTAAGACACTTTGATCACTGCACTTCATTAGTAATCTGTTATTGTGTATATTACAACAACCTGTTCAAGTAGGCCAACATGCTAATAGACATTTGTAACATACATTAACATTAAGTCATTTCAAACTGTTCTCCAACACTAACCATACTGGCAATTAATTAGAAGTACTCACAACTCAAGAACATGTTATTATTGACACTTACACTGGATAATGTGCTGTGTAAAATTCACTGTCTGCATTCTCAATATGAGGGAGCTAGAAACAGGGATGCCAATCACTATTATCATGATCACTTACAGTAAAGTTTCCACCAACAAATTTACAATAAAATTCCTCCACATTTTTGGTCAAAACGGACAAACACTGCATATTTTCCTCACTTACAGCTGATTCTAAGTAATAAGTCAGATATACAGGGTGTTACAAAAAGGTACGGCCAAATTTTAAGGAAACATTCCTCACACACAAATAAAGAAAAGATGTTATGTGGATATGTGTCAGGAAACACTTAATTTCCACGTTAGAGCTCATTTTAGTTTCGCCGTCCACCTACGCTCAATGGAGCACGTTATCATGATTTCATACGGGATACTCTACCTGTGCTGCTAGAACATGTGCCTTTACAAGTACGACACAACATGTGGTTCATGCATGATGGAGCTCCTGCACATTTCAGTCGAAGTGTTCGTATGCTTCTCAACAACAGATTCGGTGACCGATGGATTGGTAGAGGCAGACCAATTCCATGGCCTTCACGCTCTCCTGACCTCAACCCTCTTGACTTTCATTTATGGAGGCATTTGAAAGCTCTTGTCTATGCAACCCCAGTACCAAATGTAGAAACTCTTCGTGCTCGTATTGTGGACGGCTGTGATACAATACACCATTCTCCAGGGCTGCATCAGCGCATCACAGATTCCATGTGACGGAGGGTGGATGCATGTATCCTCGCTAACGGAAGACATTTTGAACATTTCCTGTAACAAAATGTTTGAAGTCACGCTGGTACATTCTGTTGCTGTGTGTTTCCATTCCATGATTAATGTGATTTGAAGAGAAGTAATAAAATGAGCTCTAACATGGAAAGTAAGCGTTTCCGGACACATGTCCACATAACATATTTTCTTTCTTTGTGTGTGAGGAATGTTTCCTGAAAGTTTGGCCGTACCTTTTTGTAACACCCTGTATATAACAGCCTTACATTATAAAAATTTCAGCAAGATTTTAATTATGAGTATGAATTGTGTGCCTAGGAACTCCTGCTGCAAGAATATATAAATTCTAAAGTTCAACCAGAGCACCAGCAATGCAATGGCTTCCCCCAGGTCTACAGAGGTGCATAAAGCCAATGTGCTGTTCATGGCCAAAATATGTTCTGAAATAAACAGCAGAACAAGTTACACATTTTGCTCAGTTGAGCAAATTTCCGAGATCTATGGCATTTAAATATGATTCTTTCCTTTCACAGCTTCAAGAAGCTACTGCTCCTTGCCTTCTCCTCTTCAGACTTCCACTGAAGAACTACTGAAACAACCATTAGAGAAAGATTATACTAGCCCAAACTCTGCCACTGTAAATCAGTTCATTCATAGCAAAGATGTACTTCATTATATACGAGGGTGGTTTGAAAAGTTCTCGGAACGGAATAGAAAAAAAGTACTGACATCACTGAACCTTTTTGATTTTTCAGTAGAGCCTCCTTGTACATTAATGCACTTGATCCAACAATGTTCCTGTGCCTTGAACCCATCTCAAAAATGAGTTTCCTCCAGACCTGCAAAATACACTCCTGGAAATGGAAAAAAGAACACATTGACACCGGTGTGTCAGACCCACCATACTTGCTCCGGACACTGCGAGAGGGCTGTACAAGCAATGATCACACGCACGGCACAGCGGACACACCAGGAACCGCGGTGATGGCCGTCGAATGGCGCTAGCTGCGCAGCATTTGTGCACCGCCGCCGTCAGTGTCAGCCAGTTTGCCGTGGCATACGGAGCTCCATCGCAGTCTTTAACACTGGTAGCATGCCGCGACAGCGTGGACGTGAACCGTATGTGCAGTTGACGGACTTTGAGCGAGGGCGTATAGTGGGCATGCGGGAGGCCGGGTGGACGTACCGCCGAATTGCTCAACACGTGGGGCGTGAGGTCTCCACAGTACATCGATGTTGTCGCCAGTGGTCGGCGGAAGGTGCACGTGCCCGTCGACCTGGGACCGGACCGCAGCGACGCACGGATGCACGCCAAGACCGTAGGATCCTACGCAGTGCCGTAGGGGACTGCACCGCCACTTCCCAGCAAATTAGGGACACTGTTGCTCCTTGGGTATCGGCGAGGACCATTCGCAACCGTCTCCATGAAGCTGGGCTACAGTCCCGCACACTGTTAGGCCGTCTTCCGCTCACGCCCCA
Source organism: Schistocerca cancellata (assembly GCF_023864275.1). Classification (NCBI taxonomy): domain Eukaryota; kingdom Metazoa; phylum Arthropoda; class Insecta; order Orthoptera; family Acrididae; genus Schistocerca; species Schistocerca cancellata. Next base: position 441,603,535 of record NC_064629.1, on the reverse strand, counting down.
ACATCGTGCAGCCCGCCTCCAGTGGTGTCGCGACAGGCGTGAATGAAGGGACGAATGGAGACGTGTCGTCTTCAGCGATGAGAGTCGCTTCTGCCTTGGTGCCAATGATGGTCGTATGCGTGTTTGGCGCCGTGCAGGTGAGCGCCACAATCAGGACTGCATACGACCGAGGCACACAGGGCCAACACCCGGCATCATGGTGTGGGGACCGATCTCCTACACTGGCCGTACACCACTGGTGATCGTCGAGGGGACACTGAATAGTGCACGGTACATCCAAACCGTCATCGAACCCATCGTTCTACCATTCCTAGACCGGCAAGGGAACTTGCTGTTCCAACCGGACAATGCACGTCCGCATGTATCCCGTGCCACCCAACGTGCTCTAGAAGGTGTAAGTCAACTACCCTGGCCAGCAAGATCTCCGGATCTGTCCCCCATTGAGCATGTTTGGGACTGGATGAAGCGTCGTCTCACGCGGTCTGCACGTCCAGCATGAACGCTGGTCCAACTGAGGCGCCAGGTGGAAATGGCATGGCAAGCCATTCCACAGGACTACATCCAGCATCTCTACGATCGTCTCCATGGGAGAATAGCAGCCTGCATTGCTGCGAAAGGTGGATATACACTGTACTAGTGCCGACATTGTGCATGCTCTGTTGCCTGTGTCTATGTGCCTGTGGTTCTGTCAGTGTGATCATGTGATGTATCTGACCCCAGGAATGTGTCAATAAAGTTTCCCCTTCCTGGGACAATGAATTCACGGTGTTCTTATTTCAATTTCCAGGAGTGTAGTTGTCAACTCTGGCTATCAATTCTTCAATTGAAGTGAATCTTTGTCCACCAAAAAAAAAAAATTTCAGTTTTGGGAAGAGATGGAAGTCTAATGGAGCCATATCAGATTAAAAAGGTGGGTGTGGCAACAATTCATACCTTAGTTTGTGTAATTTTGCAATGGTGGTGGCACATGTGTGTGGGCGTGTGCATCAAGAGTCACAGCACCCATCTTGCAGATAATTTTTTCATTTCTAATTCGTCAGTTAAAATGTGATTTACCCTTTCAGATGATATCCAGCAGACATGAGCAATTTCATGCACTTTCAATTAGTGATCTTCCATGACCATTTTGTGAACTTTTGCAATGATTTCTGGAGTAGTGACACATCTTGGCTGACCACTGCACAAATCATCATCTAAGCTCTCCCTACCAAATTTAAATTCATTTGTCCACTTGGCAACAGTTGAATATGAAGGAGCAGAGCCCCCCAGTGTATTCTGGAAATTGGCATGAATGTCATTTGCTTTAATACTTTGCTTTCTGAAGTACTTAGTCACTGCTCGAGTTTCGATTTTTTCTATCTTCACAAGTCAGTATGTGGGAACAACAGAGCCACGTCACCAGCACAGCCCTCTTCCAAGAGCACTTATGTGGCACGTGTTTACAGGCAATGGTCCAATCATGTGAACAACTTGTTGCGCTAGTTACACTCAACAACCGAGCTAGGTCAATAATTGGCTCCTTTTACCGACCTCCCGACTCAGCAGCATTAGTGGCAGAACAACTGAGAGAAAATTTGGAATACATTTCACATAAATTTTCTCAGCATGTTATAGTCTTAGGTGGAGATTTCAATTTACCAGATATAGACTACTGCAAAAGCAAATAGAGCTTCACTGCAAGCTTAAACACAGCCAAAACCTCTCAGACAAACTGAAGCCAAACGATGTCAAATTTAGCGTAAGGAGGGCTATGCGTGAAGCGTTCAGTGAATTCGAAAGTAAAATTCTATGTACCGACTTGACAGAAAATCCTAGGAAGTTCTGGTCTTACGTTAAATCAGTAAGTGGCTTGAAACAGCATATCCAGACACTCCCACCGAGCGAGGTGGCACAGTGGTTAGCACACTGGACACGCATTCGGGAGGACGACAGTTCAATCCTGTCTCCGGCCATCCTGATATAGGTTTTCCGTGATTTCCCTAAATCGCTTCAGGACAATGCCGGGATGGTTCCTTTGAAAGGGCACAGCTGATTTCCTTCCCCATCCTTCCCTCAACTGAGCTTGCGCACCATCTCTAATGACCTCGTTGTTGACAGGATGTTAAACACTAATCTCCTCCTCCTCCTCCAGACACTCTGGGATGATGATGGCATTGAAACAGAGGATGACACGCATAAAGCTGAAATACTAAACACCTTTTTCCAAAGCTGTTTCACAGAGGAAGACTGCACTGCAGTGCCTTCTCTAAATCCTCACACAAACAAAAAAATGGCTGACATTGAAATAAGTGTCCAAGGAATAGAAAAGCAACTGGAATCACTCAACAGAGGAAAGTCCACTGGACCTGATGGGATACCAATTCTATTCTACACAGAGTACGCGAAAGAACTTGCCCCCATTCTAACAGCCGTGTACTGCAAGTCTCTAGAAGAACGGAAGGTTCCAAATGATTGGAAAAGAGCACAGGTGGTCCCAGTCTTCAAGAAGGGTCGTCGAGCAGATGCGCAAAACTATAGACCTATACCTCTGACAACGATCTGTTGTAGAATTTTAGAACATGTTTTTTGCTCACGTATCATGTTGTTCCTGGAAACCCAGAATCTACTCTGTAGGAATCAACATGGATTCCGGAAACAGCGATCGTGTGAGACCCAACTCGGTTTATTTGTTCATGAGATCCAGAAAATATTAGATACAGGCTCCCAGGTAGATGCTATTTTCCTTGACTTCCGGAAGGCATTCAATACAGTTCTGCACTGTCCCCTGATAAACAAAGTAAGAGCCTACGGTATATCAGACCACCTGTGTGGCTGGATTGAAGAGTTTTTAGCAAACAGAACACAGCATGTTGTTCTCAATGGAGAGACGTCTACAGATGTCAAAGTAACCTCTGGCATGCCAAAGGGGAGTGTTATGGGACCATTGCTTTTCTCAATATATATAAATGACCTAGTAGATAGTGTTGGAAGTGCCATGTGGCTTTTCGCGGATGATGCTGTAGTATACAGAGAAGTTGCAGCATTAGAAAATTGTAGTGAAATGCAGGATTATCTGCAGCAGATAGGCACTTGGTGCAGGGAGTGGCAACTGACCCTTAACATAGACAAATGTAATGTATTGCGAATACATAGAAAGAAGGATCCTTTATTGTATGATTATATGATAGCGGAACAAACACTGGTAGCAGTTACTTCTGTAAAATATCTGGGAGTATGCGTGCGGAACGATTTGAAGTGGAATGATCATATAAAATTAATTGTTGGTAAGGCGGGTACCAGGTTGAGATTCATTGGGAGAGTCCTTAGAAAATGTAGTCCATCAACAAAGGAGGTGGCTTACAAAACACTCGTTTGACCTATACTTGAGTATTGCTCATCAGTGTGGGATCTGTACCAGATCGGGTTGACGGAGGAGATAGAGAAGATCCAAAGAAGAGCGGCGTGTTTTGTCACAGGGTTATTTGGTAACCGTGATAGCGTTACGGAGATGTTTAGCAAACTCAAGTGGCAGACTCTGCAAGAGAGGCGCTCTGCATCGCGGTGTAGCTTGCTCACCAGGTTTCGAGAGGGTGCGTTTCTGGATGAGGTATCGAATGTATTGCTTCCTCCTACTTATACCTCCCGAGGAAATCACGAATGTAAAATTAGAGAGATTCGAGCGTGCACGGAGGCTTTCCAGCAGTCGTTCTTCCCGCGAACCATATGCGACTGGAACAGGAAAGGGAGGTAATGACAGTGGCATGTAAAGTGCCCTCCGCTACACACCGTTGGGTGGCTTGTGGAGTATAAATGTAGATGTAGATGTAGAACTGCTGAGGTCATCAGTCCCCTAGAACTTAGAATTACTTAAACCTAACTAACCTAAGGACATCACACACATCCCTACCCAAGGCAGGATTCGAACCTGCAACCGTAACGGTCGTGCGGTTCCAGACTGTAGTGCATAGAACCGCTCGGCCACTCCGGCCGGCTCATAAATGTCCTATGTCATAATATTCTGGGATAAGTCTACACTGAAACCTAAAACATTCATTCCTCAGAAGAGTGTAATAGAATTACGTATGGGATTCAAACTCATAAAGCTTGTAAATATTTACTAAAGCAATTATGACTATCGTTAACAAAAAAAGGGCAGTACATTCATGTTATAATAAAATTTGTTATCAGTAATCCATTTTGAGAATAACTTGGAAATTCATAAATCAACTACTCATAGAAAGCTGTGCACCATATTCATGACTTGCACAAATTTTATTTTTGTGATCTTAAAGTTCCCTGCAAATACTCATTTAACTTAAAGAAATCTCTATGTATGGCCCCCTGTGTAATGGAAGTTTCATTTATTCTTCACTCATTCAGTTACACATTGTGTTCTCTAAGATCAATCTGAAGAGAACCGTTCATGGATATGTAACACATCGCCTTATATGTTAACAGGCAGAAGTAATCAATGAAGGCTACGTCTAAAAAGTAATCTAACAACAAACTATGACCAGCATTGATTCACATTTACTAATAATGATAGGAATTACTTTCAGTTTATTTTATAATAAATATGCACATTAACAGAAAAAGAGCAACTTTGAATAAAGCCACTGGTTCTCCCTATACATTAGTCAAGTTTATAATTTTATATGATACTTCACTGCCAGTCTTTATGTCTTTTTACTGATTTCAGTTGCCACTATAGATGACTATACACTGGAAAAATTAAAAACCTGTTTAATATGAACACCATGTTAACCACAATTTACACCCTGTTGTTCAGTTATTGTGATAATTTATAGAAGTGGTTAATTATGTCCTCTTTTAGTTGGTTTTTTTAATATATGGGGATTTCCAGTTTTCTGCCAGGTGATTACCATACACTTTAATACCTGAATATAAAACATTTATACTAAACCCTAGACAGGAATGCGTAGACTATATGGAAATTACACTGTCCAGTTACATAATATGACCACATGTGAAAAGCCTGAATAACTACCTTTTGCAGCATGGGCTGCTGCGAAATATTCAGGAAGAGAGTCAGTGAGGTTCTGCAAGGTACCAATAGGGATGTGGAGCCATGCTCACTCCAGTGCCATGGACAGCTGCACTACATTTCTTTATTGATGATCACAGTATGAATAGCCCAATCAAGGTAGTGCCAGAGATTCTTGATTAGATTTAAATCCAGAGAGCTTGGTGGTCAGGGGAGTATGATAAACTCATCCTGGTTAGATTAGATTAGATTAGTACTTGTTCCATAGATCATGAATACGATACTTCGTAATGATGTGGAATGAATCGGGTTAATACAAGGTGTCTAGACAAAATATTACATTACACAAAATATTACATGACATGACACTTAATTTTTTTTTTTTTTTGTGGGGTTGGGGAAATTACCCACTTATTATATCAAAAAATTCATCTAATGAGTAGAAGGAGTTGCCATTAAGAAATTCTTTTAATTTCCTTTTAAATGCTATATGGCTATCTGTCAGACTTCTGATGCTATTAAGTAAGTGACTAAAGACTTTTGTGGCAGCATGATTTACCCTCTTCTGAGCTAAAGTTAGATTTAATCTTGAGTAGTGATGATAATTTCTTCTCTTTGAACCATGCACATACACTGCGAGCTGTGTGAAACGTTGTATACTGGAGATGGTAGAAGCTGTCATTATGATGAAAAACAAAGTGCATGTAAGGGTGAACATGGTCCCCAAGGATAGATACATACCTGTGTTGATCCACTGAGCCTTCCAGAATGTCTTTTTACTGGTTTCAGTTACCACTATAGTCGACTATACACTGGAAAAATTAAAAACCTGTTTAATATGAACACCCATGTTAACCACAATTTACATGCTGTTGTTCAGTTCAGATCACCCAGAGAATGCTATAAAAACATTCCCCAGCCCCTAATGCTCCCTCATCTTCTGACAATTGTTGCATGGTGTTTGCTTTAAGTTTGATGGAGCATAAGATGTGACTAATCTGAAAAGGCCACCTGTTGCCACTCACTCAAGTTGTAGTACTGGCATGCAAATTCCAGCCTTTGTCACCGACAAACATGAGTCAGCATGGGTGCATGAACCAGGTGTCTGCTGTGGATGCCCATACACAGCAAAATTTGTTGAGTGGTCAATGAGGAGACACCGCTAATATCCCCTTGGTTCATCTGAATGGTCAGTTGCTCAACAGTTGCATGTCTGTTCACCCATACACATCAGCACGGCCGACATTCAGCCCTGTCATTTATGGTTTGTGGTGCACCACAGTTGCATCGGCACAGGTTTCAGATAGATCATTTTGCCATGCACGATGCACTTTAACCAAAGCAGCACACAAACAGTTTCCAAACTTAGCTGTTTTTGAAATGCTGCCACCCTTGGCCCAAATGCCATTGATCATGGCCTTTTGAATATCAAACAAATCGCTCCAGTTTCACAATTTGACAATGACTGCACTGTTTTCAGAGTCCCCCCAACATGCTAACAATGCCACCTGCCATCTGTGAGTGGTTATAGCATGTTGGCACCAAACATCGGTGATGGTCGCATTAATGTGACTGGATCTTGTATTTTTATTTTCAGTATTGTGGTTGTGAACTGCACAGTTCATGTTAAATTCAGACTTGTGATTAACATAAAATATCATTAGGGAGTAAATGCATTGGCACATAAGTGTAATAAGTCCAAGCTCTCTAATGAGGTTTCTGTAAGGTGGTTGTTTAATCAACTTTACATTACATTCTTACTGCATGATTCTGTAGATTAAATGGGTAATTTTTAACCTTGGCTGGATTGCCCCACAAAAGTATGGCATAGGAGAGTGTTGAATGAAGCCATATAAAATATTTTAGAAATCGTGCCTGCAGGCCAGCACAATGAGAGAGAGTTCTAAGCTGAACTGAATTGTATGATTAACTCAATTATATGCTGGTGCCACCAGTATGTTTATGGACTCCACACACTCATATGGAGCCTCAACCAGCGTGTGTTCACTGACCTTTACTTAAAATACCTGGCAGTCACTTATATCTGTTTGGAAATGTGTATGGGTCTTCGTAAGATTAAGCCTAATCATGTTACATTATTCTTTTGGTGCTGTTTGGTATGGGTGTGTTTGAGCTCTTTAGTGGATTATTTTTAGTAGCATATATTACAGTTTTTGAGGATTCATGCAACATCCATGGCAAATCGTTTGTGTAATCCAATAACAGGAATGGGTCAATCACCAAACTTTGCAGGAAACTATAATTCAAGTTGTCCCATTCTCAATATAGTGTTATTCCTGTGACATAAACTGTTAACTTGGACCTCTGTTTCCTATAATTAAGATGTGACACCAGCCATTTAAAGGGAATGCCAATAATGTCATGAAATTTTCGTTTTCTTATAAGAACTATATGGTCTATACAAAGTGAAGATGAGATCATATGTCAACACACTAATTTTCCTGTTTATTTCTATTAGAGGGTAGTTTGTGAGATAATATATGGATTTCTCTGTAGAGAAGTCTTTACACAGGTTAAAGATTATTATCAGAATGGTGGTTTAATATTCTGTTACAAGCTACCCTCTCAAAATGTTTTGAGAACACAACAAGGAGGGAGATGTGCCCATAACAAAAATCACCTGCTTGTTTCCATTTTTTAAATAGTTATAACTACTGCACATTTCATCTTTCAGGAAATATATCTTCACTCATCAAATAATTACAAAGATAACTCAAAATTCCTGCTGGCACTATTGTGTTTGTAGTAGAGCAGGGCTTCCCAACGTGTGGTCCGTGGACCCCTTAGGGTTCTGCTGGCACTTTCTAGGGGGTCCGCGGCCACCTTTCACCAAATCGTGTAAAATAATGAGTAAAATTATTGAATAAAAAAGTGAAAATCAAATTATCACTATTTTTTTAGGTGAAAAATACGTGTAGTTTTACTTCAGGTCGTATTCCCAAGCAGCCTTTGCGGTTCCTGAGTGAGAACGCATACACCGTTTAGTGCCAGAGAATGCGACTTCTCTGATCGACGGTTTGGCAACAATACGGGGGTCGTTTGTGTGCTGGCTCACAGCGCTAGATGCGCTGAAACCTTTTACGCATGCGCTTAGCAGCTCTGTCGACCAATCACAGCGCTCGCTGGCACGTATGCGGCCTCAGGCATCATTAAATGTTAAACTTGCTTTGTCATTGCACTACCTATTTCATAAGTCAATTTTTGACCAGTTTATTACTTATAACGTGGATCGGTGACTGAAGTCAGGATCATTGAAGAAGGGTGCAGTTTCTCCATCGCCTTCACAACAAGGGAAGTTTCCAATTGAAATGAATGAGGAGGGAGGACAACCAAAGGAAGAACCATCCCAACAAGCTCCACAGCCAGATTTATTATGTGAAAACACTGCAAGTACTCCATTGGTTGCAATATCCTGTGGAAGTGGAATAACCAAGAAGCATAAGTACAACAAAAGCTATTTAGAAATGGGCTTTATGGAGACAAAGGAGGGTAAAGCTCAGTGTGTAATTTGTGCACGAGTCCTTCCGAACAGTTCACTGGTTCCAGTTAAATTGCACCATCATTTTGAAGGTACTCACCCAGACAATGTTGAGTGTTTATGGAAAAAGTTCAAGGCAATCGTAAAATGTGTTTTAGACAGGTATGTGCCGAGTAAAACTGTGAGGGACGGGAAAAACCCACCGTGGTACAACAACAAAGTTAGGAAACTACTGCAAAAGCAAAGAGAGCTTCACTCCAAGTTTAAATGCAGCCAAAACCTCTCAGACAAACAGAAGCTAAACGATGTCAAAGTTAGCGTAAGGAGGGCTATGCGTGAAGCGTTCAGTGAATTCAAAAGTAAAATTCTATGTACCGACTTGACAGAAAATCCTAGGAAGTTCTGGTCTTACATTAAATCAGTAAGTGGCCTGAAACAGCATATCCAGACACTCCGGGATGATGAAGGCATTGAAACAGAGGATGACATGCGTAAAGCTGAAATACTAAACACCTTTTTCCAAAGCTGTTTCACAGAGAAAGACCGCACTGCAGTTCCTTCTCTAAATCCTCGCACAAACGAAAAAATGGCTGACATTGAAATAAGTGTCCAAGGAATAGAAAAGCAACTGTAATCACTCAACAGAGGAAAGTCCACTGGACCTGACGGGATACCAATTCAATTCTACACAGAGTACGCGAAAGAACTTACCCCCCTTCTAACAGCCATGTACTGCAAGTCTTTAGAGGAACGGAAGGTTCCAAATGATTGGAAAAGAGCACAGGTAGTCGCAGTCTTCAAGAAGGGTCGTCGAGCAGATGCGCAAAACTATACACCTACATCTCTGACGTCGATCTGTTGTAGAATTTTAGAACATGTTTTTTGCTCGAGTATCATGTCGTTTTTGGAAACCCAGAATCTAGTATGTAGGAATCACATGGATTCTGGAAACAGCGATCGTGTGAGACCCAACTCGCTTTATTTGTTCATGAGACCCAGAAAATATTAGATACAGGCTCCCAGGTAGATGCTATTTTTCTTGACTTCCGGAAGGCGTTCGATACAGTTCCGCACTGTCGCCTGATAAACAAAGTAAGAGCCTACGGAATATCAGACCAGCTGTGTGGCTGGATTGAAGAGTTTTTAGCAAACAGAACACAGCATGTTGTTATCAATGGAGAGACGTCTACAGACGTTAAAGTAACCTCTGGCGTGCCACAGGGGAGTGTTATGGGACCATTGCTTTTCTCAATATACACTCCTGGAAATTGAAATAAGAACACCGTGAATTCATTGTCCCAGGAAGGGGAAACTTTATTGACACATTCCTGGGGTCAGATACATCACATGATCACACTGACAGAACCACAGGCACATAGACACAGGCAACAGAGCATGCACAATGTCGGCACTAGTACAGTGTATATCCACCCTTCGCAGCAATGCAGGCTGCTATTCTCCCATGGAGACGATCGTAGAGATGCTGGATGTAGTCCTGTGGAACGGCTTGCCATGCCATTTCCACCTGGCGCCTCAGTTGGACCAGCGTTCGTGCTGGACGTGCAGACCGCGTGAGACGACGCTTCATTCAGTCCCAAACATGCTCAATGGGGGACAGATCCGGAGATCTTGCTGGCCAGGGTAGTTGACTTACACCTTCTAGAGCACGTTGGGTGGCACGGGATACATGCGGACGTGCATTGTCCTGTTGGACCAGCAAGTTCCCTTGCCGGTCTAGGAATGGTAGAACGATGGGCTCGATGACGGTTTGGATGTACCGTGCACTATTCAGTGTCCCCTCGATGATCACCAGTGGTGTACGGCCAGTGTAGGAGATCGCTCCCCACACCATGATGCCGGGTGTTGGCCCTGTGTGCCTCGGTCGTATGCAGTCCTGATTGTGGCGCTCACCTGCACGGCGCCAAACACGCATACGACCATCATTGGCACCAAGGCAGAAGCGACTCTCATTGCTGAAGACGACACGTCTCCATTCGTCCCTCCATTCACGCCTGTCGCGACACCACTGGAGGCGGGCTGCACGATGTTGGGGCGTGAGCGGAAGACGGCCTAACGGTGTGCGGGACTGTAGCCCAGCTTCATGGAGACGGTTGCGAATGGTCCTCGCCGATACCCCAGGAGCAACAGTGTCCCTAATTTGCTGGGAAGTGGCGGTGCAGTCCCCTACGGCAGTGCGTAGGATCCTACGGTCTTGGCGTGCATCCGTGCGTCGCTGCGGTCCGGTCCCAGGTCGACGGGCACGTGCACCTTCCGCCGACCACTGGCGACAACATTGATGTACTGTGGAGACCTCACGCCCCACGTGTTGAGCAATTCGGCGGTACATCCACCCGGCCTCCCGCATGCCCACTATACGCCCTCGCTCAAAGTCCGTCAACTGCACATACGGTTCACGTCCACGCTGTCGCGGCATGCTACCAGTGTTAAAGACTGCGATGGAGCTCCGTATGCCATGGCAAACTGGCTGACACGGACGGCGGCGGTGCACAAATGCTGCGCAGCTAGCGCCATTCGACGGCCAACACCGTGGTTCCTGGTGTGTCCGCTGTGCCGTGCGTGTGATCATTGCTTGTACAGCCCTCTCGCAGTGTCCGGAGCAAGTATGGTGGGTCTGACACACCGGTGTCAATGTGTTCTTTTTTCCATTTCCAGGAGTGCATATAAATGACCTAGTACATAGTGTTGGAAGTTCCATGCGGCTTTTCGCGGATGATGCTGTAGTATACAGAGAAGTTGCAGCATTAGAAAATTGTAGCGAAATGCAGGAAGATCTGCAGCGGATAGGCACTTGGTGCAGGGAGTGGCAACTGACCCTTAACATAGACAAATGTAATGTATTGCGAATACATAGAAAGAAGGATCCTTTATTGTATGATTATATGATAGCGGAACAAACACTGGTAGCAGTTACTTCTGTAAAATATCTGGGAGTATGGTTGCGGAACAATTTGAAGTGGAATGATCATATAAAATTAATTGTTGGTAAGGCGGGTACCAGGTTGAGATTCATTGGGAAAGTCCTTAGAAAATGTAGTCCATCAACAAAGGAGGTGGCTTACAAAACACTTGTTTGACCTATACTTGAGTATTGCTCATCAGTGTGGGATCTGTACAAGATCGGGTTGACGGAGGAGATAGAGAAGATCCAAAGAAGAGCGGCGCATTTCGTCACAGGGTTATTTGGTAACCGTGATAGCGTTACGGAGATGTTTAACAAACTCAAGTGGCAGACTCTGCAAGAGAGGCGCTCTGCATCGCGGTGTAGTTTGCTCGCCGGATTTCGAGAGGGTGCGTTTCTGGATGAGGTATCGAATATATTGCTTCCCCCTACTTATATCTCCCGAGGAGATCACGAACGTAAAATTAGAGAGATTAGAGCACGCACGGAGGCTTTCAGACAGTCGTTCTTCCCGCGAACCATACGCGACTGGAACAGAAAAGGGAGGTAATGACAGTGGCACGTAAAGTGCCCTCCGCCACACACCGTTGGGTGGCTTGCGGAGTATAAATGTAGATGTAGATGTAGATTTCCAGGTTAAAGACATCGATTTTTTAAAAGGAAGAATGCCGAACTAGCTGCTTCTCAGCATTGCATGAAAACTCATGCAAAAACAATTAATGAAAATTCTTTAAAAGCTTCTTTCTTGGTTAGTTATCGAGTGGCAAAAACAGGTGAAGCTCATACCATTGCAGAAAATCTCATAAAGCCGTGTGTTAATGATATTGTTTCTTGCATGCTTTGCATGCTAGACGAAAAGGCAGTAAAGCTTGTATCTTCGGTGCCATTATCAAACAATACTGTCAAGAGATGCATTGTTGACATGTCAAATGATGTGAAAGACACTCTTGTTTCTCGCATCCAATACAATTCATTTTCTCTGCAGATAGATGAATCCACTGATGTTGCAGGATTAGTGATTTTATTGGATTTTGTCCGTTATGAATATTCTGGATGTTTTGAGGATGATCTCTTATTGTGCAGACCACTACCTGCCAACACAACAGGTGCTGAAATATTCCGTCTATTGGATGATTTTTTAAAGACTAACAAAGTTTCATGGTCTAATTGCATAGATGTGTGCACAGATGGTGCAAAAGCTATGATAGGTCCTACAGTCGGAGCAATAACAAAAATAAAATAAAACGCCAAGAATTGCAGCAGTAGTCACTGTGCTCTCCACAGATACGCTTTAGCTACGAAACAAATGTCTGTTTCATTCAAGAAAGTTTTAGACGAATCCATTCAAATCATTAACTATATAAAATCAAGGCCGTTGAAGTCAAGACTTTTCACAATACTGTGTGAAGATATGGGAAACCTTCATCGTTCCCTGCTTATCCACACAGAAGTGAGGTGGCTCTCACGTGGGAATGCACTCTCTTGATTGTACAAATTAAGATTGAAAGTCTTAGCTTTCCTTTTGGAGCATAACACCAAATTAGCAGACCTTATTAATGATGAAAATTGGCAGTGTATACTTGCCTATTTGTGACATATTTTCTCCAAAATGAATGAAATGAATATTTCACTCCAAGGGCAGAGTGAAACAAAGGTCACTGCTATCGACAATGTTCGAGCATTCAAGAAGAAAATCAATTTTTGGGCAGAGAGTGTCAAGGAGGGGGGGGGGGGGGGGGGGGGGGGGGGTAGAGTGTTTTCCTCTTCTCAAGGAGTTTTTGAAAAACAAAACATTGGCGCTTGGGAAGAATTTGTTTCATCAAATCCTGGAACATCTACGAAGCTTGATGTCATTGCTGGAGCATTATTTCCCAACAGCTGAAGATAAGAAGCTGCAGAAACATGAGTGGGTGGTCAACCCATTCACTGTATCCAAAATGCCAAAAATTCTATCATCAAATGAATATGAGTTGTTGATAGAAATTGCCACAGACCCTATCTAGAAATCAAGTTTTGACATTGATGGTTACTCACACTTTTGGATCTGTTTGGATACCAAGAAATACTACCCCCTTGTTGACAAGGCAAAACGTGTACTTCTTCTGTTTGCTACAACATACATGTGTGAATCTGGATTCTCGATCCATGCTGCCCACAAAACTAAGTATCGAAGCTGTCTAGATGCGGAACCAGACATCCGTCTCCAGTTGTCAACAATTGAACACAACTTTTCAAAATTGTGTCAGCAGAAGCACCCTCAACCATCACATTAGGATTCCATTATTATTCCTACAGGCTCATCTATAGTAAAGAAGAAAGCATTTTTCTTTGTAGATGCTCAGTGAACGTACCTGAACTATAACTCTGTAGAAATTTTGTTTCTGTCTCCTATCATTTACAAAATAATTATTAATTGAATTCTGATGGCATTGATATTTTTGTTACGAAAATTAAAATGATGTCTAAAGCTAATTTCTTTTCTTTATAATACATTCCATCCTCTCAATTAAAAATATGGCCTGCCTATACTTCAATTACAATTACTTGCTATTACCCTGGCACTCCTCCCCCTCGTGAAACATGGACCTTGCCATTGGTGGGGAGGCTTGCATGCCTCAGCGATACAGATTGCCGTACCGTAGGAGCAACCACAACGGAGGGGTATCTGTTGAGAGGCCAGACAAACGTGTGGTTCCTGAAGAGAGGCAGCAGCCTTTTTAGTAGTTGCAAGGGCAACAGTCTGGATGATTGACTGATATGGCCTTGTAACACTAACCAAAACGGCCTTGCTGTGCTGGCACTGCAAACGGCTGAAAGCAAGGGGAAACTACGGCCGTAATTTTTCCCTAGGGCATGCTGCTTTACTGTATGATTAAATGATGATGGTGTCCTCTTGGGTAAAATATTCCGGAGGTAAAATAGTCCCCCATTCGGATCTCCAGGCGGGGACTACTCAAGAGGATGTCGTTATCAGAAGAAAGAAAACTGGCGTTCTACGGATCGGAGCGTGGAATGTCAGATCCCTTAATCAGGCAGGTAGATTAGAAAATTTAAAAAAGGGAAATGGATAGGTTAAAGTTAGATATAGTGGGAATTAGTGAAGTTCGGTGGTAGGAGGAACAAGACTTCTGGTCAGATGACTACAGGGTTATAAACACAAAATCAAATAGGGGTAATGCAGGAGTAGGTTTAATAATGAATAGGAAAATAGGAATGCAGGTAAGCTACTACAAACAGCATAGTGAATGCATTATCGTGGCCAAGATAGACACAAAGCCCATGCCTACAACAGTAGTACAAGTTTATATGTCAACTAGCTCTGCAGATGACAAAGAAATTGAAGAAATGTATGATGAATTAAAAGAAATTATTCAGATAGTGAAGGGTGACGAAAATTTAATAGTCATGGGTGACTGGAATTCGGTAGTAGGAAAAGGGAGAGAAGGAAACGTAGTAGGTGAATATGGATTGGGGCTAAGAAATGAAAGAGGAAGCCGCCTGGTAGAATTTTGCACAGAGCACAACTTAATCATAGCTAACACTTGGTTCAAGAATCATAAAAGAAGGCTGTATAAGTGGAAGAAGCCTGGAGATACTGACAGGTTTCAGATAGATCATATGATAGTAAGACAGAGATTTAGGAACTAGGTTTTAAATTGTAAGACATTACCAGGGGCAGATGTGGACTCTGACCACAATCTATTGGTTATGACCTGTAGATTAAAACTGAAGAAACTGCAAAAAGGTGGGAATTTAAGGAAATGGGACCTGGATAAACTGACAGAACCAGAGGTTGTGGAGAGTTTCAGGGAGAGCATAAGGGAACAATTGACAGGAATGGGGGAAAGAAATACAGTAGACGAAGAATGGGTAGCTTTGAGGGATGAAGTAGTGAAGGCAGCAGAGGATCAAGTAGGTAAAAAAATGAGGGCTAGTAGAAATCCTTGGGTAACAGAAGAAATATTGAATTTAATTGATGAAAGGAGAAAATATAAAAATGCAGTAAATGAAGCAGGCAAAAAGGAATACAAACATCTCAAAAATGAGATCGACAGGAAGTGCAAAATGGCTAAGCAGGGATGGCTAGAGGACAAATGTAAGGATGTAGAGGCTTATCTCACTAGGGGTAAGATAGATACTGCCTACAGGAAAATTAAAGAGACCTTTGGAGATAAGAGAAACACTTGCATGAACATCAAGAGCTCAGATGGAAACTCAGTTCTAAGCAAAGAAGGGAAAGCAGAAAGGTGGAAGGAGTGTATAGAGGGTCTATACAAGGGGCATGTACTTGAGAACAATATTATGGAAATGGAAGAGGATGTAGATTAAGATGAAATGGGAGATATGATACTACGTGAAGAGTTTGACAGAGCACTGAAAGACCTGAGTAGAAACAAGGCCCCCGGAGTAGACAACATTCCATTGGAACTACTGATGGCCTTGGGAGAGCCAGTCCTGACAAAACTCTACCATCTGGTGAGCAAGATGTACAAAACAGGCAAAATACCCTCAGACTTCAAGAAGAATATAATAATTCCAATCCCAAAGAAAG
Organism: Schistocerca cancellata; assembly: GCF_023864275.1. Classification (NCBI taxonomy): domain Eukaryota; kingdom Metazoa; phylum Arthropoda; class Insecta; order Orthoptera; family Acrididae; genus Schistocerca; species Schistocerca cancellata. The sequence goes on along the minus strand of NC_064629.1, from coordinate 441,587,580 downwards.
CAGGTGTTGACAGATGTGAAAATTACCGAACTATCAGTTTAATAAGTCACAGCTGCAAAATACTAATGCGAATTCTTTACAGACGAATGGAAAAACCCAACCTCGGGGAAGATCAGTTTGGATTCCATAGAAATGTTGGCACACGTGAGGCAATACTGACCCTATGACTTATCTTAGAAGCTAGATTAAGGAAGGGCAAACCTACATTTCTAGCATTTGTAGACTTAGAGAAAGCTTTTGACAATATTGACTGGAATACTCTCTTTCAAATTATGAAAGTGGCAGGGGTAAAATACAGGGAGCGAAAGGCTATTTACAATTTGTACAGAAACCAGATGGCAGTTATAAGAGTCGAGGGACATGAAAGGGAGGCAGTGGTTGGGAAGGGAGTGAGACAGAGTTGTAGTCTCTCCCCAATGTTATTCAATCTGTATATTGAGCAAGCAGTGAAGGAAACAAAAGAAAAATTCGGAGTAGGTATTAAAATCCATGGAGAAGAAATAAAAACTTTGAGGTTCGCCAATGACATTGTAATTCTGTCAGAGACAGCAAAGGACTTGGAAGAGCAGTTGAACGGAATGGATAGTGTCTTGAAAGGAGGATATAAGATGAACATCAACAAAAGCAAAACGAGGATAATGGAATGCAGTCAAATTAAGTCGGGTGATGCTGAGGAAATTAGATTAGGGAATGAGACACTTAAAGTAGTAAAGGAGTTTTGCTATTTGGGGAGAAAAATAACTGATGATGGTCGAAGTAGAGAGGATATAAAATGTAGACTGGCAATGGCAAGGAAAGCGTTTCTGAAGAAGAGAAATTTGATAACATCGAGTATAGATTTAAGTGTCAGGAAGTCATTTCTGAAAGTATTTGTATGGAGTGTACCCATGTATGGAAGTGAAACTTGGACAATAAATAGTTTTGACAAGAAGAACATAGAAGCTTTTGAAATGTGGTGCTACAGAAGAATGCTGAAGATTAGATGGGTAGATCACATAACTAATGAGGAAGTATTGAATAGGATTGGGGAGAAGAGAAGTTTGTGGCACAACTTGACTAGAAGAAGGGATCGATTGGTAGGACATGTTCTGAGGCATCAAGGGATCACCAATTTAGTATTGGAGGGCAGCGTGGGGGGTAAAAATTGTAGAGGGAGACCAAGAGATGAATACACTAAGCAGATTCAGAAGGATGTAGGTTGCAGTAGGTACTGGGAGATGAAGAAGCTTGCACAGGATAGAGTAGCATGGAGAGCTGCATCAAACCAGTCTCAGGACTGAAGACCACCACAACAACAACAACAACAACAACCCTGACACTATATTGTGGCAACTGGCTGTGAGCGTAAACAAATGAGGACTTTTCACGTGCCACCTTGTAAAAGGTAAACCTCCTCTGCCAGAATTGTTTTCTTTGAAAAAAAAAAAGTAATTTCAAGTTGTTTTCATTCATCTCTAAACCAGAGACTATTGATACTTTGGGGGGAGGGGAGAAGGGTCATAGGGAACATGGCACTTGCATTAAGAAGCTTTCAGTTCCCATGGGTTTCGCTCTGAAATTTAAAGTTACTATGCTCTTGACTGACTAGGGGTCCACCATGGATTTTCGACTGAAGAAGGGGTCCACCAGCTGAAGAGGTTGGGAAGCCCTGTAGTAGAGTTTAGTAACAATGTTGAAATATTACCATAACTGAAACAGTTACTGCATTTTAGTGAACTACACAAATCTGTAGTATCCTTGACAGTTGATACGATAAAACTACTGTCTTTTCATGATGAACATTTGTTATTGATAGATTTTTTCCCAGAGTACATGGTTTTTGCATTTTTGACAACACAGAGCAGAATTTTCCAATATCATTTAGAATTTTTAAGTATTTATTGAAGTTATCCTACTGCATCAAAGTACTGTTTGCCCTAGCACCTGTGTCAAACACCTTTCCATTGAAACACCCTGGCAGATTAAAACTGTGTGCCAATGAAAGACTCAGGATCGGGACCTTTGCCTTTCACAGGCAACTACTTTTATCGACTGAGTGACCCAAGCACTACTCACAACCCACCCCTACAGCTTTACTTCCACCAGTACCTCAGCTCCTATCTTCCAAATTTGACAGGAGCTCTCTTGCAAAACTTGCAAAATTAGCACTTGTGGAAGAAAGGATATTGTGGAGATGTGGCTTAACCACAGACTGAGGAATGCGTCTAGAATGAGATTTTCACTATGCAGCTTCTGTGAAGTATGGAAGGCAGGAAATGAGGTACTGGTGGAATTAAAGCTGTGAGGACAGGTCATGAGTTGTGCTTGGGTTACTCAGTCGGTTAAAGCACTTGCCCACAAAAGGCAAAAGTCCCGAGTTCAAGTTTCGGGCCAGCACACAGTTATAATCACCCAGGAAGTTTCGTATCAGCATACATTCTGCTGCAGAGCAAACATTTTATTTGGGAAATATCCACCAGGCTGTGGCTAAGCCACATCTTTGCAATATCCATCATTTCAGAAGTGCTAGTATTTCAAGTTTCGCAAGAGAACTCTGGGAAGTTTGGAAGGTAGGAGATGAGGTACTGGTAGAAGTAAAGCCGACATGCTTGGGTAGCTCAGTAAGTAGAGCATTTGCCCGCAAACGGCAAAGGTCCTTAGTCTCAGTCTCAGTCTGGCACACAGAACTTTTAACCAGCCAGAAAGTTTCATATCGGTGCACACACTTTTCCATTGTTTATCAAGCAAATTCTTTTCAAATACTGTCCTGTAACATAGTCAACATCTATATAATTCTGCAAAACTGTACTTTTAGCTTTCTTGATAAAACTTATTAATAGGAATGCTTTCTTGCTACAGTACAATTACGCTCAGGTAAACCAGATATGATTGAGCTAACATCTATTTCATGGGAGCATGTTGGATTCTGAAATAAATTATTAATCACTGATATGCTATGGCCATCTATTTTTGTTGGGACATGGGGATGGTACTGGTGGAATAAATCTCAGTTGGAGTTCAGTAAATCTGAGGGTCAATTGTATAATCATCACTAACTGGAGATTAAATCTGACATTAGATCAGAAAGGGAACTATGTTCAGGACTCTGCTCTGTTGTATAATGCTGAACCTTCATCCTCCAAAGCAGATTCAGATTTTATCTTAGGTAGTGCATAACATGCTTGGCAACACAGCTAAAATTGGCTATAGATACGATTACTGCACTTCAACCACAAAGATTTATCATACATCATAGATATGCAGTATTTATTGTCGAAGGTGTCATGGTATAACCATGGAAGCAAGTAAACAGAAAAAGGAGAGATTGCCAAACTTTCCTCAATATGGGAAAGATTTGCTGCTGGAAATTGTGTTGGGTCAGTACAAAGACATAATTGTGTGCAAAAAGAAACAGTCAGTGTGGCCAACAAGGTAGAGGCCTGGAGAGAAGTTGGCGAAGACTTTAATTCTCTTGTAAGGCCGATACCTTACGGACAGCACTGCAAGCTGTTGCTATGTCCACTTTAAACACATCACCAACCACTAAATGAAAGGTTCCCATGGCATAAAATCTTAAGGTTAACAGCAACAAGCACATTGCAGTCAGTGATTGGCTTCTTTTGATTGGTTTCATCAGATAGGCTCTGAGCCTTAATCTCAACAGCACTGGTGTCATGGTATAACCATGGAAGCAAGTAAACAGAAAAAGGAGAGATTGCCAAACTTTCCTCAATATGGGAAAGATTTGCTGCTGGAAATTGTGTTGGGTCAGTACAAAGACATAATTGTGTGCAAAAAGAAACAGTCAGTGTGGCCAACAAGGTAGAGGCATGGAGAGAAGTTGGCGTTGACTTTAATTCTCTTGTAAGGCCTATACCTTACGGACAGCACTGCAAGCTGTTGCTATGTCCACTTTAAACACATCACCAACCACTAAATGAAAGGTTCCCATGGCATAAAATCTTAAGGTTAACAGCAACAAGCACATTGCAGTCAGTGATTGGCTTCTTTTGATTGGTTTCATCAGATAGGCTCTGAGCCTTAATCTCAACAGCACTGGTGTCATGGTATAACCATGGAAGCAAGTAAACAGAAAAAGGAGAGATTGCCAAACTTTCCTCAATATGGGAAAGATTTGCTGCTGGAAATTGTGTTGGGTCAGTACAAAGACATAATTGTGTGCAAAAAGAAACAGTCACTGTGGCCAACAAGGTAGAGGCATGGAGAGAAGTTGGCATTGACTTTAATTCTCTTGTAAGGCCAATACCTTACGGACAGCACTGCAAGCTGTTGCGATGTCCACTTTAAACACATCACCAACCACTAAATGAAAGGTTCCCATGGCATAAAATCTTAAGGTTAACAGCAACAAGCACATTACAGTCAGTGATTGGTTTCTTTTGATTGGTTTCATCTGATAGGCTCTGAGCCTTTATCTCAACTGCTTTACAGTAGTTTTCTCGAAATGAAACCTCAGCTTAAATGACATGTTATTTAACTCCAAGACTGGGTTTACCCTTTCACAGAACATGCAGAGAGCTCATTAGATCTCATCTTTGTCGGCCTCTGTGGACACAACTGCTCGCTCAGATGTTTGTAAAATAAATGAAAGGAAGCAATGTAATTCACACAGTATTTTGCCCAACAGTGGTCCAGAATGTGTGGAAAACGGACAGTATGATATGGTTTCTGTGGTATGGAATGGTAATGCTGTTGTAATTATCTATATGACCAATAATGTACAGAAAGCAGTAACAAATGGAGGGGGGGAAAAAAGGAAAAATCAGGAATTGATGGGTTCATATGCCAGCATGTAGTATTTCAACATGCTTACGTTCTCTTTATCAGTGCATGTGGAATTATCATAGAAGTTTAAGGACATGTTTTGTAGTTAAAAATTTAGTAGGAATTGCATAGTTATTGCCACTTGAGGCGAAGGAGAACATATAAAGTGATGCTGAATAGTTATTGGCTGCTGTCAAAATTCCCATACTTAACTGTTCACTGTAAATATTTTGAATTTTCTTTCTTACTCTGCTGCTAAGTGTCTAAAATGTCTTTGAATTAATCACATAAATTACGAGTCATCTCCCAAGAGCTGTTATGAGTTTGATAGTTAAGCACACACGGTAGCCAGTAATTTCCTTGACCTAACCTTCCATGTCGAAAAAAAGTATTTTGAGCATCAGCAGTGTGAAAATGGCATATTCACATATTTACTTGTCATTTTTTTGTGTTAATAAAAACTTTTTTTATTGTTTCAGTTGGTATCTGCTAAAAACAAAAGCGGTGAATCATAGTGCCATTACATTATAAACTGACGTTTAGAGCTGAACCTGACTTAGAACCGCAAATTTTCACCAGTCAAATATGATCTGACTTAATGACAATATCATTTAGTATTCATGTTTATGCAACGTAGATTTCCAGATTAAGTTTGAACTAAGGTCATTTTCTATTTTAACCTAAGTTAAATGCTTTTTACAATCAACGCTAACTGTTCTCACTAGTATGCTTAGAATCAGAGATGAAATATGAGCACCACTAATATCAAAAGCTCAAGTCTCAAAACAATAACAGAATCTGGTGATACAATATCAGTAATAAAACTTATAATTCGGCAGTGAAAGTCAGATGAAGAACCACAGTCAAAATGAATACAATTTCTTCATCTGGTCTTACAAGAGAAACATAGTTAATATACATTTGCTATTATGCAGGTAAGGGGCACCTGTATCTCATTTACCTTCACAATGTACATTTGATATTCTAGAAATCACTTATACAGAAATACTAGTGCAGCGTAAATAAATTAAGGAACACGCATTAATCAATTATGTTGTGTACAATAAATCAACAACAGTTAATTTATGATTAACATTCGGCACTTCAGTGAATGTTTGATGACAACAGCGATACAGTCAACCAGCAAAAGCAGTCCTATTGTATAAAAACATATTATCTTTTTCAATTAGGTTGAAAAATGGAAGCTCAAATATGTGAATTTTATTATGTAGATGTGTTTCATTATTTGTGCATTTAAGAAATAATAAAGTGTTTCAGTCTCTATATTTTTGTGTGTGTGCTGTGTAAAAAGAATGTACCTCAAGTACCCACTAGTGATGAGACAGTTTACCTTCTGCATGCATTCTGATACACACTATGACCTATGGACCCCACTACCATAGTAAGGATGAGCCTCAGACCTCACAAGAGACTTTATCTCCAGAGTGTACCCCTCCCGTCGACCTTAGTCATCGCATGGGAAACAAGAATATAAAAATTCCACTTTTCTAGCCAGCCAGCATGTAATTGTGGTTAACGCAAATCACCAAAATTTCCGTTTTCATGGTGTCGATTCCAATATTGAAAAATTTACTATTACCATTTCGCAACTGGACCTTACAATTGGTGACCAGTTGGCAGATATGTTTGACAAACAGTCTGTCGCTGTTCCTCAAGACATTATCTTGGAATGCTTTGTTCTGCCCCCAGAATCATGCCTACAGAAAACCATCAAGAGTGACTCAGTGGTTGGTACTTCCCCTCCCAAAGTGCTTTGCACCCAATGCATCTGCGTGGGACAAAATCTACTATTGGAACAAGCACTAAAGTTTTTTTGGTTCTTGTGTTTGCTCCCACCCATTTGAGCAATATTATCAGCTTTTCTGGCCATTCCCATTGACGAACTGGCACAAAAAGCAGACTATTGCTTATGTTGATTCAAATTTGTGTGAAGTGCAATCTGAGGTTATGGCAGATGACCCGAACTGAGCATTTCAACATCAGCGGCTGTGTTGTGTAGGAAACTTCTTTCAAACATTAAGGATTGATGATGATGTGTGTGTTAGTACATCACAAAAGAAATTGTGCTGGGATTTTTGATGTGCATACATGGTGTTAGAAGCCTCTCCCAGGAGTTTCTGTTTCAGGATTTTGAACCACTAAAGTATTTTACATACAAACTCTCGCAGGATCATATAGAACTTTTTTTTCCCCATTAGATCTAGGTTTGATTTGAACAATAATACCACCACATTACAGTTGCTCTCTGCTCTGAGAACAATGTTGGAACAATAATACCACCACATTACAGTTGCTCTCTGCTCTGAGAACAATGTTGCTCGAGAACAATGTTACTGCAAGTGACAAGAGTAATGTTGATAACATTGACAAAGTGAGCTCTTTCAGTGTTCAGGAATTCATGGGCCATAAGAAGCAAAGTGATAAGTTCACTCGTGATAGTGAAGATTCTAGTTACTTTGAGGTCTTGATTCAGTAATACTCAGAGAATACCATGAGAATGATATTTCTTTTATATCAGGGTATGTTGTGAAAATGATTATGCAAATGTTAAGACGAGCTGAATGCAAAGAACTGATTACTCTTCCCTACACATACCCAAATGCTCACACTTACTGCAAGACTCCTGTGGCAAATCCAGCTGCCTTTACTATGAAGGTTGACACAGGCAATTTGCTTCACCAATCTGTAGCAGTGTTTAAAATAGTGCAGCATACAGAAAAAAAAATGCTTTCGTTCTGCTGTAGAGAGTTGTCTTAAGCTCAAACCATTTTATGACACGCTTATTAATTCTGTTCTCTTTAATATATATATTAATCAGATTAAAGGCACGCACAAAAAAGCAACAGTTGCTGCACAGGGTAACTATTCCGGTATGAGGCAGAGGTTAGGGAAGTTAATTACATTTGCTAATGTATGACATGTGAATACACATTAAATGAAGCAAAACTATAAATAAAAATGTGATGTTTACATGTTAGTAATTTGATCACCTCCTTCCTTTCCTAAAATTCGTGCGTGTAAATTAATATAACAACCTGTTATGGGAATCATATTAACATTAAATATATTTCCCCTGTTAGCAGCTGAAATTAGCAACAAAGCAATGGTTTACCAGTTTTGTTGCCTAATGATGTGTACAAAACTTTTCTCATTACGTGTTGAGAGAAATGCATTTTGCATCACAAGTGTTATAGTGTGAAAGTTCGCCACATATCTGATGAAGTAACTAAAATAAGAAATTTTTCACGTCAATGTTTTGGTCATTTTGTATAGCTATATAGTATCGTCATTAAGGAAATAAAATGCGAAAAGGGAAAGCAAGAAATCTTTTACAAAGAGGTAAGATTTTTGGTACGCATAATTTGTCAGCAGCTTTAGCGGCGGTACGGAAATTATGTATGCAAACACAATAATCACGAAATTGATCGTGCAAGAAAGGGTTATCAGGTGCTGGGCAATAACTAGCTAACAGTGGACTGTAAACTAAACACACACAGCGTCAAATAGTGTACATAAATCGTCGTTGTATTTTCTCTATAAAGCAGAAAAATTTGACACCTTGCCCCGGTTTAACATTGCGACTGTGACGTCACGCGTCACGGCTTTGCTTTAGTTTGGGTAGTAGTCTCTCCGTATTGGTATTGAGTTCACAGAGTGTGAGGCTATCCGTGCTGCCATCTCGTAGAGGTGTTGAGAAACAGTATGACGACTGAGCCGTATAGGCTATTGTCCGCCAAACACTGGGCGTATAGGGGTTTATTAAGTATCTGCAAATATTGCAAAACAAAGTAAATTCACTACGTCAAGGTATGCTAGGTCCATGGAAGTACAAGAATAATAAATTTCATTGCATTGGATCGACACTCGTTAACTGTCGATGCAGTCTTGCAGCCTATAAATAGCGATTCCTCGGCGCTGTAATTGATTGAGATAATTAAAGTGCAGAAGAGTCAATAGTTGAAGCACTCGTCGTAAATTTGTTTCTATTGTGAACGTAGAAATTGAAAGATTGGTGTGGGAAACCACTTTAACTCCGCCTGCAGTTACTGTTGGAGTGAATTAAGTAGCTCTGCAGTTGCTGTTGCCGGTCCCAAGCCCGGATAAAGGAGGAGGGTTGGCGATTAACAAAAGCCGTAAAAGAATTGACATAAAATAATTGGAGGCATCCTGTAAAGCTCAGTGCCGTAGTTATAATAATAATAATAATAATAATAATAAGGTCGATAACGCCTATATTTTCACCTTAGTTGCATGTTGTAAATATAGCGACGACCTGTACCGCACGCCTCTTGCCCTATATTTTCAACATAGTTGAGTGATGCCAATACAGCAACTACCAGTACCTCACGCCTCTGTAAATATAGCGTAACTCGGCCATCGGAGGGACCGAGCGTATCGAGAAGGATTGTTGGAGCTTCCCAGATGTCTTCAATCGAAACGCAAACGCTGTTGGGCGCAATTGTTCGTACTGAATAAAACTTTCGTGGTTAACACTGTACTTATAACAGTTTATGAATGCACAACTTGTACCCCTCCTCGTTTCTGACAGTTCTTGTTATTATCTATCAGTGAGACAGCGAAAAGGGACTTACTTGTCAGGAAGAAAAAATAGCGTGTTCTCTCTCCAAGTCGAGGCGAAGCTACGGCAGAAGTAGATACAAGGAACTGTGTATTCCAACCACTGCTTCGCAGTATATTTATTCCTTAATGAAATTTGTTGCAAATAATATGTATCTATTTCCAACCAATAGCTCAATACATAGTATCATCATTAGTCCCGGTAATAACTATCAACATAAAGACCTAAAATCACTTAGCTTGGTCCAAAAGGAGGTCCAATATCCAGGAACACACATTTTCAATAAATTGCCAACAACCATTAAAAACTCAGTTTCAGATAAACCACAGTTTAAACAGTGTTTGAAAGCTGTGTGTGTGTAGGCAACTCATTCTACTCCATAGATCAACAGGGACTGTTAAGATCAGCTTAAGTAAAAGTGTCTGTTAGATTTCAGATTTGATAGCACTTCGTCACAACAGCCAAGATTATGTGTGTATTAATTCTGTAAATATTAGCAGTTCCAGTTTACTGTAATGTATTAACATATTCTGACGCTATCCTGACAAATGATCAGGGAAGTGAGCATTATATTCAAATGCTCTATGTTTTTTATGCTATCTTTTCTGACATGTTCCACACCCACGAGAACAATCTCATTTTTGGGTCTATGGAATGAAAACTTAATCTAATCTAGAGAAAAAATTCCATCCTATTGAAAAAGTTGATATAAACTATGAATTAAGATTCATTCTGGGGCTTCAAATTTCTAGTAATGGAATAATAATATTTTTGCATTAAGTTCACACACATTCAAATTACCACAAATCCAGTATTAGTTTATATTTAGAACTTGATTTATAACCTCTTTGTAATGCTTACATGTGTCTCATCTTCATTTTCAGACATGATACAGAAAGAATTCAATGTATTACTAACAGTATATCTGGCAAAAATTACAGTAATCCCTTAGACTGCCCTCATCTGAAGAAAAGTTTGTTTCCTAGTTTGTAATTGAGCTTATTGTTGATTTACTAATGGTATTACCAACCTTCTGTTTCATTCCCAGAAAGATTCATTGTTTAAACTGAAACTAACATTTTTATTATCATTACTAGCAGAAAATTAAAATAATCATAGGGATTTTTTGGATGCATTTCCCATTCTGATGCCCTACTGCCCCCTCTATCTGTCAACATCATCATCTGGGGGACCACCTCCCGTGGGTGTAGATTGTAGACAATGAGCATACTCACAGTTTAAAAAGTGCTGCATATTACAGAATAGGTGTTCAAATTGAGTGTTTTAATTCAGATCTTCATGTGGTACAAAAGAAATGACAAATAATTGTAAAACATATTTTGATTCACTTGTTCAGAATGATGACAATTCTGTTTGCCTCTTGCCTGTAGAAACATGTCATACACCAAAATTTTCTGTGATATTATTGGTAACAACTTGGTTATGTGTAGATGTTGATTACTTAGTGAAGAGAGTGTGAAGTAGGCCTACAGTTAAAGATACATTTAGTTGTGTGGATGGTTGTTGTATTGGAGAAAATATCTTTATTGCTAATTCACTAAGATACTAAAAAACATTTCACTGCAGCAGCAGCTAAATAAACAAGCATAAATGTTTTGCAGGGCAACTCGGTTTACTGAACAGATGCTGAAGTAGAGCAAGTTATACATGTGAAACAATAATCTTGTGTTTGTTGCTTTATTCTGTTTCACCATAGTCACAGGCATTTCTAGGTAGTAGCCCTACTGCTGTGTTGACATTGTGAAGTCCTTTAAACATTATCTAGTCCATGTAATAGTTTTGCCACAAGTTTCATGTCAGAACAGACACCAACACTTATTGTACATTATTTGCCTGAAAAAGATTGAAATATTGAATGGGGATAAGGTATTTACTTATTTTCATCTACACCAAAGCATTTACATGCAGTCAGTGGCCTCATGAATAATTTTATTAACAACTTTTATATTGGGAATTGACAGAAAATGGTAGTGAGAGTGACATAATCAACTAATTGATATGTGACAAGTGCAGTGTCTCTCTAATAATCTCCTGTTCTTTGTTGCTTCCTGTTCTGGTTTGTTTCCTAATGTGAACACATGTGTCCCTTGTATCTGTGCACAATAAAGTGGGGTTTACACTGAAGTGAAAAAAAAGGCCATAGAATAGTGATATGCACATATACAGATGGTGGTAGTATCATGTATACAAGGTATAAAAGGACAGTGCATTGACAGAGCAGTCATTTTTACTTGGGTGATTCATGTGAAAAGGTTTCCAATCTGAGTATGGCTGCACGAGGTGACTTAACAGACTCTGAACATGGATGGAAGTTGGAGCTAGATGTATGGGACGTTCCATTCCAGATATCATTAGGGAATTCCATATTCTGACATCCACAGTGTCAAGAGTGTGCCGACAATATCAAATTTGTGGCACTGAGCAAGCTGGTGGTGGTTCAGTTATGGTGTGGGCTGTGTTTACATGGAATGGACTGGGCCCTCTGGTCCAACTGAACCACTCAATGAATAGAAATGGTTGTGTTCAGTTACTTGGAGACCATTTGCATTGTTAGGTAGTAGCCACGGAGGAGGTGTGGGCCAGATCTTGCAGGAAAAATTAAATGACAGGTACCAGGTCACAAGTATTTTCAATCCCAGTGCATGTCTTAGCCAAGTGATAGAGGATGTAGGATCATTGTGCAAGGGTTTTACAAAGCAGGATCATGTTATGGTAGTGGGTGGAATGGAAAACAGTATTGATAGGGATCAGGGCTACAGTACTGAGTGTGATCTGGTAAAAATAGCATCTGCAACAAACCATACAAATGTTAGCTTGGTTCCTGCTTTCATGCGGTATGACCAGCCCCAATCAAACAGTACTGTCAGGAGGGTCAATATGGAGCTAGATCAGCTGCTTCAGACAGCTACTTTGTTAGGCATAGGTTTGGTTCCTGTTGATGGTATTGGTAGGTGGGACTTCACAAGACATGGCCTGCATCTCAATAGGAAAGTCAGATAAACTGGCTGGGACGACAGCAAAATCTTTAAGGGGAGGGGGGTACTGAAACTTGTGGGAGTACTTTTTTAGGCTAAGATCAGTGTCCAATCAGACTACACTGATCGAAATTAAGCTTAATAAGAAGTTCAGACAGGCAGGTACAAGAGATGTGAAAATATCACAAGATTCTCATAACAGTGCAGTGAAAAATAATGTTAGTATGTCACAAGATTCACATAAAAGCACAGTGAAAAATAATGTTAATACATTGCATCAGAATATCAGGGGATTAAAAAACGAAGTAGATGAGCTTCTGTTTGTTTAGAAGATTTAGAAACTGAGGGTGGAATAGGTGTACTATGCCTGTCTGAACATCATACAGTAACAGGTATGGAAATGGTAAATGAAGGTGGATAAAAGCTTTCAGCACATGTAAGTAGAGACACTATGGAGAGAGGAGAAGTTGCTATATATGTTAAAATCAGTCATAGTGTGAAAAATTTGGAAACTAAAAAATTATGCAAGGAACAAATGCATGTCAGCTTAAACTAAATAATGGTACTTTTATAATTGTAGCCATGTATAGGTTCGCATTGTGAAATTTTCAACTATTTTTGAAAAACTTGGATTCTTTGTTGTGCTATCTGTCAGGCAGAGGAAAATAAATTATTGTTTTGGGGGATTTCAATGTAGATTTTTCTGAAAGAGTCTGATAGAAAGCTTTACCTTGAAGTATTACTTGGTTCTTTCAGTTTGACTTCAGTTATTGATTTTTCTACTTGGGTGGTACAGGAAAGTAGCACACTGATAGATAATGTTTTCATAGACCAAGATAAATTTAATAAATAAAAACTTTTCCTGTTAAGAATGGTCTGGCTGATCATGATGCACAGCTAGTTACAGTATATGATATAGCTCCATACAGTAATGCAAAACAGTCCTCCAAAATAGTGCATTCAATTAACGATTTAACAACTCAAAATTTTAGGGAAAGCTTGCAACAGTTAGACTGGGATGAGATGTGCAGGGAACATGATGCTAATTTAAAATTTAGCCTGTTTCATGATACCTTTGTGAGTATATCTGAAAACACTTTCCCTAAGAAAACAATGAAATATAATAGTAAGAAACCATGTAAAAAGCCATGGCATACTAAAGGGATAAAAATATCTTGTAAACAGAAAAGGGAAATGTATCTTATAGCTAGCAGGAGTAATGATCCCGAAACAGTGAAACATCATAAAAATTACTGCATGGAATTAAGAAAAGTTGTTAAAAAGTCCAGAAGTATGTGCATTATGTCTGAGGTTAGCACATCTGATAATAAAATTAAAACAATTTGGAATATTGTGAAAAGGGAAACAGGGCAACCAAGAGCACAGGAAGACTGTATTTCTATCAAACACAATTAAAAGTTTGTTAACAAGGAGTCAGAAGCAGAAAACATTTTTAATAATCATTTTTAAGTGTTGCAGAGAAAACAGGATCCAGCTATTCATTAGAAAATGCAAGGTAGTATGTGGAATAGGCAGTACCTATGCAATCTGATAAAATTGAAATTCAGCCCACCTCTCCTACTGAAATTAGGAAAATAATAAATTCACTCAAAAGTGAAAGCTCACATGGAATTGGTGGAATTTCCAACAGAGTACTAAAAGCTTGTTCCCAACAAATAAATAGGATTCTCAGCTACATATGTAGTAGCTCACTGAAACAGGGCATTTTCCCTGATAGACTGGAATATGCTATTGTTAAACCATTGCATAAAAAAGGGGATAGATCTGATGCTAACAACTACTGCCCATCCTCACTTGTGACAGATTTATCCAAACTTCTTGAAAAAGTAATGTATTCAAGAGTAGCATCACATATTTGTAAAAATGAAGTACTAACAAAATGTCAATTTAGTTTTCAGAAAAGCTTTTCATCAGAAAATGCTATATATGCTTTCACTGATCAAATATTAAACGCACCGAATAACCGAACATCACCCATTGGGATATTTTGTGATCTCTCAAAGGTGTTTGATTGTGTGAATCGTGAAATTCTTTTAGATAAGATTAAGTATTGTGGTATGAGTGGAACAGTGCACAAATGGTTTAATTCATACTTCACTGGAAGAATGCAGAAGGTTGAAATTAACAGTAAAGATAGTCTGCAAAAACCAGCAGAGTCCTCGGACTGGGGAGGTATCAAGAATGGTGTCCCTTAATCTAATTTAAACTAACTTATGCTAAGGACAACACACACACCCATGCCCGAGGGAGGACTCGAACCTCTGACGGGAGGAGCCACGTGAACTGTGACAAGACACATCTGACCACATGGCTACCCTGCGTGGGCATTCTTAATATGTATTAATGACTTGTCACTCTGTATTCAGGAAGATGCAAAGCTAGTTCTTTTTGCTGATGATACAAGTATAGTATTCACAATCAACAAGCAAGAATCAGCTGAGGAAATTGCAAATAATGTCTTTCAGAAAATTATTAAGTGGTTCTCTGCAAATGGACTCTCACTTAATTTTGAGTCCGGCCCCGGTAGCTGAGTGGTCAGCGTGACGGACTGTCAATCCTAAGGGCCCGGGTTCGATTCCCGACTGGGTCGGAGTTTTTCTCCGCTCAGGGACTGGGTGTTGTGTTGTCCTAATCATCATCATTTCTTCCCCATCAACGCGCAGGTCGCCGAAGTGGCATCAACCCGAAAGACATGCACCAGGCGAATGGTCTACCTGATGGGAGGCCCTAGCTACACAACATTTTTTTACTTAATTTTGAGAAAACACAGTTCATACAATTCTGTACAGTAAATGGCATAACACCATTGATAAATATAGACTATGAACAGAAGTCTGTTGCTAAGGCAGAATACTCAAAATTTCTGGGTGTGTGCACTGATGAGAAATTGAATTGGAAGAAACACATCGATGATCTGCTGAAACGGTTAGGTTCAGCTACTTATGCTATTAGGGTTATTGCAAATTTTGGTGATAAACATATCAGTAAATTAGCCTACTATGCCTATTTCCATTCATTGTTTTCATATGGCGTCATATTTTGGGGCAATTTGTCATTAGGAGAGAAAGCATACATTGCACAAAAGCATGTAATCATAATAATAGCTGGAGCCCACCCAAGATCAATTTGCAGGCATTTATTTAAGGAACTCAGGATATTCACAGTACCTTCACAATACATATATTCACTTACGAAATTTGTCATTAATAACCCATCCCAATTCAAAAATAACTGCAAAGTGCATAGCTACAACACTAGAAGAAAGGATGATATTCACTATACAGGATTGAATATCACTTTAGCACAGAAAGGGGTAAATTATGCTGACACGAAAATCTTTGGTCATTTGTCAAATAGTATTAAAAGTCTGACGGATAGCCAACCAACATTTAAAAGCAAATTAAAGGAATTTCTGAATGACAACTCCTTCTACTCAATAGATGAATTCTTAGATATGAAGTAGTAAAAAAAAAATTTTAATTATTTTGTGTAAAGAAAACTTATGTTAAAGTGACATGTTCCACATCATTACGAAATGTATGAAATGTAGTATTCATGATCTATGGATCAAGGATTAATGTATGTGTGCATGTATGCCATTCCTGTTCACAAACAATGATGGCATTTTTATAGGTGACAGTGCACCATGTCACTGGGCCACAATCGTTCACGATTGGTTTGAAGAACATTCTGAAAAATTCGAGCAAGTGATTTGCCCAGATTGCCTGACATGACATAATTGAGAGATCAGTTGGTGCACAAATTCTTGCACCAGCAACACTTGCAATTATAGAGACAGCGTGGTTCAATATTTCTGCAGGGGCTTCCAACAACTTGTTGATTCCATGCTACGTCAAGTTGCTGCACTACACTTGCGTGAAAGGAGGTCCAACATAATATTAGGAGGCATCCCATGACTTTTGTCACCTCATTGTGTTACACTGTTAGTCTGCATGTGTATTTTATTTGTAGGAGATTGTGTCCCTACACAACTGATGAACCCAAAGAAGAAATTCTGCTCTTGTGGATAGGTTATCTGTTGCAATTTGCATAGATAAGCACTGTCGTGACTACTGCATGTAACCTTCTGCACACCATCAGTGGCGCAATCCAGGACATTAAAAATGAGATTGAGATTCTACAGTGCCTGCCTCCTGTGTTTCAATCACTAGATTCTGTGCCACACACTGATTCATTTTGAAACATCGTGGTTTCATTCGCACTGGTCGTGACGTTGAACATAGTGCTATAACCACATAAGAATGCTATGCACATAATTACAACAGTGTCATAAAACATCAAATTCAGAGTGAACATGTTTCCAGTCGTTTCACATGCACTGGCACCACTTGTGAGATCAACAGAGATATCCTCTCATCAGTTCTGACAGTCCTCCCACATTGTGTTTGCAAGTTCAGGCCCCACTGTTTACACCCGGTCAATTGGAAATGTAGTTTGTAGTAGTGGAGAGCAGTTTCAAGCAACAGCAAATTAATGATGCTTTTGAATGGTTCACCTTAGTGACCAATAATCTTGGTCAACATGCTATTTACCATGAAAGGCATGATGACGATACCCTAAGAATTCTGGAGACATCTGCATGGAAGGATTATCAATTTGGATACTATGTGTTGCACATTTGGCAACAACAAATGCTACCCATAGTGAGGTTAACTTTAATTGCTCAGGAAGGGCCACCATTAGAGCACACACCTTCCCTGGCTCATATGCCACAGTGGCTGCCACGATAATTCCATTCACTCTGAACAAAGCCGACCATCCCAGACCAGCAATACGTTGGTTCTTCACTGCCATGCCACCTCCACCCGAAGGTCACAGTGTGTTCCTGAGGACCTATGAACTCTCCATGCCACCCTCAAGAGGCTAACTAAGCAGTTGGGAATGTTGCAACTGCAGATCGTGACAGCTAAGGTGCATATGCCTCCCAAACCTGCCCACCATGGTCTCATAGCCATGAGACCACTCAAACAAACGTTTGCTGGTTCCACAGACATTTTGGTCACCTGGCTACAAAATGCAAGAAATCATGTTTGCACCCCAATGCCAAGATACAATTTGATTCAGGCACAACAGGACACCCACTTACAGCACCAACTGTTTAAGAACAGTCAATACCCTACTTCAGAAAGATGTTATAGGACTGCTCATCATACCTTTTGTAGCAGCATGATTTCAAAACTGCCAGTTACTAAGTCACCACATAACACTACATTACAAAGGCTGTTCATCACCAATCACCATTCAGGGCTAGTGTTATTAATCAAATGGGATCAGACACCAGCACATTGCCGGCTACAGTCTACCCAGATGCAAATCAACACAGTATGGCCCATTTAATGGCAGTTAATGAGTTCATCGTGCGCATACAGTCACAAAACTTTTGAATGAGACGTCAGTCTCATCAAGAACTGCAAGTGGACTTTCTTGTTAACCAGCATTGCTCACCTATTTTGGGTGCTGATTTCCTCACACAGAATGCACTGACTACCAATTTACTAAATGAATGACTGATGCACTCCATCAACAGTCATACTATTCTTGCAGGAAAGGGTCATTCGACAAAGTTCAACATGCCCAAGGTGGATAATTTAAGTGCTGCCACTCTAAATGACCATCATCCCTACTGGGATTCCTACTACCGCAACTTGAAATAGCACGTCAATACCATGTAAAAAAAGATTATATTATATAACAAACAGGCATGAAATAATCACATTACATGAGGAATATGGTGTTGGAGGATATCTATAGGAAACAGAAGGCGAACTGCAAGTGGACGGCAAAACATTAGAACAGCATGGGACACCTCTGCAATGCATCCATGCTCTGCACACAGCTTTGTCCATGGACTAACAGTAGCCTGTAAAACCACAGGCCAAGGGCACACATGCTACAGTGCACCACATCTGTACCAAATCTGGTCTGCCATTTCATCATGAACCTGTTGGATTGCATGGAAATGACTACCACCAACTTCCAGCAGCTACACAATGACCCCAGGGGAACCAACACATAACACCCCTCCCCCTTTGTCTGCTACCAACGGCACTCCTCCCGACCACCGCTCTATGGTACCGACTGTGTCACTGACTGCAGTTCTGCAGTTATGTGTCCACTACACCCAGCCACCCACACATGAACTAGCTGCAATGCCAAATTCAAACTCCCTCTCATCTCTGGTACGCCACATCTTAGGAGGTAGGGGAGGGGGGGGGGGCTACTGTGTGGGAGTGGTGTAATCAACTAACAGATATGTGACAAGTGCAGTATGTCATTAATTTCTCATGTTCTTTTTTCTTCCATTTCTGGTTTATTCACTAATGTATACACATTTGTCTTTTGTACCTGGGCACAATAAAGTAGAGTTTATTACTCTGTTATTACCTGTATGTATTTTGTATGTAGTAGATTGTGTCCCTACATGGTTCCATGTTGTACAGCAATACATACTATAGGCCTGTACTAAAATATACACAATAAAATTAACAAATACAGATATTCATATATTTGGTAAACTTTGTAACTGAACATCTTTAGAAACCTCTTTAGGGACCTAGGGACTGTTACACATATACACTCCCTAGTGGTGTTTGTGGTTAACAGCAAGACTGAATTTAGGATGAACACAGCAATTCACAATTACATAGTCAGATGAAGTAATAATTTCCATATAAGCTATGTGTCCCTCTCTACGATTCAGAATGGAGTTTTATTTTTAGGTACAATACTCTGTAAAAGGTAACCAGTGGGCTGCGGGCAGAAAACTAAAAGTCTCCAAATATTTAAAAACAAAATAAAATAATACCTCATTAGCCACGCTTGCAACAATTTATCAGAATCACCTTCCATCAGCATGGTTGACTCCTGCCCAGAGGTAGGGGTGTCACATCCCAGTTGATGCAGAGAACACCCACCCAACAGCATCTGCCTTCCACCATAACACAGAGTGGGTTGGCATGGCTTTAATTCCACTTTTCACCAGAGGCTAGCGTGTAGCTTTAATTGAAGAGTTCGCTGCTGGGGTAACATGCCTCGCCATGGCTGTTGCAACTGGGCCACAGGCAATGGGGCTGCATCCTCAGCAAATTTGAATGACTGAACCACCGAGTGAGCAGAATTCTATGTGAACTAGATGATGGAGACCTGTACCACCTGAGGCAAAGGAAATAACTGCCAAACTACCCAAGCCAATACATGACGCTAGGTCTCGCTATGAAAACTAGATTTGATTCCAGATTAATGTCGCTAAATTCAGTGTGCACTAGTTTTGTTATTTCTATGACTTTTTCATTAATAGATTCATAAATGTGCATTTATAATTGTTACTAATGTTGTTGCAATATTTTTTTTTGTATTTAGGGTAGTGTAATTCATTTATTTATCTTAGAGGTCCAGTTAACCCTGAAATATGGTCCTAGTTCCCACTGTCAATTGCTACATACCTGCAGAGCAGCAAGTTATGTATTTAGATTTTTCTATATTTTCTTAGTAGCTTTATGTCTCAAAATCCATGCATGATTTTGTGTTTAAGAGGTGTAATCTCGCATGTTGTAACTTTAAAGTGTAAATCTAGACAGTGTGTAGCACCTTTGTTATTAATTTGTTTGTTTTGAAGAGCCAGCAACTGTTAATTTCACTCAGTCAGGTTCCATCTGTCACCTGCTACACTCCTGCATAGCCTTTTCTGTGTTTTCTTAGTATTCCTGCTATGGATATGATGTGTACATGCTGTGTGCAGCTGCAGGAGGAACTAGCCACAGTATGTGAACATCTGAAGCCACATTTGGCTACAGTAAATCATTTTCAGTCTGCTTCCTTAGGGTGTAGCAGTAGCCAAGAATCTTCCACATCACATGGGACACCTCAGGTATCATTTGTTTCATCCATGGACTCTGATTCCAAGGAACCTTGCAGTTGGCCTGGCATAGGGCATCTGCCCTGACCGCAAAGAGAATGGTGGGTAATAACACAGTCACGCTGGTCCTACAGCAGGGTTCAAGCAGGCACATGGAGGGAGGGCTTTTCTAGCTATCAGGAGCTCCACTGTTAGGCATGTTTGGAGCCTCATAGAGAAATAGCATTTAGGGCCTGAAAGAAAGACAATGTGCACTCAGTACGTCTGCCAGAGGGCTTCATCTGAAAAGGTGAAGGTGGCCTCGCCTGCAG
The DNA here is from genome assembly GCF_023864275.1 of Schistocerca cancellata. Taxonomy (NCBI): domain Eukaryota; kingdom Metazoa; phylum Arthropoda; class Insecta; order Orthoptera; family Acrididae; genus Schistocerca; species Schistocerca cancellata. The sequence continues at coordinate 441,567,012 of NC_064629.1, read as the reverse complement.
CTATTGAACTTGCAGGATGTAGTCATCTACAATTTATGGCTCACATTGGCACTAGTGATGCCAATTGATTTAGTCTGAGGCTATCCTCAGCTCATATGGATGGCTGGTGGAAGTGGTGAAGGCTGCACGCGTGGGATGCAAACAGAGCTCACAAGTTGCAGCATTGTTTCCAGGGGTGATTGGGTTCCTTTGGTTTGGTGCTGAGTAGAGAGTCCCAACCAAAGGCTTCATCAACTCTGTGATGGTCTTGATGGAGATAACGAAATCAGACCATGTTCAAAGTAAAGGCACTTCAACTGTCAAAATTTTAACAGTCAATTGTTAAAGTATTTATATCAAAGTTCATGAATTTTGTTGCCCTCCATGTAATTTATCATGCTCAAATTATTCTTGGGACAGAGATCTGACTGAAACCCAAAGCAGAAAGCTCTGAAATATTTAGTAAGTCATGGAACATATATCAGAAAGACAGATTAGATGCCATAGGAGGGTCAGTGTTCAATGCAGTTAACAAAAGTGTTATCTCTAAGAAGGTCAATTTTGTGTGTGACTGTGAAGTTATATGGACATGTGTAACAGGTCTGGTTGAAATCAGGTTAACTGTTGACTGTTTTTACAGGCCCCTTGATTCAGCGGTAACAGTTTTAGAGTTATTCAATGGAAGTCTACGCTCACTAGTGCAGAAATACCTAGATCATACAATCTTCATTGGAGGCAACTTTAACTTACCGACTATAGACTGGGACATGTATGGATTCGCATGGGATATGGACAAGCTGTCTTGCAAAGTACTTTTGAATCCTTTTTTCAAAGACTGTCTTCAGAAGCTAATTCAACAGCCCACACACGATGAAAATATTTTAGACCTTGTGGCTACAAACAGGCCTGACCTTATTGATGTTGTCAGTATAGAGACAGGGATTAGTGATCATGATGTCATGGTAGAGATGATGGATATTAAAGTCGCAAATCAATCAAGAAGGCTAGAAGAGTATTTTTGCTAGAAAGTGCAGATAAGCAGTTGCTAGCATCTAACATAGACAATGAATGTACACCATTTAGTTTCAGGATGATGGAAGTAGAAGAATTATGGACAAACTTAAATGGATTGTAAATCACACTCTGGAGAAGTATGTACCAATTAAGTGGGTTAAGGGCAGAAAAGACCCTCCACAGTTTAATAAATAAATTTGGAAACAGCTGTGGAAGCAGAGACTGTTGCACTCTTGCTTCAAAAGAGAATGCGCAAATGATGACAGGCAACCGCAACAGTTGGTAGAGATTCATGCTACTGTAAAAAGACTGAAGCATGCAAGAACTACCAATGTGCTACCTTAGCAAAGGATCTAGCTGAGAATCCAAGAAAATTCTGTTCCTACATAAATTCACTAAGTGGGTCAAAGACTTCTGTCCAATCTCCTATTGACCACTCTGGTGTGGCAGTAGAAGATAGCAAAAGGAAAGCTGAAGTTTTAAATTTAGCATTTGAGAAATCATTCATGCTGGAGGATCATTATTTGACCATCGTACAGATTCCTGTATGGAGGGCACAGTAACAGGCATCCCTGATGTAGAGAATCAACTAAAGGAGTTAAAAAGAAACAAGTCACCATATGCAGATGGAATCCCAATTTGGCTTTACAGAGTACTCTACAGCATTTCCTCCTTACTTAGCTTGCATTTGTTGTGAATTTCTTGCCTTGTGCAAAGTCCTGGGCAACTGAAAAAAACCATAGATGGCTCATGTATGTAAGAAGGGTAAAAGAACTAACACACAAACCTAGAGACCAATATCCTTAACATTGATTTGCTGCAGAATTCTAGAACATATTATCAGTCTGAATATAAAAAAGTACCATAAGACAGAAAAGCTTCTGTCCACAAATCAGCATGGTTTTAGAAATTACGGCTCATGGAAAACTCACCATGCCATTTCCTCAAATGAAACCCTGCAAACTATGGATGAAGAGCAACAGACAGACTCCAAATTCCTAGATTTCTGAAAAGTGTTTGACATAGTGCCCCACTGCAGACTGTTAATGAAGGTACAATCATACATCTAGATTCCCAGATATGTGAGTAGCTCAAAGACTTCTTAAGTAATAGGACCCAGTATGTTGTCCTCAACAGTGAGTGTTCATTAGAAATAAGGGTATCATCAGGAGTGTCCCAGGCAAGTGTGATAGGACTGCTACTGTTCTCTATACACACAAATGATTTGTTGGACAGGGTGAGCAGCAATCAGCAGCTCTTTGCTGATGATGTTGTGATGTATGGGAAGGTGTCATCGCTAGTGACTGTAGGAGGATACAAGATGACTTGGACAAAATTTCTGGTCGGTGTGGTGAATGGCAGCTTGCTCTAAATGTAGAAAAAATGTAAGTTAACCATATTATGAAAGGATAGTTGCTACTCACCATATAGCGGAGATGCTGAGTCGGAAATAGACACAACAAAAAGACTGCCAGAAAGTGAGCTTTTGGCCAACAGGCCTTCACTGGAAATAGATAACATACTCACTCTCTCTCTCTCTCTCTCTCTCTCTCTCTCTCTCTCTCTCTCTCTCTCACACACACACACACACACACACACACACACACACACACACACACACACACACACACAAATGCAACACAACACACACATGACCACAGTCTCTGGCTACTGAGGCCATCTTGGATTTTCCATTGTTTGAAAATGTAAGTTAATGCATATGAGTAGGAAAAACAATCCCACAATGCTCAAACACAGCATCAGCAGTGTGCTCCTTTTCACTATCAGGTCAATTAAATTTATAGGCATAACACTGCAAAGCATTACAAAATGGAATGAGCATATAAGCATTGTAGTGGGGAAGGTGAATGGTGGACCTCATTTTATTGGGAGAGTTTTAAGAAAATGTGGTTCATCTGTAAAGGAGACAGCATATAGAACACTAGCAACCCATTCTTGAGTACTGTTTAAGTGTTTGGGATCTCCACCAGGTTGGATTAAATGAAGACATCAAAGCAATTCAGAGGCATGCTACATCTACATCTACTACACTTATATGAACACTAAATAAGCCACTTGCTGCTACTTGCGCACTGCTGCTAGATTTTTTACTGGTAAGTTTGCTCAACATGTATGTATTACGGATATGTTGCAGGAACTCAAATGGAAATCCCTGAAGGCAAGGCAACATTATTTTCAAGGAACATTATTGAGAAAACTTGGTGTTTGAAGCTGACTGCAGAACAATTCTACTGCCCCCAGTGCACGCTTCGTGTAAGGACCACTAACATAAGGTAAGGGAAATTAGGGCTCACATGGAGGCATACACTCACTCATTTTTCCCTCACTCTATTTCCAAGTGGAACAGGGAGGGAAATGACTAGTAGTGGTACAATGCACCCTCCAGCATACACCATATGGTGACTTGGGGACTATGTATGGAAATGTAAATATGGATATAATTAACACAGCCACTGGGGTCAAATGGTCCAAAAGTAGTGTCAAAGTTCTTTTCAAGTGCTGTAAAATATGTTTGAGATATTCCAAAATTGAAAAAATATGATTGAAAATGTCTTCCATCCCTTATAAATAAATTTATTAATAATTATGTAAAATATCTGTATGTACTTATAACACATATTTCATTAGTAATAAAGAGTAACTTTCTTTATTTCAGTTTTAGATATGAATGTTATTGTGTTACTAATGTAAGGTATTTTTTTCATGTAGGAGGGGCATTCAGTAAATAATGCAACACATTTTTTCTCAGTTAATTATGGTTGAAAAAGAATGCAGAATTTGTTGTGAGACATTTTGGAACATTCTTGTGTCAGCCACTGTAGTTTCATGAAGTTGTAATTGGTGGTGGCGCTATACATAGCATTCAAAATGGAGTCTGTAATAGATGTGCATTCCAAGCAGAGAGCTGTCACTGAATTTCTTTTGGTGGAAAACCAGAAGATTGCAGATATTCATATGCATTTGCAGAATGTCTATGGAGACCTGGTAATGACCAAAAGCACAGTGAATCGTTAGGTGAGGCATCTGTCATTATCGCAACAATGTTGCGCAATGCTGTCCAATTTGCTGCGCTTCAGCCTGCCACACACAGGTGTGACTCCTGTGATGTTGGAACATGCAGACACTCTCATTTGAAATGATTAATGGATCACAATCAAACACCTTACTGCTCAACTGGACATTGGAGTTTGATGTCCTCCCTTGCAGTGCAACAATCAACCCTGAAGTGTATTATGCTACCCCCAGTAAATTGAAGAAATGACTTCATCTTGTTCACCACCACAAAAATGTAAACAAACATCTCCTTCTCCATGACAATGCAATGCTTCGCACAAGTCTTCACACCCAAGAGAAGCTCACAAAACTTCATTGACCTGTTCTTCCTAATCCACTCTACAGTCCAGATCTCTCACCATCCAACTTCCATCTGTCAGGCCCAATGAAGGATGTATTCTGTGGGAAGCAGTACATGGAAGATGGGGACATTATTGATGTAGCAAGACATTGGCTCTGATGTCAACCAGTAGAGTGGTACCATGTGCACATACAGGCCCTCCCAGTAGGGTGGTGTAAGTCTTTCATACTGAATGCATATTACATTGAAAAATAGGGTTTGTAGCCAAAAGAGTGGAGAATAATACAGTGTGTTTGGATCCTGAATAAAACCAACCTGCTTTCAGAAAAAAATATTACATTACTTATTGAGCTCTACCAACTGAGCTACCCAAGCACAACTCACGCCCCGTCCTCACAGCTTTACTTCTGCCAGTACCTCGTCTCCTACCATCCAAACTTAACAGAAGCTCTCCTGCAAACCTCACAGAACTAGCACTCCTGAAAGAAAGGATATTGTGGAGACATGGCTTAGCCACAGCCTAGGGGATGTTTCCAGAATGAGATTTTCACTCTGCAGCGGAGTGTGCACTGATATGAAACTTCCTGACAGATTAAAACTGTGTGCCAGACCGAGACTCGACCTCAGGACCTTTGCCTTTTGTGGGCAAGTGCTCTACCAACTGAGCTACCCAAGCACGACTCATGCCCCGTCCTCACAGCTTTACTTCTGCCAGTACCTCGTCTCCTACCTTCCAAACTTAACAGAAACTCTCCTGCGAACCTTGCAGAACTAGCACTCCTGAAAGAAAGGATAGTAATGTGTTTCAATTTTCCTGAAGCTCATTAACTTAACAGATAATTAATATTAAAGTCCATACATATCCAAAATTTAAAATTTCTATTTGAGATTTGCTCATTGTACTTGCTAAATTCCAGCTTCTACTCTATACTTTTGTTGCTCTAATTTTTCTGGACCAAATGACAACCTTTGCTAATTAATTAAGCCATTGATTAAGAACTTGCATAATTTATATAATTTTCAGTATTGCAACTGTTCTTGTAAATGGATTATTCCCAACATAGATATACAAAATGGTCCCATAATCTTTTGATTTTTACTAACCCACCATATATTTTGTAAACCAAATTACTATTGTGACATATAACTCAACTAAATTAGGAAAATGTGGCCTAGCCTGTAGACTTCCCTGGAATATACTGCTGATGAAACCTTCTTGAGCTTCTCCTGGGTGGCTGCATTGAAATTCTGTGATGTTTCAATGAGTGTAATTTTTATCATCTTCTGGTGAAGTGTTGAGATATACCTGAGTGGCAGCCATCTCTCCTCTCCCCTACTCACAGGTGCAGGATTTGGCAACCTGTGGTGGGATGGCAAGGAAAATTTGAGAGGCTGATAGGAGCTAATAGGAAGACCCTGGATTTCAGTGATACCAGAACAATTGTCAACCTGACAAAGAAAGAACTGGATGCCACAACAACTTGTGCCGTCTCCAAGGGGCTGAACTTCACTCCTGTTCCAAACACAATACATTATTAGTGGTTTTGAAGAAGCAGTCTATGGCCTGGTCAATGAAAAGGTAGAGAACACTAGGCAGAAAACATGCAGGATCAATAATAAATCCTGACTTCTGAAACAAAATATAACAGAGCAGAATGGAGAGCACTGAGATTGCTAAAAGAAGATGAAAACACGGTACCAGTTGACAAAGGAAGTGTGACAGGATGCTGAAGAAGGACCCAACACTGAAGATGACAAGATAAACAATAGATTTGCTTCACAAATCATCTATAAGAAAAGGAGACTTGAATCAGCTCTATCCAAAGGCTTCAGCAGTTCCACATTTGTATGACCTGCCTAAAATTCATAAAGGAGCTGTACTACTGCATCCTATAGGGAACACCACTAACACACCCACATATGGAGTGGTCAAGTATCTAGCCTCATCTCTGAAACAAAAAGTGGAGTACTGTCATCATCATGTAAAGAACTCATCTGAATTCATGACCTTACTTAAAGAGGTGTGGCTGCAGGAGGACAATCTGCCTGTGGGCTTCAATGTAACACCTCTTTTCACATAAGTATGATTTCAAAATCCTTGGTACTCTTGGCAGATGATTTTAAGCCCCAAATGATGAAGCTGTTTGAACATGTACTCACCACAATCCACTTCAGATGTAGTGGGGAGTTCTATGAACAAGTTGACGGAGTAGCCATGGGATGATCACTTGCACCTAGGATTGCTAGTATCTATATGGGGCACTTTGAGGAGATGGCACAAAAAACTGCACAGCTCAAATGTAAACACTTCTTCCATTGTGTGAATGACACATTTGTTGTGTGGGATCATGGCAGAGAAGGCCTGACTGGGGCCTTTGACTATCTGAAAAGTATCCATCAAAATATATACTTCACAATGGAGCCTCAATAGAATGGATGTGTTCCATTTTTGGACATTCTAAAAAAAAAATATAGCACACAGTACCCCGTAGTGACCAGGGCCTCCTGTTGGGTAGACCATTCGCCGGGTGCAAATACAGTACCCTAGGACATAGGGTCTACAGATAGAACAGCCATGCAAATCTTTATCTTCATGCAATGAGCTGTCATCATCCAGCGCAGTGGTACATTGTTTCAAAGCCTCTAGTAGAGAGGGCACATGTCATTTGTGACAAAGGCAGCCTTGCAGCTGTGCTGCAAGACCTTCAAAATGTGTTTCATCAAAATAGGTGCAGCGAAGCACAGGTTAGATGTGCATTGAAGGAAAGAAATGATATAGCTATCTGCAAAGAAGAGGCAGAAAAAGAGGAAGACAAACTCACCTTTATGCCCTCTATTCAGTCTCCTTCAGCCAAAATTGTGAGGATCCTAAAAAAATAATAAATAAATAAATAAATAAAAAATCAAGGCCATCTTTTGACCACTACATAAAATAAAAGATATTCTTGGCTCAGTAAAGGACAAACTACAATGGCAAATACCCAGTATATATAACATCCCTTGCTAGTGTGTTTGCCAGTACACTGGACAAATGCAGCACTGCATCTCGCAATGTTGCATGAAACATGTTAGATGTGTGCATCTGTGCCATGAAGATAAATCAGCAGTGGCAGATCACAGCCTCAGTGTTTGGTTGGTTGGTTGGTTTGGGGGGGATTAAAGGGACCAGACTGCGACGGTCATCGGTCCCTTTTTCCAAAAAAAAGTAAAACCACCCAAAGAGAATAAAAAACGAACAACAGGAAAGACGTCAGATGACACAGGACAAGAAATACTCCTACAGAGATCAGATGAAACAAATTAAAATCACACAGAGTGTGACAGTGGTTGGCCGACCATAGAGATAAAAAGGAAAAGCCAACCACCGAGAACACATTAAAAACTCAGCGTAAAATCGTAGGCCAATGGCCAGAATCAACACAAAAGAACAGAACAAACACTCAGAGTAAATAATAAAAACCCCCTGCCCAAATAAAACGGAAAACTAAGTCAGCCATACCAGGGTCATCACATAAGAGGGCAGGGAGCGTATCAGGCAGCGCAAATGTCTGCCTGACCACAGCTAAAAGGGGGCAGGCCAACAAAATGTGGGCCACAGTCAAAGCCGCCCCGCAGCGACATACAGGAGGGTCCTCCCGGCGCAGTAAATAACTGTGTGTCAGGTGGGAGTGGCCAATGCGGAGCCGACAAAGGACGACAGAGTCCCTGCGGTTGGCTCGCAGGGATGACCGCCACACAGTCGTCGTCTTCCTTGATGGCACGGAGCTTATTGGGCATGATCCGATTGCGCCATTCAGCGTCCCAAAGTGCAAAAACTTTTCAGCGGAGGACTGCCCGCAAATCAGTCTCTGGGAGGCCAACGTCCAGAGACTGTTTACTCGTGGCCTCTTTCGCCAGGCGGTCAACATGTTCATTGCCCGGGACACCGACATGACCGGGGGTCCACACAAAGACCACAGAGCGGCCGCAATGCGCATGAGTATGCAGGGACTCATGGATAGCCATCACCAGACGAGAACGAGGAAAACACTGGTCGAGAGCTCGTAAACCGCTCAGGGAATCGCTACAGATAACGAAGGACTCACCTGAGCAGGAGCGGATATACTCTAGGGCACGAAAGATGGCGACTAGCTCAGCAGTGTAAACGCTGCAGCCAGCCGCCAAGGACCGTTGTTCAGAATGGTCCCCTAGAGTTAGCGCATACCCGACACGACCAGCAACCATCGAACCGTCGGTGTAAACAATTCCAGAGCCCTGATACGTGGCCAGGATGGAATAAAAGCGGCGATGGAAGGCCTCTGGAGGGACCGAGTCCTTCGAGCCCTGTGCCAAGTCGAGCCGAAGGCAAGGGCGAGGAACACACCACGGGGGTGTACGCAGAGGCGCCCGGAAAGGAGGTGGAACTGGGAAAAACCCAAGCCCGCAGAGAAGCTCCTTGATGCGTACGGCGATCGGACAACCCGACCGGGGCCGATGGTCTGGCAGATGGACGACTGACTGCGGGAACAGGACACGATAATTTGGATGCCCGGGCAAGCTAAAAACATTGGCAGCATAAGCAGCCAGCAAACGTTGGCGTCGGAACCGCAGTGGAGGTACACCTGCCTCCACTAGGACGCTGTCCACAGGGCTGGTGCGGAAAGCACCAGTGGCAAGGCGTATCCCACTGTGGAGAATTGGGTCCAGCACCCGCAACGCAGATGGGGATGCTGAGCCATAAGCTAGGCACCCATAATCCAGGCGAGACTGGATTAACGCCTGGTAGAGCCGCAACAGGGTAGATCGGTCGGCGCCCCAGCGGGTGTGGCTCAAACAATGCAGGGCGTCGAGATGCCGCCAACACACTTGTTTAAGCTGCCGGATATGAGGCAGCCAAGTCAACCGGGCATCAAAAAGGACACCCAAAAACCTGTGGGTCTCCACCACAGCAAGAAGTTCGTCGGCAAGGTAAAGCCGCGGCTCAGGATGGACCGTTCGGCGCTGGCAGAAATGCATAACGCGGGTCTTGGCAGCCGAAAACTGAAAACCACGCGCTACAGCCCAAGACTGCGCCTTGCGGATTGCGCCCTGTAGCTGACGTTCAGCTGCTGCAATGCTAATAGAACTATAGTAAAGACAGAAGTCGTCAGCATACAGGGAAGCGGAGACAGAATTTCCTACTGCCGCAGCGAGACCGTTTATTGCAATTAAAAACAGGCAGACACTGAGGACAGAGCCCTGGGGTACCCCGTTCTCCTGGACGAGGGAGGAACTATACGAGGCCGCGACTTGCACGCGGAAGGTACGATACGACAGAAAATTTCTGATAAAGATCGGCAGAGGGCCCCGAAGACCCCATCCATGAAGCGTAGAAAGGATGTGATGACGCCATGTCGTATCGTACGCCTTCCGCATGTCGAAAAAGACAGCGACCAGGTGGTGACGGCGGGCAAAGGCTGTACGGATGGCCGACTCAAGGCTCACCAGATTGTCGGTGGCGGAGCGGCCTTTACGGAACCCACCCTGAGACGGAGCCAGAAGGCCCCGAGACTCCAGCACCCAATTTAAGCGCCGGCTCACCATCCGTTCAAGCAACTTGCAAAGAACGTTGGTGAGACTAATGGGATGGTAGCTGTCCACCTCCAGAGGGTTCGTTCCAGGTTTCAAAATGGGGATGACAATACTTTCCCGCCATTGCGACGGAAACTCACCCTCGACCCAGAGACGGTTGTAAAGGTCGAGGAGGCGTCGCTTGCAGTCCACTGAAAGGTGTTTCAGCATCTGACAGTGGATGCGATCTGGCCCGGGAGCGGTATCAGGGCAAGCGGCAAGGGCACTCTGAAATTCCCACTCACTGAATGGAGCGTTGTAGCGTTCAGAAGCGTTGGTGCGAAAAGAAAGGCTCCGACGTTCCATCCGCTCTTTAATGGAGCGGAAGGCCTGGGGGTAATTCGCAGAAGCGGAATTCATAGCAAAATGCTCTGCTAAGCGGTTTGCAATGACGTCGGAGTCAGTACAAACTGCTCCATTCAGTGAGAGCGCAGGGACGCTGGCAGGGGTCCGATAGCCGAAGACCCGTCGAATCTTGGCCCAGACCTGCGATGGAGTGACATGGAGTCCAATGGTGGACACATACCGCTCCCAGCACTCCTTCTTGCCTTGGCGGATAAGGAGGCGGGCCCGCGCACGCAGCCGTTTGAAGGCGATAAGGTGGTCCATGGAGGGATGTCGCTTGTGACGCTGGAGCGCCCGCCGGCGATCTTTAATCGCTTCAGCGATCTCAGGCGACCACCAAGGCACAGCCCTCCGCCGAGGGGACCCAGAAGAACAGGGAATGGCAGACTCGGCGGCAGTGACGATGCCGGCGGTGACCGATGTAACCACCGCATCAATGGCATCAGTTGAGAGAGACTCAATAGCGGCAGTGGAGGAGAACAAGTCCCAGTCAGCCTTATTCATAGCCCATCTGCTAGGGCGCCCAGAAGAGTGATGCTGTGGTAGTGACAGAAAAATCGGAAAGTGGTCACTACCACACAGGTCGTCATGCACACTCCAGTGGACAGATGGTAAGAGGCTAGGGCTACAGATTGAAAGGTCAATGGCGGAGTAGGTGCCATGCGCCACACTGAAGTGTGTGGAGGCACCATCATTCAAAATCGAGAGATCGAGCTGCGACAATAAATGCTCAACGGTGGCGCCTCGACCTGTTGCCACTGACCCACCCCACAGAGGGTTATGGGCGTTAAAGTCGCCCAGTAATAAGAAAGGTGGCGGCAATTGGGCTATCAGCGCAGCCAGGACATGCTGCGCGACATCACCCTCCGGTGGAAGGTAAAGACTGCAGACGGTAAGAGCCTGCGGCGTCCACACCCTAACAGCGACAGCCTCTAAAGCTGTTTGTAGAGGGACAGACTCGCTGTGAAGAGAGTTAAGGACATAGATGCAGACGCCACCAGACACCCTTGCATAAGCTGCTCGGTTCTTATAAAAACCCCGATAGCCACGGAGGGCGGGGGTGCGCATTGCTGGAAACCAAGTTTCCTGCAGAGCAATGCAGAGGAAAGGGTGAAGGCTGATAAGTTGGCGGAGCTCAGCTAGATGGTGGAAGAAACCGCTGCAGTTCCACTGGAGGATGGTTTTGTCCATGGCTGAGAAAGGCGTGCCGGGACTGGGACAGCAGATTACGCCGCTGGGTCACCTGCTGCCTCCGATTGAGCACCCGTGCTAGTGCTATTGCTATTCACGGCGTCTGAGGGACCGGCGAGATCGAGGTCCTCAGCGGACGCCAGAATCTCCACCTCGTCCTCAGACGCAAAGCTAGAAGGTAGCTATGGGGTGGCTACCACCGCGCGTTCCTTGGGCTTAGAGCTGCTCTTCTTTGATTTCTCACGCTGCTCCTTGGGTTTAACTGGCTGGGAGGGCTTCACCGATTCAGTCTCCGGGACTGAGGAGGATCGGGAAGCCCTTCGACCTGCAGATTGTGGGCACTTACGCTACTGTCTATCGTCAGCCTTCCCACCGGTGGAAACCTGGGAAGGGAGGGACTCAAGGGACCCCTTGCGAGCGTGAGAAGCCGAAGAAGTTGGACACTTCTCCGGCTTAGAAGCGGGGACCGACGTCCCCGATGGGGGGATGGTGTTGCTCCTGAGGTAGGTGGCACAGGAGCAACCCGGTGGGTAGAGCCCCCCACTGGCAAGGGGGCAGGAGGAGTTGTACCACTCGTCGATCCGGCCGGAAGGCGCGAAACTGATGGGGCTAGCACAGGTGTTGTAGCAGTGGCGTAGGAAGTTGTCATTCGCACTGGATGTAATCGGTCGTATTTCCGTTTGGCCTCAGTATAAGTCAGTCGGTCCAGGGTCTTATATTCCATGATTTTGCGCTCTTTCTGGAATATTCTGCAGTCTGGCGAGCAAGGTGAATGGTGCTCCCCGCAGTTGACGCAGATGGGAGGCGGGGCACATGGAGTATCGGGATGAGATGGGCGTCCGCAATCTCGACATGTGAGGCTGGAAGTGCAGCGGGAAGACATATGGCCGAACTTCCAGCACTTGAAGCACCGCATCGGGGGAGGGATATAGGGCTTGACGTCACATCGGTAGACCATCACCTTGACCTTTTCCGGTAACTTATCACCCTCGAAGGCCAAGATGAAGGCACCGGTAGCAACCTGATTGTCCCTCGGACCCCGATGAACACGCCGGACGAAATGAACACCTCTACGTTCTAAGTTGGCGCGCAGCTCGTCATCAGACTGCAAAAGGAGGTCCCTATGGAAAATAACACCCTGGACCATATTTAAACTCTTATGTGGAGTAATAGTAACGTTAACATCCCCCAACTTGTCACAAGCAAGTAACCTGCGTGACTGGGCGGAGGATGCCGTTTGTATCAGTACTGAGCCAGAGCGCATTTTAGACAAGCCCTCCACCTCCCCAAACTTGTCCTCTAAATGCTCGACGAAGAACTGAGGCTTTGTGGAGAGAAAAGACTCCCCATCAGCTCTCGTGCAAACTAAGAATCGGGGCGAATAACTGTTACCTCCATCCTGGGACTTACGCTCTTCCCACGGCGTGGCCAGGGAGGGGAACGTTTTCGGATCGTACTTCTGAGCATTAAATTGAGCCCGAGAACGCTTAGAGACTGCTGGCGGCTGGCCGCCAGCGAGAGATGATGTACCACACTTCATTGCGGGTCATCCGCCCTGATGCCACCTACTCCGACCAAGGGCCCTCCCCACGGGCGCCACCCAGCCACAGCAAAGGCCACCTGGCAGGATGGCCGTTGCCGGGAGTCCTGATACCCCAGGAGGATAGGCATCTACTCCTTGGCATACGTGGGGAGTTAACGGCGCAGGCATCAGTAGAGCGATCCCTGTGTTGTCAGGGGGCTACAACCAAGAGGGTACATGGCGGCCCCACCACAACGGACTGGCTACCGTGCTGGATCTTAGATGCAAAACTGTCCAAGGTCGTCGTCGCAGTTAAAAGAAACACTGCAGAGGGCAGCGTGGTAATCGCACCCAGGGACGTATCCCCGCCCTAAAGATCGAAAACGAGCGGGACACCATTGCAACGACGTGAAAGCCGGCTAAAGGTCTAATTGCACGACGGATACAGTGCACCATGTAAGGCGCCCTTCCCCAATTGGCTCGCTCTTCGGAATAATTTAGAAAGATGGAGGTCAAACCCGAGAGGGGACCATCACATAAGGCCAAAACATGTGAGACTCCTTTTAGTCGCCTCTTACGACAGGCAGGAATACCGTGGGCCTATTCTAACCCCCGAACCCGCAGGGGGGCAGCCTCAGTGAGGGGCATATGTTCAAATCTGAGAAAATAAAAATATTGTGCTTAGCTAGTAGCTTTTGGGAGAACATCATTAATGAATCAATTGAGATAAGGCTCCATGGCAGCCTGGTTAACAGGGACGAGGGCAACCAGCTGAGTTCAGTGCGGAACCCTGCACTAGCAGCTATACACTAAAAACACTCCCAGCAGTTGACACTTCGTGAGTCGGGCCAGAATGAATGCAGCAAGAGTCAAATGGGGGTCTGCAGCCCCCACTATAGGTTGCTGAACCCTGCACCTGGAGGATGAGGTGGGAAGATATGGCTGCCACTCAGGTATATATGTGGGGCATCCACATAATCTTGACACTTCAGCAGAAGATGATGAGAGTGACACTCATTGAAACATTGAAGAATTTCAACGCAGCCACCAAAATGGAAGTCCATCTGAACTAACAGTTTTTCAATGGAATATTTAATTTCCAGCTTACTAAAATGTTCATAATCAGTCATTATATGTACAATCCCACCCCAGAATCTTCAGTCTGGGCTCAGAAATCTTAGCAGAAACATCATGAAGAAAGTTTTTGTAGTAAATTCTGCACCTTGCCAACATTATGATAACATCTACGTAACAAGTCTGTTTAAGATCCCAGTAACAAGTACATATCTGTCACCAGCATTCACATGCTCAATGTGTCCATGTGGCTTACTTAATATATCAGATCCAGCTAATGATTGGTATTAAGATTTATGAAATTTTCCTCGGAGCAAATGTATGAATAATTTGGATCTGGCAATGTATTATGTCAACATGGCCACTCATTTATGTGTGTAACTGATAAAATGAAATAGTGTGTCCATCACCTAGATAAATGGAAACTACAGTTTTAAGGTGTTTTTTTTTTTTTTTCTAGAATTCAGGTGCAACTGTGTACTCTGAATATTCTGTCACTGCCATAGTGAAAAGTAATAAAGTGACAGTGCTTGCCTGTGTAAACCATTTTTATGCGAGTGCTAGGATTGGTCATCTTATTGCCTATAGTGATAATAAATTTAGGAAAAGCCATATTAATTAAAAATTGTGTGGTGTACATTACTGGAATATTTCCCATGATACCAGTTCTACAGTTGGTTGTCACCCATGAAGAGTGAAATGAGACGTCAGGATGACAGTAGATTTGTTTAATTAACTTCTTTATTTAAGCCCTCAGTCCTACTACATCAAAAACAGCTTGATGGAGGTGTCCAGTTGCCTCTCATGTGAAACAACAGACACCCATCATTGCTGACAGCACAAAGAGCAGGGTCGGGTGTGGCATCACTCAAATGCCACTGTCAGCAACACCTCCATCTATGACTGTGATGACAGCACAGCAGCGCAGTCGACAATACTGCAGGGGTGGCCATGGCCTCCCTCCAGTGAGCAGGTAGCTCTCCGCTCTAGCAGCATCTCTCTCGTGGCTCAGGGCAGGCTGCCCTGTTGCATGGTAGAACAGAGGAGCCTGTACTGCATTCCTGTTTGTTTCTCTGGGTGTCACAGGCTTGTGGTGTAGGCAGTGATAGTGAGATGAGAATTTATTTTTTTTATTTATTTACACGTCAAGTTTCGTAGGACCAAATTGAGGAGCAAATCTCCAAAGTCATGGAACGTGTCAGTACATGAAATTACAACATAAAAGTAATAACAAGTAGAAATAAAATGTTTATGAATCTGAAAAAAGTCAATCCATAAGTTTAAGTAAACGCAATCAACAATATAACAAGAATCATCTTAATTTTTCAAGGAACTCCTTGAAAATTTTTTAGTACACAAATGACTGAGTACTTATACATGCCAAACTATGTTCATTTAGGGCTTAAGGGATCTACTCTAAACACTTCCATGGTGGCAAGTGAGGAAGGGTTCTGTCCTTCTGTTAGGATATTGCAGCATTGGCTGTTGCTATACCACACCCAGCTGGCTCTGCTTTGCCACGTTTGTCTCCTGTGTTTTCCTTCACAATGTATAACACACTTGCCTGCCTGTGGCTGGCTCTGTTGCAACTGCCTCCCACTCTGGCATTCTTTTTGACTAAGTATGGTTGATATGATACAACAGCAATTCACTGACCTTTTTTCAATAAGATACCAAATGCAGAATAACAATTTACAGTTCAGTATAACCTCGCACACTCACACATGAGGTAAAATGCTACGGATATTAAACAACCCAGTACTTGCACTTCTTACTATGATTTTGTCTTTGTCTTCCAATAATACTGGATATGTTGGCAGATACCACTATGAAATGGACATCTTGACAGATGGAATACTGTGCATACTTATATATAGGTGTGAATACACACATACGAGGGGTGTACAAAAAGTCTGTGCAAAGTCCGAGAGATGGCACCACTGAAACCTATCGAGGTCATGTTTAGTTATTAACATCTCTGGAAAGAACGCACACCAAGTTTCAGCTATATTGGTCTATTTTTTTGTGTTTGGCATTTGTGTGAATCAAGGAAGTCGAGTGATTGTCAAAAAATGGGCGAAAAGGGATTTCATGTGGTGATTAAACATTACTTTATAAAAGGCAAAACGCCTCATGAGACTAAAGAGAAGCTTGATAAACATTACAGTTACTCTGCACCTTCGATTAGAACAGTTTATAAGTGGTTTCAAAATTTTTGGAGTGGCCAAGTGATGCTGAATGTTCCGGATGCCCTGTGGAGGTTACGACTCTAGAAATCATCAATAAAATCCATGATAAGGTGATGGATGACAGAAGAGTTAAGGTGCGTGGGATTGCTAGTGCTGTGGGCATCTCAAATGAATGAGTGCATAATATTTTGCATAAACATTTGGACATGAGAAAGCTATCCGTAAGATGGGTTCCACGATTTCTCATGCTTGACCAAAAACAGAATCGTGTGAAGTGTTGCAAGGACGGTTTGCAGCTGTTCAGGAAGAATCTGCAGGACTTTAAGCATCATTTCGTCATTGTGGATGAAACATGGGTACATTACGATGCTCCTGAGACCAAATAACAATCTAAATAATGGGTTACCAAGGGAGAGTCTGCACCAAAAAAGGTGAAGACCATTCCTTCGGCCAGAAAGGTTATGGTGACTGTCTTTTGGGATTCACAAGGGATAATCCTCATCAACTATCTGGAAAAGGGTAAAACTATTACAGGTGCATATTATTCATCATTATTGGACCATCTGAAAACTGAGCTGCAAGAAAAACGCCGGCGATAGGATCACAAAAAAGTCCTTTTCCATCACAACAATGCACCAGCACACACTTCAGCAGTTGTGGTCACAAAATTAATGGAAATAAGATTCCAACTCGTTTCACATCCCCCCTATTCTCCAGACTTGGCTCCCTCAGACTACTATTTGTTTCCCAGTTTGAAGAAATGGCTGTCAGGACAAAGATTTTATTCAAACGAGGAGGTGGTTGCAGCAACTAATAGCTATTTTGCAGACTTGGACAATTCCTATTATTTGGAAGGGATCAACAAATTAAAACAGTGTTGGGTGATGTGTATAAGTCTAAAATGAGACTATGTTGAAAAATAAAAAAGGTTTACCCCAAACATGTAAGTAGTTTTTACTTTTGCAAGGACTTTTCAAACGTCCCTCATATGTGTGTGAAGCAAGTGCAGGTACACAGGTGTAGATACAGATGTTCATGTGATTCCCTGCAGCAAGTTTGTATGGACTGCTGACTACTGTTATTACTCATCTTAATCCTGACACAAATGTTATCATGATATTGAAATATTGGTGGAGATTTCCTTTCTTATTTTGATATCTTTTGTTCTTCCATTTATATTACACAGTTTTTACCCCACACATGATAATTACCTGTGAAGCTTGCTTACTTTCTTGCAGGTCAATAAAAATATCATTTTTATGGATGTATTACCTACATTTGTACAAGCTGATATTCATTTATATGTTTTTTGGCTATACATATGACACTTATAGTAATAGTATGGCTTTGGTACATAAGTGTTACTTTCAGGTATCTAACTTCAAACTCGATGCATTCAGACTGTATCTGTGATTTATCACATTAAAGTAAAGGTGCAGGTTTCTGTAGCTTATCACTGACTGTGTTCATTATGTTCCTTTTGCATTTAATTTTATCCATGTTCATAATGTTGACATCTTTACAAGGACAAGAACAATTCTCTTATCTTGGGTCAGAACTGGTGTTGGTATCAATGAATTGTTTTTATATTATGTATGTTCATGGTATGCAATAACACAAGGTCAATGTCAACTGATTTGGAGAACACTTGTCTTTATATAGCTTTTAAAATTAGTCATGTTGTGCATATTTTTTAAAGGGATAAACTGAAACATGGTGCAGTTACATTTTTTGGACAGTGGATGATAGGATAGAAATATGGTCAGAGCTGGTGAAGATTTGTAAATGGTGGGAGACTGGATTTGAACTGCTCTTCAGGATGATCCATGTGAAGGACATCTGACACCTACGACCTCATGAAAAACCCCATGAAACCTCATGAAACCTCATGAAAAACCCCAATATGATACGGTGCAATTAGTAACTAAAGGAGTGTGAAGCAGCTGCTATAACAGGCATATTAGAGGAAAGAGTGGCTGCATTTTATAAAATTTGTTAACTATAGCAAATTTTTGTGAAATATGGGTGAGTCACCTACTGAATACTGAGAAAACCTAATACAAAAACTAATTTCTGAGAAATGTCTGATCGATTTTAAAATGAATTTTGATTGTGTGTGCCAGTTTTTGTGGTCAAAGTGTTGTAAATCCATTACTTTTTACCACAAATGATACATTTCACAGAATAATGTAATAAATGAAAAATACCACACAAGCCTTCTGGACCAACCAAAAAGAGAGAGAGAACACCCACAGAAGAGGCAGCCTAAGTTGTAAAAGGAAAAAACTTTCACCAGATAATGCATCTACAGAAAAATGTGCTTGTATCAAAGCAGGAAAAAAACATTTTAAATATAAGTTGTTAAGACATCCACTCCCCATACACCCTCTACCTTCACGCTAGAAAATGTTTTGAATTCTAAGAGAAGGTTATGACAGTTGTAGATCGGTAATTTGCAAATCATCTAGCATTCAGTGGCTGTGTGAAAGAGGCACCCATTCCAACTGACAGTTACAAGTCTGTTGCACACTCACATATCCTGCCTCCATCTGTGATTAGTTTACAGAAAATAATGCTTACATGTTTCTCCACTAGGACAAAGGAGAAATTGGTTTTGTAGCATACAGTCCAAATGTTCCTGCATAAGAGTGGATGAAGGGCTCAACCCAATCTAATCGAGAGCACATATCTATACTGTTGCAGCAGAAAAATCCAATTTCTGCTCTTTTGGTAGAAGCAACAAAATGAAGGAAAAAAGGTAAGAGTTTAAGGTCCCATCATTGATGAAGTCATTAGAAAAGAAATAAAAGCTGAGGTTAGAGAAAGAAATCAGTTGTGCACTTGCAAATGATGCACCCAGACTTTCACCTTTTGTGATTTAAGGAAATGATGGAAAATCTAAATCTGGATGACCAGATGTTTAATTTGTTGGGTTGACTCATGGTATCATAGGCATTGGTAATGCACTGTCACTTAGGAGAAGCGATAGCAGGTCACAGGTGGAGGGGGGGGGGGGGGGGGAGAGAGAACAACACTATTGAGTAAAGTGTGCAGGGACCAGATGGAGGCATGACAAGACTGCCAGGCACAGTGCTGGGAGGTGCTGGGGCAGGAAGGTGAGAGGAGGGGGTGGGAAGGTGAGCAGAAAAGGAGAAGAGCAGGGAAGGGGAAAGGCAGGTGTGTATGTTGGAAGAGGGTGACAAACAATGTGGGTGAGGCAGTATGAACAGGGATGAGGTGACAGGGCAGAGGGGGCAGAAACTGTCGGGTGGAGGGTGTGTGGGCAGTAGGTTACTGTAGGTTGATGCCAGGATGATTTTGTGAATGGAGAATGTGTTGTAAGGATAACTCCCATCTGCACAGTTCAAAAAAGCTGGTGGTGGAGGGGAGAATGACTATGGCCTGGATTGTGAAGCAGCCATTGAACTCTAGCATGGTATGCTCAGCAGCATGTTGTGTGGCAGAGTGGTCTAATTTGCTCTTTGTTACAGCTTGTCAGTGGCCATTCATCCTGGTGGACAGCTGTTTGGTAGACATAACAATATAAAAAGCTGTTTAGTGATTGCTGTTCAGAGGTGGTATATGAAATGACTGCTTTCACCTGTGACAGGACTGAAATAGCAAGTGCTGTATGGGTGGATTGGGCAGGTCTTGCACCTGGGTCTTCAACAGGAATGCGATCCTGACACAAGGGGGTTGGCATTGGGAGTGGCATGAGGATGGACTAGGATGTTGTGAAGCTTGCGTAGGCAACAGAACACCACTTTAAGAAGGGTGGGAAGGATTATCGGAAGAATTCCCTCACTTCAGGACATGATGATAGATAATCAAAGCCCTGACAAAGGATGTGGTTAAATCATTCCAGTTTGGGGTGGTATTGGGTGACAGATGGGGCAGTCTTTTGGAGATGGTCCTCGGGGATGGTGGGAAGATTAGAGATGTGTGGGAAAATGGCATGGAAGAACTGTTTGCAGAATATGTCTGGGGGTAGTACCTGTCTGTGAAGGCCTTGGTGGGGCCTCCAGCATACTGGGAAAGGGAGTTCTTGTCACTGCAGATACCCAGTCCCTGGATGATCAGGCTGTATAGGAGGGATTATTTTGTATGGAAGGGATGAAAGCTGTCAAAGATGCAGGTACTGTTGGAGTTTTGGTGGACGGAGGTAAGCATGGAGCCATAAGAGAGGAGGAGGCCAGTGCCCAGGAGGGTGGCATGCTGGGTTCAGGGGACAAGGTGAAGTGGCTAGGAAAGGTGTTGAGCAGTGTAGGCATGAGGATAGCCTCTCTTGACCATGAGTCCAGATAATGAAGATGATATAAATGAACCTGAACAAGAGTAGGGGTTTGGCATTTTTGGAGGCTATGAAGGTCTCCTTTATGCGGCCTGTAGAGGGTTGGTATGGAAGGGTGCCATGGAGGTGCCCATGGCTGTGTTGCAAACTTGTTTGTATATCTGCCATTCAATGGCGAAGTAGTTGTGTGTTAGTATAATGTTAGTACAGTGCATGAAGAATGGAGTATTGGGTTTGGGGTCTAAAGGAGGTTGGGAAAGGTAGTGTTCAATAGCAGTAAGATCATGGACATGATGGATGTTGGTGTATAAGAAATGGTGTCAACAGTGACAAGTAAGTACCCAGGAAGTAGAGCGGTAGGAATGGTGGAGAATCATTGAAGGAAGTAGTTGGTATCTTTGACATGGGATGCTAGATTTCGGGCATTTGGTTGGAGGTGTTTGTCAATAAGTGCCAAAATTCTTTTAGTGGGGGCACAATAACCAGTTACAATTGGGCATCCAGGATTTTTGGGTTTGTGGATATTGCTGAGCATACAGAATATGAGTGTGTGGGGTGTCATGAGAGTGAGGAGGAAAATGAATTCAGAGGAGAGGTTCTGGGAAGTATCTAAGGCTGTGTTCAGCTATCCTTTCTTCTTCTGAAAGGTTGGTGTTTTTAGGAATGGGCCTTGGGGAGGGTGGTGAGACCAAGTTGAAGGTAAGAAATTCCTGGAAGATGATCAGGGGACAGGATCACAGTTGGATGGTGGCATGAACTAGGAGAGGCAGTGTTCTGTGTTGGTATTAGGCTGGCTTTGGACAGAGTGGTTGGTGGCAAAGAAGTGTTTCCATTCCATTGCAGTGATTGGGAGAAGGAAACTAGGTTTTTGACAAAAAACTGGTTAAATTATAGTGTCACTGTTGACACCACTTCCCCATGCAAGAACATCCATCATGCAGATGGCCTTGTCACCATTCAACACCACCTTTCCCAACGTCCTTCAAACTCCAATCCCACTACATCATTCCTCATACACTTTGCAAGCTTTATCCTATCATGTAGCTACTTCTTCTTTCAATGGGAGGTACACAGACAAATCTCCAGCATAGCCATGGGAACACACATGACCCCTTGCTATGCCAACTTGTTTATGGACAATTTAGAGGAGACCTTCCTAGTCTCCCACAACATCAAATCCCTAGTCTTGTTCAGATTCACTGATGATACTTCATTATCTGGACTCAGGACAAGACACTCCATCCTTATTCTTTCACAACCTCAACACCTTCATTCCCATCTGCTTCACCTTGTCCTCCTCAACCCAGTGTACTGCCTTCCTCGACATTGACCTGCTGCTCTCTCATGGCTCCTGCACACCTCTG
The DNA here is from genome assembly GCF_023864275.1 of Schistocerca cancellata. NCBI lineage: Eukaryota > Metazoa > Arthropoda > Insecta > Orthoptera > Acrididae > Schistocerca > Schistocerca cancellata. The sequence continues at coordinate 441,545,078 of NC_064629.1, read as the reverse complement.
TCCACATTAAAACCACCAAGCACCAACAAGCTGTCATCCCTTCCACATCGAAGAATCCCTCACATACAGCCTGCCAACCTGGAGGCAGTGTATCTGCATTTACAATAATTCCTTTGCCCAGTATGCCCAAAGTCTTACCAAGGCCTTCCCAGACAGGCACTATCCTACACATAGTCTGCAAACAGATCTCCTGTGCCATTTGATGACACACCCCCAATCCTCCCATTAACCCAAAAACCAGTTACAAAGGAATGCCTCCTTTACCATCTAGTATGACCTTGGACTGAAACAACTGGACCACAGTCTTCATCATGGCTTTGATAACCTATCATCATGTCCTGAAATGGTGGACATCCTACTCAAGATCTTTCCAACCCTCTGAAAAAGGTGTACTGTAACCCACCCAAACTCCACAACATCCTACTCCATCCCTATGCCACTCCCAATGCTACCGAGTGGGGTGGCGCAGTGGTTAGACACTGGACTCGCATTTGGGAGGACGACGGTTCAATCCCGTGTCCGGCCATCCTGATTTAGGTTTTCCGTGATTTCCCTAAATCATTCCAGGCAAATGCCAGGATGGTTCCTCTGAAAGGGCACGGCCGACTTCCTTCCCAATCTTTCCCTAATCCTTTGAGACCGATGACCACGCTGTCTGGTCTCCTTCCCCAAACCAACCAACCAACCCAATGCTAACCCCTTGCCACAGGGATCATATCACTGTGGAAGACCCACATGCAAGACCTGTCCAATCCACATACCCAGAACTTCCTATTCCAGTCCTGTAAAAGGCTTATCCTACCCCATCAGAGGCTGGAATATCTGAGAAAGCAGCTATGCTGTCTACCAGCTTGGATTGCAAACATTGCACAGCTTTGTATATTGGTATGGCTACCAACCAGCTGTCCACCAGCCTAACAGTCGTTGCCAAAGTGTGGCTGAGAGCAAAGTGGACCACCCTACCACACAACATGGTGCTGAGCATACCATGCTAGAATTCAGTGGGTTCTTCACAACCCAGCCCATCTGGGTCTTCCCCTCCACCATCAGATTTTCTGAACTGCGCTCCCAAAATTATCCCTCCCTTAACCTATAGTAACCTACTGTTCCCACATCCTCCACCCAACAGTTTCTGTCCTCTGCCTACACAGCTGCCCATCTTTCCCATTCCTTGCTCTTCTTCTTTTACACTCCCCATCCTCCCGACCTCCTGCCCACCTCCCTGCTTCACAGCCTCGCAATATTCCACCTAGCAATCTTGTCATTCCTGCATCTAGTCCCTGCCTGCTTCATCCAATAGCATTGTTCTCTCACCCACTTGCACCCTGCTATCCTTTCCTCTTCTCCCGGCCCCTGCTTTCTTTCAACATGACAGTTTCAGTCCAGTCTGAGCTGCCAGAGATGGCAGTCATGTGTGAGTGAGGTGTACTTACTTGTGTCAATGTATGTATGTGTGTGTGTGTGTGTGTGTGTGTTTTCCACTCTAAAGAAGGCTGGCTGAAAGCTAAATGTGTAACAGTCTCTTTGTTGTGCCTGTCTGAAATTCAATGTGTCATCATTACCATGAGTACCAATCAATCATTTCCTTGTATTGTTGATATTCCAATGTAGAGTTTCCATTGTTTGATTTTACCTTATGGCTTTGCTTCCACCCCACAACAATGTGATGTTTTCCTTTGTTACTATCCTCTTAAGCATTACTTTTGTCAGTGTCTGTTCTTTCTCTTCTTTCTTGTCTTTTTTCTTATCTTTCAAGGCCACACATGCTCTGCCTTCTGGGCCTCACTGTGCCAACTACTTCGTTTGTGCACAACTCGCTGCTACATGACTGTTCAAATTGTGGTTGCAGCATCTCATGCCCAAATTCTTCCAACCCATAATTATAATTATCCCTATTGATCACATTTTCTTCCTCATTGTGGTATCGATAGCTAAGATGCCACGGCGTAGGTGAAAGTTAGTAAGTTGGCACTACGACAGACACCAATGACAGCGCCCTCTAGCCAGCGCTGTCCAGCTCTACAAGCTCCGCTACAGATTCAGCCCATTTGATTCTGAGGAAGCGACCTAGCAACATTGTTTCTAGTCCACAGTGGGCAAACCACTACTTGTACACAAAGTTAAGAGTTGCATACCAATTGGGGGGGGGGGGGGGGGGGGGGGGGGGGTCAGTAACTGACCCCAACGAAGTTTTTAGGCTAAAACTCCTGTCATGTTCAGTAGTTTATTTAATAAATAAATGACATTTATCATAATTATAATTGCTACAATCGACAATAGGAACAGCTTTTGGTTTACACTCATTGTTGAGTTATAGCAATTGTTATAACTGAACGTGTAGCTGGCCAACAATTACCACTCGCAGTCAACCAGTAAACAGTGGGGTGAGTGGAAGGTAATATCTTTGTGGCATTTGACAGAATGTACAAGAAGATGAAACCGACAGATGACAAAATTAGAAATTTGCTTGAGAGTTCAGATTATGAATTTAGTGGTGAACTATCTGAAAGCTCAAGCAGTGAAACTGAAGATGTAGTCATGGAAATTCTAGATCAAGTAGTTTCTGACAGCAGCGAGTTGGATGAAAGTGAGCAGGGTAAGTATTGATTTTTATTACTTTTTGCAGATGTTTTGGAGTATATTAGGATGTGTGTCTCAGTAGAGTGCTTAGTTTGCTAGTGTTTGGTTCTATTTTCATATTTTTATAGATATTCAACCAACAAGAAAATGACCCAGGCCGAAAGCACAAATTGATCAACTTGAAACAGACATGGTGGCCCCGTCAAATATGATATGGAGGAGAAGCCCTTACGTAAATAAAAGGAGGAGGTCTGTTGCTAACGTAATGAGAACCCCGAAAGGAACTAAGCCAGGGATAAAACCTGATACACCAGGTAAAGCTTTTCTCATCTACTTCTATGATAACATCCTGGATAACATTTTGATGTGTACCAATCAAAAGATTGGAAATCTTAGGGAATCATCTGAAGATATTTTCATTAAAAAAATTCAAAAGCATTTGAAAGGGAAGAAATTGTGTCAGCAATTGGAATTCTATTGAACTGTGGAGTCCATTGACAGAACAAGGACAGTTTACATGATATATTTAGTAAAGAAAACTTTCCGTTGTACCGAGGTTCATTTTCGGAGCATAGATTGAGGCTCTTACTGAAGTGCTTGCGTTTTGACGATGCTCTAATTCGAGCAGCTAGAAGACAGACCAACAAATTTGCTCCTATCAGGGATATATGGAACATGATGGTTAGTAAATTTCCTGAGTTTTATAATCCTAGTGAGTCAGTCACAGTGGATGAAGAACTTGTGACCTTCCATGGGCAATGCCCATTCAGGCTATATATTCCAACAAAACAAGGAAAATATGGAATAGAGGTGAACCTGTTATGTGATTCAGATATGAAATACTGCTTCGCTGTGGATCCCTATGCTGGAAAGCATGCTAATGAGAAGAACTATAACAGTGGCCCTGAAATAGTTAGAAGATTGAATGAAATGTCTGACTTGAAAGAATCTGGAAGAAATGTTAACATGAATAGAAAGTTCACTACCGTTTCACTAGTATCTGATCTTTTGAAAGAGAAAATAATGACAGTTGGTACTAATCGAAGTGACAAACGCCATGTTCCTACAGAACTCCGTCCTGTTTCTCTAAAAAAAGCTACACCGGGAACAATCCGATTTGCCTTTAGTGATGATGCCACTTTAGTCATTTACATGCCTAAGAAAGGAAAGGTTGTCACAGTATTGTCATCCCAACATCATGATATGAATGTGATGGCACAGAAGCCAGACATCATCCTATTCTACAATTGTACAAAGTCAGAAGTGGATACATTTGATAAGTGTATAAGAACGTACAGCTGCTGTCGAGCAATGCGTCAATGGCCAATGGTGGTGTTTTTCAACTTGATTGACATTGCAGCATACAATTCATATGTTGTATTTCAGGATACACACAAGGAATGGACAAAGAATTACCTGACAAAGAGTTCTGAAAGAAAGAAGTACCTGAAAGATCTTGCTCGTGAACTGTGTGACCTCAACATGAAAAGACGCACTCAAAATGCTGTAGGCCTACACTCAAAATACACTACAGCGTTATCAAGTTTTGGGTATGAGTGTAATCAAAATCAAGGTGCTGTGAGCAGAGGAAACAACATTACGGAGCCGCAATGGAAAGTAACATGTGCAGCTGTGCATAACTGCCAAAGAAAGGACGCAGTTACTTATGCACCAGAAGCAAAGACCATAAATACATGAAATCTTGCACTTCTTGCAGGAAGTACATCTACTCTGCACACACCAAGAAAGAAGAAGTAGTTCGTATTGTAAAGTGTTCTGAATGTGAATCTGAGTAATCCTTGTAACTGTGAAATTAATACAAATAAATGTAAAAAAACTATTTACTTTTTACTAAAAATGTCCCAGAAACCCTTTCCCAGCAATCATAATCAACATTGTAATCTTCTAATCTGCCAAAATTATGGAAATACATGAGTAATATTATTTATCCTAGATAGAGAATGTGTGGGGTCAGTCGCTGACCCCTCCCATTGGTGTTCGCCATTGCAACATACCGCATTGGTATGCAACTGTTAAGTAAAGGTGATTTTAGTTCTCACTGCAGTGCCAAGAGTTCTACCTCAACTGCTCCTCCTAGCTTTCTACCTTCAGCCTACCTTTCAGTTTTCAGGAGCAGACCCATGCGCCGCCTTCCAGGCAGGATACAAAAAGTGGCGACGAGGATTCCCCTTTCCTTTCCTATCATTTCCTTTTTTGCTCGGTACTGCTTTAGCTTTTTTGTGATATACCTGTGTGAGTGTATGACTACTTCCCCCAGTCGATATAAGACTTTTATTTGTGTAAACCATGGCTTCGCCACAGGAACAGGCTTCGCTGTCCGATCTTGTTCGTTTTCAGGTTCAGCAAATGACTCAGGTGCTTGCTTCCATAAATGGACTGATCACACTACAAACTGCAGCTACTTCAGCACCTCCGATGCCACCGCCTGTACCGAAAGGGCTGTCATTTTGTGTCTTCAATCCTGAATTTGAACTCTGGCCAGAATACATCGCCCAGCTCGAGGCACACTTCGCAGCATACAACATACCAGGTACAGAGCACCTTGCTTTTTTCATTGCCAACGTGGGTGTGATGCCATGCCGTGAGCTAGTAAAACTGTTTCCCACCACCCGCCCAGAAACTAAAACTTACAACGAAGTGATTGACGCTTTGAACTCCCACTTCAATGTAAACGTTGTAGCTGCACGCTACAAATTCTTTCGCCTCTGGTGTGGCCCTACTCAGTCGAATAAATCTTGGTTAGCGGACCTTCAGGGACTAACTTCTGATTGTGACTTTAATTGCTCGTGTGGACGCTCATATGTGGATATAATGATTAGACACGCTATTGCACAGAATGTGGCGGATCACCGCATCCGTGAGCAAATCCTCAAATTTAAAAACCCATCTTTGCAGGAAGTTGTGGACTTGCTAGACAGACAAGATACATTAGACATGGCTACTTCCACATTCGACGTGACCCTGGGTGTGTGCAGTGTTAGCGTGTCACAACACATGCCCTCCTGCCCGGCCCCAGCATGGCCGGCCACACTGCGCCGCTTGCACGCATGTAAACATGTTTCATGCCTGGCTCCTACTCAGAAACTGAAATCATGTCCGAACTGCTTTCGTGCCCACCCACGGGACAGTTGACCATCCTGTGAAGCACAGTGTTGTTTTTGTAATAAGGAAGGACACGTGCAAGCTGTGTGCAGTAACAGAAACTCTTAATTCACAACTTGTCTCCCGTTCGCATGTCTCACATGGGCGTCACCACGATGGCAACCGCCATGATCATGATTCACATCATCCTATGGACGTTAATGCCATTTATTCAAAGCGTTCTGCTTCACGTGCTTTGACAGCTCGTCATGTGAATCATGTTTTGCCAGACACTTCCTCTTGCATTCAGCACAAAACAAGGAAACTTTTTGTGACTTTGAACATTTGTGGACGTTATGTTCACCTGCAGCTGGACACTAGCACATCAGTTTCTTTACTGAACAAATAAACATATGACTTGCTTAGTTCGCCCCCGCTTCATCATTCGCATTCCATGCTGACTGCTTTTACTGGACAGGAAATCTCAGTGCTCAGCGTGTTTAGTTTGCAAGCCATCTATGGTGCAATGACCCATACAGTGTCTTTCCATGTGCTCCACTCTAGTGATGCTACGAACACTTTTGGCATGGATGCATTTGAACTTTTTGGCGTCGCAGTTCAGGACAATGTACCTTGCATCAATGCTAGTGACCATGCAGACAGTGTTGCCACACTATGCGATGATTTTGCTGAACTCTTTTCTGATGGCCTTGGTTGTGCCACAGACTTTGCAGCGCATGTTGTAGTTAAAGACAATGCCATGCCTATTTTCCGGCGCACACACCCGGTGTCACACGCACTGCGTGACACCATAGCTGCTGAACTTACGCGTTTGCAAGACAGTGGTGTCATTGAACCTGTTTCTGCTTCGCCAAGGGCTTCACCTATAGTGTGTGTGAAGAAACCAAATGGTCGTCTCCATATTTGTGCTGACTTTAAGTCTACAGTAAATCCCCAGACAGTGGTAGCTACGTTTCCCTTACTACATCCTGAAGACATTTTTGATAAGCTAAGTGTGGGCAAATTCTTTTCCACGATTGAATTGCGGAACGTATACTTTCAGGTTCCACTCGACGAACAGCCGCAGCACTATTTTGTGATCAACACCCACCTTGGCTTGTTCAAGTTTCGCCGCCTTCCGTTCAGTTGTGCTTCGGCTCCTGCTATTTTTCAGTCTTACTTGCAGCAGTTGTGTGCCACTGTACCTGGTTGTTCCAATTATTTGGATGATATAGTTGTATCAGGTCCAAAGCAGGTAAACGAGGACTTGACAGTTATGACTTAATAATAGTCTAACAACTTTTAACATTGTACTTAATAATGGCAGAAAAGCCAAATTTGGCAGTACACAAGATAAATATAATAATACACAGTCAAATAGCAGTTTACTCTTCTAAAAAGTATTGTACGACTGTGGCTCCATGCCATCATAAAAATAAAGAAACAAATAAATAATAATAAAATGTATATAGTTGCAGTTAATGTTCCCCACCCTTTCACAAAACAAAACAACACTGAAAATTAATGGATTTTCCAGTTTAATTATTTTTATCACACATAAATGCCTGTAATCAACAATTTGGTCTTCAAGATGTGTCACTCTCCTCTCAGTTTTTGTCAACACCACTGAAAATATCCATCATGGTTCTGGTTAACTCATATCTTCCCAAATTATTCTGCATCAAACAGTAAAATTCATTATTCTCTACAAAAACGAATCCTAGTCATGGCACCAGATGTGACCACCTGCTCGAGTTCTTGGCTGGAATTATGTGCTGTGTCACAACTGCAGTGAATTCAGCAGTAGGAACTCCATTCCTGTTCAAGAAAATCAGCAAACATGAAAACATAACTGTTCTCGATGTTCTCAGGTAAATACAACTGCATAATTAATATCTTAAGGCTCACAGTCTCAGCTTTGCAGGAACATGCATAATGGTTTTAATTGACGTAAATAAAAAAACAACCACCAGTTTCATTACTTTTCATAATTTATTGAGGCTTTTTCCTACAAATATAACTTGGAAACATTACAGTTGTAACAAAAGTGCTAATATTGCTCAACACTTAAACATATATAGACTTAATAAATGAAAATCGCTAGTTCTATCAAGAACCAATGGAAGAGTCAGTTAACATGATATGTAGACTTTACAAGAATACATCTGCCATTTGACACATCAAATCAGAGATTGTTTTCCTGGTTTCTGTGAAAAACATTTCACATTTGGTTCAAAGTCAAAATAAATTTTATATTTTAACCTCTTTATGCAGGTCACTCCTGTTTGTTCAGAGTTATGTTACATATTAAACAGATGGCAGTAAGTTTATGTAATATTTCCACTCCTTCATAATGATCATATTCTGCAAAAATATAATGTAGCTTTCCTGTTCTCAATAGTTCAAGTAACTTGACATGGTGAAGAGAGAGGATGCACCATGAAGAAATTATCAAAATGGGATGGAAATCAGTAAATGTGATGTACATGAACAGACAGACAAATGATTACAATTTCAGAAAAAATGAAGATTTATTCAAGAAAAAGAGCTTCACAGACTGAGCAAGTCAATAACATGTTGGTCCATCTCTGCCCCTTACGCAAACAGTTATTCAGCTTGGCATTGACTGATAAAGGATAATGTGCCAAATTATGTCCATTTGGAACATTAGATCCTCAAAATGCTGGACGGCCCTGCCAATAATGCTCCAAATGTTCTCAGCTGGGAGAGATTCAGTGAATTTTCTGGCCAAAGTAGGGTTTGGAAAGCATGAAGAGATGCAGTAGAAACTCTTGCTGTGTGCAGATGGGAATTACCTTGCTGAAATGTAAGCCCTGGACGGCTTGCCATGAAGGGTTACAAAATGGAGCGTAGCATATTGTTGATGTACCACTGTGCTGTAAGGGTGCTGCTGACAGCAACCAAAGTGACCTTGCTATGAAAAGAAACAGCATCCCAGACCATCATTTGAAGACAATTCTACTCCAGGCAATAAGATTCCAGGCTGAAGACATGTCTGGAGACACTCAGGACAGCGGTGGGATACCAAACTGCCTGTTGCCTGCCATACAGCCTGATAATCAGGAATGATGGCTTGGGGTTCCATTTATTTTCATAGACACAACCCCTTTGTTGACATCCATGGCACAGCAGTATGTTGTTGATATTTTACACCCCATGTTGGCCTTCATGGCAAGCCATTCTGGGCTTACTTTTCAGTAAGATAATGCCCGTCTGTATATGGCGAGAGTTTCTACTGCTTGTTTTTGTGCTCGCCAAACCTTACCTTGGCCAGCAAGGTTGACAGATTTCTCTCAATTGAGAAAAGTTGGAGCATTATGGGCTGGGTGTCCAACCATATCAGGATTATAATGATCTAATGCACCAGTTGGACAGAATTTGGTTGATATCATACAGGAAGACATCCAACAACTCTGTCAATCAATGTCAAGCCAGATAACTGCTTGCATAATGGCCAGAAGTGGACCAATGCATTACAGACTTGCTCAATTTGTAATCATTTGTTTGTCTGTGCATGTACTTCTCAATTTTTTTGATTGTATGTTGTTTCAGTCTTACAAAAATCTACACATAATATTAATATCGTAACTTGCAAGAATTAAATGTGTTTTATAAATTTGATCTGAGAAGCAATTTATCTACTTAATATTTGTATTTTCTCCCAACTTAACAGTTCCAACATGATTTAAAGTGCATTGCATGTACTCTGTCCTCTAAGCTTTACAGTTAGCTATAAATTATTGAAAGTTGATAGTTTTTTAAATATGTTAATTTTGAAGCTAATTGTTTTGTCAGATTACATATCAATATGTATTACTTAATATGAATATAATAGAGGGAAACATTCCACGTGGGAAAAATATATCTAAAAACAAAGAAGATGTGACTTACCAAACAAAAGCGCTGGCAGGTTGATAGACACACAAACAAACACAAACATACACACAAAATTCAAGCTTTTGCAACCAACGGTTGCTTCATCAGGAAAGAGGGAAGGAGAGGGAAAGACAAAAGGACGTGGGTTTTAAGGGAGAGGGTAAGGAGTCATTCCAATCCCGGGAGCGGAAAGATTTACCTTAGGGGGAAAAAAGGACAGGTATACACTCGCATACACACACATATCCATCCACACATACACAGACACAAGCAGACATTTGTAAAGGCCATTACAAATGTCTGCTTGTGTCTGTGTATGTGTGGATGGATATGTGTGTGTGTGCGAGTGTATACCTGTCCTTTTTTCCCCCTAAGGTAAATCTTTCCGCTCCCGGGATTGGAATGACTCCTTACCCTCTCCCTTAAAACCCACATCCTTTTGTCTTTCCCTCTCCTTCCCTCTTTCCTGATGAAGCAACCGTTGGTTGCAAAAGCTTGAATTTTGTGTGTATGTTTGTGTTTGTTTGTGTGTCTATCAACCTGCCAGCACTTTCATTTGGTAAGTCACATCTTCTTTGTTTTTAGATGTATTACTTAATAGTTTGACTGATTTTTCAGATTTTTACACAAGGTGTGGTCACTGTCAAAGTAAATCAACAACTAGTCACAATTAAATTGCTTCTTAATATATTATCTTTAGTATGTAGACATTGCAAACTTAGTTGTAATTACTGTTCATTACAAACCTTTATTAATCGGTGAGAATACAGACTGAATATTAAAAAGTTATAGAAGTATAAATGTCTAAAATAGTATTTTGAAGTGTATTTCTTCATCTAAAGATATTATTTGCAGACATCTGAGCTTGCAGACTTCTATAGTAGTACCCGATACATGACAAACAATATTTTAGTAATCCAATAATGTCGAACAGGATTGTAGTATTCATTACATGACCTAATTTGGTATTGTTGTATCTGATACATGGCTTAAGACGTTATAACAGCCAGCACTGTTCTGTGCAACTTCTCACCAGCCAAGTAATATTCTCTCAAATATTCAAACAAATGACCCCCAATGAGTAATTGTTTATTCTGTTGATCCCATGATTACCTAGTGATCATGCTGTTTCATCCCTCTCCTGGTTCACTATGTGTCCACTGTAGTTTGTTCTCCAGAGAGATTCATCAAGGCAACAAGACAAAATTCACAGAAACATAAATACCATCAACAAGATAATTGCAATTTTAAATCTAAATTAGCTATCCAGACCCACGACATCCAAAAAATATATATGTATCAACTTGCTAAATTTGAATTATTACCTTACATCCCATGTATACTTACAATGCTGCATATCAAACCAAATAAATATCAAAGCAAATAAATAAATTAATTACTTAGTGGACCCCCAAAAAATAACAACACAAAGATACTCTAAACATGGATCCTGAGCTAATCACAACTCTGTGATAAGAAACTCGCAATACATAAAATCTCATATTGGGATAGATGCAAATAATTCAACACAAGGCCTCTGTTAGCTTAAGATAAAGTTATTATTAAGGTCTCACTACATTTCTCACCCGCATCCACCATACTCAAACTACAGCTGTAACTTCTCATGCCACACTAGCCTTCATATTCAGTAATAAAACTCCCCCCTCCCCTTTCCCAAAAACGATTATACTCGTGATACAGATACACAAATATTATTAAGGCTGACTGAATTATTCAAGTTATTCTCCAGCTTCACCCTCATTCAGACGTAATTCCAATGTTTCTCTCATTTGCAACAATGCTGATCATATTACACAACCACCCTAACAGAAAACTCAATGGAACCTGAGACAAGACAATTTACACCTTTTCACTCTTTCTCTGTAAGTATGCTATTATTTCACCCATTGTTAATTCCCTTTTGAATCTTATTTTTTCCTGGATCCCTGATATCAAATTCTAAAAATCCTGTGTTTAACAATAGTGTTACATCCCTACTTACATAAGAAATCTGTCGCCAAAATAATGTTCATAGCCAAATCATGTACCACAAAATAGTTAATAGCAAAACAGTTTACATCAATTTTAAATTCTAACAAGATTTCTTTCTTAACTGATTTTTTGCCTACTTTCTTGGCTGTTTCTATTTTTACACATCACAGGTAGCTTCACCAACTGCCTGCTTCTTATTTGTTGCCAGAAAGCTTCTGATACAGGTAATATGCAAGAATCAAATTATAAGTGCAATATTTTTCACTGCCCCCACTTCCACAGTTATAATAGGCTGAAATTTTACATTATGTGTTCTCTTCAACTCTGTTTCCTCCAACAAATGTACTTCAGTCTCTTACTTGATTTCCCATTTCTATAACACACACATTGTTACAAAAACTTGCATCCTCAATGTCTTCATATCCCTTAAATAAATCATTACATATCCCATCAACACTCATTACCATGTACACCCATTCAGACAGACACATCTTTATTAGCATTTACATCATCACGCACTGCATCAGCACTATTCACAACAATAGCATAGGCTCTCCTTTGAACACACTTATACACATCAATATTTGAAGAACTAAACTCATCAACATTACTTCCCTCTTTACTCTGTTATTCACCTTTGTATCTCCAAAAATTAATTCCTCTCAAATAACTTCATTGCTATCAATATTGCCCTCAGTTCCACACTGACACTTGCTTCAACTTCTCGCAAAATGCCAAACCCACACTATCTTCATTATCCCCCTCCCACATCTTGTCATTTCCTATAATAGCATCCATATGGCACATGCCAAATTCTCTATTTTCTGTTTCATTGCAATTAGACTGACTATTATTAAGACCCTGTCTTATCTTGTTCCTTGAATAGTTGTTAGTCCTCCTGCAAGCTTCAAGTGAGGCACCAGTTAATTTCTTGAGTCCTTGGCCTGAAAGTTTGCACCTTCTGGGCCTTCTTACCTTGGCCTTTCCCCATCATCCTCTCTTTTCAGCTGAAAATTTTCCCTTCCCCCTTCATAATTCCTGTACTCTCCTTGCAGACTATTCCTCCAGTCCCTGTCCTAACTACTGTGTCCATTTCTACCTCTCTTCACACGCTACCAAAATTCACCACCACCACTTCATGGAATAGGCTGAACAGCCTATTCCAGAAACCATCTTGTCCTTAGGCATCTGACACTTTGCTGTCCAGTGGGCTTGTAGTTGATGGTGATTCTAGGCAGATGATCGTGATGCATTCTTCCTAAATCCTTACACCAGCTGACTTTATATTTTTTAATTTTGCATCGAAAATCTGTAGCTCTTGTCATATTTCTGTGTTTTGTATTTTTTCCATCAGTATGCAGCCTCTGACTGCCTTGAGAAATTATATTATTATTATTATTATTATTATTATTATTATTATTATTATTATTATCTTCTGCTACTGCTACTACTACTACTACTACTTCTGTTGTTGCTTCTGTTGTTATTTCCACTATGCTCTGGCAATTTTGGCCTATAACATAGAGCCTTATTGTAAAAGAGCAAAGTGGAAATACATACTTTTCTTGTATCATTCCCGATGGTGTTTTTTTATTCTTTGTTTAATTAATCACGATTTGTAGAAAAAAACCATACAACACAATTGTAGAAAATAATTAACTTCATATCCAGGGCTCATTTCATCAAAATAAATTACACACAATATAGTTTCTCAACCATTAATATTAATATTGTGATTAATTTACATGGAAATAAAACTCCAACTGTGGAGTTGGAATCCTTAACAAACAAATAGGTGTTTCTTGCTAAATTTATGTCCTTAGAAATTCCTCATTTGCTCTTCTTCAAAAACATCTTACTTTTTCCAGGAATGACTTATTTCAGAAATTATTCATAATCAAAGTTTCTGTGTTCCAAAACGTTTGATTCTTAAGTACTGGTAATGGCTATTTCCGCAATTCAATACCATAATTTTATAGCCCAAATTTTTCTGATTCTAGAAATGCCAGCATTAACTAGGAGAACTTATAAGTTTGCCAGTTATTCAATTTAGAACATTTCACTTTTGGCCAATTTTGGCTGGCCATGAGAATCCCCGTGGAAATCGAAAGTGTTTTTTCAACTTAGTTCTAATAATTTTTGTAATTTTCCTGTTATCCAAACCATAGTTAACAGATTTACTCCTTTGCTCATTATGATTTCATGTCCACTAATTGTGCTCTCTTTTACATTAATATTAAAAACACAACAACAATAGAGTTGGATTTTTATTTCTATGCACTTTTATGAGTAGGTGAGGGGGATAATGCTACGAGGAAAAATGGTTCAAATGGCTTTGAGCACTATGGGACTTAACAGCTGTGGTCATCAGTCCCCTAGAACTACTTAAACCTAACTAACCTAAGGACATCACACACATCCATGCCCGAGGCAGGATTCGAACCTGCGACCGTAGCAGTCGCGCGGTTCCGGACTGCACACCTAGAACCGCGAGACCACCGCGGCCGGCAATGCTACGAGGAGTCCATATTTCATATCCATTTCTGTGTCACTATTAAACTCAGTCTTTAGTTAGTCTCCAGGAAGTTAACAACATGTAGCCACTGTAATGTTGCTAATCAGTGAGTCCACATTAAGTAGCCCACTTAACAATATTTCTCTGCCGTTATCAGCCAAAATGCTCAATTATGTTGTGATTCAGTCTTCAGTTGGTCATCAATTTTCATGTGTCATATGACTTATTTTGTGAACATTTATTATGTGTATTTTACCAAAATTTATGAAGAAAATGTTTATTAAATATTTTGCCAATGTCGAGATGTGAAGTGTAGATACTGACCTCTGATATGTGAAATATATAAATCCAGAGAGAAAAGCTGATCATCATAGTATTTCTCCTATTAATATATGTGAAAAGAGTTGAAGTTAACCACTACAGTATTGTCTCCATCATTTCATAACCTAGTCACTCAACCAAATTGTTACAGGAAGTCATCAAGAAAAGCAGCTACCAACAGCAGAACATCCATATCAGTAATTTCACTCTATTCATCTTTTCAACAAAATTCTGGATCTCCTCCACATATTCAGAAGGAATGTGAATAATTTCACACGGCAATGACTCTTAAAGTCGTCTTTTTAAGATAGACGTTGATGAAAGCATCCGCAGTGGTCTGTCTGAATAGTTCAGTTTATTTCATTCCCTGACATAAAATTCACTTGTATAACCTAACCTGTTTAAGAAATCATTTTACGGTCTGAGTTGCTACACTTGCCCCAGCAGTTACTTAAAAATGTAGATTCAGAGGTCTTTTATCAGTTAATTACTCAGCATGTATATTAGCCCACATTTGAGCTCCCCCTTCTTGCTGCCTCTTCACAAATTTTACTTTAGCGACATCATTCATGCCAGTTATAAAATTACACAGGCCAACTAAAACTTTTTTTTAACTTTTTTTACTTTGCTAGCTGAGTTGAATCCAAATCTAGCCTTAGTTTTTTTTGTATCACCCATAGTTTTTGAGCAATATGCTTTTTATTATATAGTATAAAAATCCTATACGGTGAACGGGGAAATTAATGAAACGTTTTGTTACAACATAAGCATGGTTTGTATTTACAGTAAGGTACTTAAAACAATAATATGTGTTAATAGAGGTTTCACTTGTCAGCTGGAATTGGTTTGTATTTTCTTTCCCTTTTTTCTTTGAAGCTTCTTGTGTAGCTTGTGGCGGTTCCACCTGCTTTTATTTCATTTTTTCATTTGTTGTCCTCGATGTTGATGTACTGCTTTGCTACACTGGCTGAAAAATTGGTTGTGAATTCCAACACACACTACTGTAAATCATGTAGCAAACAGGTGCAAAGTTGCATTTCACAGTACATTAATTTTCACTTTGCACAATCCCCAATATTACACAGTTATATGGCCAGTGCACTGTTATGTAACCTTTGATAAGCCTCATTAATAGTTAACAGGTGAAATTCCACATACTGCTACAATAGTTTACTGTTGAACATCTACGAGCAATAAAAATGTAACCACAAAGTTCACAGTTCTTGAAGAATAATCAGGTATGTATGGAGCACACACTGTCACTGTTTTAACACATGACCTAATTGAAACTTCCTGGCAGATTAAAACTGTGTGCCGGACCGAGACTCGAACTCGGGACCTTTGCCTTTCGCGGGCCAAGTGCTCTACCAACTGAGGTCCCCCAGCACAACTCACGCCCCGTCCTCACAGCTTTACTTCTGCCAGTACCTCTTCTCCTACCTTCCAAACTTTACAGAAGCTCTCCTGCGAACCTTGCAGAACTAGCACTCCTGAAAGAAAGGATATTGCGGAGACATGACTTAGCCACAGCCTGGGGAATGTTTCTAGAATGAAATTTTCACTCTACAGCAGAGTGTGCGCTGATATGAAGCTTCCTGGCAGATTAAAACTGTGTGCCAGACCAAGATTCGAACTCGGGACCTTTGCCTTTCACGGGCAAGTGCTCTACCAATTGAGCTACCCAAGCATCAAACATCAATTTTCTAATGTGAGGTCCAACAAAGACGCCTTCTTTTAGTTTAGCTGCTGAAAGGTGTGGAAACGTTTGGCAGAGATACTAAGAACATG
The DNA here is from genome assembly GCF_023864275.1 of Schistocerca cancellata. NCBI lineage: Eukaryota > Metazoa > Arthropoda > Insecta > Orthoptera > Acrididae > Schistocerca > Schistocerca cancellata. The sequence continues at coordinate 441,528,883 of NC_064629.1, read as the reverse complement.
GTCCATCTTTAGGCAAAGCCTTTACAAACTGTTTCATTAGGCCTAACTTTATATGTAGAGGTGGTAGGAGTACATTTTTTGAATCTACAAGGTTTTTGTGTAGTATGTTCTTCTCACCATGTTTTAAAGACTCCCTCACAGGCCAGTTCTTTCTGCACCAGTGTTGATCCTTACCCCTACTGTCCCATTCACACAAGAAACACGGAAATTACTCTGTCCACAGGAGTGACAGATCAAACAGACCTGGTGGAGGGACAGCCATTCTGGTCAAAAATAAGTTAGTGCATCGAGAAATCACCTCATCTCACAGTCATGGAAGCAACAGCCATAGAAACTCAACTTTATAACAGAACCATGACACTGGTAGCAGCATACAACCCAACATCTGGGAGGAGTATGCACATACAAGACCTCCAGCAACTACGGCAACTAAGCGAATACGTTCTGATCTGTGGCAAGTGAAATGTCAAATATAGGTCCTGGAACTGCAATGCTACTAACACCAATGGCAGAACTCTGAGGAAATTCCTTGACAACAACCAAAACATGGCAACCATAGTGCCAGATGGACCCATCCACTACCACTATGACCCGAAACGATGCCCAGACATCACGGACATATTCTCGGCTAAAAATCTTGCCTTGTTCATAACAACCAAAGTGGTTAATGGTTTGGACTCTGACTACAGCCCAGTAATCCTAGAAAGTAATGGAAACCTGGCAAACTTCCATAACAATAGAACAATCAAGGACATCCAGACTAACTGGATCAAATATAATCATCTGGTTGCAAGTAACACGCCAGAAACACCACCATTGTGCACCAGGAAACAAATAAATTAGGCCATAGAGGAGTTCACAAAAATCATCACAGAGAGCAAAATTCATCACAATCATCACACACACCACCAGTCGAGACACACTACCATCGCATATCTGCAATCTAATAAATGAGAAAAGAAGAATCCGAAACAGGTGGCAAACTACCGAGAGCCTGTGGACCACAGAAAAGCTGAAATACTGGCCAGAAAATTAAAGAGAGCACTCCAACAACACAGCAGTGAACTGTGGGAAGAAACCCTGGAAAGCTGCGGTAAATCATGATGAAAAGTTCTGGAGGCTAATTAAATGATGGACAAAACATCCATACAGCCACTCCACGGGGAAAGAGGAATTGTATATGACCCCGTGGACTGAGCAGAAGCACTAGCAGACTCACTAGAGCAACAATTTTGTGCTCCTGAATCAGTAGAGCAAGACAGTGATGACCACGAAGAAATGGTGCTAAGACAAGTCAACAAGATGGAATTCAGCACAGTAGTTGCAGACAGAATATGCCACCACATCCAAAACATACACTCCAAAAAGGCTGTCAGACCAGACAACATCAAACCGCAATTACTACACCATCTCCCACCAACAACAATCAACCATCTGATGAACATTTACAATGCCTGTTTGAAATTTTCCCACACCTTGGAAACAAGCCAAGATCATAATGCTGCTAAAGCCAAACAAAGACTTGCTCTTCCCACAAAACAACAGGCCTATATTGTTGCTCAGTTTCCTGGGAAAAATCTTAGAAAAATTCATCCAGTCAGAATTGAAACAGTTCTTAGAGGACAATAACATCACAATACCAGAGCAATTTGGATTCAGGGAAGAGCATAGCACTATTCACCAGATCACAAGATAAACAGAAGAAATATGCCAAGCCAGTACTATATGCCACAGCACAGGAGTAGTCCTACTTGACATCAAAAAAGCTTTTAACAGAGTATGGCACCAGGACCTCATACTAAAACTTCGCAACTATAACTGCCCAGGCCACATCCTCCAATTGATTGCTTCATTCTTCAGAAACAGAACATTCTACGTCTACATTCCGGCTGCTGACAGCAATGTTAGAGCAATAAAGGCTGGAGTACACAAGGCTTGATGCTGGGACCCCTTTTCTATTCCACATACACTAACGACATCCCCCAGTAGGATGGAGGACATTACCACTGTTCACAGATGATACTGCAGTATAACGCAACAGTTCAAATATACAAAACATCTCTCGGAAACTACAGCAACACTTAGAGGAAATAGAACATTGGGCAAACCTCTGGAAAATTACAAACAACAAAAGAGAAGACACAGACCATACTCTTCACCAACAAAAGAATTCCACCCGAAATAAGCATCACATTTGGAGAAAATACCCTTCCATTGACACACTCGGTGAAATATCTAGGAATCAGGCTAGATAAAAAGCTCACCTTCACAGGCCATATCACTGACATATGCAATAAAGCCTCGGGAATGATATTCAGGCTTTATCCCCTCTTCAAAGAGAACAGGATAAATATCAGATCTAAGTAGAAAATATTCAAAACCATCAACCAACCTGCAATCACATATGGCTCAGAAATTTGGCCCATGGCTGCGGACACCAACATCAAACATGTCCAAAGAGTGCAAAACAGATTCTTCAGAATTGCTACTGGTGCTAGTCGGTACCAACCCAACAGAGACATTTTCACAACAAACTACATCCTCAAAATCCCTGACATTATCAAAACAAAATCCATAAAGTTTTCCTTCAAACATCCAATTCCAAACACTACCTCACCAAATTTAGGCCAAAATCCACCCAACCCCAGAAGCAAATTTCCCATAATGACAACAACTAGAACCTACCACATTCCTTAAAGCCAACACCAAACCTACACATACATCACAACTCTAAAACATCATCATCAACTAAACACTTATAATTAAGATCCATCCATCCCATCATTTTGCTACCATCATCATGAGACAGAAGGCGGGGACCAAAACTGATCCGATCCTTCGCATACAGGGGTAACCAAGCCATCAGACCACTTCCTGGTCTTCTGTGCTCGAAATTCTTCTGAGTGGCTGGTCCTCAATGTGTTAAATGAGAGTCAAACATTCTGCGATTTAAGAAATTCATTGCACATTCTCATATGTAACAGAATTAATCTTGTTTAAAAGGAAATTTACTTTGAAAGTAATGCTTTTCAAAGCATCATTCACAATATTTTCCCACGACCTGTTAGAAATAGGTTCATTTCAGCAGTCGCCAGAGAGTGCCAGAAAACGGGCATTACTGTGCGTGGGCAGCTACAATGATGTAGCCTGTACATTTTTAATGAGATCTTACATGACGTCATATAAGAAATAGAATGTCAGAGGATGCTGGAGCAACAGAATTTCGTAAACCATACTAAAATGAATAATTCAGCTTAAAGTGCACATTCATATGTCCAGATTGATAGTGAAGTAGGCCCAACCTGATGTTAAGCTTTTCATTGTGGTTTTCGGGATGCAAATTTTCTTGGAGTATCAGTACTGTATTATCTTGTATTTGGTTCTTTATTATGGCATAATGCAATAAGAGCTAGAAGGTGAAAATGTGCACTTGAAATTCAGTGAACGATTGAAACGAGCCAATAGTGTGGAATGAAACATTTCATTTCTAAGAAATTGACTGCCTCCGCAGAAAAGATTAAGAAAAGCCATCTTTATTTAGCAAACCAACAAAAATAACTTCATTGTTCTACGGTGCTATTAATGCTCGACTGCCAAGAAAGTGGAAAGAAAATAAAATCAGAAAAACTGAAACTAATAACATATTTTAGCCTTCCATAATTATGTGAATGTATTTTAATCCATTTGACAGCTCCCATCCACAGCATCCTGTTTTCTTTTTGTTTGACGTGAGAACTGTAAACAAGGAGGAAACAGCAAATTCATGTGGAGACTAACCCCCTCCCTACTACAACCCAGACTGCTCTGTGAATGCACGAATATGGCTGTTTTGGCGCACCAGAAAAAGTTTTCTGGGTAGCATCTGGCTGCTTGTTACTACTGCTGATACAAATGACAGCCACACTTCAAGTAGCTGGAAGCAGAAAAAGGTACTGCCCATATGTAACTCAACTGTGCATGCATGTGAGCCCATTGACAACTGCTCAAATGAATTTAATGTAAACAGTTATGACATCACACTCATCGACAGCAGTTTATTTTTATGAAGTATTCCATAGTCTTCGTCCTAAAGCCTTTGACACACCTTGCTGTTTATCAGTTCTTACCAGCCAAAATTATAAAAATGTAACTGAAGACTAAATCAATGAAAAATTCCCAGAATTCTAAAAAGTTCCTGAGTTTTTCCTGAATTTCCCAGTTGTCCCTGAGCATATACACCCTGAATGATCCCAGTCAGCAAAAGATCAAAGATCACGTGCGTCATAGAGCTTGCCCTTAAATACTTTCTCTGATGTCACACACTACCCAATCCACGCAAGGTACTTAATGACCACCAATCATATACCTATAAAGTTAATTGCACATACATGTGAGATACTAACTAGACTACTGTTGAAATTATCATTGAAAAAAATAACAGAATATTAAACAAGTTATAAACACAATTCAAGGGCATACCTAAATCCGGTTTTACAATACAACTAGAAATAACATAAAATTATAAATACATATGCCCAGTTGGGAGAACGAGTGTTGTCCTGCTCTTTAGTTGGACTGTCTTTTATTTTCATGTGTTACTCATTACAATCTGCACTCATCAACTAGGAAAATATGGTAAGGAACTAAGAAACACACGTTGCCTTTATACTACTGGTGAGGATTTATAGTGTTGGCAACTTTGCAAGTAAACTTTTAATAAACTAGTCTGTAATTCCTTATATACATGCATGATGTGTGATGTAGCTTCTTGTGGTGTTTACTGATGTCATTAGCTTTCATTCTACTCTTCATGATCAGTTTGCTCCAGTGGTTCAGTTGTTATTAATTTTATAAGCTATTGTAACTAAATCAGTTATAATTTTCTTAACACTTATCATAGTATCATGCTTGAAATTGCAATGAGCTACTCACATAGCCACAATTTTTCTGGTGTACTTAGTTTTGCTGTACCATGTTTGTAGGGTCTCAACATAGTTTCATTGAAAAGATAATATTCATCTTTCATTTTGTCCACATTTGCTACCACTGAGTCATCTCCATCTATCAGCCAAGTACACATGCTCAAGCCTTGGGAAAAAAACCAACAACTGGTGCCTAGCCATGAGCCCACCTGACATCCACACAGTTGGTTAGCCACCAAGAGCTGTCAAAGCACTCACCACTGCCTCTCGCTGTTTAAGCCAGCTTCTCATAATGTCACAGTGTCTCAAACTGTGTGATCTCGTTCTGTGGTAGAAGTAACAGTATAGCTGATTTAACAAGTGTTAAAGCCTATGTAAATTGGGATATTGATAGTGGAAACAAATCTCAGAAAACAAAAAGGTCATCAATGAATGGAACATTTTGAAATATTAAATTTTGCATAATACCAGAAAGGACTACAGTGGAACTTCATTTTCCTGTCCTTCTGTAATCCAGATCTCTGGTTCATCAAGATGAACTATGGTCCCATGGGACACCAGGGTGACACATGCCAACTCTTACAAAGCCTTGATTATATGGACAAGGAAAGTCGACTAGGGTGGAGATGACACTTCAAAGTTGTCCTCTAATGACTATTTTGTAACAGCCATTGATCACAGCAATATGTATTTCGTTCCATTAGATCATTATCTCCATCTTTTCGTATCTTTTGCAATCCAGAAAAGAAGTGCCTTTGTCTACCTATCATTTATCACACCCAGCTTGATTTCATTTTCGTGTGTGTTATAACTGTGTGTTCCACCAGTCTGTTCCTTGACACTTTTTTTTCCCTAATAATTCCCAAAACGCATATCTCCAATGCTCACCAATTAACCTTCAAGTTGAGAATTATTTTCTCATTTGAAAGCCCTCAGTGTTGCAAGTCACTATTAAGACACAGTAAACGGTAAGCTAGCTACTGATCGGTAGACCCAGGAGGAGGCTACTGTAACCGTGGCCAAAATGTTGGTTTATCCAGTACAGTTTTTTTTACATTATAACATAGTGTGATACTCATGGAACTCTTCTGTCAGCTGACTCTGGCCATGGAAGCCTACACACAATTAAATTATTTAGTTTATTTAATGCTCTTCAGGCCATTTTTAATCTGCTTATTTGTTCTACTACCAGTCCAGTTACTAAGATATCAACTGGTTCTATAACTTCAGTGTCAATTTGTAATATTTCCCCTTTGATACATCGTTGGTATAAGAGTTTAAAGTTATAATTGGTTTAAAGGTGTATTTTCAAGCTTGCTCTGTTAAGCATTTTCATTTGTTGTTGAAGCTTATCTACACACACACACACACACACACACACACAAGTCCAAATGGTGATTCGGATATGTTGCATTAACACCAGTTCTGTCTTTGTATTTATCTTCCCATTTTAATAATCTGAAAACTGTTTCTAAGATGGTTGAGAAGGGTATTGGTGATACATGATCTCCTTTCATGACTACTCTTAATTTTTAATTTCTCACTATCGTGATGAAGTCTAATGGGAACTGCACCACTGATGTATATTTTCTTTAATACACAAACATAATTTGAATCAAAGCCTTGTTTTTGAAGAGTCATCTGTACAGATTTTGTTGAAGCTGAGTCAAAGTTTTTTCAAAATTTATGAATCCCAAACAAAATAGTAATCCATACTCACTATTCTGTTCTTCAATTTTCTTAAATCTCAATTGGCCCACTGTGTTGTAGCCTCTTCTAAGGTCAGTTTGCTCATTTGCTTCATTAAATCTCTCTCTCTCTCTCTCTCTCTCTCTCTCTCTCTCTCTCTCTCTCTCTCTGTGTGTGTGTGTGTGTGTGTGTGTGTGTGTGTGTCATTCTCACTCTCCACACTTCATGACAGTTTTAGTGAATACAGTGATAGTTTTAGTGAATATCATCTACATGATGGATAAAAAGTCAATAGGTTTAGAGACTTTTGTTATATCTACTGTAATAATTTTCCTTCACAAAAAAGGCAATGTCACATTTTTGAAGAATAGTCTTCTTTCACAAAAACTCTGTAAGTATTTTTTCAAATTTTCTTTGTATCACTTTACCTCCGGCTGTAATCATCTCCTTCAGATCACTATCACCTCCAAGTTTCCTTCCATTCTTTATAACTCAAATGGCCTTTTACACCTCATCTAACATTACTTCCCATGCCTTTGTCTTACATTATCAACTATCTGTATGGCTTATTCATCTTTGGCACTAACAAACAGTTATTTAAATCTTGCCCAGTTTTTACAGTTTTCTGTCAGTTGCTAGTTACTATGCCATATTGAGTAGTTTAATGTGGTCTCTGCTCTACACAGCTTTTTGTTTTGTTTTCTCTACAGTCTTACTGTTTTCTTGTCTTTCTCTTCTAAAATTCTCATTGCCTCCTCTTAACAGTTGGTCTTGAGCTAATAACATGGATAGAAGTGTTGTAAAATATTTACGTAGAAACGAGTATAAATAATAGTGGCGTTTAAAAAGTTCTTATGTAGTTATCTGTGAATAAAAAAAGGTTCTTCACTGCCATTCTTTTTAGATATGTCATTCATTTAAAGAATGTACAGGGCGGAACCCAACACCAAACTTTTCGTTACTCCTGCCTCAGTTTTACTTGGCTGGAGTAAATATTATTTACTACAGAAAAGTGCCACTTTGAAAGGAAGGAATCAATAACCCAGATTGTTTGCTCAGGACACCCAAACTGATCTGAGGATGAAGCCACCATGCTTGACATGATCGAAAGCTATTTCAATGTCTCTAAACATTGCTGCTGTAGTTTCTTTCCTTGCCCTCGTCTTACAAGGCATACTCAACGAAACATAAGAATTGTTAGATTGTCAAGTGCTCGTTGCAGAGCACAAACTGCTTGGACATCAGAAGTTATTGTCGGTGAGAAATTTTCAGAGGGTGGTAAGGACTACTAGCTGTTGAATATTATTGAGGTCTATTAGAAGTGAGATAATTTTCCAGGAGGGGTACGTTTTTGTTAAGAGTTGGGATGCCACAAAATAATAAAAATCACATTTCCATTTTTAAGCCTATAAAATAAGTTTGAATTTTCTACTCAAAATGGCATAAAATTTGTTAAATTCTAATTGTAAATATTTTTACTTCATTTTTCAAAATTGTATGTGTGCTCAGTAAAGTTACCCCACTTGCGATGCGTTTGTATTCACATTTCTGAAAATATTAGATATAGAAAGGTGGAGATTTCTCTCTTCAGTTGTAGAAACTTTGATCTTTCAGTAGGTATCATTATCATACCAACCAGCAGTGTTTACAGTTGCTTTTGATCTGCAAGTTTGCATTTCAAGTCTAGTGTTTCGTTTGCACCTTAATCATTGTACCTGGAAACGAAAAGTGTCATTCAACAACAGCATATGAACTCTAGTGCCTAGTAATGTATTTGTTGGGATAAAAACTGAGTCAGTGATCATATGATTTCACTTCATAATGGTCATCTGAGTAGATTAAAGGTCATAGAAAGGCTTGACATTGTTCGTGTTGTAAAAACTGTCAAAGGGCTTCAGCTTCTGGATAAATTGTGTGTACACAAGGCTCAGTGTGCAGCTGAATTTAATGCAAAGAAAGCAAGGACAGCAAGAAGAAGAAATCTTCTAAGTGAAGAAGAAGAACCATAAGATGACTCTGATTACTCTGTTGGACACTTTTAACAAAATAAGAGATACTAGTGAATTTTTATAATAAATTACTTTAATCGCATTCTCTAGCATTTGATATTTTCAGTGTTATATGTACCTTTATCTCAGAAATCATTAAACCAATGACATTGAAATTTTAAGAAATGCTATAAAATTGTTAAAAGGTGCCACTGAATATACTCATGAGAATAACTGACTTACTTTCTGAATCAAGAACACATATATGAAATTTTCCTCAATTAAAAATGGCTTAAGGGTAAAAATTTCATAAATATCACCAAGAAAGAAATATTGATTCTACTTCAGTGAGCTAATAATACATGCTGAAATCAGCTGTCAAATTCCAATGTTCTAGGTACAACAGTTATAGAGAAAAAAAAGTACAGAAAGATAGCAAATTTAACATCACGAGATACGGCATTCCAACTCCCCTTGGGAAGCGTGATAACTTTGGCAATTTTCCACACCAAGAGGGAGTAGGGTTTTTTTTTTCTCAGACCTGGTGGGTGGGTGGATTGGGGGGGGGGGGGGGGGAGGGGGGGGCGTTAACAGCTGAAGATGTGGCCTTTGAATATGAAAAATTTATAGGATGAAGGTTTGCAGTAGATAAGTTGATAACACAGTTTTGTGTTTTGGTTGTGGTTTGCATGGGATGTTAGGAGCGAGTTTTGAGGGTTGTGGCAGATAGAAAAGGTCAGCAACATAATGTCTGCGAGCTATGAGGGATTGAAGGGTGTTCACTGCGGATGTAATAAATGCTTGTTGGCTGAATGAGGGGTGTGAATGTGGTCAGGGTTCGGGGATTTGTGATGACCTTGGCACTCAATTATTGCATGCAATTCAGAGAAGAGAAGAGTATCGCCCGAACCTCCTCTGATTGTTTCCGATGCAGTGAGGCAGGGTGATAGTGAGAGGACCTCAAAATCTCTGCAAAATGGCAGCCCAAGGTGTTGGAGATAGCAATAGAGTCCACTATGACATTGTCTGCTATTCTCAGGCCACAAATTGGGGAATGGATCTTGGTCCCACAGAGTCATCAGAGGTTGGCTCACACAACAGAAAACAAAGTGGAGCTGTTAAAAGAACTAGCGAATGAAATCCAACTAGCTTTTTTGCTATCCCAAAGAATGTGATGAACCACCTGGTAATCATAACTGTGGAAATGTTGTTCATCGAAGGTTGCCAGGGAAGAGAGTAAAGCCTCCAGTTGGCCTTACTAAGCTGCCATTTGGGTGTGCATGGAGGTGGGGTAGGAGTCAGTAAATGGATAGCACACAGGAAATAGTCGCTCAAATGTGTGTCAGAGAGAACGGACCACTTGAGATGATGGGCAAGTTGGGCAGTGCAGAAAGAGAGGTCCAAATGGGAATAGGTGTGTGTGGAGTCTGAAAAGAATGTGTGTGCTCCTGTGTTAAGGCAGAAGAAGTGAAGTTGATTAAGAAGGTCAGCCAAGAGTGCGCCTCTCTGACAGGTTCTGGGAGATCCCTGAAGGGGATGGTGCAGAAAGGAGTGAGGTAGCTGCCCAGTAAGCTGGAGGAAGTCTGCCCTGGTGACATCATATGACAGAGGGATGTAAATGGCACAAAGGGAAAAGGTCAAGCAAGGAACAAAGAGGCGAACTGCAACTGCTTGAATGTGCGTAGTCAGGGAGATGGGTTGACTATGAACATCATCCAGTATGAGCAACACGACTTCCCCCATGAGACGGAATGTCGACCTCGGGGGGGATGTCAAAAAGAACCAGGAACAAATGCAAGAGTTAAAAGCAGTTGTGAGGATGCAATTTTGTTTCCTGAAACAGAGAACAATTGGTCGCTGTAATTCTAAGAGCAGGCATAAATCCTCTTGTTGGATCAAAGGCCGTGAATGTGCCATTGGAGGAGAGCCATGATGATGAAAAAATGAAGAAGTGTCACCTCAATGGCTGCCAAGTGCCAGCCTGCGAGGACTCGTTGCGACGTGGCACAGAGGAAAGAGGATCCTGCTCCATGAGGTCTACAGAAGCATCGGCATTCTTCTGCTGTCAGCCTGCGAAGTCCACGGCAGAGAAACGGTTAGTGGTGCGCACTGGCAACATGGAGGTCAGCCTGGCAAGGGTATCACGTAGCGACACCATCAAAGAGGATCTTTGAGTCAGCGAAGGAGACCATTTGCCTTTATTTGACGTCTTCAAGCCTTTTTGGTTAGCAGAGGAAGACTCAGGTGGTGGTTGGCTGGAGGGACATAAGAAGTCTTCATCAGAGTAGTCCTTCTGTCCTTTCTGCTCTGCCAGTTGTGTAGCTGGTGACTACGACCCATGAGGCAAGAGTTTGGTAGCATGTTACACAGCTAGAGGAGGAGACTGGGATGCTACCATGATGCTGGTCGATTTCGCAACTGCGGTACTAAATTTGAGGTCTCATATTTGTGTGGCCATGTCCTTCATGAAGCGAGGTGTAGCTAGAACAGTACTGTAGGTGCCAGATGGTAGACTGCAGAGTTTCTGACTAGCCAACAACTTGCGAGCGGCCAGGTGAGGCACTTTTTCCTTTACCTGCATCTCCTGGACAGCCCGCTCATTGAGATACATGGGACAATCGAGGGAGGAGCCAGTGGGTGGCATGGTCACCATTGCAGTTGATGCAGCAGGGAGGAGGAGGCAGCAGACAGTTGCCCTCATGAGCATCCCTACCACAGGTTTCACGTTAGGTGGGTGTCAACAGGACTCTCGAGAGTGTGGTTGTAATGATGACACAGGTAGCAGTGCATCAGCTTTGGAATATATGGTCTGACTGTGACAACTTCATAACCTACTTTTGATTTTTGACATAACAACCACTCTATCAAAAAAGAGAAAGTGTGTGCATGTGGGCACTAACAAAGCATCTACTTTTTTCATAACCCGGTGGACGGCAATGACACCTTAATGAGAGAGGTATGTTTGGATTTCTGCCTCACACACACCATTGAGCAGCCTAGTGTAAATATCACCATGGGAAGAATTCGGCGTTCGATGGGCCTCAACACAAACAGCATAGCCATGGAAGAGCAAAGCTGCAAGCAATTGTTGTGCTTGAGAATCAGAAGAAGTCTCCAAAAGCAAAGTGCCATTGCGTAAATGGGATCAGGATTTCACAGGGCCAGCAACTGCACCAACACCTTTCTGAATAATAAACAGATTTACCGTAGCGAAGGACTGACCATCTTCAGTACCTGAAACCACAAGTAACCATGGTGCAGCTGGAAGGGTCTTTGAATCATTAGCCTCATTCCGTTTACGTTTTGTAGCCGTTGACTGTGAAGATGATTGGCTCATTGCAAGAAAATCCCCCATGATTGCCATCATCTCCAATGGCATGCTCCTTCCAACTGGGGCCCTCTTCAGAAGAGGGCACACCAGCCTTAGGTATTGTTCACACCTCAGGTCACACCTCCCAAACACCTGACAGAGGGACCAACAGGCAATTGGGGAAGGTAGCAGCTCAGACAATCACCCCTCCCTGGGCCCGGCTTGTATTAGGGGGTACGTGCGAACCCTACCTGTTGACCCAGGGCTGGGAATTACGCATTACCCAGTCATCTTTTACACATCAGACACATGAGTCGGCCTTCAGGAGCGCACAGGGAGGAAGAGAAAGAGGAACCCCAAATGCTGAAGCGGAGGAAGGATAGGAGAAGGTGAACGAAGAAATAAGAAAGGAACAGTGGAGAGTATTCTGACACTGACTACCAAAAATTCAGGATAGTTTTCCAGAAATAGCCCAGACAGGCTGCCCAAGGAAGGGGAAAAAGAACAGCAAGAGGATAGACATGCAGCATGGAAGGGAAAAGATGCTGCAAAGGCTGAGGACCCGTGGTAGCCAAGCATGAACCAACCAAAGAGCGGCGAGCCTCCTGGGGGGTACTCTGGTTGTGACTTTTCACTGTCTCTCATCGAATAACTTCGGTTTTGGCTGATATAAGTTTGTCCTCCCAGCAGTGACTTTTGTGCTCTTTTAGTCTTTATTTAATCTGGTCCTCAAGGCTCCAAAGCAGGTGGCAGCTGGCTGGCTTGCAATAACACTGCTACAGCTTATTGCATTCAGAGTTTGGTAACAATGAGGTATAAGATGGCAGGGGTCAGGATCTGACACCCAAGTTCAAGAACAAGCCTGAAGCTTGTTGCATAAGCAGAGGCATGAAGTAAGTCATTGACCCAATTGATGACCAAGTCCATAGAGCACAGTGCCTGCCACACCAGGATTCAGGTTTTCTGTCAAGAAAATACTGTACACGAAATGTCTCGATTTTTTCTCAAATGGAGAAGCATGTGTGAAGCCTCAGCAGGTGCAGTTATGACAAGGGAAGTACATATCGCGACAAGTCCATCTGCCTGCATTTTCTGTACAACAGGCCCAGTCTCTACACTTCGAGTTAAGGTGTCAAAAGCATTTTATGCACTTGACTAGTACAGTGAATGTGCGCTTCCAGACTGGTCCATACATTCCCATACACACTACAGATTACATAATTCTCTGCAGAAAGGCAGTCTGTAAGATTTAGGCAAGCTTCATACAGACACAGCATCAATCAGGTGCCAGTCTAAAAAAAAAAGTCTTCTGTCAAAATTTTCTTTTTAATTATGTTGTCAGTGTCTCAGTTTAAACTTTTGATCATTCTGGGTACGTGGACGTCTGTAAATGGAGGACAGTCACGAATATTTCCACCAAAATCATTATTTTGGATAACTTATCAGGTGCAACATCTCCTTCAGCGTTTCATTAGTTACCACATACCCCAGGATTCTGACATGGTCTGATACCCAGCAGAAAGCCATTACCTTCCCATGCAGCTGCAAATAATAAATGATGGTCCCCATTTTTGGACAATATTTGTCTGTCGACTGCAGGTGCTGGATGGAATGCATAACACTACGGAATCAGAGGTGAAGTATTTTGTCCCTCCAGAGTTGCACAATGTTCAATGTCAAAGGTAGTGTACTTATTTGGGAGACAAATACTGAAGACAAGGCAATGCAAACAAATGCACAGCCTAGGTTATCTGCCTTCTTAGACCCATATGTGCTTAAAACTTTAAAATATTTGTTCTTCACTGAAATCTAATAATACTTTATTTTAAATTCTAGTGAGTTCCCAGCATACATTGCAATATCATTGTAAGAAAGTGTTTGTATTTAAATTATCTTGTTTTAAGTGTTTTTTGTTCCTCCATCTGGTGCATACACAAATCACAAGGTTTTCATGCAGAGCAGGCCACAACAGGTGTCTGTAAGAAGGGTGGATTTGTCAATTTTAGTTCACACACTTTTAGCCATTGACCCTGTGCTTTGTTGGCTGACACTGCAAATGTGAGACATTGGAAACAGCAAACATTTGAATTTTAATAGCATATATGTCTGAATCATTGGCATGCATGGCAACAGTAGATAATCTCTTATAAATTTTACATTTACAATTGTAGCTTCACTGATACTGTTCATCATATTATTTTCTGGAATCATAGTATTGTTGCAAAGTCATGGTGGATTTATGTTCCACATAATAGGCAATTTTCAATGTTAAATCATGCAGCAGCAACACATCAAGTCAAGTTAATCTAACAATTCAGTTGGCTAACACAACTTTGTCTCAATTCATTACAGTAACAGACTGATACACTGTCGCTTCGCCTGGCATTTCGTTCGGCATACTGAATTGAAGGCATTGATATCTTTGTTTTTGGCTGCTAATATACCACTTTCACTAAGCCACTGAAGATTACATTAATTCTGTGCAATATTTGGGAAATCTTTGTGAATAAATTTGTCTGTGGTTGCCCTGATTTTACAGAAATTCTTTGACAATGTGATAAACTGTGTGGATTCATCAATTGCCATTTTCCCCATTCTCAATGACCAACAATTCTACTGTGAAACATTCAGCAGATGCATCAGAGTCAATTTCTGTACATTTCACTATAAAACTGACAATTTGAGACATGCATTTTCCATGATACTGACTTCTTTATTCATTTCACCTCTTTGCAGGTTTCTTAATTTGAAGCTGAAATGATGTCAACCTTCTCCTTGTCAAAATAAAATTGGATACTGCAATATGTCATGTCAGTGATGAGTTTTTGAGATTCCTTGAACATCATTTCTGTAATGAAGAATTATACCACATGAGTTAAATGTTTCACCAACTATAATTATCACCACTTCATCAATTGTCGGTGCACTGTACTGTCTTTCATGTTTGTTGACAGGTGTTTTGTCTGCTCTAACTACAACTCTCTAGTAATCAGCTATCACTTGTTCAAGTGCAGTTCACTGTGTTGATTGAATAAAGTTTGTAATGCAGTGACAATTTCTCATTTACAGTCCATGTTGAATTAATAACATTGACTGATTTGTTCATCAATTTTCGCCATGAAATAAATTTGAAGAAATTTGTAATCTGTGTTTGGCTGTGGCGATAGTGATCCCGCCACAGAATATTTGTTGCACTGAACATCATTTGGAAACATGAATTGCGTTAGTCTGGACCGAGAATGCGTATTTGTTTCCAGTCTTGCTTCCTGTAGCTCGGGTATTTCTGAAGCTCATGATGCCTTTTTCTTTGATACTTGAGATGCTAGCCGGCCGCGGTGGTCTAGCGGTTCTGGCGCTGCAGTCCGGAACCGCAGGACTGCTACGGTCGCAGGTTCGAATCCTGCCTTGGGCATGGGTGTGTGTGATGTCCTTAGGTTAGTTATGTTTAAGTAGTTCTAAGTTCTAGGGGACTTATGACCTAAGATGTTGAGTCCCACAGTGCTCAGAGCCATTTGAACCATTTTTTGAACTTGAGATGTGTACCACATATTCACTTCTCATTTTGGTGGAATAATTTATTTGACAGCACAAGTAATTTTTTGTGGCAACTATCACAAATGTACTTGGAGAAAAAATAAAATACTAATGATATCTATGAGGGTCATTCAACAATTAAAGAGGTAAACTGGTCTGGAGGAAAAAAAGCATTTATTTTTACAAAACAACACTTTTTCTACTTTTCAACATAATCCCCTTGAAAATTTATGCATTTGTTCCGACAAGCTACAAGCTTTTTTTATTCCAGCTGCAAATAACTCTCTATCTTGATGTTTTAACCAATTTCCCACAAACTTTTTCACGTCCTCATTGTCCTGGAACATCTTCCCACGTACTGCCTCCTTCAGTGCACCAAACAAATGGAAATCACTAGGTGTTAAATAAGGACTGTAAAGGGGATGAGGCAGTACTTTCCAGTCCATTTTGTGGATGGTTTAATGGGTTAGTTGAACAATATGAGGAAGAGCATTGTCTTGCTGTAGAATCACACCTCTCCTCTGAGATCCATGTCTCTCTCTCTCTCTCTCTCTCTCTCTCTCTCTCTCACATGGCAGGCTTCACTTTGTCTAAAATCAAATCCAAGCAGTATTGGCTGTTCACTGTATGCTGCTCTTCAAGATAATCACAAAAAACTGGACCTTCAGCAGCCCAAAACACAGTAAACATTACTTTTCCAGCTGATGCTTGGGTTTTGATTTTTTTCTTGACAGGTGACTTGGTGTGCTTCCACTCCATGCTTTGTCTTTTTGATTCTGGCTCAAAGTGAACCCAAGTCTCATCACAAGTTAAAATTTTGTTGAGGAAGTGCTCACCTTCTCTTTCATAATGTTCCTTTAGCTCCATGCACACTCTCAACCTTGCTTCCTCGTGTAGCCATGTCAACTCCTTTGGGACCCATCTTGCACGTTTTGCAGTACTTCAGCATGTTACAGATAATGTTATGAGCTGTACCAGTACTAACCTGAACCTTATCAACTATCAATTTCACAGTCACATGGTGGTCAGTATGAATAATGCCATCAATTCGACTTTCAAGTGAGAGCATTGAAATTGCAACTGGTCAGCCAGAACGGTGTTTGTCAGTCACTGAGTTGCGACCATTTTTGAACTGCTCTACCCACTTGTAAAAATTTACACGATTCATACAATCTTCACCATAAACTTTAGACATTCTAGAGTTTCTCACCTTCAGCAAGTGTAAAAAATAAATAAATAAATAAATAAAAAACGAATAACAGAACATTGCTCAACTAATGTGGCCGTTTCAAGCAGACTTACCATCTTGAAATGTACGTTTGAGGTTATAAACAAAACAATGATGATACATCAGCTGATCAGGGCTCATTTCAGTGATACCAACTTAAAGTCATAAAAGTACCAAACTTGCTCTACTAACAGTTTTTTCCCCAATTTGTCTCTTTAATTACTGAATGATCCTCGTGTTATCTAATGTTAACTGGCACTTGCAATTTCACATTCATTACCACTTGCTATGTCACATACAAACTGAAATGTCGATACCTGTATTTTATTCAATTCCATTACGTCATGCATTTGTGCTCAAACACCAAATACACACAAACAATTGCAAACTATATGAAACACACATATTTGCTGAAATGACTCCATCATAAAATGGATGTGCTAATTCAGAAACCTTAGTGGGCATGCACAACAACAAGTCAAAGTTTCACCACAACTGGATGAATGTAACAACAATAAATATGAGACAAAAAAGTGTATACCGTCAAACGGGGAGAATTCGGACGGTTTTGTCGTTATTTTGACTCTAACTTTCGTATATATTGCTAGATTAAATGGATTGTTATGAAAGTGGTAGGGTATATGTGTAACGAATAAAATATCCCAGAACCAGAATGTGTATGTGTAGGTATATTTATCTGAAGCAGTTAAATAAAGTGTCCAAAGTCACCCCATGGATTGGGGTGATTTCGGACACGTGTGTTTTTTAAGTCTCTGTCCGAAGTTACAGTATATAGAGGACGAATTCGGACAGTTACTGCCTTTTTTTAAAATTCTATGTGCTTTTTATTTGATTTTTTCTCTTTTCTCCTTTCGGCCAGATTTATCAAGGTAGCCTTTAACTAAATATCTAATATTCAATTTAGTGAAGGGAAATCCCCAATGTGCAGCCCTCAAGATACCTTGCTTCAACATTTCTTCTTCTTCTTCTTCTTCATTTAGCACTGGCTGTCCTCCCATTTTTTTCAGATGCGCTTTCTGCACTTTATTTGGTAGGGTTGATTTAGGTATACCATACAAATCTCAGGCTTTTCTGTACTATAATGTACCACTCTGAATATCATGGGCAGCTTTATCTAAAAGTTACGGGTCATAATTACACCGTACTGTAGCATCTCTCCTGCTCTTATACGTTCTTGGCATTGTCCAAAACCACCCCACACAGTACACAGTTTTACAAAAACCGTCGTTATTTTATTACCTTGCACAAGAAACTTGACATACTTGTACAGAAATTGTCTCAATGCTGTTACCTACTGAGCGTATCAACAATTATGGTTACAATAACTTCCCGCTTGGCGCAACAATAGAAAGTTTCAACTTTATGATAATGCTTGGATTTTTAACACTGAGACTGTTCGTATATTATTCACCTAGGAAACAATTGACGCAAAATAAAAGTTGTGGAAAGTGATAAATGCAATCTTGCACTTAAAATAACTGGCGCACGGACGTTAAAATAGATAACTCTTTGTTTCTATGCAGTAGCAAAGAGCAAAATAAGCCATACTGTCCGAATTCGCCCCAGTGTCCAAAATCATCCCGTTTGACGGTACATAGTTTTTTTGAGTATGTGACTTAATTAGCTCCATTAAACTAGGAATATCCTGGTTCACTCCAGTATTTAGGGAGGAAGCCTACTCCAACCGTAAGACAGAACACTTGTGCCTCCTACAACTTAGTCGATCAACAGTCGCTCCGCTCAAATAAAAACAGGACCTCGTCGCATTTGAGTGTTGTGCTTGTAAGTGGTACATACAGTGATAGGCAACATATGGGTATACAACTATATGTTCAAAGGACAGATATTTGCAGCCATGTTACACAATGAGGAGTTGCCACAGGCTGTATAACAGGAGGCTTCCCCATCTCAGTCAGGGGCTGAGTGTGGCATTTTTTCTGTAAGCCCCAGCAGCCAATGTAATGCCCTTATGTTCGACTACATCTAATATCTTCAGATACAATCAAGCTGATGTATATACAGGAAATTGACAAATTTTGGAAACACCAAAAACACATCATCATGCCTAATACAGTGTAGGAAATCTGCTGGCACTCAAAACAGCTTCCAGTCATCTCAGAACAGATAAACACAGGTCCTGCATGTTTTCAAGAGATTCTTATAACATTTCCTGCAAAATAGTGGCATATTCATGAAATAACAATGAAAGTGTATAGCGATCATGCAACCTTTTCTTCAAAGTAGACTACAAAGGCTCAATAATACTAGAGACATGTGACTGTTGTCCAGGGGAGATGCAACACTTCATCCTCTTGCTCACAAAACCAGTCCTGGATGATGCAAGCAGTGTGAATAGGGGTCCTGTCGCCTTGCAACACAGCATCACTATTGGGGAATAAACACTGTACCATGGAGTGCACCCGATCAGCCAAAATGGTCGCATATTCCTTGACAGTAATGTGTCATTGCAGAGTACCCATGGAAAACCATGATATGGCTGCCAAATAGCCAAACCCCTGCCCTGTTTCACTCTTGAGATGTAAACTCGGCCAAAAGCAGCATGACTCATCTGACAAAATGACTTTCTTCCACCGCTCCACAGTCCAGGTTTTATGGAGCTCCCTTCATGTTGTTTTGGTGCTGACAGGGGTTTCAAGAGTTTCACTCAATTCTGCAGTGACTTCTTCAGTTGTCGTCCCCTTATTTTTCATCAGAATCTTCTTCAACGACTATCCATCATCATCAGTCAACACACGGTCTCATCTGTGTTGTTACTTACTTGCCTGCTTTCCCTGTATGCAGTATAAATCTTCTATATGGTGCCTCTTGAAACACCAGACACTTTGACTACCTTGGTTAAAGAAGCATCCACCACACGAGTGTCAAATATTTTTCGCCCATTCACTTAGCTCAATGCACTCACAACCACAAAGAATACTGTTCTGACTATGACTGACACTTGCATTGTATTGAGGATTTTACACAGGTGTCGTTCCTGGTCAAATGCAACAGCACATATTCAAGCATGCATTTCCCGTGGTGTTTCCATATTTTTGTCCAACTATAATCAATGTTAGAAAGACGGAAACTTCAATTGAATTGCAGTATGCTAGTTCTGTCTGCCTCTAAGGCATTTTAATATGTCAAGGCTTTCATTTAATCAGCTTTAAGATCTTTCAAATGTGGAGTCAAGTAAGAATCTCAGGACCATTTCACAGAATACTTTGTGGTGGATAACTTACTGTAAAAGAAAGAATGAAAAGGGTAATAATTTAAATACTTCCCTAAGAGGCATCTTTTTTCTGTATAAAATGATTTGAGAAGGTAAATCCCACCCCGCACCTAAAATGTTAATCACTTATTACTCAATTACAATAACTCTGTGATAGCAATAAAACAAAGAATCCAAGTCATGGAGTTGACTTAATAGTAGCACCATATGCCTTCTCCAAGTCAAAAAGTATGCCTATGAGGTTTTGCTTATACACACATGGTGTACCATATCCCAATAGTTAAATGTATTTCAGCTTACACCTATTTGGGTGTTCTCAATAACATACAAATTTGGGAAACAATGTAGCAATGAAATAATGACAATAGCACTACTTCTGGACTGCACCTGAAACTTGCAAACCTTAAATTTACTGCAAACTTCCAACACAGAGTTATTATGCACAATGGTGGGCAGAACTAACCTAGATTTTACAGCCAGTATTAAAAAAAGACAATCACAAACATTTCTTCCACTACTTATTTTATTCTGATACAAAATACATTTTCATTTTAACATCACAGATATTCTCAGTCTTGATAAATAAGAAACATTTCTAAGTCTCCCACATGCCCTGTCTGCTGCTACTTGAGAACAGAAATATTAATCATTAAATGTATTATTTGAATCCTTTATTCATTGAAACAAGACAAATGTAATCACAGAAGACTTTTTGATTTAATTCTTTTCAAAACAAACTTCCAGTTAACTTCAGGATCCTGCAAAACAGAGACATACATTAACAATTTCAATATCAAAATAAGTAAGTGGCAAAACACGGTCATCACAATTACAGTTACAAAATATTACCACTACCTAAATGGCACACAATCTACTTCGTGAAGCCGTGATAAGCTACAACGGGAATCACGATAATTATTCAAACAGCGATACCACATTTATTTTAGAATAATGTTCTCTGTTGAACATCAGTGCTGAAACTATTGTCAAGTAACAATGGCCCACACATATTTGGTTAGTGATACACTCTGCAAACAGTCAAGCCACGTGTGAAGCTGTCTGCATTACAGGAAAGATTTATCAGAGGGTCTCTGATAAGGTTGTTGTCTATAAGAAAGTAGCAGTATTGAAAAATGGAGAAGTACTTATACAATATTACCACTTGGTGTGCTGAATGGCAGTTATCCTTTCATGCAGATAAATAAAAGGTAACAAATAAGAAAAAGAACTTCACAGTACACTCTCTCTCTCTCTCTCTCTCTCTCTCTCTCTCTCTCTCTCTCTCTCTGAGGTGTCAGAGGTGGGGGGAGGGGAGGGGGGGGGGGGGCACGTGCACCTCTTCTATGTGGTAACATCTATCCACTGTTGTTATTCCACCTAGGATTTGTTTGATTTCCTTATCATATATGTTTCAAATGAATCACTGTCTCACACACACAGTGAAAAGAGGAAGTATAGAAATTTTTGGATCACCTGAACTGTAAATACTATATTGACACTGTGTGCACCATAAGCTCATGAAAAAATTATTTCATATCACCCCAGTTCGTAATAGTATCATCGTATTCATGGAGTCTATAGTTTCAGCACTGACAAGTAAGCCTTCTCTATTTTGATAACAGCTTGCTGGAAACCCATATATTTTCTGGAAGCTTATGTCACAAGCAGAAAAATTAAAATCTTAGGGGCAGAGGAACAGGCATTTGGAAGCTATAGGACCCACAAAGTATCAGTAAACCGTGTGTAGGTGGACATATTACTGTCATGATGTCTACATTCCTTATGTTCCCATATGTTGTTAAGTACTAATGTATTGGACATTATCTTCTTACATTGCAGATGGATCCGAAAGTCACAGTGGCTACCTTGGTCTCTCAATTTGGAGCAAGCAATCAGTCTCCGTACATACCGAAATCAGATATCATAAAACATGTAACTACTCTCCTGGAAAATGATATGGAGATTGTGGAACATATCTGGACATTAGGATTTGCTGGAGGCGATGGGGAAGAATGGGACGAAGAAATAGACTTCAGAGATGGTGTCGATAAGGAACAGCAATGCTCATGACAACAGTCACCTACCTCTACTTTGAGTTCAACGGCATCTGAGTATGTGCTTTCGCACAAAAGGTGAATGCACTCATGGTCCAGTAGATATGACAGAAGAGGACTGAACTGCTTAAAAGCAGCACGTTTCTGTGTACTGGACCACAAATCCTACAACAGGTGAACCTCTGGTGATACGTCTGTTGCATGTGTCAGTAATAAAGCAGTTCAAGATAAATGAGAACAAGAACATTCTGTACAACTTGGAGAAAAACATGAATACTTCATCAATTCAAAAAATCTGTTGGACTGTCCTGCAGAAATTGAAAGAGAAGGGAACAGAAGGAGCAATTATTCACAACCTGACATTGTGACTGTGGGCCATGCAACTTAGGATAGCAATGGAGCTACAAAATACAATTCAGTTTAAAGCTTCTGATTTCTGGGTATATCACTTCAAGAAGCGGAATTACGTTGTTGACAGAGCAGTAACCTACACAGTGTGCAGGAATTGTCAGGATAAGGAGGCAAATTTCTCACAGGTGTGTGATGATTTTGTTGCAAAATTTCGCAACCTCACTGTGACAGAAAAGTTTTCGACGATACATCTTCCATGCTGATCACAGCAGATCTGAGAAAGAGTTACATGGCCATCGAACACTGTGAACCAGAGAAACAACAGTTGTTCACACTATTGCTGGATCAGTCTTTGCAACACAGCACAGTTTAATGATTATGCTTGTGATTTCAATGGAAGGCGAAATATTGTGGTTAACGTACGTGCTTGTATCCGAGCCTTATGGAAAATTTTCACAGTCAAAAGCCAGTAAATCCTCTGAATATAAGATCATGTGTCAGAAAAACAGCAAACGTGTCGAAAGCAGACCTCAAACGGTTCTATTGTGATGTATTTTGGCCAAGTATGCCTGATGACAGGAAGAAAATTCTGCTTTTAGTGGATTCATGGTGTTCTATCAAAGACCATGCATTGTCTGCTTCTGAAGTACCTAATGAAAGTCCTACACAAAGAACTGGTACCTGAAGGATGTACAGGAAAGATCCTGGCTCTGGATATTCATTTTTCAGACACGACAAATATTTTGTTCGTTACATAATGGACACAATTATTATCAAACAATGGAAAATCCAGTATTTAATGTAACAATATAATGGAAAGGATAGTTGCTACTAATCTTACAGCAGAGATTCTGAGTCGCAGAAAGATACAACGAAAATACTGCCGGAATGTTAGCTTTCAGCCAACACGGCCTTTCTCTCTCTCTCTCTCTCTCTCTCTCTCTCTCTCTCTCTCTCTCTCACACACACACACACACACGCACACAGTCTCCAGCAGATGGAGCCACACAGAGACTAGCAGCACATTACGAGAGAGGCAACCGGGTGGGGGTGAGGAGGAGGTTGGGGCATGGTGCGGGAGGGATAGCAGGGTAGGGGTGGGGAATGGTGATATGCTGCTGGGAGCATACACAGATGAGGTGCAGAGCAGGGCACCTAGGTGCAGTCGAAGGTTAGTCAGAGAGCATGGGAGAGAAGGGGGGTGGCGGAAAAGGAGAGAAGTAAAAAGATTTGAGTGCGCTGG
The DNA here is from genome assembly GCF_023864275.1 of Schistocerca cancellata. NCBI lineage: Eukaryota > Metazoa > Arthropoda > Insecta > Orthoptera > Acrididae > Schistocerca > Schistocerca cancellata. The sequence goes on along the minus strand of NC_064629.1, from coordinate 441,505,332 downwards.
TGGAATAGAGGGATGTGCAGTGCTGTAATGGGAACAGGGAAGGGGTTAGATGGGTAAGGACAATGATTGATGAAGGTTGTGCCCAGGAGGATTATGGGAACACAGGATATATAGAAGGGAGAGTTTCCACCTGTGCAATTCAGAAAAGCTGGTGTTGGTGGGAAGGGTCCACATGGCAGTCTGTGAAGCAGTTACTGAAATGAAGAACATTGTGTTAGGTGGTGTGCTCAGCAAGAGGGTGGTCCAGTTGTTTCTTGGCCACAGTCTATCGGTGACCATTCATACAGGTAGACAGCCTGTGGTTGTCGTGCCCACATAGAATGCGGCACAGTGGTTGCAGTTCAGTTTTTAGATCACATGACTGGTTTCACAGGTAGCCCTGCCTCTGCTGGGATAGGTGATGTTTGAGACCAGACTGGACTAGGTGGTGGTGGTGGTGGTGGTGGTGGTGGTGGTGGTGGTGGTGGTATGATGTATGGGATAGATCTTGCCTCTAGGTCTATTACAGGGATATGAGACTTGAGGCACGGGGATGGGAGCAGTGGTTGTGTAGCGATGGACAAGGATATTGCATAGGTTCAGTGGGCGGCAAAATACCACTGTGGAAGGGGTGGGAAGGATAGTGGGTAGGAAATTTCTCATTTCAGGGCACAACGAAAGGTAGTCAAAACCCTGGCAGAGAATGTAATTCAATTGCTCCAGTCCTGGGTGGTACTGAGTCATGAGGGGAATGCTCCTCTGCAGCCAGACGGTGGGGCTTTGGGAGGTGTTGGGAGACTGGAAAGATAAGGCACCGGAGATATGTTTTTGTACAAGGTTGGGAGGGTAATTACGATCTGTAAAGGCCTCAGTGAGACCCTTGGTATATTTTGAGAGGGACCGCTAGTCAATACAGATATGACGGCCAAGGATGGCTAGGCTGTATGTAAGGGACTTCTTGGTATGGAATAGGTGGCAGTTGTCGAAGTGGAGGTATTGCCAGTGGTTGGTACATTTGATATGGACAGAGGTACTGATATAACCATATTTGAGGTGGAGGTCAACATCGCGGAAGGTGGCTTGATTCGTTGAGTAGGACCAGGCGAAGCAAATGGGGAGAAGGTGTTAAGGTTCTGGAAGAATGTGGATAGGCTGTCCTCACCCTCAATCCAGATCACGAAGATGTCAATGAATCTGAACCAGGTGAGGGGTTTGGGATTCTGTGTGTTTAGGAAGGGTTCCTCTAGATGGCCCATGAATAAGTTGGCATAGGATGGTACCATGAGGGTGCCCATAGCCATACCCCAGATTTGTTCGTAGGTAATGCCTTCAAAGGAGAAGTATTTGTGGGTGAGGATGTAGTTGGTGATGGTGACTAGCAAGGAGGTGGTTGGTTTGGAATCTGTCAGGCACTGGGAAAGGTAGTGTTCAATAGTGGTACGGCTGTGGGCATTAGGGGTGTTAGTGTGAAGGAAGGTGGCATCAATAGTGATCAGCAACGCATCATGTGGTACACAAACAGGAACAGTGGAGGGCTGGTGGAGGAAATTGTTGGTATCTTTTATATAGGAGGGTAGGTTGTGGGTAATATGTTGAAGGTGTTGGTCTACGACAGTAAAGATTCTGTCCGTGGGGGCACACTAACCAGCCACAATGGAGCATCCTGGGTGGTTGGGTTTATGGGCTTCACAAAGGATGTAGAAGGTAGGAGTGCAGGGAGTGGTAGGGGTGAGGATAGAAATAGACTAGAGGGTTGTTGGCCGAAAGCTAACATTCCGACAGTCTTTTCGTTGTGTCTTTCTGTGACTCAGCATCTTTGCTACATTTTGAGTAGCAACTATCCTTTTCATAATATTGACACAATCATTATCCAGAGACAGGGCCATACTTGGCATTATTATAGTTTTATAGCCCTGCAGTCCTTTTCCCTAATCAATTCAGCGCTCCTCATTTCAAGAACTTTATTAAGTATGCTTTCCAGAAGGGCAGATACTTTGACGAACCTGGAATGTGGATTGCGCCAATGGATTACTGTTTCAATTCATTGACAAAAGATGGATGTGCAAAGTGTGAGGCTACCACTTTTGTAAAATGTGTATTGTGAACTGTCTTTCTGCTCGTCTCACTGTTTACTTCATGAATTGCACAGTGATAGTCTCTTTTAATAGATTTTGTTTGAAGTCAATAACAAGCCACATTTTCAAAATACCAAAGAGTTGTTTCGTCCTTTATGTTGAGATCTCCAACTTCTTACCCTATTATTAGTTCACATAAATATGTGTAACGAGCATTTTAACAACTTTTTGTGTCATGTTTCCAACACTTTATTGAGACTTCGTGGGTCCTATAACTCCTAAATGTTTGCCCCTCTGCCACTAAGATTTCACAATTGTTCTACTTGTGACGTAAGCCTTCTGAAAATATATTGGTTTCCGGCAAACTGTTATCAAAGGAAAGAAGATTTACTTGTGAGACCAACACACATTCCATGAGATATTACGTATTTGACACATTTGTACACATAGCTGAGGAAGACACTAAAACTGAATTCTTTTTCAAATGAAATTTGTATCAACGATTACTCTTTTTCTGAACTGAGCACAAACACTATGGAATGAAATTTGAAGACAGTAACATGCTTTCCCTTGATAGCACTGGAATATAGCAGACAGTAATATAAAGGACATAACAGGAAATCCATATACAGGAATGTACACTCCACTATGGACTGTGGACAACAACATAAAAGACTATCACAACTGACAGCTATAAATTGTTTTGTAAATTACTTGACATAAATTGGAAGCAAGTGAAAGGAAGACACTAGTTGTTAATGGAAAAATATGAACACAACTGAATAATTAAAAGGAAAATTACTTACCCATCGAAAATTAATTCTCTTCTAGTTGCTTGTCCCTGGCAATGACGGACTCTTCAAATTGAATCATGTACGTTGTGCCGTTGTGCCAGTGCGTAGTCACCTTTGCTGGCTGCAAAGGATTTTTTTTTTAATACTCTAGTATAAATGTTTTCAGTTATCTCCTGTTATATTCAAAGACAACAGAAATGCTCAATTTAAATAAAAATGTTCCTATAAAAATATACCCACATTTCTGAGTGGTTTATAGGACTGCATAAATTTCACTTTCACTCATAGCCTGTAGTTTCAATCTTTCCCACCAATCCTCTTTGCTCCTAACATCTGTGCTCTGAATAGCCTTGCTGCAATGAATCCAGGGAAAAGGTACAGGAGACACCCAGGGAAGTGTGATAGGACCGCTGTTATTTTCTATATATAAATGATCTGGTGGACAGGGTAAGCAGCAATCTGTGGCTGTTTGCTGATGATGCTGTGGCATATGAGAAGTTGTCATCACTGAATCACTGTAGGATGAGACAAAATGGCTTAGACAAAATTTCTAGTTGGTGTGACAAATGGCAGCATCTCTAAATGTAGAAAAATTTAAGTTACTGAAGATTGGTAATAGAAACAAACACATAAATTTCGAATCATTATTAGTAGTGTGCTGCTTGACACTGTGATGTTTCAATAAATATCTACACGTAACATTGCAAAGCAATATGAAATTGAATGAGCACATAAAGACTACACTAGGAAAAGCAAATGGTCGATGTCAGTTTATTGGGAGCATTTTAGAAAGAGTGGCTCATCTGTAAAGGAGACCCCATACAGGAAACTAGTGCTATTCACTGTTGAGCACTGTTTGATTGTCTTTGATCCGCACCAGGTTGAATTAAAGCAAGAGGAGCAATTCAGAGGCAAGCTGCTAGACTTCTTACCGGTATGTTCAAATTGAGATAAGTACTAAGAGATGTTTTGGGAACTCAAAGGGAAAACACTGGAAGAAGGGCAGCATTCTTTTCAAGAAGTACTTTGGAGAAAATTTAGAGAACCAACATTTCAGGCACCTGCACAATGATTCTACTGCCACCAATGTACATCTTGTGTAAGGAACAAGAAGCTAGGATTACAGAGATTAGGGCTTGTACGGAGGCATACAGACAGTAATTTTTACTCCCTCTATTTGCGAGTGGAACAGAAAAGGAAATGACTAATAGTGGTACAGCGTACCCCCTGCCACGCACTACATGGTGGCTTGTGGAGTATGTATGGACATGTAGATACATTTCTGGAAAAGATGTGGAGGATAGTTTATCTACGAAGGTCTCACAAAACATTCAGCATACGGGGAGATTTAATCTCACTGCATGTGTGGCATCCATTGGTGCCCTGGCTACCAAACCTTTTGGTTTGGAATGTTTGGTATTGATCATAGAGGAGATATTGTTGGTGATTGGTGAGTTTAATGTGAACAGAAGCTATTTTGACACGATCAGTGAAAGAAAGATCAATTTTCACACAGACTACTATGACCCAGGGAGGGCCAAATGAGAGACAAGTGGCAGCAGAGGAATCTGGAGTCTTGAGAAAATAAAGCAGATTTCCCTGCCCTGCGTTCAGATTATGAACTTGTTATCAAGGAACTTAGGGAATGTGAAAAGTTAAAATTCTGAATGGCTAGTATGCATCCCTCTGGATAGCTTACGAACAAGTTGGCGTAACACATTGCCATGGTAGTGTCTACAACAGTGCCATATATATTTAGGTACTACATTCAAATAGGAAGTACTTAAACATGAAAAAGGAACAATTTTACTTCCCTTCTATTCTCCTAAGGTGCATACATGCCTACAGCGATCCGGTTATTAAGGAACATAACAATCAATAATGGCTCTTTGGGACCAAAGTCCATTCCATAATTTCGGGCCTGACAGTAGCCGACAATGTTATAGTGGACCCTATTGCCATCTCAAACACCTTGGGCCACTATTTTGTAGAGATTTTGAACTCCACTACCACCCTGTCTTCCTCTATTGGAAACGACTGGAGGAGGTTCGGGCAATAGCATCCTTTTCTCAGAATCATGAGTGCTACAATGCCACCTTTACTATGAGGGAGCTAGATCATGCTCTCACTTCATCCCAATCCTCCACCCCAGTACTGGACAGTGTCAACATTCAGATGTTGCAGAACCTTTCTCATGCAGGCAAGCACTTTCTCCTTCATACATACAATCGCATCTGGCAGAGGGCACATTTCCCAGATGCTGGTGTGAAGTCACTGTCATACCCATACATAAGCCCGATAAGGACAAACACTTTTGTTCTAGTTATTGCCCCATTTCTTTCACCAGCTGTGTTTGCAAGGTGAAGGAACATATGATTCATGCCCAACTGGTATGGTGGCTCGAGTCTTGCAATTTACTAACCACTGCACAGTGTGGATTTCTGCAGTGTAGCTGCAAAAGATGCACATTAATGTCACCAAGCAGCAGAATGGACTGAGGGAGTTGCCCAGCAAGCTGGAAGAAGTCTGCCCCGGTGACACTGAGATCTCAAAGCAGCTGTGAGGATGCAATTTTGTTTCCTGGAGGCAGAGAACAAGCAGACACTGCAATACCAAGAGCAGCCGTCAATTTTGTTTCCTGGAGGCAGAGAACAAGCAGACGCTGTAATACCAAGAGCAGCCGTTAAGTCCTACTTGTTGGATCGAAGGCCGTGAACATTCCATCGGAGGAGAGTCATGGCGAGGAAAGGGGAGGAGGGGAAAAATGAAGGGGTGTCACCATGGCAGCTGCCGAGTGCCAGCCTTCGATGACTCACTGCTACAGAGCACAGAGGCTGGAGGATCCTGCTCCATGAGATCTACAGAGGTACTGGTATTCTCCTTCTGTCGGTCTAGGGAGTCCAGGGTAGAAAACTGGTTGGCAGTGTGCACTGACAACACAGAGGTCGGCCAGACGAGAGTAGTCAAAGAGGATGTCCAACTGTTTACCTGTGTTTCATTTCTGGGAGCCTTCCTGGTTGGCAGAGGAAGACTCAGATTTTTGGTGGCCGGAGGGACGTAAGAAGTCTTTGCGAGAGTATTCCTACAGTCCTTTCCAGCCTGCTTGTTGTGTAGCAGGTGACTTCGTCCCGTGAAGCAAAAGTTTGGTGGCTTGTTGCACAACGGAGGAGAAGATACGGATGCTACCATGACAGTGGGTGATTTTACAACCACAGTGCTGAATCTGAGGTTGCATGTCAGCGTGGCCATGTACTGCGTGGAGTGAGATGTATCAAGAACAGCGCTGTAAGTGCCACATGGTAGAACAGATGGTTTCCAACTAGTCAGCAACTTGCAAGTGACAGGGTGAGGCACTTTTTCCTTCACCCGGATCTCCTGAACTGTCCACTCAGCAAGATACACAGAACAATCTCAGTAAGAGGTGGCATGATCACCAATGCAATTGATACAGGGAGGAGGCAATCATCCTACCACAGGTTACACGTTTGGGCAGGTGTCGACAGGACATTCTAGTGTGGTTGCAACGATGATACTGGTAGCAGCTCATCAGACTTGGAATGTACAGTTGGCCTGTGATAACTTCATAGCCTGCTTTCAACTTGGAGGGAAGCACCACTCTATCAAAAGCGAGAAAAAGAGTGTGTGTGGGCACTAAGGATGATTCTATCGTTTTCATCACCCGATGGACAGCAATGACATCCTGATCAGAGAGGTACATATGGATTTCTGCCCTGGGCAGACCATCGAGCAGCCTCATGTAAATAACACCATGGGAAGAATCAGCATTCGATGGACCTCAACAGGAACAGGACACCTGCAATGCAGCAAATCTGGAAGCAGTTGTGCTTGAGAATCAGTAGTAGTCTCCAAAAGCAAAGTGCTGTTGTGTGAACGAGAGCAGGATTTAACAGGGCCAGTAATTGCATCAACACCTCTCTCAATAATGAATGAATTTACTGTAGCAAAGGACTGAGCATCTTCGGTACATGAAACCACTAGGAACCATGATGCAGTTGCAAGGGTCTGAATCGTTAGCCTCATTCCATTTATATTAGTGGATGTTGCAGTGAAGAAGATAGATGATTGGCTTATTGCGAGAAAATCTCCCCCATGATTGCCAGCGTCTCTGTTGGCATGCTTCTTCCAACTTGGGAACACCCCCCCCCCCCTCCCCAGAAGGGGGCGCACCAGCCTTAAGTGATTGTCCACACCTCAGGTCACACCTCCAAAACACCTGACAGAGGGACCTATCAGCAATTTGGGAAGGTAGTAGCTCAGGCAATCACCCCTACCTGGGGCTGGCCTGTACCAGACATTATGTGTGAATCCTACCTGTTGACTCGAGGCTGGGAATTACATGTTACCCATGCACCTGTTAGGTGTCAGGCGCATGGGCTGGCCTTCAGGAGTGACCAGGGAGGAAGGAGAAAAAGAGGAACCTCATACGCAGAAGCAGAAGAAGGAGAGGAGAAGGCGAAAAAAGAAAGAAAAAAAAGAAACAAAAAACAGTGGACAGACTGTTCTGATATCGGATACTGAAAATGCAGAACACATTTTCAAAAACATCCCAGACACGTTCCCAAAAGGAGGGGAGAACGAACAACAAGAGGATAGGCATGCATCATGGAAAGGAGAAGATGCTGCAAAGGCTGGGGGCCCTTGGTTGCCAAGCACGAACCTGCCAAAGAGTGGCGAGCCCTCTGGGAGAAGGGGGGGGGGGGGGGGGGGCTGACTGGATGCCTGCTTCGGGACATGTATGGGTTGTCATTGCTGTGCTCATGCTTATGCTGTGGTTTTCGGGCATGGCCATCTGGAGGCACTGTAAACTGTAGTGCGATGGCGGCACCAGGGTCCCAGGCACTTGGGGTTGTATCAGCCATGCTGGAATGTAGGGGCAGGGGTAACATCCGGCCAGTGAGTGAATCTGTCAATAATTGTCAGCAGATATTGATACCCACTGGAGGAGGGTAGAAGGTCGACAATGTTGAGGTGAACATACGTGAACCGGTGTTGTGTGGGGAGAAACTTGGCCACAGGGGGATGAACGTGTCATCCGACCTTGGCACGCTGGAACAGAACACTCGACCAGGTCCAGTAGCCGCAGTCGCATTGGATGCCTGACCAGATGAAGGTTTTTTTCATGAGGGCGGCAGAAGAGCGGATGCCTAAATGTGTGAGGCTGTGAATGAGGTCAAATGTCAGTTTTTGGGAGGTGGGGATGATCATCTGAATTGTCAGGTTGTGAAGGATCCACAAGGACATCACACCTGATCTTACGGTCAAAGCTGGTTGGAGATTTTAGCTGGAGGCTGAGGGCAGTCAGCATTCTGAAGGGTGTTGGCTAGGTCTGGGTCCCCCTCTTGAGCAGCTGTCAGGGCATTGTAGTCCGAGGGTTGAGTCGTGGTGCAGGAGCAGCTAAGGCAATCTGCTACAATGTTATCGATGCTGACAACATGCCAGACGTCGGTAGTGAACTGTGCGATATACTCCTGTAACCTAAACTGTCCAGGCGAGATCTAGTATGTGTCCTTCCTGCAAAAACCAGAGGTGAAGAGCCCTCGAATGAAAATCGAAAATAGCAAACAGCTTCCTAGACTGCTAGCAGCTTGCAGTCGAATGTGCACCAGCGGCGGCGTGCATCAGAGAGCTTGGATGAAAAGAAGGCAAGCAGTTGTCAGACGATGTCTACGTATTGTTGTAGGAAAAGCCTGACAGCTGTCTGTCTTGTGTCCACCACTATTGCATGGGGTGCACTAGGGTGGGGGTGGGCCAAAGGGCCGGACTGACAAGGTTTTTTTTTCGCCTGAAGCTCTCAATCATGACCTGAGAACAAAGGACCAGTTTGTTACCTTTTTTATCACCACAGAGTGCAGTAGTAATGGGTCTTGGGTGGCAGCATTGTCCTTAAGATGCTGATGGAGAAAGTTGACCAATGTTGATGAAATGCCACAGGCCTTTGAAGGTAGTAGGGCATGAAATGTCTGCTATCGCATGTACTGTCTTGGGGAGGAGGGGGGTGGGAGCCGGTGGTAGAGAGTAAGTGTCTGAGGAATTCTATCTCACTCGCTCCAAAAACGCATTTTGTCATGTTGAGGATCACTCTAGCTTTCTGTAGGAAGAAAAAAAAAATCATGCAGGTGTTGGTGGTTCAGTAGGGTCCCTAGAGTAAATGAGTATATCATCTAGGTAGGCAAAACAGCCAAGTGCATCCTCAAGGATGTTCTCCAAAAATCACTGCCAGGTTTGTGTGGCATTGCAGAGGCTGAATGTCATGAATGCACTCTTGAACTGGTCAAAAGTTGTGATAATGGCTGTTTTCTCAAAGTCCTCCGGGGCATCTGGGATCTGTGTGTAGACTTTGGCGCAATCTATCTTACTGAAGACAGTAACTCCCGAGATGACATCGTCGTAGGTGAGGAGCAGTGGACAGGAAATCTACGAAAACTGCATCAATGGAAGAAAACCACAAGTGTGGGTCTTGCAGATTGAAGGGAGGCAAGTGAGCAGCCACACGGCTGGGGATAGGGTCTGCAGAGTTGCCCTGCGCTATTGCTATTGCCCTCCGCTACAGCGGAGTGAAATTCTCATGCTGGAAACATTCCCCATGCTGTGGCTAATCCATGTCTCCGCAATATCCTTTCTTTCAGGAGTGCTAGTTCTGCATGGGTCGCAGGAGAGCTTCTTTAAAGTTTGGAAAGTAGGAGATGAGGTACTGGCAGAAGTAAAGCTGTGAGGATGGGGCGTGAGTCGTGCTTGGGTAGCTCAGTTGGTAGAGCACTTGCTCGCGAAAGGCAAAGGTCCCGAGTTCGAGTCTCGGTCCGGCACACAGTTTTAATCTGCCAGGAAGTTTAATATGGCTGTTGTACCAAGGTCCCCTATACTTTTTCCAGGCACATACTTCTCTAGCACATGGTGGACATTACCTTAATTCCAACAAAAAATGCTCATTATCTTTGTGTCCCACAGTGAATGCTTGAAGCTGACTATGAAGATATTCATTAATGACACTTTTATTTGCTTTCCCAAACAAGAACTCTCTACGCTGTTTCTTTTGTTTTTTTTACAGCTTACACTGACACAGAAGCCACAACGACATTATGGTCGCTAATACCTTCTTCTACATTAACTTCCTCAAAAAGGTCAGGTCTGTTTGTTGCCAAGATATCTAATATGTTCCCATCTCGAGTTGGTTTTCTAACCAATTGCTCAAGGTTGTATGTTGAGAGCGCTCCTAGAATAACTTCAAACGAACCTTCGCTTCTGCCCCCTGTGATAAACGTGTAATTTTCCCAGTCAATGGATGCTAGATTAAAGTCTCCACCTATAACTAATGGATAATTTGGATATTTACTTCCTATGTACTCAAGACTTTCCCTGAAACATTCTGCAACATTTGTTGCGGATGCTGGTTGTCTATAAAAACATCCTAATACAGTGATCAATCCTTGTCTGATTGGCAGCTTTATCCTGACATTTCACAGTCCGACCCAGTATCGATCTCAACTGCATTTAAACAGCTTTTAACTGCATGGTGGGATGTAAGAGGGATGGAGAAGGCAAGGGGCAGGTTGAGGTGTGAGCGGGATGTGCCCGGTCGATCTACCAGGAACTGATTTCGTGCAACCATGTGGGGTGTGGTAATCTTAATAATAACAATAATAATAATAAAGAAAAACCAGTGTTTCAGTAATGAGACTCAGTGCTTTGGTTTAGAGGGAGTCACCAGTGAAGAACAATTTATGTTCCCTTCTATGCTCCTAAGGGGCATACATGCCTCTAGTGGTGCGGCAATTAAGAAAGATAACAATAATGCTGCTGATTAAGAAAGATAACAATAAATAACAAGGCATGCTAGAAGAGCTGTGGGAGCTGATTCAGAGAAATAATTCCTGAAAGCTAACAACTACAGTAAAATATGACAAGTTACTACATCTTAATCAAGGGGGGAGCCCTCACTCGTAGTAGAGTCTCTGGACAGGATGGACCAGGAATGGCTTACAACCTTTGTTCAGCATCATCTTCCAGTGCAGGAAAACTTAAAACCTGCTTCAGTGGCACACTTGGCAGCAAGGGGTGCCAAAACAGTCGGAGATGGAATGCTAGTAAAATTGCCTGGTACTCTTGTCACACACTACGCTTCACTGGACTACTTACACCACACTTTGTACACCGGCAGTCAGTAGATGCAACTCGAGGGAATGCAGCTCAAGAAAGCAGTGCGGAAAACACAGTAGCACTCCTCTTGTTAAACAAGATCTGGTTTTACATAGAAAATTATTGTTCTTTCTAATATCGTAAAGTTTTTCTCATTACAGAGAGCCAATTCGTTGGGGAGAAACGGAGGATGTTCAAATTGAGTAAGATATAGTTCAGTATTAGCTTTGGGCTGATTCTGATCCGTTGGATGGGTGAAAAAAGTAGTTTCCACAATAGGGACAGGCGAAGACAACTATAGCATGACAATATGGGCATGGCATTAAATATGAGGCAAGTGGAGATAACAACTCTGTGTAGATGACTTTTTTTTTTTTTAGTTCACGTTGAAAACTTATGGGACTGTGTTATGATCATGGTGGTGAATGGTATACCAATGTGAGCAATATTGCATATCTAGTTTGGACAATTTTTATAAGTGCTGCAAGTGTTAGTTTAGTAGGTGGAAGGCAAAACTTCTTATCTAGTATATGGGTTGTAGGAATAAGAGTTCAGAGAAAGATTATATCCAATAGAGAAAGAATAATTCATGGATGTCTGTGCATGGGTAGTTTAGTCTTAATACGACTAGACTGGTGAAGGTTATGACCTGATCAGACATGAAAAGATGAGGGTCTTTGTGAATGGAAGGAAATTATGATTCTGACCAGTAGAATATGATGTGAGACTGGGTTTTAGCAAAGAGCAAGTGAACTGTTTTGTATTACACAGACAAGCCATGTTGCCTAGCGGAAACACAACAACAGCGTGGACAATGTTTTATTACATATTCAGCCTCAGGTCACTCAAATAGCACCATTAACAGTTCCGACTGTTTAAAAAGACAAAACAAATGGACAGTAAAATACTAGGATACTAAATTACAAATCAAACCAACTTCTCTCCACAACTGAATGGCCCGAGGCAGATACACACATTAAAATATTGTGTACGAGGTGCATTCAAGTTCTAAGGCCTCCAATTTTTTTTCTCCAGACTGGAGAGAGTTAGAAACATGCGCAATGCGCATTGTTTTAAAATGAGGCCGGGTTCATTGTCAATACGTCCCAGAGATGGCAGCATTATACGGCAGATGGAATTTTACCGCCAGCAGCGAGAATGAGAACTGTTTTAAATACTTAAAATGGCGACGTTTTCCTTACTTGAACAGGGTGCAATCATTCGTTTTCTGAATTTGCGTGGTGTGAAACCAATTGAAATTCACCGACAGTTGAAGGAGACATGTGGTGATGGAGTTATGGATGTGTCGAAAGTGCGTTCGTGGGTGCGACAGTTTAATGAAGGCAGAACATTGTGTGACAACAAACCGAAACAACCTCGGGCTCGCGCAAGCCGGTCTGACGACATGATCGAGAAAGTGGAGAGAATTGTTTTGGGGGGATCGCCGAATGACTGTTGAACAGATCGCCTCCAGAGTTGGCATTTCTGTGGGTTCTGTGCACACAATCCTGCATGACGACCTGAAAATGCGAAAAGTGTCATCCACGTGGGTGCCACGAATGCTGACGGATGACCACATGGCTGCCCGTGTGGCATGTTGCCAAGCAATGTTGACGCGCAACGACAGCATGAATGGGACTTTCTTTTCGTCGGTTGTGACAATGGATGAGACGTGGATGCCATTTTTCAATCCAGAAACAAAGCGCCAGTCAGCTCAATGGAAGCACACAGATTCACGGCCACCAATAAAATTTCGGATAACCGCCAGTGCTGAAAAAATGATGGTGTCCATGTTCTGGGACAGCGAGGGCGTAATCCTTACCCATTGCGTTCCAAAGGACACTACGGTAACAGGTGCATCCTACGAAAATGTTTTGAAGAACAAATTCCTTCCTGCACTGCAACAAAAACGTCCGGGAAGGGCCGCGTGTGTGCTGTTTCACCAAGACAACGCACCCGCACATCGAGCTAACGTTACGCAACAGTTTCTTCGTGATAACAACTTTGAAGTGATTCCTCATGCTCCCTACTCACCTGACCTGGCTCCTAGTGACTTTTGGCTTTTTGCTTTTTCCAACAATGAAAGACACTCTACGTGGCTGCACATTCACCAGCCATGCTGCTATCGCCTCAGCGATTTTCCAGTGGTCAAAACAGACTCCTAAAGAAGCCTTTGCCGCTGCCATGGAATCATGGCGACAGCGCTGTGAAAAATGTGTACATCTGCAGGGCGATTATGTCGAGAAGTAATGCCAGTTTCATCGATTTCGGGTGAGTAGTTAATTAGAAAAAAAAATCGGAGGCCTTAGAACTTGAATGCACCTCATATTATTGCAAATGGAAAGAGCAAGGATAGAGAATTGACTGGCAAGGTAGCACTGGATGAGGCTAAAGGTAGAAGGTTGGGTAGGGCACATAGGCATATTATCGTGATGTAAAATGTTGTAGCAGACCCAGAACAACAAAGATAACACACAAATGGAGGAATAGATTATTGAAATGAAAATGAAAAAGATAAGAATGTGGGCTAATATAAAGAATACAAAACAAATACTAACCATCATCGTACAGAGGCATATAGGCAGCCATTTTTCCCTCGCTCTGTTTGGGAGTGGAACAGGGAGAGAAGATGCTAGTTATTGTACGAGGTACCCTCCGCCATGCACCGTATGGTGGATTGCGGAGTATGTATGTAGATGTAGATGATTATAAAGGAAATAAAAATGAGAAAGAGGAAGCAAGGTTCTAACGGGTTATCATCAGCTAGCCATAACATTCTTATGACTGGTGAACAGGCCAAGGCAACAACTTAGTTTTTCAAAAGTATCTGACATAGCCCCAACAGTGTAATTAAATGGCTGGTTAACTTGGGGAAGGGGACCAAACAGTGAGGTTATCAGTCCCATCAGATTAGGGAAGGATGGCGAAGGAAGTCGGCTGTGCCCTTTCAACGGAACCATCCCAGCATTTGCCTGAAGCTATTCAGGGAAATCATGGAAAACCTAAATCAGAATGGCCGGACGTTGGTTTAAACTGTCATCCTCCCGAATGCAAGTCCAGTATGCTAACCACTGCACCACCTCACTCGCAACAGTGTAATGAAGTATAGTATAGTATAGTATAGTATAGTATAGCACAGCACAGCAAAGCACAGCACAGCACATTTGCTTAAGAACGAGTAACTTCACTCGACACCAATGAGCTACATGTTTATCATGAGCTACATGTTTATCACTGGTAAAGCTGGAGAATGTTACTGATGAATTAAGAATGTGTCAGATGGATACTACTTTACATGAATAGGGTTCTTATGTGATCACATATTTTCTTCAAAGGCAAGTCGTCAGATAATACCACAGAAAGTTGACAAAACTAGACAGTGAATATGCCTTACAGAGTTGAAAAACCACTAAGGTGAAAAACAATGGTCTGCATTCTTCACGAGTACCAACTGACTAACTTACACTGATCGGTAAGTGAAAAAGTCATGGACACAGTTTCAATTTCTGGCTGTCACTATTAAAGTAAATGAACCCCATGGCAACTATAAAAAAGACAATTTCAGTTCAAATGATTTGGGAAGTAACAACCATTGTAGATGGGTAGAAGTTACATGCAGCACAGAATGGGAGATTTCAGGAGCCCAACACTATCAGGTAGCCCTGCAATAAATAGCTATCTCAGTTGCTACACACTGCCACCGTCATTTCACCATGAATCATGGGTTGTGCAAATGTTCTGTTGCTGTGAACAACTACCACATCACCTAAGCAAACTCTTTTACAACACTATGCAATCAAAAGTACTTCTCCATAACATGAAGATTTTTCCAGCTGAAGTACAAACAATAACACATAATAGGTAATAGGGATTAGTCAAGATATCTCAATACATTCTGTGAAGAATATGAGTGTGTGTGTGTGTGTGTGTGTGTGTGTGTGTGTGTGTGTGTGTGTGTGTGTGTGTGTGAGAGAGAGAGAGAGAGAGAGAGAGAGAGAGAGAGAGAGAGAGAGAGAGAGGGAGGGAGGGAGGGAGGGAGGGAGGGAGGGAGGGAGGGAGGGAGGGAGGGAGGGAGGGAGAATGGAGCACAAGCTCGAATTGTGTCAGAGGGAGGGAGGGAAATCAGCCGTGCCCCTTCAAAGGAACCATACCGGCATTTGCCTGGAGTGATTTAAGGAAATTGCAGAGAATCTAAATCTGGATGGCTGGACGCAGGTTTCAACATTATCCTCCAGAATGCGAGTCCAGTGCACTAACCACTGTGCCATCTAGCTCAATGATTTAACATAAGAGGCAGCTGGGTTAATGCAGTTCCAGGTACACCATGTATGTGACACCAGTGTTCACTTCTATAATAATAGATGTGGTGTAATATCTGGAGGACATTGTTGCCAGGAATTTACCACATGTAAGGTGATCTGCACGATAAAAGCTGTCCATTCACAGCATATACCATCTCATGCCAATGGAGTGACCTGAAGTGTAATATCACCACTTTCGACTCACTTTCAAATAGCAGAGGTATCAAGAGATTAGTGCAGCTCTGTCCAAAATCCCAGACGCAATTACAGTCAGAGAAAGTCATTTCTTCCTGTTCACACAGTCTTTCAATACAGGTGACACATGCAACAACTGCTGGAAATCTAAGAGAATGTAGATTATAAAACCAAACTGCTCAGCCATCTTTGAGAAGGAAATCAATTTTCATATTGGCCCAGTGTTGTAGCTCAATGAGACATCAAACTATAGAAGCTGGAGACACTGGGCGCAGGAACACTGCAGCTGAAAAACAACCAATGCATCCCTGTTTTTTTCTGGGCTGCGGAGACTGATTGACACACACATACCTGGACAGAGCAAGTTGAATGAGAAATACCAAATTTGAGTACCAAAGACATCTGTATCAGTGTGGCAGAGTGGTGATGCAAGCAATATTCAACACTGAAGGATATATTAACCTCAACATCATCCACAATAGCTCCAACAGTTCTAGGGCACATGGACGAGATCCTCTGACCCTTTACTGTGTCATGCTGGTGCCACTGCCAAATCTTTTATTTCTTAGGATGATAGCTTTCTATCGCAGTTGGTGGACAAACTGTCACAAGATGAGGGTATCAAAGAAGATCAGGGTTTAAAAGCTGATCAACAGTGAACTCATTACAGATAGAGCACAAGCTCGGATTGGAGAAGAGGGAAGGAAATGAGCCATGTCCTTTTCAAAACAACAATCCCAGAATTCGCCTTAAGTGATGTAGAAATCCTAGATCTGGATTAGTCTGACGAGACTTAACTGTCAACAAAGGTCTCACTCTAATACTATAACCGATGCGCTCAAAGGCCTTTAACCTTAAACAATATGTATAGTATTTGCTTGCAATATGCACTGTAGTTCGGCCAACACCTTCTAGGACTACTGAGCAGCTGAAGACTGTTCTTCTCGAGTAGCAGCAAATTGTTCCTCAGAAATTCATCAATAATGTCACAGTTAGTGACATGATGGTGCAAAGCAGAGTTGGTGATTTGTGATAATCACACACTGTATTATAGTGCTGTAACTATTTTGTCTTTGTGTGTTAGGGAGTAATTACTGCGCCTAGATCATATAGACAAGATTTTCAGAGCAACTATAGCGTAGCAAGTTATACAGAATGTGATACCTTCACATAATGTATGATATTATGTCTGATCCAATAATTGTTTTAAATATGCCAACAGAGAACCTTAATATTTTGACCACTGGTGCTGTCTCCATGTTAAGGTGTTAAGTTTTTAAGTTTTTAAATGTCTGTAATATCAATGTGTCATATGAGAGAACAGCTGGTAAATTACTTACAAATCCACATCCAGTAAGAAAACCTTCCATGATGCCAGCAATAAAAACTGCACAATTCAAACTTCCTTTGTCTTTTGGAATGGATATAAACTTATTTACAAGTGGTTCTTTCTCAGTTATGAAGTACACTGTATCATCATCGGTAGCATGCTCCACTTTATCTGCTTCCCTTCCAAACAGAGACTAGAAAAAAAGAAAAGAAAAGAGAGAGAGCATGAGATTCAGTACAACAGCAAAATACTGTAAATATTAACATAATCACAATTCTTTCAGTAGCCACTGAAACAGTTCTACAACAAACAGGTTTTCAGAATACTTTCTGACGTACTAGGGGACCTATCACTTTCCTAAAAATTTGTATAGGTATATAAGATTATCCGAAGATAAATGTGTGGCATACATTATGCAATTAAAAGTTTTTTTTTCCATGTGGTCAAGTATACTAGGCAATGACGATTTGTGACAAGTCAAGCCTGACAGAATCTGAATGTAGATACAGGCCTTTGGTGGGAAGTTCACTTTTGACTGAACAACCTAAATTTTATGGCCACATAAAAAGTTGATCAGGTGTGCTCATGTGACAACTAGGAGAGCATCACTTGCAAAAGGCAGTACCTGTTTGCCTCTATGTAAAGTGCATAGCTCTTGTTATAAATAATCAGTAATTATGAAAGATGAAGAGTTGGGCACCAAAGTGGTGATTATTAGTGTTCTAGTTCAAGTGGTTCAAATGGCTCGGAGCACTATGGGACTCAACTTCTGAGGTCATTAGTCTCTTAGAACTAGTTAAACCTAACTAACCTTAGGACATCACACATATCCACACCCAAGGCAGGATTCGAACCTGCGACCGTAGCGGTCTCGCGGTTCCAGACTGCAGTGCCTAGAACCGCACGGCCACTTCGGCCAGTTAGTGTTCTGGCCATTGAATAAATTATCATATTGCTGGAAAGTAGATGTTATAGACACTGCTACACACCCATTTTATATTAAAAATTTAACTTTAGTACAGAGAATAATTTCCACCACTAAAAATTAAACATTACTGAACTATAAGTAGTTCACAGCCCACGTAAAATACTGAAGCTTCAAAATGATGCTTCTATTTTGTTTACTAGATATTTAAGTAGCTCTAAGATATTAGCACACAGTTTTGTAAGTAATAGATGGAGATGTAGAATAGTGTTCTGTCTCTTAATTAGCAGTTGCATAAAATATTTGATAGAACTGAGAACAACACATACATTAATAGAACTTTACCAACATATTTCAGTGTAAATTCTGATTTGCCATGAGGTATAAAAGGTATGCCTTTAACACTGCAAGCTGTTTCTATTATTTAAAAAATTCTATAGGTCCACATAAATAACTTGAAAAGAACTTTCATTCATTACATCAGTAACACAGTTTTTTGTCTGATTTACTATGTTAGATCATGTAACTATTAATTCATTAATTAGTGCATGATCCTCCACAACCAGAATACTCAACATGTTCCTTGCATTTATTAGCCTCAAACTACAGTGCTGCACAAGTACGGCTTCTGTCATGGATGATTAAAAAAAAATCTTAGTCTTGAACTACACACAAATATAAAATATACAAATGTTGTGTTTGGGACTCCCCCCCCCCCCCCCCTTTCCTCTACACACACACACACACACACACACACACACACACACACACACACACACACACACATTTGACAATGTATTTAATATAAAATATCTATGTATTCAGTTTCCTGGCAAAATGTCAATTTCTGACTAAAAGACATATTTTGTTGAATGCTCATGCTGTGACAGAATGGCTTAATGCAGCTAGCCAGGAACCAGAACAGCAGAATGTACCAACTGAAATTTAATCAGTTCTTGCTGAACACAGAAATCAAGAGGATAGTTTCCAGACACCAATTTGTGGCATTACCTCTGTAACAGTTGTCTAACATAACACAGAGCCAGAACTACTACGAGATATTGCCTTCATAAAATTGTTAAATTGCAGTACAGTGTATAACAAGTCATAGCAAGTGATGTATGACACGGCACCATGTCAACTGCAGCAGAATGGACATGTAACCAACTGTAAGCCAGCAGTCATTGTCAAATATGTGCAAAAGCTGTCCCTGAGAAAGGTTAAGTAGCAGTAACATACTCTGTTCTGTACAAACAAACAGATGGCTGCATGGTGAGCATGGGATATCACAGACAATGGTAGCCATGAGTATAGTAATAATGTCCTTTCATGAATGCTGAGAATCCTGGACAACTGATAATATTCATAATTTACCAGTACTAGTTGAGGTACAATAAAAATCAAGTACCCTATCAGAAAGCAAATTTTAAGCATCGATTTCTGGTCTAAAGGGACAAAAATGAAGGAACTGTCCACCACTATCAAGTCACTGTACAAATCTAAATAATTTTGGTCACTAATGTCCAAGCAAATAAAAACAGAGATGTTAGCACACAAGACACACTTTCTATGACTAACACAAAGTATTATTATTATTATTATTATTTTATTACATGTACAAAAAATGGGGAGCCTGCAAAAAATCTACATTATTTATGACAAAAATTGTAAATCAGGCACTATAATAAAATAGTTATCAAGCCTGAAGTCTTATTCTAGTGAAACATTTACACTCCTCAGAAAACGTTATATGGAAGATATCACAAAATAAGAATGCATAATTCTAAGAAAGATACTTGGCCCATAAGAACAGACGGTGGGTACAGACTGCAATCAGAAAAAAACAACTGTAAAACTGATAAACTCACGGCAGACATCAGAAAAAAGAAGACTGAAATTTTATACGCATCTCCACACACTCCCAACATGACTCTCCCAAAGAACTGTGACACACATAGAACAATTTGAAACTATAACCCAGATCCACATCACATAAGATTTAGAAAAGGCATTTCCACCAGAAACCTATAAAGACAAAAAATTTGCAAATGGAAAGTACTGCAAGAGAATGAAGCCACCACCAGACTGAAGAAAAAAAAAGACTCCACAGAGAAAAACCATGAGCTGCTTCAAAACTCACAGGATTGAAACACAATAGCTTTGTGTGACTTGATAGTGCACAATCACATCTAATAATAACAATAATAATAATAATAATAATAATAATATGCTGCATGGGTGGGCAGGGACAACACAGTAAGGTCATCAGTTCCTGGTTCATGGAATAGTCCAACAGCCAGAGGTACTGTAATAGCATCTAGGAGTGGTAAAATCGAGGCATTGAAAGGAATATTGATGCCAGAGATGAGAAATAACTGTATGAGAGAAGAAAGTATATGGGTCCGGCTGGTCTGTAGACCAGAAAGCTGATCCCCTCCCCAGAGCCCATATGCTGCAAGACTGGTTGGTTGTTGACATTAAAGGGACCAAACTGTGAGGTCATCAGTTCCTCCCACCTCTATATGTATTGAACCACAAATAACCCTCACAAGGAGGATACAACAGGCAAATCCTGGGTAGTCTGATTGTCAGCATGACACAATAAGACAGAGATAAAATCAAGGAGAAGTACGAGGGGAGTGAGACGGCGTAAGGTGGGTGAGCCACTTTGCCCAGAATGCAGTTGGAAGTCTCTGGAGCATGGTATGCGGTGGGAGATGCACCCCCTGCATACCACCTTACCATACGATACCCCGAGGAAATGAGAAACATACACAGGATGATAAAAGTATAGGAAAGATAAACCATTAAAACAGCAAACATAAAAGGACAAGGAGAATAGAAAGGTGGGAATGGTAGGGGATAGGCAGACCACTGAGCAAGGGTCACCATGGGACCCCTGCACCAGAGCAGGCAAGGGGTGCTCCTCCAATTCCCCATGCAATCAATGAAGCCACAGAGCCCCACCTGACAAAGACGAGTAGAAAGCACCTTTGCGGGAGGAACATAAAACCACATGAGCCACTTTGGTACCAAAGGTAGCATGCCAGGACTATCACCACAAAGCAGCCAATTTTGGACAGTCTAGCAGGATGTGGGCCACCATCAGGTGAGCATCACACCAGCAGTAAGGTGAGGTGAGCCCTCACCTCTGAGAATTAGGCCATGTCCCTCTGTTTATTTGAGGAGTCCAGGGTGAACCATTCCAAGTTCCAGACATCCAACAATCAATGGCACAGAATCGACCAAAGGTCCAGTTCTGGAAACCCCATTTCCAAAATCAGCATCCTAGTAGCCAACTTTGCCAAAATGTCAACATGTTCATTCCCTGAGATCTCAACATGTTGGTTAGTTGGCTGGTTGGCCGATTTGGAGGAGGGGACCAGACATAGAGGTCATCAGTTCCATTGGATTAGGGAACGATAGGGAGGGAAGTCGGCCATGCCCTTTCAAAAGATCCATACCAGCAATTGCCTGAAACAATTTAGGGAAATTGCAGAAAACCTAAATCAGGATGGCCGATGCCGGTTTGAACCATCGTCCTCCCGAATGTGAGTCCAGCGTGCTAACCACTGCACTACCTCACTCAGTATCTCAACATGTCCAGAGGTCCAAACAAAGATGACTGTCCATCCGTCTAGCTTGATGGAGGTCAGAAAGAAGATCCTGGACAATTGTGACTAATGAGTGATGAAGGTAGCACTGGCCTATAGGGTTAAGGCTGCTCAGGGAGGTGCTGCAGATTATAAGCATCTTGTCAGTGCAAGAACGAGCATGGCCAAGAGCTCGTTTGATGTCAACCAGTTCAGCAGTGAAGACACTGCATCCACTCAGCAAAGAGCATAGTTCACTGCACCATGCACGTGTGTGTGCAAAATGTTCGTCCATTCGAACCTGGAAATGCGTCGAGGGCAGCCAAAAACAGGTGATGAAACACCATGGGATTAACTGAATCTTTTGGTCCAAAGAATAAATCAAGAAAGATCTGAAGTCAGGGTACATGCATGGGGGTGTACACAATTGCTTCCTGACAAGAGACAGCAGAAGTCTTAGGCAAGAGCAGAGACACTGTAGTCAAACTGCAATAGTAATTCCAGTTCTGGGTATCTGTTGTGGGAGGTGGACCTCTCTACTAAGAAAAAGGACATGATATTTTGGATACTTAGAGGAGCTGTGGACATGTATAGTGCAACTGAGTAGCTGTTGTTAGTGCCTGATCCACAGTGGAGGGATCAAGGCCTCCACAAGTAGGTTATTCAGAGGGCTAGTTCAAAAGGCTCCTGTTGCAAGCCAGACTCCACAGTGGTGTATTGGTTCCACTGGCCACAATGCTGAGGGCGGTGCTGAACCATATGCCAGTCTCCCATAATCAAGGTCTGACAGGATCAAGGCTTTGGCAAGCTGCAGAAGGATAGTGCGGTTTGCACCCAAGCTGGTGTCACTGAAGCAGCAAAGTCAACTACTGTCAAATATTTTGAAAAAAGCGTATTTGTGCAATCAGCTGTATAATGACATATTTATTCTCAGACAGTTTCATAGAAGTTAACTGTACGGTACAAAAGAGATGATTATAAAATGAAGTATTTGCAGGCAATGTAGAGAATAGGGGGAAAATAAAAAAGGTTTTTAAAAACTACAGTACTTACACAGTATACATTAATGGATCACAAATAACTGTCATAAGTCGGTCTGAACATAATTCATATAAATATGCTGTATATTAGCACAATTAATCTAAATCAAATGTACAAAAAATGCATCTATCAAGTCACATGACTGGAAATCATCACACAGTGATTAAGTGAGCAAGTGTTGGTATCGTCAAAACTGAAGCAGTAAGATCCCAACTATCTGTAGGACGAGCCCACAACACACCCATGGCAAGTAGGTGCAGCTGAGCTGTAAACCTGGCAATCACAGTCTCCTTGGGAAGCAACAAGGGCCTGATAATACACCCGACAAGGTACAGGCAAGAAAGTAGACAGCATTAAGATTTCACATGCAGCTAGTCTTTAGTTCTCATACTTGTCAGCTTTTTACCAAAGTGGAGACCCCAAAACTCTGTACTGCACAACAATGCCAAAGTGTCTAGGTTAGGATGAACCACAGTATGACTACAGAAACACGACTCATCTTTTTGTGAGAGAAAACTGGAAGCCATGTAACAGGGTCCAAGTGGAGGCCCTGCAGATGGCTCCTTGGAGCTGATTGAGTTAAGGCTACAATTGGGAGCTGTAATAAATGCAAAAGTCAAAATACAGTGGGGGGAAAAAAAAGAAAGAAAGAAAGAAACCACACACACACACACACACACACAAACCTGGTCTGACAGATCTCAAGGGCTTGCTCTATGGCAATAAGGCATAGAGTGCTCAGGTATGCCACTTTCTTGGACCCATGGAGAGCTGAACAACTTACTAACTCCGGCCCGAAACAATTGGAGGGATGCAAATTGACTAATATAAAGTGGTATGGAAACTAGAAAGATCTGGTCATGGAGGCTGCGTAACATGACATAGCTTCAATCAGTGTCATATGCCTTTTGTAAGTAAGAAAAAAACTGCACTATAAGTTACTGTTTAGAAAAATTCCAACCTAACCAAAGGACAGGTTGAAAATCACCCCTCCAGGAAACCATGCTGAAATGGGGACAAAAGGCACCATGATTCAAGAATGCAGCACAATCATTGGCCTACCACCCTTTCTCAGAATTTGCAGAGCACACTGGTGAGGCCAATCAGTTGGTAGTCATAAATGGACATTGAGATTTTGGCTGGGTTCAGTATTGGGAAGATGATAGGATATTTCCAATGCCAAGGGAAAAATCAGGTCTACCCAAATACATTTCAAGACCGTGAGTAGATAGAGTCTGAATTTCATTTAGATGTTGGATTGTCTCATTATAAATCAAAATATGGCCTGGGATCTTTTCACGAGAGTCAAAAACTTGAAGTAGCTCCCAGTTGATGAAAGGTTGATTATCTAGATCTGGACCTCCAGGCTGACAAGAAGAGTAAAGAACAGGAAAGGTGGGTGGAGGTGCACAGGGGTGAGAACAGCAGGTGCCCCCAATTCAATACACACAATGGGGCTTTGGCACCACTACCAACCCATCTCGACTCCACACCATACCATGATCACAACTACGGGGACAACGCTTGAAAGAAGAAGGCACAACAATAAGGGGAAGTGTGGAGGGGGTGACCTGGCCAGCTTGGATGCAAGTCTAAAGGCCTCCTAAAACAGTGACAATGCTTACCAAGGGACTTCAATTCCGAAAGGAAATTCAGGAACTTAGATCTGGGAGAACAAAGCACTTTCGCAAAGAAAACCGAGGCAAGGGAATTACGAGGGTGCATTTAGGGTCAAACTGCAGGGGCAGTCCAGCAAAATATGGATCACCTTGAGGGGATTGAGGAGGGAGGGGGGCAGCACAACTACAAAGTAGAGTAAAAGACCATGAGACCATGGGTCAACTTGGTATGGCAGATACCAAGATGACACAGGATGACCGATTCCCACTAACAGAGCTGAGTGAAAAGGGATTTGACATGAGATTGCAAATCTGCCCCCAGACGGGGCATGGTGAATGGGTGGTACTGCAAAACACTTAGGTAGCAAGACAGTCTACAGCGGCATCTGCACAGGCAAATAATAAAAAATGACTATTCAAATTTTGCAAAGCTAATATTACAAATACTATCTTTAAACTTAATCTTTAAAAGAATGGTTGATTTAACTCTGACTTTGCAGAATCACATGAAAAACATTCCAACTCTTCAGGAACAAGAACTTACCAAAATTTGAGATGAATAAACTTTATTTGTGAAACCAGATGATTTATATTCTGGATGTTTTATAGCTTGTTTTTACAAGAAGTTATGGTATTTTGGTATGGTTAGTGATGTAAATGCCAAAGAGGAAAATGTATCTATAAAATTTCTACATCCTCATGGACCATCAGAGTCATATTTCTGGTCCGACAGCGAAGATTCATGTGCGATACCCATCTCTCTTGACATTGCAACTATGGATCCTCTAAACACAATGACTGGGAGAACTTACAGATTCATTCAAGACATACGTTAATATTCAAGTTTCAAAAATACTCAAGAACGTCAAGAGTAAGTGACCTAGAATTTAGAATTATTTCAATAGGGATTTTTGTAAAAATACATCAAATACAATCCTAAATATGTGTTATCAAGATCAGATTTTTGTTTAAAATCATGTTCCCTCAAGCAAAGTATTTAATCTCACATGAATTACTCAATAACAATTACTTTAAGAGTTTTTAACGCAAAATTAACGTTGTTAAACAAGTGTAAACTCAACACACTGTAAGCAAGGATGAAAATTTTGCTAATTATTTTCATCTATGAAGTAATAAACAATGAAGGAGTGAAAACTCACTAAGGGGGGTAGGACGTCAAACGGGCCGACTTGGAGCAGGAGAGGCACCACTGAACATTTTAATTTCCACTGTCTATACTTTTACAAGTAAATTCATAAAACTTTGTCAGCATGACCAGGAAGGATTCAAGATTACAATCATAGCAGCAGAAGTTCAAAAACATAACAAAATAATTTTTTTACATGTGAAATTTCATCATTTTTTCACTTACTATTGGCTGCATTTGTTGCTATAGGTACACTTTTCTTCATAAGTAAGCGAGATTGTTCAATGAATTTTGCACAGCATACAAACCATAGTTACAGGTGTCTGAAACTCTAGACTCTATTTAATTTATGAAAAAATGAATGAGCTGTTACGTTTTAAACTTTATGTTTAGAAAAAAATCAAATTTTGTAGTTAATTATCTCAATTTTTACCACAGTTTTTAATAGATTTGGAAAATTCTAGAGTTTCATACACCTGTAAGTATGGTTTGTATGCTGTGCAAAATTCATCAAAGAATCTCTCTTACTTGTGAAGAAAAATGTACCTATAGCAACAAATGCAGCCAACAGTAAGTGAAAAAATGATGAAATTTCATATCTTAAAAAAATTTATTTTGTTATGTTTTGGCACTTCCACTGCTATGAGTGTGAATCCTGAATCCTTCTAGGTCATGCTGACAAAGTTTTACGAATTTATTTGTAAAAGTGTAGACAGTAGAAAATAAAATGTCCTGTAGTGCCTCTCCTGCTCCAAGTCAGCCCGTTTGACGTCCTACCCCCCTTAATATTATTTTCTAATTTGGTGGAGTAATTTTTTTTAATTATTCAATTATCCTATTCCATTTTGATGTTATTGCTCTTAATGTTGTTCCTTGTATATGGTTTTAAAAAATTGAAAACTGCAATTAAGGCTTTTTTCCTTGACATGTGAAATTTCATGTTGTTTTAATTCAAATACCTCTGAATTCTTTGCATATTGAGGCATACACAAAAATTTATCAGTATTTGTTAGCAGATAAGGAAGATATAAATTATTTCATATATTTGAACACATTGTGTTTCCTCCACCTGACAACTACAAGCTGCAAAAATCCATAAACTTTACCTGGCTGTAAAATCCAAACCATCTGGGATATAGCAAAAATGTTTTGGATTCTTACTTAAATCTATCAATAGAACAAATATGCTATGTTATGCCAAAATCTGATACCATGGGTATCATGAGGCAATGAACAGACAAGGAATGACCCTTACTGAAGTGCGACAGAAGAGAATAGCTCTCCCACAAGACATACTTGCAAACTACATGTAAAAATCAATTTGGTCTGAAATGCTGAAGTTGGCATTCATGTGTTTGTGAGGCGTGCTTGCCCGTATGTGTGAACTGTGTGTGGCTCTCTTTTTACTGATGAAGGCTGTGGCCGAAAGCTTTATGTAAGTGTCTTAATTGTGCCTGTCTGCAACTTGAGATGTCTTCTTTATGGTAAGTAGCAATCCGTCTTTTCCTACATTGTTGTAAACTATGTGTAGTAGTTTTCAATATGCCTCTAGACAGTTTATCAACATACAAAAATTTCTATAAAGAAACCAGGTGGCCAGGGTGGCCACTCCACTAGTATACATATTAGGACATTTGCAATATCTCAACACTCTGCCAGATGTTGAGCACAATACACATATCAAATTATACACATCTCAAATTACTTCACACTGAGTTTAGCACTGTTCTTGATAATATAATCTTTCTCTGAACTTTATGAATTATACAAAAAAAATCTTCGCACTATGGCTACAACTTAAACCAAAGGCAGTTAAATGTTATGACACATTTGGATGATTGTAGTGACAGTAATTTCAGTCATATAAATCAAAATGTTTTATTCTGTTACAAATATTCTGAGATGTATAAAAGGGTTACTTCAGGATCCACAGGTTAAATAAGGCACCTGTGAAAATTAAATCTGTTACAAAGCAGTTTGACTTTATGTTGTTGGATTTAAATGAAAAATGTATAAATGATACCACTTATAATTCATTACATTTATAATTCATAACCGACACATACTGCTAACTGAACACAATATAAAAAATCAATTTTTAATGCCATCAAATTTTCACTACTTTTAAATCTTAAATTCTGCACTACTACACATTTTTAATCTATCATTATACTCACCAACCAAAATGTTGACTTCATCAATAAAATAATAGTTAATACTTTGACTTCACGTCTGCAGTCTCTTTCACGGACAAAGAAAAGGTCTACGAGTCTAATACCAACATGCTTTCCCATTTCAGTAAGTCTGAAATACACAAACAAATACATAAAATACGGCTAGTAAAAGATAAATGTTATTGCTGCAAATGGATCAATTTGTGATTTTTGTACAATATATTGGGGGAAGGGAGATAGGCTGACAATTTGAGACAAAGTACTTTTGGTGAGATGTATAGGTGAACTACTGCTAGTGGATTGTACTCGACTAGACGTCACACACTTGTCATTATCCTGAAGACACACCGACTCAAAGTTTCAACAGGAAGACATTGTAAAGACCATGAAGTGAGCAGCTGTACACTTCCTTATGACAGACATGTAAATACGAATTTAAAAAAAAAAGGGAAAAAAAGCTAATACTTTTACAGGAGAGCAGAAAATACTGCCTGTGTTTCAGTGGGGGAGAGGGAAAAAGAGGCAGGAGGTTTAATTCACCAACAATGAGGCCATTGTAAATGAAGCATTCTAATGGATGTTAACAATTTAAGTAACAATTTATCACTGATAATTGTTACAGTGACCACTTTAAACAGTTACCAGGAAACCACAGAATTTAATGGGCAACATCATACATAAATCATACTCAACTCTACAAACTCAAAGTTCTTATTTAAAACACTAACAAATAGTTACAACATGAAGATTTTGCAATATTTTTTATAAATACTTCCTTTTGGAAACCTACTGTGTTCACTGTTCTTAACTACTGGAACGCCTCATAATTGTAACACTTCCTCACAACTTTCTAAAATGGTTTACAAATACTTTACATAGGACCTGTCTCCCACTGTAGGAGGGCATAATGGGAGATTGCCGACTCAGTAATAGACTATTCTGTCACAACTAGCTGGGTAGAGAAAACTCAATGTAACAAAGTACATGGTGACCCAGGAAATGTAGCCAAGGAAGTGTAGAGTAGCCACATTGGTGTCTCCAATCTCCTTATTTTACTTTTATCAATATCTTCGGAAGGGCTTCCAGGTGCACAAAATCAATGTATGCTGTGGTTTTTTGTTGTTAACTGGGTTCACAACACTCAGTGTAGTGGTAATCAGTTTTCATGCAAAACTCCTTTTGGAACACTGAGTCTAAAACTTTCAAAACCCTTTACTTTCTGCATGTCAGAAGGACAGTAATAATACTGAAATAAAATGCTTCAATATACAATCCAGTAAAATAAAGAAGTATATGACACTAGTCCTCTGAGATGTATAGCTGACTCACTACTAACATAAAAAAACAGAATGAATGCATGCACCTGTAATATTATTATTGGTTTGTGGAACACTCAACTGCACGGTTATCAGCACCTGTACAAAGCCCCAATCTTTACACAGTCCAATCTTGCCACGTTCACGAATGATGAAGACAACACAAACACCCAGCTCCAGGGCAGAGAAAATCCCCAACCCGGCCAGGAATCAAACTCAGGACCCCGTGATTCAGAGGCAGAAACACTAGCCACTAGACCATGAGTTGTGGACTAGTTGTGGTGATTGATTGATATTTTATATCAAAACACACACACACACACACACACACACACACACACACACACACACACACACCTGTATAAAATCTAAAACCTGTATGAGTAGCCCACTCTTACAACATCCTAAACATATGAGTAGCCCTCTTACAACCTCCTAAACATAAGTTGCTGTTGTAGAGCTGTAACAGGGGGGGGAAACACCCTGCAAAGTTGCCAACAAATAAGAATCATTGCACTGGACTCCCTGCCATGGCTATTATACTATTTAAGGCAATGGTAAATAAATTTAGATTTAAAAACTGCCTTGAGGAACACCATTCTCTTGCTCAAATCTGTCAGACAGAACCTCACTATGTATAAAAAACAGTGTGATAGCTGGCTACCTCTGAGCACCATGGGACTTAACATCTGAGGTCATCAGTCCCCTAGAACTACTTAAACCTAACTAACGTAATGACATCCCTGCAACCTTGGCAGTCGCACAGTTCCAGACTGAAGCGCCTAGAACCGCTCGGCCACACCGGCTGTCAGTGTGATAGCACAAACCATATGAATATAGGCAGGCTTCCTCAAAAGCTCCATTGATGTTAGACATCTGGGAATACTGTCGTACCCTCAACAGTATCAAACATCTCTTCTACATTTAAAAATATGCCCATTTGACACTGTTCCATAGACAACCTGTTTCAAAGCCCCCTCACACACAGGGTCTAGTTGTCAATGGTGGATCGATACCTCCAGAACTAACACACAGTGTGAGTTTTGCAGTTTCCATGATCCAACCGTGCAACTATTTATGGTTCACTCATAGCTCTTTCCTACACATCTACATAAAGTGTACTTCACTGGTTTGAGGAGTGGGACCAAAAACGGCTCCATCCACTAGTTGAGAAATTGCCCTTTCTGCCATGTATTATTAACAGTTGTACAAGGATTTCTTTTCAAGTTGCCACAGCATGCTGTACTTTATTCAGCCAAGACTGCACACAGTATCACAAACCACAGACTGTGGTAAATTCAGCTTCCATATGGACAAGGGGCAGTTACAGGACTCAGCATAATTGTACCTGGTTGTGATGGGATACTGAATCCAATCAGACGATAGCAGTAGTCTTGACAAAATGCTGTGGACTAACACTGGTTGTTATTTGGAGACACCCCTCCTTCAGTTCATTTGCTATGAAAGACCTACAATGTTTTCTGGATACCCTCCGAATACAATCTCTTCTTAATCACTTAATAATATAGTGGAAAGCCATGAAGTTCTCTGTAAGTGGTTGGCATCTGAATCTCTCTAGAGCCACCCACTTGTCCCTGACATCAGAAAGGTACTCCTCCCACCAGCAGAGTAGAGTAGGCAAAGAAATCAGCCATGTCCTTTTTTTTAAATAAACTTCCCAACATCTGTCTTCGGCAGTTTAGAGACACCATAGAAAAACCTAAATCTGGATAGTCATATGAGGATTTGATTGCCATCCTCTTAAAAAAAGTTCAGTGTCTTACCACTCTGCTACCTCACTTGGTGGGGATGAGTACATCAGCAGCTGGCTGGTTCACCATAATAATGTCATCCACCTATTCCTGGCTACTGTCTTCATGTTAAAACATGATTAGTTTACTGTACAGTATCCATTTTGGCATCTTACTCTCTGCCACTACTTGTTCTGTTGTATCCAGAGGAGCAAGTGCTCACTGGAATATTAATTGTCAATCGCCTTCCACTGAGCAGTGCCAGTTTTTCAAAGTAGTGAAAACTGAACTTGAATCTTGACTCTTGCGTTAATAAAATATGTATTCAGAACTCCTAATGACACAAAGAATTTCCAGGCTACAAAAAAAGACTCCACAGGGTAAAACACAAACTAAATGAAAGTATACAATGACATTTCAAATACTTCAGAGAAACTGTGAACTTAATTTACAAGCTATTCAATTGCTCTACACTTGGAATCAATATGTCAAATCACAACATAACTAAAAGTTTACGCACCCACAGTAGTGACCTTAGTGAGGCACCAGTGTGTAGAGAATAGTATAGTTTGTGTATAGTCTGTGCTAAACAGATGGGATCCTGCACTTTTGAAACAATGCTGGTTCACAAATGATGCAACGAAATACATTTTGTTGTCAAACAGCTGAAATAAATAAAATTGCAAATTCCATAATTTTAGTATGTGCTCTGATAAGACTGTAATTTTGGCCTTGAAATCGGGACAATTATTGACAATCATAATACTTGGGACGTCTGCATTTTGTAATTAAGCTACTCCCATCTTATCAAAATTTGGAGTTGCCCCCCCCCCCCCCCCTGCAGTCTGCAGGGCCGCAAGTGACTCGCAATGCAAGACTTCCACGGGAGAATATTTGCAATGGCACATATGTGTGGATTGTGTGTTTCAGCATTAACCTTTATTTTGTTATACTTACTGATGCTCCAATAAAAACTGCAGTTTTGTTGCAGTAAAGGAGTGTATCGGTTCTATTTTGAAGTCAGACACTGAATGAATTATAATTATTTAAAACTCTTTCTTAGTTTTAAATCATGTCATGGTGTGCCCAGGGAATGAAATGCTCTAGGATTGCTTGTTTATAGATAAAATTTTCTATACCTATTCATTAATATGGCTGACTCACTTCTGCCATAAACTGGTGCGAATTTAATTTGTTTCGTGTGCTACACTAATGCTTTGATGCTGCTTAGTTCTTCCCCACAGGCACAACCCTGCTACATCAAGGGACATCTGTCTTGGTTGTCACTGCCTGCAATCCCAGTGCTCCAAAAGGCTAGGCAAGTACTCCAAGATATGCATGAGGAGTTGACTGCTTGGGCATCATGAGTGTAATCCTGATGTTGTTAGGAATCTATGACAGGGTACCAGATGATACCCCACATCAGATTGGCTGCTATGTTTGCAAACTTTGGCTTGTGAGTATCTACACAGACATTGTGTATCATCTTATGGTTCTCAAATGTTGAATACTGTCAGAATATGGAAAATGGAGGGAGTCAAACCAGATATTGGAGGATTATTATGCTGCAAAGGATAAGATACAAAGAATAGTCCAAAAATGAATCTTAAGGGATTGTCAGGTCAGCAAAGAAACAATGGGGGTCATTAAAAGTTGAAGAAATGGTAAATGGTCAAAGCAAGGGAAAATGTAGCATGAGGAAAAGATAGAGGGGTTGGGAACATGTATGTACCAACTAGCTGAATACCCAGCATTGCCCATGTATGTATGTATTTACTCCAATCTTTAATTATTCCATCTCATCTGCCTCTCTCCACCTATCTACTCCTCCTCTGTCCAGTCCTCACCAATCTGCTCCTCTTCTGCCCCCTCTCCACACATCTGCTCCTCCTCTGCTCCCTCTCCACACATCTGCTCCTCCTCTGCTCCCTCTCCACACATCTGCTCCTCCTCTGCTCCCTCTCCACACATCTGCTCCTCCTCTGCTCCCTCTCCACACATCTGCTCCTCCTCTGCTCCCTCTCTGCATATCTGCTCCCCCTCCACCCCCTGTATTTCACCTACATCACATCTCAGATGTATATTTAACATATTCCATACATATGTCACATGTATCTCTAGTGAATTTCACCCTGCAGTTTTGTTTTCATGCAGCTCAATTTTTATCACATCATATCTTCTGAACTATTTGTCATACAATGCAAGTTTTTGCAAGTACATTCAGAAGTTTATGTGAATACTGTCTACAAAATGTGTTGCAAGTAGATTTAGTTGTGAATTAGTAATAAAAAGTCATGCGTAATGCAGCAGTAATATTGCATGAACAGCAAAAATTCAGTAGGTGATGAAATATTTTCCTTTCATCACTATGTGGGTGTGTTGACGAGAAAAGTCGCTTAAAAGTTTGAAATTATGTGCAATTCTGGATGAATGTAGTATCACTATTTAGGCATCATGAGCTATACTACACTCCTGGAAATTGAAATAAGAACACCGTGAATTCGTTGTCCCAGGAAGGGGAAACTTTATTGACACATTCCTGGGGTCAGATACATCACATGATCACACTGACAGAACCACAGGCACATAGACACAGGCAACAGAGCATGCACAATGTCGGCACTAGTACAGTGTATATCCACCTTTCGCAGCAATGCAGGCTGCTATTCTCCCATGGAGACGATCGTAGAGATGCTGGATGTAGTCCTGTGGAACGGCTTGCCATGCCATTTCCACCTGGCGCCTCAGTTGGACCAGCGTTCGTGCTGGACGTGCAGACCGCGTGAGACGACGCTTCATCCAGTCCCAAACATGCTCAATGGGGGACAGATCCGGAGATCTTGCTGGCCAGGGTAGTTGACTTACACCTTCTAGAGCACGTTGGGTGGCACGGGATACATGCGGACGTGCATTGTCCTGTTGGAACAGCACGTTCCCTTGCCGGTCTAGGAATGGTAGAACGATGGGTTCGATGACGGTTTGGATGTACCGTGCACTATTCAGTGTCCCCTCGACGATCACCAGTGGTGTACGGCCAGTGTAGGAGATCGCTCCCCACACCATGATGCCGGGTGTTGGCCCTGTGTGCCTCGGTTGTATGCAGTCCTGATTGTGGCGTTCACCTGCACGGCGCCAAACACGCATACGACCATCATTGGCACCAAGGCAGAAGCGACTCTCATCGCTGAAGACGACACGTCTCCATTCGTCCCTCCATTCACGCCTGTCGCGACACCACTGGAGGCGGGCTGCACGATGTTGGGGCGTGAGCGGAAGACGGCCTAACGGTGTGCGGGACCGTAGCCCAGCTTCATGGAGACGGTTGCGAATGGTCCTCGCCGATACCCCAGGAGCAACAGTGTCCCTAATTTGCTGGGAAGTGGTGGTGCGGTCCCCTACGGCACTGCGTAGGATCCTACGGTCTTGGCGTGCATCCGTGCGTCGCTGCGGTCCGGTCCCAGGTCGACGGGCACGTGCACCCTCCGCCGACCACTGGCGACAACATCGATGTACTGTGGAGACCTCACGCCCCACGTGTTGAGCAATTCGGCGGTACGTCCACCCGGCCTTCCGCATACCTACTATAAGCCCTCGCTCAAAGTCCGTCAACTGCACATACGGTTCACGTCCACGCTGTCGCGGCATGCTACCAGTGTTAAAGACTGCGATGGAGCTCCGTATGCCACGGCAAACTGGCTGACACTGACGGCGGCGGTGCACAAATGCTGCGCAGCTAGCGCCATTCGACGGCCAACACCGCGGTTCCTGGTGTGTCCGCTGTGCCGTGCGTGTGATCATTGCTTGTACAGCCCTCTCGCAGTGTCCGGAGCAAGTATGGTGGGTCTGACACACCGGTGTCAATGTGTTCTTTTTTCCATTTCCAGGAGTGTATTTCTTTACTCCCATCCTCCCGTTTTGAGAGGTAGGCAGTTCTTACCCCACTTCTTTCCTGACAATAAGTAGTTTGTGTATAAAGTTTGACTGACATCAACACAGTACTTTTGGAGGAAAAGTTGAACATACACACACACACATACACATACATACACTGATAAGGATCTGCGACTGTAGCTATGGATCACACAGCACTGATTTAATCTGAGTACAGCTATGGTCACTTCTTTCCATTTTTGTGTTTGGATAACAACCATCAACCTAGCGTAGCAAAAATGTTATTCACCCGAAGAGCTGACACACTTCCATTGATTGACGGTCTCATCCCGACAGTCCCGTGCCCACTGCAATTGTAAGTAACAATATCACTGAGACAACATGTGAACACTTAGTGGTCTGCTGCAAAGCTCCATATTCAACAATGTACGATGAACGGTGTGCTCCAAAACACTTGTTTATGCACCAGCATTGTGCTCTTTTTGCAGAGATGCCACAGATCATCATCTATCCAACTTTATAGAGCAGACAATCCTCTGAACCCAACGTGCTGTGAAGAGTTGTGGACATCCAACCATTTAGCACTTCGCCGTAGTTTCACTGTCCTACCACTTTCCATAGATGGTCTCGACAGTAGCGTGTAAACATTTGACAAGCTTTACCATCTTCGAGATACTCGTCATTCACAGGTTCTGCAAAATAAAAATCTGCTCTTTGTCATCATTGCTTATCTCAATGGATTTCCCCATTTGCACCCCTATCTTTGCTAGGGTGATCCTCCGTTCATGTCTGCTCTGCTTACATACTTCTGTTACCATGTCATAGGAATGCAACACCATCAGTGGCAGCCAACGTCGTGGTGGACAGTGGTTGTAATGTTTTGGCTTATCAGTGTATCAATGACATCTCTTCTAATATGACAACAGGTGATTCTAAAATATTTTTGTTTACAGATGACACTAGCTTGGTAGTGTGTCAAATACTGGAGTTCAAGGCTTGTAGAAAAATTAATGTTAAAGCAGACTCAATTTTTAGTTTCTGAAAGAGAATCCCACTAAAACTGGGATTCTGATTACACAGAATGGGCATATGATTCGTAAGTCTGAACAATTCAAATTTCTGGATGTTCAGATAGATAGCAAACTGTCATGGAAAGCCCATGTTCGGGATCTTGTTCAAAAACTGAATACTGCTATATTTACCATTCGAACAGTATCTGCAATAAGTGTGGTTCCAACACAAAATTAGTTTACTTTGCTTATTTTCATTTGCTCATGACAGATGGCATAATATTCTAGGGTAACTCTTTCCATTCACAAAGGGTATTTTTCCAAACTTACAGTAGGCTGCAGGTGAAAAATAGGTCTGCAGCTTGTTTTATAATTTAAATATATGGCTGCATCTCCGGCATACATTGCATTAGGAAGGATTTCTTAATGGTGACTAGTTTTGGACACTTATTTTCAAGCCATCCTAGAAAAAAAATGACCGTTGGCTGACAATTTTACACAAACGAGGCATTTAAATTTGCAGTAAAATATATTATACTAATATACATGTAAGGTATATGAATTTGTCATGATTGTTTAGTTTTATGAGTTGCCTTATTAGTTACATACCATATCTTACGTGTAACAACACAGGCAAAAGCCCATGTACAAAAATTGTCCCTGCAGTAATGATCAAAGCGATGCTATGGCCTATTGATACGAAAGGCACTTCTCCATTAGAGGACTGAATATAAACTAATATATTACTGTTGAGATTATCTGCTTAGGGGGCTGTCTTCTTGTAAATTGGAAAGTTAATTTATTTTTAGAGTGGGAGTTGCCATACTTTTTGGTTTTGAGTAGTAGTAGTAAAGATGTGTAGCTTTTAGGAACTGGACTAAATTATGTGTAATGCATAGCAGTATAACTACTGAGTTTAGTTCATGAAACTCTAGTGTCTTCTGCAAGTGAAGTCATGCCATGATGTAACGCATAGCACTTTGGTATAATTCAACCCACTAGAGGCCAAATGACTGGTCTTTGGAAATTTTTTTTTAGTATTGTAGGGTTTTCTAGTCTACATTCAGTTAATGAAAGAAAAAAGAATGTTTTGTTTAGTCAGCAAATATTTTATCTTTGATGTGTGCTGCTGTCAGCAGTCGCTATAGGCTTATGCTTTTACTGTAACACTTACGATATGGTATGTAGCGAGTAAGTCAATTCACAAAACTAAATGTTTATGACAGATTTGTACACCTTACCTGTATATTAGTGTAATATAATTGTACTGCAAATATGTATGCCTCATATGTATATAATTGTCGTGTCAATTGTAATTTTTTCTTTGAAGCATGGTTTGAAAATGAACATAGGTATCCAAAACTAGTCACCAAGGAATAATAATAATAATAATAATAATAATAATAATAATAATAATGCAATACAGCTACATTCAAACTTATATATACAACTAGAGAAATCCGTAATTATTGATACATGTTCAATCACCCGAAAGTTCCTAAATGCAATATAACATATACCGTACAGTTAAAAGGAAGTCACGCTTGATCAAGGTCCGCGTCACTTTCCATTTTCAACCAGACATAACGTCTGAGAAAAGAAAGAAAGAAAGAATAATAATAATAATAATAATAATAATAATAATAATAATAATAATAATAATTACTTCTTAATGGAACGTATGACAGAGCTACAACTGCTGTGGCCTTCTCCACCAGAAGACATCACGGCACTTAAAGAGTATCAGCAACCAAACTGACAGCCTGCAGCCGCGGATTGTCCGCTTCGCAGGCACACCGAAGCACTACACAACCGACAGGCAATATTGATTAACAGCCACAACAGCAACAATAACAACAACAATAACAACAACAACACAGCAAAGACACCAGCGGCCACCAGGGGCCACTACCAGCCCACATAAACATAAGGAAGAGGTCGGTGCAGATCCCGAAACTATTTTCACACGTCAAACCATGTGATGGAAAATAGTTCCGAGGTACTCCTCCGCCGAAGCGCTATAAAGGCCAGCGCTCGGCCGCACATTGGCAGTTCATCGACCGCCTGTAGACGTGGATAGCTGCCGCCCCGGCAGCCCGGCTTGGATCTTCTCGCTGATCTCTGGTATATCAGAGAAGTCTCTGGCAGAGACTAGTAGGAAATTATTTCAGTTGTTTTCTATATTATTATTGTATGTAGTTGTGATTCGAAGACAGATCACTGTTTTGTGCTGGTGTTATACTTGGAGAATTTGTTTTGGTAAATTGAACAGTCCAATACATTGTTTCCGGACTTTGATCGTTAGTTTTTTCTGCTTACACTGACATATCAACAACCATTTATTTCAAAGGGTGTTTTCAGCTCAGAAATCAGCAGTTTGAGCAAAACACGGCTTACGTTCATGAACTACTTGTTGATCCCTGTTCACAAGTATGGGAATTCTGACATTGACCTCTCAATATATTTTCTCTTTAATGTCATTTGTTGTTAACAATATGAGCTTATTCTGAAGAATCAACAGCTTTCATTCAGTTAATACAAAACAGAATGCCAATCTGCGTTTGGACTGCACTTCCTTCACTCTTCTACAGAAAGGTGTGTAGTATTCTGCTGCATCCATTTTCAATAAGCTACCCTACAAATCTACAAATTAAAACATCTTAGCAGTAAGCTTCATAAGGGTGTATACGTGGACGAGGAAACAAAATTACCGGATTTCCTGGTTAAAAATACACTTTCTCCCGAGTGAAAATACACTTTCTCCGTGCTAAGTGAAAGTATACTCTTCCCCGGCACAGTAAAACTCATCAATCCTTTGAATGTTTATGGTTTTATATACCGGAGTAGAAATATTCCCGGCGCTTTAGAAAACGAAACTCGGGGGGGGGGGGGGGGGGGGGGGGAACAGGAAGCACATTCTGAGGAGGACAAGCAGATGTCCCGAAAGAGGGCTGGGAGGCACTTTCCAACTGGTAACCCCACATGAGGGCAGGTGTCAGGGGTCAGTGCCCCTTGTATGCAAACAGAATAGGATACATTGATTGAGCAGAAAATTGGCAAATGGAAATTGCGTAGATGAGCAAGAGTTAGTACCATGGGAACTGAAGAGGGAAGATCCCCACTTCCTCAAGTAGACTGTCTATGGAACTAGTCCAGCAGGCACTAGTTGTATGGCGAGCTCCATGATAATGGATTAGATCTAATAATTCTAAAGCCAAATGTGCTGCTGAGTCATTAACATTGTGAGCCCAAGTGGGACTGGACCAGAGCCTGGTAAATACAAGGAGAGTAGCACAATCTGCACCCCAAGAAGATGCCGAAAGTTTCTTAGATATTTTTTTCCAAATGTACTAACCATCTTGAGGTTGTTTTATAGTAAAAAAGGTTGGATTCAATTTGTAATTATCACAGTCTCTTGTCAATTACTTATAATCAGCTCTTGACAAAAAATTTCATTCTGATCACATTGTCAAAATATTTAACAGGAGTGTATTCTCACATCCAGGTACCAATGTAAACTACTGATGTGCTATTTGGTAATAGTTCAACGTAACAATTCACAGAACTTTATCAACTTGTTGAATATTAAGCCCTCCTTGTCTATTTCACAACCCAACAGCCTGTGATGATGTTGGTTTGTGGGGCATTCAACATCAAGGTCATCAGCAATCGTACAAGTTCCCAATCTTTACAGTTCCAATCTCGCCACTTGCCAAATGATGAGGACAACACAAACACCCAGTCCCCGGGTGGATAAAATCCCCAACCCGGCCGGGAATCAAACCTGGAACCCCGTTATTCAGAGGTAGCAACACTAGCCAGTAGACCCCGAGCTGCGGACAATCCAACAACCTGGTATGTGTTCATAGGAGAAAGCTCTACATTTCATCAAAACTATTAAATGCATTCATTTCTCCTAAGACAACTCTTAAATTGGTCATGGTATCACCATTTTTGAACATAACATTCCTCAATACAATTTAAACTAATTTAACATGCTCAATCAGTAAAACAACAAAGCTGTGCACGTGGCAAGACTGCACAACTATGCTACTTTTATCTCTTTTAGAAGAAACAGTTTCTCAAGAGGTTGGAGGAGCAAAAGGATTTTAGAGCAGGGTTAAAAACATTTCTTCTTGAGAACTGTTACTGCAATTTATATGAATATGTGGACACAAAAGAATTCTAATTGCTCATAAGCATTCTCTCTCTCTCTCTCTCTCTCTCTCTCTCTCGTGTGTGTGTGTGTGTGTGTGTGTGTGTGTGTGTGTGTGTGTGTGTGTGTGTGTGTGTGTGTGTGTGTGTGTGTCATCCACTGGCTTTGACCCATGTCATCATCATCATCTAGATGTCAGTCACTCCTGTTTCGAAGTTATAGAATATGGCGAAATGATGTCACTCATTACACACACAAACAGATCGAAGTAACACAAAAAACATGTAATTGCAAAAATAACTCAAAACTAGCCAAACAAATACTGACACAGAAATCAAACAAATGCTAGTATGGAAATTAAACAACCAAAGTCTTCAGCAACCGATGAAACCACAATAAAAAACAACCTGAACAAAACCTGGGAAAAGAAATTTCACATGACGTGTATAGCTCAAAATCCACAATACTACGAACCCCACAAAACTGCAAAATCCTGTACCAGGAATTTTACTTGATCTATGTAGCTTGAACGAAGTCCACAGTAACACTAAATTGAGCTCACCCATACTGAAATGCTAATTTCATCAATGTAGGAAAAACGAACACCATGATATGTACATATTACAATCAAACCATTACCAACGAACAATACAACCAAAAAATTCATAAGAAATTGCATTAATACCAATTTCAATATACAATAAACATGCAATTAAGCCCCCCCCCCCCAAGCGCGCGCGCGCGACACACACACACACACACACACACACACACACACACACACACACACACACACTACAATACATAGGGCCTACTATAGTAAAAACAGAAAAACAGTGATCAGTTTCTTCTAGATGGGGTCTAAGGCCTCAATAAATTTGAAGGAGGATATTGTTTTACCAGGCTGTTAGATGAATAAGTGTATATAGTGAATTTTGTAGCAAACATTACAAGATTTGTTTTCTTCGTGCTTCTGACCAGATGCAGCATTCTAGTAACATAGTAATTCTATTATTCTCATAAGTACCATCCTGTCATACACCTTAAATTTTAGATTATGACCACTGACAACCACATTGTGCACATATATGCATGGTCCATGATTTTTGACAAAACGAGTATTATGTATCCACATCTGTTACAATAGCTTTTGCAAGATGCACTTGAGGCTGGGCAGCACCTAAAGCCAGCAGTGAAAGTAAGATAATTTAAAACACATTCCGGTGGAACAATGTCCTCCATGAAAACCTGCTTACCAACCAAAGCTATCGGAAATATAGCTATAACAAAAATTGCGTGTCATCAACACAATCTTCTGAATGGCCAGCTTAGATTTCTAAAACCAGGAACACCTATAGATAGAACTTCAGAGGTTGTCCTGATGACAATGACACATATTGGTCCCTGGTCCAAATTCCACAACTACGGTCAATGTCATACCTTCTCCACAAACTTAACACTTCACATAGTCAGCTATTAAATCAAATAACTGTAGGCATTTAATTGTGGTCAGCATTATGTCCACTATTGCAGCTTGCACTGACCTACTCATGAATCCATTGTCACATCCACAACCAGCAATAAATGAAACACAAAATCAAATTTCCAACCATAAACAACATACCACACTAATAATTCCAAAACACAAAACAAATTTATTGCCCATAACTGCCAACACCAAAATAACTCACTAACAAACCACCAAAACTCTTCCAAAATTATTCTAACAAACAGCTTTCAAATAGCCCAATGAATCACTAACAGTAGAGCACACCACTCACTAGATTCAAACAGTCCCTCTGCGAACACAATCCATTTCAAATATGACGTGCCATTATGATGTTACGCAACAGGTCAACCAAAAGTTTGTATTCAACCTGTCTGTTTTGACCCGACCCATGACGTAACTGTGTTGTGCAATGTCACGGTGAGTGTTTTTGAGTGGGTTGTGTATGTAGATAATGTGTTTTAGTATTTGGTGGCTTTCTTGTGTTGGATGTTTTATGTTTCGGAGTTGTTTTTTGGGTACGTTTGTTAGCTATTTGACAATGTGAGTTGAGTGTCAGGTTGCTACTGGAAGGGCTTGTGCTGGTTTGCTAGTAAGTTACTTTGATTTTGGATATTGTAGCTGATGGGCTTATGTTTGCAATTCAGTTTCTAATGGTTGGAGATTTAATCTGATTTTTCTGTTTATTTGTGAGACATGGATTTGACAAGAAATTTTTCGAGTAGGACATTGCTTGTTACAATGGCCGGAGATATGTTGTTTATGATAAAGTTCCTACAGTTATTTGGACTGAATGCGAATTTTTTTTTTAAGTGACTTTCGCAGTACCAGGTTTTCATGTTGTGTGTGCTATTGAGAAATTCATTTGAGCTACACAGGTCAAGCAAAATTTACAATACCAGCAGTTTTTGTTTTTGCACTTTCTGTTTGTGGTGAATGTTGAGAATTTTGTATGCTTTGATTTGAGTTCAAATTTTTTTGAATGATGGTGTTATTGTTGTTTATTTTGTTTGTTCCTGTTCAAAACCCCTATGGTTAATTTCATTCTATCACTGGAGTTAAATATTTAGTGCATTGTCTAAGTTTGTTTCCGGGTGTAATGAGTGAGATCACGTTCATCATATTCTATACAGTTGTAACAGGGGTGTCTGATATACTGATGACGTCACAGGTCAAAGCCAATGGGTGGTAATGCGATCTTCGGTTTTGCCCAAACATAACACAGTTCTATCACAACTCATAGAAAATGGGTCGTACCAAACTTCAGTTGATTCGTAGATGTAGATGTTTCTGCTGATGGTTTCTTGTTATCTCTGATCCAGATGCATTTGCAAATGCATCAACTGGATGACAAGAATCACATGCAAGGAGATTTGTGCTATGTTATGAATGAAGTATTGTTGTAATTACCTGACAATGCTGGTGCTGTAGGAGGTGCTCTTTAAATACAATGTTTTAGTCTTCTTTAACAAAACTTTTTATTTGCCAAGACAGGAAGGACGAATACATCAATTACTATTTTCGACCTGTTAAATGGCCATCTTCAGATCACATAATAGAAAGCAGAATTTACATCGACAGGCTGTCAAATGGATAGCTTCATCTGATACAGTCAGCAGACAAGAAGGCTCCTTATACTCTCTCATTGTATCACTATGGTGTATGTTATACTGTGCAATGAAATGGTGCCTAATATATCTAATGTCTATAAATCATTACCATGATTTTTGAGTTTGTTATTGCAAACTTGATCATGACAAACCGCCTGCTTCAGCAATCATTGTAGATACTGCTTTCTATTATGTCATCTGAAGATGTAAACTGTGAACTTTCATGGACAGAAATCTCACAATAAATAAAGTGCTCTGGGCTATTGTGTCGTTGTCAAATGGATTCCACATTTAAACCCAATGTTTTGATCCCATCAGCTGAAGACATTTCCAAGGGGCATCATAGCTTCTTTGACTGTCCGATTCACACCCTGGCTTGCTACTGACTGCAGCAAAATTCCAATTACACATGCTTCTGCACAGTGGCGCAACATCACACGTTTTGAATACCTGAGCGTTAACTTGCCAGCGTCGACTGCCATCATCTACTGTTGCTATCATCCCATGCTGGAAAACTGGTACATTTCTTCTCCAGCACCATAATCCAGATGTCATTCTATTGCACACCCTCCTCCTTCCTACTAAAATTCCTAGGGTGTTTTACACTCTCTACAGCCTTTCATGCTATCTGTTTGTGGCTGCCAGTACTTGAGTCCTGCCAAACTGAATGTGGCAATCTCCTGACTGCAAAATATGTTCTGTTGACAACAGAAATGCAACGGTTGTTTTGAATGTGACCAACTACCACTGTAAGATTAACAAATTATTAGATCGGCAAACACATATGAAACTGAGTAAAGAAACCACTGACAAAGTTCTTTGAACATCTGATAAAGTCCTCTACCAAACAGAGCATTCATGAAAGTCAGTTCAATTCAGCTGCACAGCAACCAAGACTTTATGGGTTCCCAAATGCTCACAATGGACATGTTCCTCTAAGACCTATTGTGAGTGCTACTGTTTCACGAATCTATTTGAGTACCACATTCTTGACAATATTATTATGATTGTATGTGGGCAAATAGGATACATATATCAAGAATTTGGCACATTTTATCATTAAATTAAATGGCATAGTGGTCCAGTCAGAGGACATATTAGTTTTGATGTGGTATTGCTATTTACTATGGTTGCGCTCAATGAGGTGTTGCAACAGCTGAATCAGATGTTTGCTCCCAATATTGCCTCTCTCTCTCTCTTTTTTTTTTTTAATATTGCCTCACAGCCACATATTTCAAATGTAACAATGATCCTATGGAAAGGTGGATCATGTCACTCTGGAGAGCTCCTTAAGCACAGTCATAGAGAATTTCTTTATGCATAAATATGAGGATCAGTCATTGGAAACAGCCAACAAGAAACTGAATATCCAGTACATGGACGATAAGTTTGTTTTGTGGAGACATTGCAGTATGAAACTAGCTCAGCTTCATAAGCACCTCAACATGATTAATCTGAAGATCCAGTTTACCACGGAGCAGGAGGCAGGTGAAAGATTAAATTTTCTTGTTGTTCGGGTTTTCAAGAAAGAAGATGGTAGCTTAATCCATACAGAACCTATGCACACAGACCATCACACACACCAGGATTCAAACGACAAACACAACAAAATCAAGGCATCATAAAAACATTGACAGATAGAGCAAGGTACATCTGCAAACCACAGCTGCTCGATGCAAAATTAAAACATCTCACCAATGCATTGCTCAAGAATGGTTATTTGTCTACTGAGGAAAAAAAGAGCATTAAGACAACTGCACTGAAATCATAATGATGCACAAGTGACTGAAACTGACATTTTCCCTGCCTTTAATTAAGGACGTTACTGAGTGCATAGGAAAAATCTTGGAAAAGTAGATTGTGGTAATCTATAAACTCACCGGAAAGATACAAGATCACCTGAAATTGGCCAAGGATGCTCGCCAATCAGTGGCAAAAGCAAGAATTTATAGGGTTCCGCATAGTTGTGGGGAGGTGCACATGGATACTTAAAAAAAGAGCCCAAGCACAACTGATTGACGGATCACCTGGTACAGAACATGCTTTGCACCTAAGAGATCAAGACATTCATTTCCACAGAACTGAAACAATGGCAGCCACAAACAGACACCATGAAAGGCTA
This sequence comes from Schistocerca cancellata, assembly GCF_023864275.1. Taxonomy (NCBI): domain Eukaryota; kingdom Metazoa; phylum Arthropoda; class Insecta; order Orthoptera; family Acrididae; genus Schistocerca; species Schistocerca cancellata. The sequence goes on along the minus strand of NC_064629.1, from coordinate 441,460,642 downwards.
TAAAGGAGGCCACAGAGATTATAAAATACCCCAGGAATTTCAATAGAAAGGAGGATGACATGAAATTGAATGACATCTGGATTCCAGTGTTGAAGTTGTGTACCAATCTCGCACATGTTGTGACAGCAACAGTGGATGACTGTAGTCGACAACAGCCAACTATGCTCGGGTATTCAAACCATGTGATGTCACCCAATGAGTGGAAACACACAAATGGAAGTTTGCTGCAGTCAGTGGCGAGCCAGGGTTTGACACGGACACAAATAGAAGTTTCAATCCCCTTTGCAAATTGGCCTCCACAGATGGGGACAAAACTTTGGCTTTAAATGTGAAAGCCATTCAGTCAAGGCACAATAGCACAGAAATATATTAATTAAGATGTGAAGGTGGCCATGTAACTGGTCAAAACTAATAATCTATATATCCATTCTTGCAATCTTGGCAAAAAAAGGTTTTCTAATGAAGACCATAACACTAGATGTATGGCCTACTGTTGGTTGCAGCTATAACATCTTTTTCAAAAACATACAGAACAAAGTTTTAGTGTTCCATTGCTGCTACTGTTTGTAGTTTGTGTGTAGGGATTGAGCTGATTGTAGGTTCTAGAGATGTTACGGCATTAGAAGACTGGGGATTAGCAGTAATCCTGCCACCCCGACTTGGGTTTTCTGTGGTTTTCCAGACTGCTAAGGTGAATGCTGGGATGGTTCCATTGAATAAACCATAGCAGACTTCCTGCCCCAACCTTGCCTTGTCAGGTCCTGTTTCAGATATGTTGCCTATATGTGTACAGTACATATATTTGAAATGTATTTAACATGTGCCATACCACTGCATGACATAATAATTGAGCAAATAAACTTACACTATGCACCCCAGACAAAATTTCTTAAATGCACACTTAACTCCAGCTATCATAGCATTGTCTAAATCATTTTACATAATAAAATAGCTAGTGCCACCAACACAAAAACCTGGATAACAGAAATGCTGTCGCAGTTTTTAATGAGCATCATATCCAAATAGAAAACTGTAGTCAAAGGAATAGGTGACAGAGCAGCAGCAGTGTGTCACTGACAACTTATTTTATTACACTCTTAGGAGCATCACTATCACATTTTACTATATTCTGTGTAAATGTAGCATGAATGGATGTCTGGCTGTATTATATATATCCAAATCAAGTTATATTTTAGAGAAAGTAGTAACAAAAGAGAAAACTACATCTATTGCAGTATACTCACCTGCCCTGTAGTTCTGGAATGGTGTGCACTCTGTTATGGCAGTACTGGACAATTTCTGAGAATAGGAAAGCATAACAGCTAAGACTAACTTCACCCTTCCCTCGACTAAGTGGCTTGTCCAGTATATTTGATCTCGTGCGAATTTTTGAGAGGTTCATAATCGATTCTGGGCGACTTCTAAAAATCAGAACGTAAATTATAAGGAGACAGCATATACAAGTACAATATGAATGTTACATTGAAGCTCTTCAACAACAAAGAACAGCTCCTTGTTCCTAAACAAAAAACTATAACTGCAAATTTCAGTGCTTAATTTTCTAAAAACCAAGAAAGAAGAGGTCAGCCACTAGTGCTCTTACTGTGGTAAGACATAACTCCACCCATGTAGTTTTCCAATACAAATGAAACAGAACAAATTTCCGGTCTCATGAGACGTAATATCATAAGGTGTAATGTGTTGTCCATATTCGGTAATACATGCCGAATTCAGATACCTTAACGTCTATGTAAAACGGTAATATGTTAAAACGTAAAATAAGGAAAATTAAACTGACCGAAATTCAACTGTTCAGCCGGTAACACCAACGCATAATTTCCTGCTTCGAACACTCACTGAAATCTTACGTGCCGTTCTACATTTCTGAACACTTCCTTGCTACCTAATTAAAGCCATACCATGACAATAGCAAATCCACTCGGTTTACATTCATCATTAACTCCATAGTCACACCACTACCTCCTCCATTTGTAAACATTAAACAAGCTGCTGTCACGGATGGCTACTAACAGTCCACGACGCACTACCAACTGCAGTTTCATAAAGACAAAGTAACACGTTCAATTTATCGTTAGCATATTATCTCCACATGAAATTTTTCTCCGAAAATAATTCGTCGTATAAATTTAAAAACGAGCTAAACTGTAACGAAAGGTTTTTTAATGTACGCTGCACTACTTCGTGAAAATTGTGCGGATTTCGCCTCAAGCTTTCATTGGAGATGTCGCATACCATTTCTGCTCTTGCTAGCATTAAACCTTTTCTGCACTTTCTGGTATAAAAAACGCGTCTGAAGAAAGTTTCTGGAGTGTAATGATTCATGTATCAGTAACAAACGTTTATGACCCAACTGAAGTATTACACTTACAGTGGAAAGTAGCATCCGCTTGCATAAACCTTGCTGTTTACTAAGTAACATATGCGTTACTCTCTGTTGTTCGTAAGAAATTTTACTCATGTAAAACAAGGTGAGTAGAGAATAATCCAACCAACATGTAGGTTTTTTTTTTTTTTTTTTGGAAAAACAAACACTTAAATCCGCTACATACTGTAAGCGAACTAATACACGGTGGCAGAATCACGAGAGTTTCAGAACAAAAATCGCATTGAGTGTTACAAATAAACACATGCCTCATATTGTTTTAAAGACCGGAACAATTTCGACGGAGGAAATAATGCTAAACAAGTAATGCGTTGTAAGGAAATATTACGAAAGTCGAGGTTAGCCTGGAGTGAAAGAAGCAAGTATGACAAGAAGAGTACTTCAGAAATAGTGTTTCATACGTATCTAACTACAACATACAAACTCAGTTTTATGAAAGATTCTATCTTACTATATCACAAAAAGAAATTACAATGTGAGAGGAACATGGCGCGCGTTTGACAGCGGAATCGAAACAGTTTCCTCGTATGTATAATAAGAATACTGTCTGTGTTATGCACATAACGCACGGTATGCCAATACGCATAAATATTTTTACATTCGCTGTCCCCAACGCACCCCTCCCTCCACACTACCATCACCAAGTTTGTCAAACACACAGCATATCAGAATTCATCACAAAACAAATATGGCAGTAATAGTTAAAACCATGATTTCTACTGGTTTTTTTCGGTATTAGCATTTCAGATCCTAACAATACCGTCAAGCCATAGCTATAAGTCTGGCTTTACTCACAGCTTATTTCCCATGTTTGTGGCAAAATATGTCCGGACAAACACAAAAACACAGACTTCCACCAACAATCGTCACAGGAAACTGTTTCGGGTTGTCCACTATGAAGAGACTTCTAAAATCTTTGGTTAACAACTCATCGTTTTGCAGAGTATGGTCATGCAGTCAAGAGTAAGGAAAATTAATCGTTTCTAAATAAAGGTTATCGGAAATACAAATTAATCAACTTATGTAATTAAATCTTAAATTCCGCAGAAGTTTAATTGAACTGTGAGGTAAATATTAGGTTGGTTACCCAATTCTGTCACAGATATACTTAACATCGATTAAAACAAGTGAAAACACGGCACTGACTTCACGCAATGTTTACAGAACTTGCACACATTCTTTTTCAGTGGTCAGTGTGATATAATAAGGCACTGAAACAAAAAAGAGAGTTATTTGTTATGTAATATATATTTACACAGAGAATATTCTGATTATTCCTTTATCTCTTGGGCACGCATCTGGGACAGCAACATTTCACCTTCCCATGATTTCATCAAAGCGGGTGTCCAAGAGTGCCTGTATATACACTGAAATGTTTAAAACCTTTGGCACAGTTATATGCTGTGTAGTATATTATTTTAATTATTTGTCTGGAAATAAAATACACTAACATATGCATTTTATAAGAATAATCAAAACAAATTATCCTGTAATGCCACAGCACATTTAACCAATTCCATATACAACTTGCCTACGTTTCTAAAGTCCAGATTTAGGGAGAGCAACACCAAGAAACGATACACATATATAATTTTGCATCAGTCACAAAATTTCTACCCCAACCATTATATGTTTCGATGCTCAAAGTGCCTTATCAGTTAGAAGGCTGTTTCTAGTGGCAAGTAGCGATTATTTCTTGGAGCATAACACATGACACTGTCATTTAATACAACGAAAGTTATTGAAGCAAACTATACTATTATTTTATACAGTGTATTGCTAGACTCATGACATGTAGCCTATCTGCAATGAAATCATGTCTTCATAAAATGATGTAACTGTTTAAGCTTGCAATATACACTCCTGGAAATTGAAATAAGAACACCGTGAATTCATCGTCCCAGGAAGGGGAAACTTTATTGACACATTCCTGGGGTCAGATACATCACATGATCACACTGACAGAACCACAGGCACATAGACACAGGCAACAGAGCATGCACAATGTCGGCACTAGTACAGTGTATATCCACCTTTCGCAGCAATGCAGGCTGCTATTCTCCCATGGAGATGATCGTAGAGATGCTGGATGTAGTCCTGTGGAACGGCTTGCCATGCCATTTCCACCTGGCGCCTCAGTTGGACCAGCGTTCGTGCTGGACGTGCAGACCGCGTGAGACGACGCTTCATCCAGTCCCAAACATGCTCAATGGGGGACAGATCCGGAGATCTTGCTGGCCAGGGTAGTTGACTTACACCTTCTAGAGCACGTTGGGTGGCACGGGATACATGCGGACGTGCATTGTCCTGTTGGAACAGCAAGTTCCCTTGCCGGTCTAGGAATGGTAGAACGATGGGTTCGATGACGGTTTGGATGTACCGTGCACTATTCAGTGTCCCCTCGACGATCACCAGTGGTGTACGGCCAGTGTAGGAGATCGCTCCCCACACCATGATGCCGGGTGTTGGCCCTGTGTGCCTCGGTCGTATGCAGTCCTGATTGTGGCGCTCACCTGCACGGCGCCAAACACGCATACGACCATCATTGGCACCAAGGCAGAAGCGACTCTCATCGCTGAAGACGACACGTCTCCATTCGTCCCTCCATTCACGCCTGTCGCGACACCACTGGAGGCGGGCTGCACGATGTTGGGGCGTGAGCGGAAGACGGCCTAACGGTGTGCGGGACCGTAGCCCAGCTTCATGGAGACGGTTGCGAATGGTCCTCGCCGATACCCCAGGAGCAACAGTATCCCTAATTTGCTGGGAAGTGGCGGTGCGGTCCCCTACGGCACTGCGTAGGATCCTACGGTCTTGGCATGCATCCGTGCGTCGCTGCGGTCCAGTCCCAGGTCGACGGGCACGTGCACCTTCCGCCGACCACTGGCGACAACATCGATGTACTGTGGAGACCTCACGCCCCACGTGTTGAGCAATTCGGCAGTACGTCCACCCGGCCTCCCGCATGCCCACTATACGCCCTCGCTCAAAGTCCGTCAACTGCACATACGGTTCACGTCCACGCTGTCGCGGCATGCTACCAGTGTTAAAGACTGCGATGGAGCTCCGTATGCCACGGCAAACTGGCTGACACTGACGGTGGCGGTGCACAAATGCTGCGCAGCTAGCGCCATTCGACGGCCAACACCGCGGTTCCTGGTGTGTCCGCTGTGCCGTGCGTGTGATCATTGCTTGTACAGCCCTCTCGCAGTGTCCGGAGCAAGTATGGTGGGTCTGACACACCGGTGTCAATGTGTTCTTTTTTCCATTTCCAGGAGTGTAAGTAGTTCCCTTGAACTAGTTATTTAAAGCATATAATGTATCGGTATACAGATCATACAGAACCACACTGAGTGAAGTGGAAAGGCGATAAGACAATGGACTCTGCTGAATTCCTGCCCCATCTTTCCCCAGTCTGAGCGTGTGCTCTGTCTCTAATGACATTGTCACCGATGAGACATTAAACCCTAATTACCCTGGCTTGTTATGAGTGGCGGCTCATAACTAGAATTAGTTGGGTTGATGCTATAGAAAATTTAGTCTTTAATTAAAATTGTGCAAAAGGAACCAACATGTATAAAAATAAAATTTATTCAGAAACTTAATAAAATCCTAAAATAACAAAATCAAACATTTTTCACTTACTTTAACCTAAATTGTTAAAGTTCAAGCTTGATTTTTTCATTCAAAAATGAAATCAATTCTTCTTGTTTTAATTTATGTGAAAAGATCAATAACTTTCCTATCAATATCTGGATGGTAACTAAGGAAATTTTTCTCCAAATAATACAAGCGCATTTAGTCTATTCGAATTTGTAGTGTTTTTATAACATTTTTTATTCCTTTCAGTGATTGGCAGAAGTATTCTGCTCCTGATGTTGTCATGAGAACTGTCAAGAAGATTTTTATCAGTTTCATAATTCCACTAAGAACATTTTCTAGATTATTCTCAGGGAAAATTTTCAGGTAATTAATTAATTTGTAATATTCATGAACATCATATATGTAATAGGATTCTTTTAGCTCAGTTTCAAGCCTCTATTTGTAAATCAGTAATACTTCTTGTGTAGGATGTTCATTCTTAAAACTAGTAAAGCATTTATTGTTGAAAAATTTAGCAGCTAGCAAGTGTTTAGTGGGAGAATATGTCCCTTATATCAACACAAGTGCAAGAACACACTTTCTTAGATTCTGTCATGAGTCTTTTTGAAGGATTCTCACAATATTTTGCGTTCCTTTAATTTAAGATCACTGTTTTGAAATTTGTTATATATTCATTAACTTTAAAGACATTAATTTCTCACAGTGGGCTTTGGTTGTAAATTATTTCAACATTTGACATAACCCAGTGACAAAACTCCATGTAAAACTGTAAATTTTTGTCATGTAAGTATTATAAAATTCGTGCTGCTTTTGCAACGAGTTGATCTGCGTTTGATGCTGACTGAATTTCAGTTAGGCAGTTTCTTTATACGTTGCAAATTTTTATGAACTTTGTTTATGGTCTGTATATTGAAGTTGCATCTTGTAGAGGTGTTTCTTGAGAAAGGACACAAGTTATGTTGATCTTGAGAAGAATTTTGGAATAGCCATAATGTTAGAGAAAAAATTCTTTCATTTTGTATAATACTTTCTGCATTTCTCATTACTGAATTAAGTTGATATACATAACAGCGAATTAAAAGCGTGTTACTAGAAACTGCTTTTATTTTTGCTTGAACTTCCGCGTTTTGTAACATTTGCACCATCAAACTTCTGAGCTATCAGTTTTTGTCCAATTCCTCGAAGGACTATTTCCAATTGTTCTAAAATACATTTTTATATATCAACTTCAGTTAAATTTTCTAGCATAAAGAACCCCCCAAAAACATTCAAATACTTCTGCATTCAATATGTACCAAAGAACAAGGACTATCTGAGAGTGTTCTGAAACATATATTGTGTCATCAGCCATGACAGCTACAAAGGAAGCTTTTCTTATTTTTGTCCTTGTCTCATCTTGGTATTTTGGTGGTAGGCAGTCGTACAAGTACCTCATTCTGAATGGTGTTAGAAACACCCTAGAAGTCTGCATTTGTATCTAAATGATTTTTCATATTTGAACTAAATTAAGATGCAAAATTTACTGATCCTGCAAATACCCCTGGATTTACTGAGTTGACTTTATCATCATGTACATATAAAGCAGTTTCAAATTTTCCACAAAAAATGCAGTCTATTTTGGCCGAAATTTCATGGTTATTTTTAACCTTTATATTACGTTCATTGATTAAAAGTTGGTTTCTCACTATTACTTACAGTTCCGGAAATGACAGTGAAACCACTTTATCAACATGCTTCTTTGACTTCATATACATTTCCAGTGTTTTCTTCAATAAGCATGTTTTGTCACACTAAATCACTTACATACACGGCAAACAAAGCAGTGTATTTTTTGCTTCACAGGCACAAAGCCGATTTTTCTGTTGGTACCAATCACAATTAAAGCTACAAACATATGCTTGTTGTTGCTTATGCCTGGCTGAGATACACTGATGTGACAAAAATCACAGTATACCTCCTAATATCGTGTTGGGCCTCCTTTTGCCTGGTGTAGTGCAGCAACTCAACTTTGCATGGACTCAACAAACCGTTGGAAGTTCATGTTGGGCGATCTGAGTGACCAAATCACTCGAGTTGTCTAGAATGTTCTTCAGACCAGTTGTGAACAATTGTGGCCTGGTGACATGGCACATTGTTCTCCATAAAAATTCTATCGTTGTTTGGTGTCATGAAGTCCATATCCCTGTAAATTGTCTCCAAACAGCCGAACATAACCATTTCCAGTCAATGATCGGTTCAGTTTAACCAGAGGTCCCAGTCCACTCTGTGTAACACAGCTCACACCATTATGCAGTCACCACCAGTTTGCACAGTACCTTGTTGACATCCTGGGTCCATGGCTTCATGGGGTCTGTGCCACACTCGAACCCTACCATCAGCTCTTACCAACTGAAATCGGGACTCATCTGAACAGGCTACTGTATTCCAGTCCTCTAGGGCTCAACGGGTATGGTCATGAGCCCAGGAGAGATGCTGCATGCGATGTTGTGCTACAAGCAAAGGTATTCGCTTTGGTCGTCTAATGCCATAGCGCATTAACGCCAGATTTCGCAGCACTGCCCTAATGGATATGTTAGTCGTACATCCCACATTGAGTTCTGCGATTATTTCATGCAGTGCTGCTTGTCTGCTACCACTGACATCTCTATGCAAACGTCGCTGCTCTTAGTCGTTACGTGAAGACCGTCGGACACTGCATTGCCCATGGTGAGAAGTAATGCCTGGAATTTGTTATTATCGGCACACTTATGGCACTGTGGATCTCAGAATATGGAATTCCCCAACGATTTCCGAAATGGAATGTCCCATGTGTCTAGCTCGAACTATCATTCCACGTTCGAAGTCTGTTAATTCCTATCAAGCAGCCATAATAATGTCAGAAACCTTTTCACATGAGTCATCAGAGTACAAATGACAGCTCCACCAATGTACTGCCCTTTTGTACCTTGTGTACTCTATACTACCGCCATCTGTATATGAGCATATACCTATCCCATGATTTTTGTCATTTCACTGGTTAGCATATCAATTGTTGAACGACATCTTTACTTAACTTTAACTTTCCAACAGAGAGAAAACTGTGAAAACTTTAGCTATTGAAATTTACTGACAGTCACAGAACTTATTTCTTGGGGATGCAATGCCATGACTTTGTGTAAAATAAAAAAAAATGAAAATGAATCAAAGAGATCAGCTGGAAGCAGGATAATACTATAATTCTACATTTTATCACATTCAGTTGTTAAGTATAACAGACACAGAGTATAAGAAAGTATCTTACAACAAGCACTGATTGGTAGGCTCCACATTAGCAACAGTGCTCCCTCTCAGTCACTGCCTCCCGTGCAGCTTCTGTGTCTACATGTGCACAACAGCCAAACACTAAATGGCTGGAACTGTAAAGCTCACAATTCCATACAGAAATTTTTCTTATCTTTTTCAGAAACTGAGAACTGACTTCTAACATTAACTTCACAAATTGTATATTGTTCAAATATAAAGAAAGAATTAAAGAAAAAATGACTCGTTATACTAGAGAGTACAATAATGTGAAATGGAAGGAGGTGGTCCTGCAGTACCACACTGTCTGTACATGGACTGTCACTCCTTATTAGACAGAGCTACAACTGAACATCCAACAATGAACATCAGTAAGCGACCATGAGAGACAAGTTGAATGACATCATTCAAACACTCTTATTTGATAGGAGTCATATGGTTAGAGCACATGAACCAGATGGTTGGTTCTCTGTTTAGATTACTGTATTATCTGCACATGAGTGTATAACAATAGGACACACAGTATAAAGGAATCAATGTCACCATTGTAGTGGCAGAATTACTATTTCCCCTGTAAAATTCAATACTGTGAGGTGGCTGTCCACAACATCAGTCAGTCCCTATGTGCTCATCCATATTATTCTCATACTCGATAAGAGAAAAAAACACAAATTGTCTGAAACTCATATACTTAAGTAAACTGTGATCCTAAGAGATCTAATTTGTATGTAACATTAGAAGACGTTCCACTAACACAATTTTTACAGAAAAGAGAAGAGGCTGATGTGAGTGTCTTCATGAAAAAGGTCTCATAAGACATTCGCACCATGAGCTGAATATTTATGTTTTATAATGAGGAAGCAGAATAAGACACCAACGAGATAAGGGCGATTTGTGTTTCTAGCTAACAGCTTAGGATTCTGTGAGCATTTATTCCCTCCATTTTGGAAGACTGGTCTGAAATAACACTTCTATATGTGTGAAGAAAGTGTGCAGTGAGAACTACAACTTGTTTTAAAGTTAGGGGCTAGTGTACAGAATATTTCCAAATGTTGGACAGCCAATGATGTTGTGGAAATACAGATTTTCACCAGAAATTTGTGGTCTAAAATGAAACTATACATTAAGACACACAGATGAACGTCAGTAAAACAAACATTATTATTATACTTTATGATATGTCTTTTTGTATTTATAGATTCTATTCACCCATGAACTATGGACATTGCTATGGTGTAGTGGCTTGGGGCAGCAGCCTCTTCAGTAGTTGCAGGTTCAACAGTCTGGATGACTGATCTGGCCATATAGCATTAGCCAACATGCCTTTGCTGTTATGTTAGTGCAAATAGTTGAAAGCAAGGGGAAACTAAAGCCATTATTTTTCCCGAGGACATACACCCTACTGTATGACTTAATAATGATTGCATGTTCTTCAGTAAAATATTCCCCATGTAAACTAGTTCCCCATTTGGATCTCTAGGTGGGGACTACTCAGGAGCGTTAGGGGAAAAAAAGACTGATATACTATGGATCAAAGTGTTAAATATTATATCCCTTAATCAGGTACAGAGGTTAGAGTATTTAGAAAGAGAAGTATGTAAGTTGAAATTAGATATAGCAGAAATTAGTGAAGTGAGATGGCACAAAGAATTGGACTTCTCGTCAGGTCAGTATAGGGTTATAAACACAAAATCAAATAGAGGTAATGCAGCAGTAGACTTAAAAAGGAATAAAAAGAAGGAATATGTGTATGCTAATATGAACAACATAGCGAATGCATTATTGTAGCTAAGACAGACATGAAGCCAGTACTTGCCACAACAGTACAAGTTCACATGCCAATTAACTCCACAGATGATGAAGAGATTGAAAAAATGTACGATGAGTAGCAGAAATTATTCAGATAGTTAATGGAGACGCTAATTTAATTGTGATAGAGGAGTGGAATTCCATAATAGAGAAGGTAAGACATGGAAAGATAATGGGGAAACTTTCAGGGTATCTCTGCATGATTGATTAATAGTGTGCTTCCAGGTGTTCAGCCGAGTTATTGCTTCCATTTTATGCACAATATTTCAAGGACCAATCCAGCTGTCTTCTTTAGGTGCTGCGAGTTTTGCAAAAAAATGGCTCTGAGCACTATGGGACTCAACTGCTGAGGTCATTAGTCCCCTAGAACTTAGAACTAGTTAAACCTAACTAACCTAAGGACATCACAAACATCCATGCCCGAGGCAGGATTCGAACCTGCGACCGTAGCGGTCTTGCGGTTCCAGACTGCAGCGCCTTTAACCGCACGGCCACTTCGGCCGGCCGAGTTTTGCAGTCATGTTAACTCGCTGCACGGATTCCAACCAGACTGTGAACTGTTGTTGATCTTGCACCGCTGTTTACAGTCGATTTCGACTCCCGACGTCCGCTTGATGCTCTTATATTTTTCAGAGCTCTCATTGATATTCCATGAAACGCACATTCTCTCAACACGGATGTGATGCCTGGAGAGATCTTAATAAATTGAGCGTTGGACCCCAAGCCTTGTTTCAATTGAAACTTCTTTTCCTGTTTAATACATTTTATGGGAACTTTATTTCGAGAGCCAGCCCCGGTGGCCGAGCGGCTCTAGGCGCTTCAGTCTGGAACCGCGCGACCGCTACGGTCGCAGGTTCGAATCCTGCCTCGGGCATGGATATGTGTGATGTCCTTAGGTTAGTTAGGTTTAAGTAGTTCTAAGTTCTAGGGGACTGTTGACCTCAGATGTTAAGTCCCATAGTGCTCAGAGCCATTTGAAACTTTTTTTTTTTTTATTTCGAGAGACTCCATAATTATGCTGTACAAGAAACTTGGCGTCTGAATAATGATACTGATTTCATCACAAAGAAACTCAGTGCTAAAGGCTGGTCTACAGAGTTCATACACTTAGTGATGAACTATAGCACATTCGTACAGTGTCCTAAAGGAATGAGTACGCCTACCACCAAACTGAATGGGAGACATAGTCGAAGTCAAGAACGTCTCATAAAGAGATTGAGTTTGAGACCGAGGATGAGAAGCCAAAACCCGCTTATCTAGTTTATGCCGGCCCAAAATCCGGAGAGGTCAGTGGACTCCTACGGAAACATGCCATCTAGTGTATTTCACTCCCGTGTGTGTGTGTGTGTGTGTGTGTGTGTGTGTGTGTGTGTGGGTGGGTGGGTGGGTGGGTGGGTGGCTGGAGTCTACAGACGCTCAATGGCGATGTTATCAGCGCCGTTATATATATTAAAGGAAACGGATGTGGATAAAATGGCTAAAATTGTTGTCACACAGTGTGGAGGAAACACCTAAGATGATAATCATTTACTCACTCCCACCTCATTCGCACTGACCCGCAGAATCACTCTATCTCACACTCCTATTCCGCTCCCTTCAACTCAGATAAAAAGTATTCTGTGTAAAGAAGATCTAGGTCTCTCAAAGACGGATGTGTGTAGCATCCCATGCGAATGCGGCGTGTCTTACGTGGGGCAGACTATCAGAAAAGTCGAGGAAAACTGCAAGAAACATCAGCGAGAAGCCTGACTAAACCAATCAAGCAAATCAGCTGTCGCTGATCATTACGTCGAATGTAATGAAATACGATGAGAGCAGTATCATGTACAAAGGCCAAGTTTCAGGGATAGCACCATAAAGGAGTCTATTGAGATAAAGATATCATAAAACCTGATAAACAGGGACACAGGTTTCAAGTTAAACAAAACTTTGGATCTGTCATTCAGTTTATTAATATCCCGCCAGCCATGATATCCACCAGAGATAGACAATGCAGAGAGAATGTGCGTTTCATGGAATATCAGTGTGAGCTCTGTGGTGTAAGGGGTGGATGTTATTCGTAATGGTATGTTCCACTTCATGCATGATCTGCCATCACGCTGGTGCGTATGACAACTTGTACCTTACAAGTATCTTCCAGTTACAGATCTTGAAGCTATTTGCTGTAGTGGACCTGCTATGCAGTGCCACTAGCCTTTGACATGTGACATTATCACCTTTTGTAGTAGGCAGATGCTGAAAGAGAGCCATTCATCTATTCAAGCTGCTAAAATGATTTAATCAGTTTTGAGATAACGTTTCTGTATTGGAGTTGCAAAGTGTCCACTGACAATTTCTTTTACAGCTGTGGGCGATACAGTTTTCTCATAACTTGTAGCCCACAACAGATCACAACATGTACTCAATTGACATTAAAGGATGACTGTTCTTATGTGTAATCTTCATTGTTCTGGCGTTGATGTTATCGTCTGTGCCCTCCTTTGCTTCATGGCTTCAAAGGCACCGCCGAGCCGTGGCGCCAAAGTATAAGTGGGCTTCCACAGCAGGTGGAGATATACAGTCGCTGTCACGCCTTGCCGATGTTCTGAGCTGGCGTCTTTTATAGCAAATCTGCACATATGGAAAACCATAGTGATCACAGTAGGGTTTCCCACACTTAAAACCTACCCAACAACATTTCTGGTTTCCACAGCCTGGTTGGAGTCCAGTGTGTGAACAAAAACAAAACTCTCAGCACCTGGCTTAGAATCCAAGATGGCTGACCTTGGGGCATGAATGCAGTACAAAATAGTTGTCCCAATTCCCATAATGCTGTGGTCATCTACACCCACCACTCATCCTCAATACAGGCCTACTAGCCATCAAGCAAACCCACTCTTTGTGCTCTGCACTCCATAACGAAAGGCGGATCATCATATCATGAAGTGTCATCAGAGATCTACCATCTCCAGGCAAATGAAACAAATCGCAAACTCGATTGTAAGTATTAAACCACTCCTCTCTCTCAGTGTTTATTATTCATCATGTTTGCGTGTGTGTGTGTTTATCATGTTCTTCTTTTACTTCTCCCTCTGTTCAACAGATCGCTGATATAGACGATGCAGTGCCTGATTCATTTCATGAATGGGAGCGGCAGCAACAGATACCAAGCCAGCACACAGACATCCTCCCTGATGCAGCTTGCAGCACGTTTGAGTGGAAATCAATTACATCCAAGCAGCAGCAGAAGCAGAAATCAAAGTCAGCATGCAGACAAACTCCCTGGTTCAGCACCTGATATATTGGAGCAGGATACGGAACTGTTCAAGAGTCCGATTTTCCACTGTATCCAATGTCTGCACCACTCATCAAGTGTCATCTAAGTCGTTACAGAATGCTGTTCTTCACGACTACTTATCAGCTGACCTGCAACGAACTGAACATGTTAATGTTGGTTTAGCACTTGACAGAGACTTCGAAGTTGTAGTGGCAATAGAGAATTAAAATAAAATGTCGTGTGACGAGGGCGTCCCGTCGGGTAGCCCGCGTGTCTGGTGCAAGTCTTTCGATTTGACGCAATGTCTGGTGGGGAACAAAAGTATAGTTCAGTGATATGGAGTGGGGTCAACTATGCAGCAAGCTGAAATACATCGAGAATTGTATGACAACTGAGTACAAACCATCAGCTTGACAAATCAAATTCTTCGGTGCAACTACGCATCCATCATCAACATGTTTGAGGGTTTTATGATGAAGTTAACATTTCAAGAACCAGCACAATGTATATATTTAGAGCGTCCAGGTGTCATGAATCTGTGTGGCCTGTATGATGCAAATATGTATCAGCAGGGAGTGACTCAGTCTATGGCAAATGTATGTTAAACCACTTTTTGATGATGTTATGAAGTATCCATTGGAACATGAAATGCACAATGAGGACGAGGAGTTAAGTGTGTGATCATAGATGTGTGTATGTTTGCTGTACCTAAGTCTGCTAGTACTACTCATATAAACAGAAGTTCCACACAAGTGGAGTTTACATATGGTATTCCTAAGTCTACTACAGATCCAATTGGTTTGCGTGAAATACATGCTGAATTAAAAGTGTATAAAAACAGTTGTTTTGAAAGTATCACAGAGTGATAAATAGGATTGATGTAGAAAGGACAGAAGAACAGTGTTTTTTACGATGGTTATTTAGTTTTCACAGTTCACAAAATACAAAATGTATGTTAACAATGTATGAAAGTTGTATATAATAAATAATATATTTGCAATTTGCAGTGTATTTTATTATCTCATACAAATTCCTTAAAGGACTTAACATTTCAGATGTTGGAGAGAGAGCCGTAGCAGTTCATACATTCGCAATGTCAGAGACAGACTTCACAGTTCAACTGCTTCTGTTGAGTCCAAGAGACAGCACATTTTACATGAGATAAGATTTTTACCCTAAAAGGTCTAAGAGTTATATTTTCTGGTACAGCTTCTCAGAGTTTCTTCCAACATATGGCCATTATAAAGAACCTGCCTATTACATTCCTACAGCAGTGGGAAGAGTCGTGATACACTCAACTGTCAGGAAGGTAGATTTCCGATGAAGTGGTTAATAAATGTTTGAAATTCAAGGAAAATAAGGATAGGCGATAGAAAAAAGAATTTTAATAAAACCATACGAAGAAGAACTATTCAAATGTAAGTTCAAGAGCGAGATGGTTGGACTGACAGTGGGAAAGACAAACTTACAGTTAATCTTGTACATCGAAGATCTGACAACTACTGCAGTATTACAGACAGTTGTTCCATCACAGCACCAATTTTTACGTCAATCAACTGCAACATACATGGTTTGCTCATGGGACCATCAGATAGTTTCTTGGTGATTTTATTAAGTATTCCTTCTGCTATCACATCGTGGACCATATCTTATGTTACTGCTAGTTCACCCGTTTGGTACTTCACCTGCATATGAAACACTGGCAGAATGAATATGTTACTGTCAAGTAAATTTAAGTGTTCCGTTGTGGTGAACCTGTGTGAATTGTACTTTGCAATATAGATCGCTGTGGTGGACATATCTTAAACCACTCTTCGATTATGTTGTAAATGTGTGTTGGGATATAAAGTTAGCGTTCCAGCCTTCTGGATGGTGTTAAATACACGGTATGCTGTGGTCTACTGTTTGACGGTGGGACTGTTTTTCGTGCTGAAATGCGCTGTATTCCATTGTAAGCAGGCAACGTAGACTGAGAGTGACGCAATGGTGGCTTGCCTCGCAAATCATATGTCTTTTTATTGAGCAAAGTAACTATAGCACCAGTGTCCAATTGCAATCGAATTTCCCGTTTGCCAATCTGCAATGTGACAAAAAAGTTTGCTATCGTGATATTGAATGAAAGAAGCGTGCGATTTTTTCCGTAATGACCGAGAATCCGACCTGGCTACTAGAGGGTCACAACTAGGCTTTAAAGAAAAACTACATATACTGGATGCGCTGAGTGATTTGGCACTTCATTTCTTTTCAAGTAAACTGCCTGTACGTGTCAATGTTTTCCACAACGGAAGCGTTAAGCGTCACGGGATGGAAAAGATTGACGCGTATGCGCTTTGAACGAACGGGGCAAGAATTGACACTAATAGATTGTTTCTGTGGGCGCTGGCAGTGTTAACCATGGTGCACTGACTGAATCCGCCTCCTTAACTGAATGGTCAGCAGTGAGCCCGGGTTCAATTCCTGGCTGGGTGGCCGGCCGAAGTGGCCGCGCGGTTCTGGCGCTGCAGTCTGGAACCGCGAGACCGCTGCGGTCGCAGGTTCGAATCCTGCCTCGGGCATGGATGTGTGTGATGTCCTTAGGTTAGTTAGGTTTAACTAGTTCTAAGTTCTAGAGGACTAATGACCTAGGCAGTTGAGTCCCATAGTGCTCAGAGCCATTTGAACCTGGCCGGGTGGGAGATTTTCTCTACTCGGAGACTGGGTATTGTGTTGTCCCACTCATTACCGACACGCAAATCGCCTAATATGGTGTCAACTAAAAAGACTTTCAACTTTGCAGCCGAACTTTCCCAGGTGGGGACACTCGGCCGTCAATGCCAAATGATCATTTCATTTTTTAATTGACTCACACTTTATCCATTAAACGTCGGATGCTCCCGCATAGATACTATTTCTTCAACTGAATACTTCGGTCGCTTATTGTCCGGCCATCCTCAGAGGGAGTCGCAGGTTTGACGACAAGGTACTAATTGTGGCTATATATATATATATATATATATATATATATATATATATATATATATATATATATATATATATATATATATATATATATATACAGGGTGTTACAAAAGCTACGGCTAAACTTTCAGGAAACATTCCTCACACACAAAGAAAGAAAATATGTTATGTGGACACGTGTCCGGAAACGCTTACTTTCCATGTTAGAGCTCATTTTATTACTTCTCTTCAAATCACATTAATCGTGGAATCGAAACACACAGCAACAGAACGTACCAGCGTGACTTCAAACACTTTGTTACAGGAAGTGTTCAAAATGTCCTCCGTTAGTGAGGATACATGCATCCACCCTCCGCCACATGGAATCCCTGATGCGCTGATGCAGCCCTGGAGAATGGCGTATTGTATCACAGCCGTCCACAATACGAGTACGAAGAGTCTCTACATTTGGTACCGGAGTTGCGTAAACAAGAGCTTTCAAATGCCCCCATAAATGAAAGTCAAAAGGGTTGAGGTCAGGAGAGCGTGGAGGCCATGGAATTGGTCCGCCTCTACCAATCCATCGGTCACCGAATCTGTTGTTGAGAAGCGTACGAACACTTCGAGTGAAATGTGCAGGAGCTCCATCGTGCATGAACCTTACGTTGTGTTGTACTTGTAAAGGCACATGTTCTATCAGCACAGGTAGAGTATCCCGTATGAAATCATGATAACGTGCTCCATTGAGCGTAGGTGGAAGAACATGTGGCCCAATCAAGACATCACCAACAATGCCTGCCCAAACGTTCACAGAAAATCTGTGTTGATGACGTGATTGCACAATTGCGTGCGGATTCTCGTCAGCCCACACATGTTGATTGTGTTGATTTTTTTCACGTTGGAATGAAGCCTCGTCCGTAAAGAGAACATTTGCACTGAAATGAGGATTGACACATTGTTGGATGAACCATCCGCAGAAGTGTACCCGTGGAGGCCAATCAGCTGCTAATAGTGCCTGCACACGCTGTACATGGTACGGAAACAACTGGTTCTCCCGTAGCACTCTCCATAGAGTGACGTGGTCAACGTTAACTTGTACAGCAGCAACTTCTCTGACGCTGATATTAGGGTTATCGTCAACTGCACGAAGAATCGCCTCGTCCATTGCAGATGTCCTCGTCGTTCTAGGTCTCCCCCAGTCGCGAGTCATAGGCTGGAATGTTCCGTGCTCCCTAAGACGGCGATCAATTGCTTCGAACGTCTTCCTATCGGGACACCTTCGTTCTGGAAATCTGTCTCGATACAAACGTACCGCGCCACGGATATTGCCCCGTGCTAATCCATACATCAAATGGGCATCTGCCAACTCCGCATTTGTAAACATTGCACTGACTGCAAAACCACGTTCGTGATGAACACTAACCTGTTGATGCTACGTACTGATGTGCTTGATGCTAGTACTGTAGAGCAATGAGTCGCATATACACAAGCACCGAAGTCAACATTATCTTCCTTCAATTGGGTCAACAGGCGGTGAATCGAGAAGCGTTTCCGGACACATGTCCACGTAACATCTTTTCTTTATTTGTGTGTGAGGAATGTTTCCTGAAAGTTTGGCCGTACCTTTTTGTAACACCCTGTATATATATATATATATATATATATATATATATATATATATATATATATATATATATATATATATATATATTTTTTTTTTTTTTTTTTTCCACCGCGACGGTACTGCGTATATTGGTCACAGATGCAGGTTGATAGCAAAGAGGTACACTTACATACACGTCACCTGTGGTGAAAGTGTTCAGACGTTCGATTGGCTTATCATTGTAAGTTCGGCTGTGCTAATACTTCGACGACTTCTTTGCAATTTAATTACACCAAGAGCCGGATTCCATGCCTTATCCAAAATAAAACCATTATCTCTATTTATGTCCGTCCCGGTAGCTGAATGGCCAGTTCCGCTTGGAACGCCGGCCGGGGTGGCCGAGCGGTTCTAGGCGCTACAGCCTGGAACCGCGCGACCGCTACGGTGGCAGGTTCGAATCCTGCCTCGGGCATGGGTGTGTGTGATGTCCTTAGGTTAAGAGAGGTTTAAGTAGTTCTAAGTTCTAGGGGAACAGAAGTTAAGTCCCATAGTGCTCAGAGCCATTTGAACTATTTTTGAATCTCTTGGGACGCGACAGCGACCGGACGTGTCAGTACTTCCGCGTAGTCGTAGCGCCGCAAGCAGTGTTTATAGGAATTCTTGGATTGTGACCTGTGATATTCTCAGTGTTTCTTCACCACCGTCGTACACAAGCTTCTTAATTCACTCACAGCGGTCTCGGCCGCTCATATAGTGCAGTTATGGCTCCCAGTGTACCACGTAAGAATACCCTGTGTTTTGCATTTGAGAAATCTTCTAGGAATGTGCAACCGAGTTCTCTAGAAATCCATGACTGGATAGTAGATATCATTGGCATCAAGTCCGACCAGGTCCACACAGCACATTATGACAAGCCGGCCGGAGTGGCCGTGCGGTTCTAGGCGCTACAGTCTGGAACCGAGCGACCGCTACGGTCGCAGGTTCGAATCCTGCCTCGGGCATGGATGTGTGTGATGTCCTTAGGTTAGTTAGGTTTAATTAGTTCTAAGTTCTAGGCGACTGATGACCTCAGAAGTTAAGTCGCATAGTTGCCAGAGCCATTTGACATATATAGCCAGCCATTATGACATGGCGGAATACTGTTTCTTTGTGAAGTTTTTAGACCAGATACAACTCGAGAAAATTTTGGTGAGCCGGCCGCGGTGGCCGTGCGGTTCTAGGCTCGTCAGTCCGGAACCGCGTGACTGCTACGGTCGCAGGTTCGAATCCTGCCTCGGGCATGGATGTGTGTGATGTGCTTAGGTTAGTTAGGTTTAAGTAGTTCTAGGGGACTGATGACCTCAGATGTTAAGTCCCGTGTGCTCAGAGACATTTGAACCAAAATTTTGGTGAATACTGGTGGGAAAGCAGAGTTCCGACATCGTGATCAGTCGGTGAGTACAGTTTCAATAACTAACGCTGATATTGACTATAAACAAGTGCGAGTGTTCAATTTGCCACCTGAGGTTGAGAATAGTTTTCTTAGAGATGTCCTCGCCAAATACGGTGACATCCGACAGATTAGAAACGAAAAATGGTCGAGCCGTCACAAACTCCAATGTTATAGTGGGGTTCGCCCAGTTGACATGGCCGTTAAAGTCAATATCCCATCCTATATAATGGTTTGTGGTTATAAGGCTCATGTCATTTACGATGGACAAGTAGGCACTTGTTTTATCTGTAACACGAGTGGCCATTTACAAGATGATTGCCCACGGCGCGTGTTCGTACTTCGAAACAATCTGCAACAACGACAGAGATTAACACTGGCTGATGTACTAACTCAAAATCAGGCGCCTTCTGTGATTGACTCCCAACCAAGTGCATCTGTGTCAGAGGACAACGATCTCGGTAACGGCGTCTTCCCACCCTTACCTCAGAAACCTGTGGCCAGTCACCCCTTAGCCGCCGGTGTTGCATTATCTGTAGGAAACAAGCGACGCCGTACAAGTGACGGTAGTGGCTCCGGTGACGAGGTCATAAAAAATCAAACCGATGACGCGGAGTCACTGGCCTCCACACAGGACACGCATATGTCGGATGTCTCAGTTACGGCCCGCCACATTCACACTGAAACTCCCGACGCAGAAAGCGTCAATACGAGTGCAGTCGAGTGTTTACAGCAATCCGTTCCGATGCCGGTTCTCGACTCGCCACAGGTGGTCAACACACAAGAGGCGGCAGTCAGTCAACTGCACATCGTAAACACAGAGGATGATGCGCGCAGTGTAGAGCATAACATAATCACCCGCCACCTCGGAACTGCTTCCAAACAACGCGAGGAACCGGAAAGCTGTATACAAACAGCCAGTGCGGCGCCAACCAAATACAGTGAGCCTGCTGAAGCCGCGTCTTCGGACTTGCCGTCACCCGTTCCGAAGACAGGACTTTCACATACTGCTTACAGCCATGACTCGCCGACTCCGCCGTCTTCTATGACACTTCGGATGACTGTGCGACGGCAAAATAAAGTTAAACCAAGTGACTCCGTGGCTGGAAGTAAGTCAAAAAGTAAAGTCAGCGCAAAAACTGGTACAAAACCTGCGGATGTAGGTTCGAAGTCCGACGGTGAGATGGACTGGGCTTCCAAAGCTTCCCAACTCCCACACGTCTCTGATGATTATGAGTCAAGCTTATAAGTTTTTATCTCTGAACATCAACAGAGTTAGGACAGATTTAAAATTAGCAATGCTACGGCAGTTTATCTATGAGTCCGAAGCTGATATAGTTCTGTTACAGGAAGTGTCTATCTTAAGTTTTCATGTATCAGGATTTGCAACAATCGTAAACACCGTGACGGACGGGGGTACAGGTACGGCCATTCTGTCACGAGACGGAATCTCAGGGAACAATATCGAAATGTTGGACTCCGGTAGAGCCATAGCTTGCCAAATTTTTGATGTCACCCTCGTCAATATATATGCTCCATCTGGATCGACCCTATAATCAGAAAGAGCTAACTTCTTTAAACAAGACATCATCTACTTGTTATGCCGCAACCCAAACCAGTTGATAATTAGTGGTGATTTTAACTGTGTGATCCACAGGAATAATCAATCGCCAAACTTTAATTACTGTAGGGAACTACATGATCTGGTGCGTCACCTGCAGCTGAAGGATGCGTGGGAACTAAAATTTCCTACCCTGATAAAGTACACGTACCTGACCGCCACCGCATGTAGCCGTCTAGACCGTTTGTACATCTCTGAGAAAGTTTGCCAACATGTTCTGGACGCCGATGTCATTACGGCTAGTTTCTCCGACCACTGCGCCCTCTGTGTCACGATAAATCTGGGCAAACAGCATACTAAATGGCATAGGATTCCGTGGAGCCTAAATGTTTCTATTCTCGCCGATGCCGCGCTACAAAATGTCATCTCCACAACATGGGCGGGTTGTCTCAAGCAATGCTGCAGATATCCGAGCAAGATAGCCTGGTGGAATGCTGTGGTCAAACGGAAAATGCGATTATCCTTAAGAAACTACTGTTGGCAACGGGGCACAAGATGTCAAACGCATGATTGATTTTTACCAGACAGTTCTGCGAGAGTTGTATGCGACTACGTCACCAACCAACACGCAGCTGACGACCATCAAACAAATAAAGGCGAAGCTTATAGGCATAAAGCGGACGCAGCTTGAAGGACTGAAGATCAGATCTAAAGCAAAATCGCTTCAAGAAGACGAACTTGCATCGCTGTATCACCTCATAAAACATCGTGCCAATCGCAAGCGAGCTTTTATCGGGGAGCTGGACACAGATGATGGACTCCGTTTGACCCGACAGAGTGATATTATTACTGCAGTTTACCGGTACTTCACGGATCTGTACTCGCAATGCGATTCATATGGTGATGACGGCGGCGATATCGTGCGTGCTCTGACCACCGTAGTCACGCCTGCGACGAACTCGGCTGTCGTACACGATTTTGCTCCAGACACAAAGTCCTCGAACTGATTTCTGGCTCGCCGTCGAATAAATCCCATGGCCCTGATGGTTTGCCACGGGAATTTTATGTGTGTTTCTGGCCCATAATCGGACACGCGTTTACAGATGTTCTCAATGAAGTGATTCGAGGGAGTGCCGTGCCGGCCGAAATGAAGGAAGGTCGAATTGTACTGATACCAAAAAGCAACCACCGAAAAACCTTAGATAACTTCCGACCAATTACTTTACTCAATTTTGATTGAAAAACCTTTGTCAGAGCACTCAACAGCAGATTGTCTCCATTAATGAAGCAAGTGATTCACAACCATCAAGCATGCTTCCCCCGTCGCACTATTATGACGCCCCTTTCGGAATATAGAGATGTAACAGCCATAGCGTCAGTCACTAACGTGAATCTCGCATTGCTGTTTATCGACTTTTGCAAGGCATTTGATCGCGTCCGCCACGAGTACCTCCTACAGCTACTGCGGCGCTGTTGTTTTGATCAACGGGTTATTAATGTCGTGCAACATTTCGTCACGGGCATTACAACCAGAGTCAGCGTAAATGGACAGCTTACCCGACACATCGAGGCCCAACGAGGAGTGCCGCAGGTGAGCCCTCCTCTCTCCATGATATTTGTTTTATCGCTCGAGCCGCTCTTACGCTCTATTCATGACAAACTTGCAGGCCTTTCGATCGCCGGGACGTCCTACGTGGTTCGTGCTTACGCCGACGATGTCAGAGTGTTACTGCGCAACGACGGAGACGTAACAACCCTCAACACCGCGGTAGACGAGTACTGTCGTGCTTCCGGTGCTAAAATCAACACCGATAAATGCACCTTTGCCAACATCAGGGGACTCGACGCAGTCACTGTACCTTGGGCGAAGCATGTCGAAACCCACACCACTCTGGGGACGATTATCGACAAATGCCCGCTAAAAATTAATGCAAAAAATTGGAAGCAGGTCACCAATAAAATGTAAGGTGCCACCTATGAAAACAATTGGCGGTCCGTTGACATTCTCCAACGCATACGACTCCTCAGCAGTTATATACACTCCTGGAAATGGAAAAAAGAACACATTGACACCGGTCTGTCAGACCCACCATACTTGCTCCGGACACTGCGAGAGGGCTGTACAAGCAATGATCACACGCACGGCACAGCGGACACACCAGGAACCGCGGTGTTGGCCGTCGAATGGCGCTAGCTGCGCAGCATTTGTGCACCGCCGCCGTCAGTGTCAGCCAGTTTGCCGTGGCATACGGAGCTCCATCGCAGTCTTTAACACTGGTAGCATGCCGCGACAGCGTGGACGTGAACCGTATGTGCAGCTGACGGACTTTGAGCGAGGGCGTATAGTGGGCATGCGGGAGGCCGGGTGGACGTACCGCCGAATTGCTCAACACGTGGGGCGTGAGGTCTCCACAGTACATCGATGTTGTCGCCAGTGGTCGGCGGAAGGTGCACGTGCCCGTCGACCTGGGACCGGACCGCAGCGACGCACGGATGCACGCCAAGACCGTAGGATCCTACGCAGTGCCGTAGGGGACCGCACCGCCACTTCCCAGCAAATTAGGGACACTGTTGCTCCTGGGGTATCGGCGAGGACCATTCGCAACCGTCTCCATGAAGCTGGGCTACGGTCCCGCACACCGTTAGGCCGTCTTCCGCTCACGCCCCAACATCGTGCAGCCCGCCTCCAGTGGTGTCGCGACAGGCGTGAATGGAGGGACGAATGGAGACGTGTCGTCTTCAGCGATGAGAGTCGCTTCTGCCTTGGTGCCAATGATGGTCGTATGCGTGTTTGGCGCCGTGCAGGTGAACGCCACAATCAGGACAGCATACGACCGAGGCACACAGGGCCAACACCCGGCATCATAGTGTGGGGAGCGATCTCCTACACTGGCCGTACACCACTGGTGATCGTCGAGGGGACACGGAATAGTGCACGGTACATCCAAACCGTCATCGAACCCATCGTTCTACTATTCCTAGACCGGCAAGGGAACTTGCTGTTCCAACAGGACAATGCACGTCCGCATGTATCCCGTGCCACCCAACGTGCTCTAGAAGGTATAAGTCAACTACCCTGGCCAGCAAGATCTCCGGATCTGTCCCCCATTGAGCATGTTTGGGACTGGATGAAGCGTCGTCTCACGCGGTCTGCACGTCCAGCACGAACGCTGGTCCAACTGAGGCGCCAGGTGGAAATGGCATGGCAAGCCGTTCCACAGGACTACATCCAGCATCTCTATGATCGTCTCCATGGGAGAATAGCAGCCTGCATTGCTGCGAAAGGTGGATATACACTGTACTAGTGCCGACATTGTGCATGCTCTGTTGCCTGTGTCTATGTGCCTGTGGTTCTGTCAGTGTGATCATGTGATGTATCTGACCCCAGGAATGTGTCAATAAAGTTTCCCCTTCCTGGGACAATGAATTCACGGTGTTCTTATTTCAATTTCCAGGAGTGTATTCAGTAAAGCCTCCTATACGGCCAAAATATTTCCAGTCCCCAAAATGCAGGCCAAACATGTGATGAAACTCTAACAGATTTATCTGGCAAGGGCATCTGTTCAAAGTGAAATACACCACGCTGACGTCTTCGAGACAGGCCTGCGGACTCAACATGCCTGACATTAACCGAAAGTGTACTGCGTTATATATTAAACGAATCACCCACTTGTTGGACAAGGAACCTCTCAGCGTAACCAGTTGGCTCTTCCGGACCTTACAACCCACCGACATGCACCCACCCATTGATGTAGGTAAAATGCATTACAAACTACGACATGTCAAGCAGTTTTTTCTTGATGTAAGCAATGTTGATGGACATTATTTCACGCAGGATTTACCGACGACGCACCTGTTATTAAAAAGATGGACATCTCCAACAGTCCGGAATACCATTGTACTTAAATACCCGAATGTTCATTGGAAGGCAGTTTGGGACAACGTAAGTTTAACCGTGGCGTCCACATGGTATAAAGTGGTCAACGATGTTGTACCCACTAATGAAAGGTTGCATAGAATCGGTTTAAGTCACAGTGATAAATGCGTCCGCTGTGGCCTGGTCGACAACTTACGCCATCGCTTCACTTGTGGCGGCCATCTCATTAACTGGAAATGGGTGCAACAGAGGCTGGGCCTGATTACCCGCAGCAGCCCAGCCAGCCACTGCACGGACATCCTGCTCTGGCCGGACACGAAACACTTTCCAGCTACCAAGAACAACACCGTGATGTGGCTGTTAGGACAGTTTGTGACATATATCATCATTCACGATAGTGAAGATAATCTCATTAGTTTCGAGGCTTATATGAGAACGTACGTTGGAAGATGAAACGTTACCCAAATTTCAGGACGATGTTTGACACATGTTAGACATAATGTTTGAAAAACAAGGCGTAGGGTAATTCTCGACGCCGGTAAGGACGCAAATCACTTGCAAGACTATGTAGCGAACACAATACACAACGAATAAGGGGTTACACCTGTTCCTAGGACTGCTCCCGACTTCTCAATGGTGTTATTAACTTCATTGACGTTTTCCTTAATTTATGTTGCCTGTGCATATCTTTGTTATTCGTTTGTATGCTCCAAATGACTTTCTGTGAAGATTATGGACGGTTGTGAATTAAATTGACAGAACTGCAGTTCTAGTTAAGACAGTCATATATTTCGTAATTCTCTTTAATATGTTTGCGTTTTGGTTCTATGTCTCTGTCTTGACTGAAGATGCTATTGTCATTTTGTTCTGTTTCGTAAGCTTACGAATGGCACTATATGGCGCAATATTGAAATGTGTTCTTCAGTCTATTGTAGGATACAATTCATGTTGAAACAGTTCCAGTACTTCATTATTTTGTTTTTGTGCTTATGTGCTTATATGATTGTTTTAATAAAGGGGAAAAAAATGGTCATCATGATGGACAGCCGTCCTAAGGGGCCCGGGTTCGATTCCCGGCTGGGTCGGGGATTTTCTCCCGCTGAGGGACTGGGTGTTGTGTTGTTTTCATCATAATTTTATCCCAGTCCCGCGATCAGGTCCCCCAATCTGGCGTCGAATGTAATAAGACCTGCACCAAGGCGGCCGGACATCGCGGTGAACGCACATTGGAAGCGTGTATTCGTCATCGCCATGCTGGCGTATCACCCGGCGTGACGGCATCGGGTGCCATTGGTTACACGTCTCGCTAACCTCTTGTTCGCAAAAATGGTTCAAATGTCTCTGAGCACTATGGGACTTAACTTCTGAGGTCATCAGTCCCCTAGAACTTAGAACTACTTAAATCTAACTAAGCTAAGGACATCACACACATCCATGCCCAAGGCAGGATTCGAACCTGCGACCGTAGCGGTCGCGCGGTTCCGTACTGTAGCGCCTAGAACCGCTTGGCTATTCCGGCCGGCTGAAACCCTACATTTCAGCAGGATAATGCATGGCCGCTACATTTCAGCAGGATAATGCACGACCGTATGTTTCAGGTCCTGTATGGGCCTTTCTGTATACAGAAAATGTTCAACTGCTGCCCTGGCCAGCACATTCTCCAGATCTCTCAACAATTGAAAACGTCTGGTCAATGGTGGCAGAGCAATTGGCTCGTCACAATACGCCAGTCACTACTCTTGATGAACTGTGTTATCGTGTTGAAGCTGATGGGCAGCTGTACCTGTACACGCCATCAGAGCTCTGTTTGACTCAATGCCCAGGCGTATCAAGGCCGTTATTACGGCCAGAGGTGGTTTTTCTGGGTACCGATTTCTCAGGATCTATGCACCCAAATTGAGTGAAAATGTAATCACATGTCATTTCTAGTATAATATATTTGTCCAATGAATACCCGTGTATCATCTGCATTTCTTCTTGGTGTAGCAATTTTAATGGTGGTGGTTAGTGTTTAACGTCCCGTCGACAACGAGGTCATTAGAGACGGAGCGCAAGCTCGGGTTAGGGAAGGATGGGGAAGGAAATCGGCCGTGCCCTTTCAAAGGAACCATCCCGGCATTTGCCTGAAACGATTTAGGGAAATCACGGAAAACCTAAATCAGGATGGCCGGAGACGGGATTGAACCGTCGTCCTCCCGAATGCGAGTCCAGTGTGCTAACCACTGCGCCACCTCGCTCGGTGCAATTTTAATGGCCAGTAGTGTAGGTCTGATTTAGTTACGCCAGAGGTGAAGAAGTTTATACCTAGACGCAGCCACATTAATTTGAGAATCATAGTACTTGTCTAGCGCAGATATTAAATCTACACAGGCCACACTTTCAGGGCGCAAAGTGTGGAACAGTTTTGTAGCAAGGTGATAAGCGGAGACACCAACCGAAGCCAGAAAATAAGAAAGTTTTGACATACTTTGCACTTGATGGCCGCAAAATGTGCATCGTGCTCAGCTTGATACTCACCTATAAGCCTACCCAAGTAATGCACTTGGTTTTTGATCGGCTAAGAATATATTTTAGTGTAGAGCAAAATAAAAGACATATTTTTATACGTGCCCATATGACCATTAAGAGACCGAAATACGCCCGTGAAAAAACTGAGATTACCATTTCTGAATGAAAACCTTTGAAACAATAACAGATATTTAAAAAAAACTTTAAATGAGGGTTCTATGGCTTTTAATGTACGTTACAACGGAGCAACCAGATTTTCCAGACAAGTCATTTTTTTTTCGAAATCCACTACCCCCACTACTTTGTTTTTCTTTTCGATATTTGACTAATAGCAAAATTTATAGCATAGTAAATTCGATATTCAGCCCTATATGACGAAGTGGTATTCCAAAGACGTATTTGTCAGAAATAAACTAAAAATATCTATATATTGCTGTACATGTATCTGATATGTGTTCACTTCAGTGCGAATTGTTATGTTGGTTTATTCAGTAATTCTTGCCCAGATAAATTTATTCTAAATATGTTGGTCTATATACATTTTTCTTTTAATTTTATGAAACATAAAAGTCTTGTGTTATATTTGTGTTTACTTTTTACATTTGGTGTACTTTTTTCAAGCTTTAACCTTTTAAGATTTAATTATGTTATATTTCAAACTGTTTCCACACAATCTACATCTGCATCTACATGGATACTTGGCAAATCACAC
The DNA here is from genome assembly GCF_023864275.1 of Schistocerca cancellata. Classification (NCBI taxonomy): domain Eukaryota; kingdom Metazoa; phylum Arthropoda; class Insecta; order Orthoptera; family Acrididae; genus Schistocerca; species Schistocerca cancellata. Next base: position 441,431,664 of record NC_064629.1, on the reverse strand, counting down.
TTAAGTGCCTGGCAAAGGGTTCATTGAATCACTTTCACAATAATTCTCTTTTATAACAATCTCGAACAGCGCATGGAAAAAACGAACACCTATATCTGACTGGGCGAGCTCTGATTTTCCTTATTTTATTATGATGATCGTTTCCTCCTATGTAGGTCGGCGTCAACAAAATGTTTTTGCACTCGCAGAAGAACGTTCGCAATTGAAATTTCGTTAGAAGTTTCTGCCGCAACGAAAAAAACCTTTGTTTGAATGATTTCCAGCCCAAATCCTGTATCATATCAGAGACACTCTCTCCTGTATTTCGTGATAATACAAAACATGCTGCTCTTCTTTGAACTTTCTCGACGTACTCCGTTAATCCTTTCTGGTAGGAATCCCAGATCGCTCAGCATACTCCAAACGAGGACGGACAAGTGTTCTGCCAAACAACACAGTCTTTGGTTTGCTTTCCCCGCAATATTTTCAATGTGTTCTTTCCAATTTACGTTCTTCGTAATTGTAATTCCTAGGAATTTAGTTGAATTTATGGCCTTTAGATTTATGTGGATGACCTCACACTTTTCATTATTCAGCGTCAATTGGCATTTTTTGCACCATACACATATCTTTTCTAAATCGTTTTGCAATTTGTTTTGATCTTCTGATGACTTTACTAGACGATAAACGACAGCATAATTTGCAAACAACCTAAGACCGCTGCTCAGTTTGTCTCCTAAATCTTTTATATAGGTAAGGAACAGCATAGGGCCAATAACACTACCTTGGGGAACGCCAGAAATCACTTCTGTTTTACTCGACGACTTCTCGTCAGTTACTACGAAGTGTTACCTCCCTGGCAAGAAATCACGAATCCAGTCACATAACTGAGGCGATATGGCACGCCAGAGGTTACTTTAACGTCTGTAGACGTCTCTCCATTGATAACAACATGCTGTGTTCTGTTTGCTAAAAACTCTTCAATCCAGCCACACAGCTGCTCTGATATTCCGTAGGCTCTTACTTTGTTTATCAGGCGATAGTGCGGAACTGTATCGAACGCCTTCCGGAAGTCAAGGAAAATAGCATCTACCTGGGAGCCTGTATCTAATATTTTCTGGGTCTCATGAACAAATAAAGCGAGTTGGGTCTCACACGATCGCTGTTTCCGGAATCCATGTGATTCCTACATAGTAGATTCTGGGTTTCCAAAAACGACATGATACTCGAGCAAAAAACATGTTCTAAAATTCTACAACAGATCGACGTCAGAGATATAGGTCTACAGTTTTGCGCATCTGCTCGACGACCCTTCTTGAAGACTGGGACTACCTGTGCTCTTTTCCAATCATTTGGAACCTTCCGTTCCTCTAGAGACTTGCGGTACACGGCTGTTAGAAGGGGGGCAAGTTCTTTCGCGTACTCTGTGTAGAATCGAATTGGTATCCCGTCAGGTCCAGTGGACTTTCCTCTGTTGAGTGCTTCCAGTTGCTTTTCTATTCCTTGGACACTTATTTCGATGTAAGCCATTTTTTCGTTTGTGCGAGGATTTAGAGAAGGAACTGCAGTGCGGTCTTCCTCTGTGAAACAGCTTTGGAAACAGGTGTTTAGTATTTCAGCTTTACGCGTGTTATCCTCTGTTTCAGTGCCTTCATCATCCCGGAGTGTCTGGATATGCTGTTTCGAGCCACTTTCTGATTTAACGTAAGACCAGAACTTCCTAGGATTTTCTGTCAGGTCGGTAGATAGAATTTTACTTTCGAATTCACTGAACGCTTCACGCATAACCCTCCTTACGCTAACTTTGACATCGTTTAGCTTCTGTTTGTCTCAGAGGTTTTGGCTGCGTTTAAACTTGGAGTGAAGCTCTCTTTGCTTTCGCAGTAGTTTCCTAACTTTGTTGTTGTACCACGGTGGGTTTTTCCCGTCCCTCACAGTTTTACTCGGCACGTACCTGTCTACAACGCATTTTACGATTGCCTTGAACTTTTTCCATAAACATTCAACATTGTCAGTGTCGGAACAGAAATTTTCGTTTTGAAAATTGTATGGTGTGATGGGTGTTGTAGTTTCTTTCATTGGGGCGAATGTAGTGGCGTGGGAAATTGGGACATAAATGAGGCTCACCAGTGGTATTGTAGGATCTGCAGTAGGAAAATACTGGAACAGGAAGGGAAAATTGCAGTTCTTCAAGCTGACCTAGACAAGGCAAGGGAGGATCTGGACAGGTTAAAGAGGGAGAAGGGCGAACAGAGGTGGGAAGTGGCAACAGGTAATAGGGGGAACAGGCAAAGGAGAGCATCAGACAGCTTTGTGATAAATCTTGAAAATAGATTTGACCTGTTGCCTCAGTCAGAATCGGATGAGCCTCATGTAGCTGAAGTTGTAGAAAGGGCACAACAAGCTTTCAAGGACTTGATAAAGGTTGGGAAATTTGTAAAGAGAAAGAAAGTTCTGTTGTTAGGTAGTTCCCATGGTAGAGGTGTTGGCCAACTACTGCAGGAAAATCTAGGTCCAGAGTACCAGGTCACAAAATTTTTCGAGCCTAGTGCAGATCTGGGTCAGGTAACAGAGGATATAGGTTCTTTATGCAAGGATTTCACAAAGGAGGATGCCGTGGTTATAGTGGGTGGTCCGGGAAACAGCATTGACAGAGACTCCGAATATTCCATAGAGAGTAACCTGGTGAAGATAGCATCAGCAACGAAGCATACGAGTGTGGGATTTGTGTCTGTGTTGAGACGTCATGATCGGCCTCATTTGAACTCTTCTGTAGGGAGGGTGAACTTGGAGTTGGATTGGCTGCTTAGGACGGATATAGGGTCCCATATTGGTTTGATTCCTGTGGATGCTGTCGATAGGTGGGACTACACTACGCATGGCCTTCACCTCTATAGGAAACGGAAGGGAAAACTGTCTGGGTTGATTGCAGAAAACTTAAGGGGGGACACTGTCACAAATGGTAAAATACCAGTGGTCACAGGTGTCAGAGGGATGCATTTTTTAGGACAGGGAAGGGGGATAGAAAACGAGTTTTAAGAGAGATTGGCAGACACACTCAGTTTGAGAAAACAGATGAACAGGAGTCAGATTTTAGCATACAGCCTCCATTTAAACAATGTTTAACAGAAAGTAACCAGAAACTGCCAGTTGATCTTCACCAAAGTAGTTATAATCCCATTAGTATGATGTATCAGTTGTCTTTATTACACCAGAACATTCCGGGACTCAGAAATAAAGTTGATGAACTACACATTTGTATCGATGAAATGAATTCATCTAACCAAATTGACATAATCTGCCTCTCTGAACATCAAGTGACCACTGGTATAGATATGTTAGACATTTCAGGATTTAAGCTAGCTTCCTACTTCTGCAGAGTAGATATGGATGGAGGAGTTGCCACATTTACTAGAAACTGCCATAAATTCAAGAACATTGACATTAATAAATTCTGTTTAGAGCAGCATCTAGAAGCATGTGCAACAGAAGTAGAGTTCCATAACAGATCCTATATAATAGTAACTATTTACCGAGCACCTGCAGGAAATTATAATCTATTCATAAATCAGCTAGAAGCTCTTTTGGGTTATTTAAGAAGAAACAAAGAAATATTGATTGCTGGTGGCTTTAATACATATTTTCTAATTCAATCTTCCAGTAAACATTTACTGCAGTTAGTAATGTTGTCTTTCAATCTAACTCACACTGTAAACTTTCCAACTAGGATCACTAAATCCTCAAGGACAGCCATTGCTAACATTTTTATAGACAAATCAAAGGAACAAAATCATATCATAAAACCTGTAATAAATGGACTATCAGATCATGACATGCAGCTCCTTGTTTTAGATGTAAATTCTAAGCAGATTATCAAGACTGCTAAATCTGAGTGCAGGAGCGTATTCAATCAACCAAAAATTGGTTGTTTTAGAAAACTGCTCAAAGATATGAACTGGAAAGATGTCTATAGTGCTCATGACATGAATGAAATATATAACACATTCATGAACAATGTCAGTACCATGTTTTAAAACTGTTTTCCTCTAAAAGTTACTCAAATTAAACAGAAGTCTATAATAAAACCATGGATCACGAAAGGAGTACAGATTTCCTGTAAGACAAAAAGGAAAATGTATCTGTCGACCAAGAATAGCTCCAATGCTGATGATTTAGCTAAATACAAGGAATACTGTAAAATATTTAAAAAAGTAATTCAGACATCTAAACAAATGCACTACGAGAAGAAGATAGCAATATCAGGGAACAAAATAAAAACAATATGGGATATAGTGAAAGAGGAGACTGGTAGAATCAGAAAGGAACAGGAGCAAATAGCACTAAGGGTAGATGACACATTAGTAACCGATGAACATAGTGTGGCAAATCTATTTAACAAGTACTTTATATCCGTTACTGATAGAATGGCATAGTCAGGATCAGTAAATAATGCCCTTGAATATCTGACACTAGCCTTTACAAATAGCTTCAGGTACATGAATATGTCAATCACTTCACCAAAAGAAATAACTTCCATAATAAAATCTTTAAAAACAAAGCATTCTAGTGGTTACGATGAAATATCAACAAAGTTAATTAAGGCATGTTCTTGTGCGTTTAGTACAATTCTAAGTTACTTGTGTAACCAGTTAATTATAACTGGGACATTTCCTGACTGGCTGAAATATGGAGATTTTAAGCATCTATTCAAGAAAGGGGATAAAGAGATGCCATCAAACTACAGACCGATTTCACTTTTGCGAGCATTCTCAAAATTTTTAGAAAAACTTTAGAAAAAATGTGTCACTGCCAGAAGCAGATTTCGTTTTGTTTGCAGATGGCACAAGTATTGCAATAAATAGTATGTTGAGTATAGTTCTAGAAGGATCTGCTAATGATATTTTCATGGATATTAATAAATGATTTAAAGCCAACTCACTGACATTAAACTTCGAAAAGACTCACTATATGCAATTCAGAACCTGTAAGAGGTTTCCACCCAGCATATGCATAAAGTACGAAGAAGAGCAGATAGAAGAGGTTGACAGTCTTAAATGTACAGGTAGCTTCTCAACCATCTGACCACAAAAATCATATTATCAAGAACACAGTTTGGATTTCTGAAGAGTTCTGATATCGAAAAGGCTATTTACACCTACAGTGAAAATGTACTTAATTAATTAAGTAACAGATTACAAGCAGCAGGTATTTTCTGTGATTTGTCAAAGGCATTCGATTGTGTAAACCACAACATCCTTTTAAATAAATTCGAATTCTATGGTGTCACAGGCAGTGCTGCAAAATGGTTCAAGTCATACCTCGCTAACAGGAAAAAAAGAGTGTCAATGCAAGGGACTAGTGAATTAAGTCATCAGTCATCATCAGAATGGGAAGAAATTACATGTGGTGTCCCACAAGGATCCATCTTAGGGCCATTGCTTTTTCTTGTGCACATTAATGATCTCTCATCAGTTACACTGCCAGAAGCAGAGTTCGTTTTGTTTGCAGATGGTACGAGTATTGCAATAAATAGTATGTTGAGTGTAGTTCTAGAAAGATCTGCTAATGATATGTTCATGGATATGAATAAATGGTTTAAAGCCAACTCACTGACATTAAACTTCGAAAAGACTCACTATATGCAATTCAGAACCTGTAAGAGATTTCCACCCAGCATATGCATAAAGTATGAAGAAGAGCGGATAGAAGAGGTTGACAGTCTTAAATTCCTGGGATTACAACTTGATAATAAATTCAGTTGAGAGGAGCACACCACAGAACTGCAGAAACGCGTTAACAAATCTGTATTTGCAATTCGAGTGTTAGCAGACATAGGCGACATAAAAGTGAAAAAGCTTGCATTCTTTGCCTACTTTCATTCCATAATGTCATATGGTATAATATTTTGGGGTAACTCTTCAAGTCAAACAAAAGTTTTCAGAGTCCAAAAGCGTGTAATATGTATTATTTGTGGGGTAAATTCACGGATGTCTTGTAGAAACCTCTTCAAAGAACTGGGTATACTAACTACTGCCTCTCAGTATATTTAATCCTTAATGAAATTTGTCCTAAATAATATATCTCTTTTTCCAACAAACAGGTCAGTTCATACATACAATACCAGGAAGAAAAATTATCTGCACAAGGACTTAAAAGCACTTACTTTAGTTCAAAAAGGGGTCCACTACTCAGGAACACTCATCTTCAATAATTTGCCAGCAAACATAAAAAATTTAGATACAAATAAAGATCAGTTTAAAAGGAGCCTGAAAGACATACTAGTGGCCAACTCCTTCTACTCCATTGACGAATTTTTTAATAGAAACAAATGATGTATTGTATTCATACTATTAGTATTGTTATTTCAGCTATAAAAAAAGAGACATGTTTCACATTCACGAGGATCTCCTCAACACGGTTCTATGGAACGAAAAACTAATCTAATATAATCTAACCTAAACAATCGCGAAGTAAATTGAATATATCAAAGATTACATAAGACATAATACAATTCGTTGCATCAACGTCTGTCAAAATTGTGATAACATTTACGAAAAATAATCCAGCGTGATGCACAGTGTAGTTCATTGAGAAACTTTTCCATTGTATATAAAATATCGTTGTCACGTGAAGCACATCATGCTGGGTAATTAAGGCACAGCAACTAAGGAAAATATATATTATGCAGGTATATTAGCATTATATAGTAAGGTGTAACTACAACTGTGACATATTTTAACACAGATCTGAGATACGTGTAAGTGTTATGACATAAATAGAGCTGTCCACACCAAACATATCCTACATACAAAATATGTAAGTAGTTACCATATGAACCATACTATTACTGACAGTCTACGTTTATTATTCACGTTCGACACATCGATTCATCACGAATTTTGTTCTCTGTAACAGGAGGCATCTGAAAATAGGCAAAACCCGAAACTTGTCAGCCAACAGCAAATAACTAGCAGCTCTGGCGAAAACTTTTAAAAATGTAGTTTTTTCAGCTCTTGAAAGAGGAATATCATACCTCTGTATCAACCCCCACTAGCCGAAAACTGAACGGTTGTAACTCGTATATAGTACATAATAGTGGTATTGGTTTTACCAATTCTCGGAAGAATTACTTTCAAACAATGCATTCGAAATCGGATTTCAGCATTCTGGAAAACGTATGTTCCAAGTATCAGTTAACAAGCTTAAGTTTCGGAAGCTTTTTCTTTTTTTAAAGGCATCCATGATGCCCTATTAGTTTTGTTGTTGTAGAATGCCAATGTAGGAGATCTCCACTCACCCCCACTATCTTGGTTTATTTCATTGCGCTGCCATAACGTGGATCGTGTAAACACATTTGGCCCGGAAAGGTTTTGCTGCAAACATTGCCAGGCAACAGTGGCCGGCAGCGTTGCCGTACATTTGGCGGTAAATCGTGTGTCTGTGATATTGCCAGACAACTCTTCCGGCCTAAATTGTGGGCAATAGCCAATTTTTACAGTCCGTGTAAACTTACCCTTACGTGGTTTACAGGTGAAGGGGACTAGTGACGATCCAATAAGATTCGTAATGCCATATTTATTATTATGAGAAGTGATAATTTTTTTGTTAGATGATTTTTACTTAGTACTATATCTTCAGATACTACTATGGAAAACAGAAAAACCAGTTTACAAACACAGAATTTAAATGTATAACTACTTCTGCTTCACAAAGAATAATTTAAAATAAACATAAAGTAAAATATGGTCCTCAGCCGTGGACATGTAATGTACATGTAATGTATCTAAGACGCATTTTCATACTAAGTAAAAGTCCAGGGTTAGGCACATATATAGGCATAATTAGCTGTACACGGCTTCTCACGTCACACCTAGCGCCACATACGCGCAGCCCTTGTACAGTGCGCCTTCATCTTCGCACATTATGCGACAGCGCATGTTATATACTTTAAATTACATATACATGAGATGCAATCCGTAGTTATGAGTCACACTTTGTTTATGTTTATTTTAAAGTATGCTTTTGACAGGCAGAAGAGATGTGATTTTTAAATAGTATGTTTATAATTTTATATACATGTTTTACATTGTTTCTGGAGATGGACGACGTTGGCTGGTACAGGCCATATGTGAAAATTTTGTGATTGCGTCAGAGACAAAATAAAAGAAATATCCAACAGTCAACCATGGTACTCGATACATGAAACGTCGTTTTTTATAGGAAGTGATATTGTTGTGTCTATGTATTTTTCGTAATAAATAGACTCCCATCACACTTTATCCAGGCTTTATACTGGCTAAATGGCAAGAGCAAATTGTCAGTTAGGCTTTATACTGGCTAAATGGCAAGAGCAAATTGTCAGTTAGGCGTCTTTGAAATCATTTTTTATGTTTTTTTACATTTTTATTTTTTGTATTTTTTTAATTTTATATTTTATTTTTAAATTTTTAAGTTACTATGAGTATTTACATTTTGTACATTCTTTTCACATACATCGTCCAACACTAACATATGGCTTCATTCAAATTTTTGGACACAAGGGATTGCATTCAAACAAGCCCTAATGTCACCATCCTCTTCATACTTTTCTACTATTTTTTCCAGTCTCTCATCACGTTTCGTATAAGCTGTTTTCTTTCGTTCGCCTTCCATATTTAGTTCTGACTTCATTAATGCACAAGCCGAGTTCTCTGCTCCTGCCTTCATACGCTCGATCACGTCTTGAATTTTAGGATTCGGTTTTCCGAGAAGATTATTAATTCTGTTGTGCCAACCTTCTACAGCTTTAGTGGTGCGATGGCGCCGTCTGTAGCAGTTCCAAAGACTTATAGTGTTTTCGTCATTTTTCAACCATCTATCTACAAAATAGTCGAAATATCCGGTGCTTGTGAATGTATCACGAGCCAGCCATCGCAGACATCTTCAGGTCGAACGAACGCCAGAGCAGCACACATACGAATTTGCAGCCTTATTTCTTCGTTTTCTCTGTATTTGCAAATAAATCCCAAGTCTTGCACTTTCCTCCGGAGAAATTTCTTCATATGGAAATGGCAGTCATGCACTTGAACTGACGGGATCACAACTTTTAGCGCAGAATCACGGCTGATTCGAAATCAACGGTGAAATTATTAGGCTTCCATTTTGGTACATTATCCACAACATTGCGGTATAGACAGATATATGAAGGGGTCGTAGACATGTAGTCATAGGCCATACTTTTGTCGAAATTGAGATACTCATGCTATGAAATTCTTAACGATACCCTCCTCATCTTGGAGTGAGGAAGTTCCGTCTTTCTTCAACAGGTTGCAGGTGATGATGTACTGTAATTCTATACTCTGTCACCTGGTGTCTTTTTCAGAACATACATAGTCACAAAGCCACATCAAAATGGCTGAACGCTCACATACACCTGAAGGTGCTTCGTACATGCTAGGCGTATATGGCAGTGACAGTAATGTAAATGAGGATTCTGATCATTTTGGCAGTGATGGTGGTGAGTCTTGATGTCCATCACGCAACCGTACTAGCTCAGAAGATGTTTCGGTAAGTATGCAAAAATATTTTTTACTGGTAATCATTGTTCAGTGGCTTGTGACTTTGTTTCTCGTAACATTGCTGTCACAGCTGATCGTCGTCTTTTATGTTAATGAGAAACCTTTATAACCTAATTTTAATGACCACTGATTGCAGTAATAATATAGTTTTCATAGCTACAAACTTGTAAGACTACTTTTATTATCAATGCCATTTCAGTGGCATATAATGATTGGTGTGGCTTGTGACTATATCTCACGGAAGTTTTGTGACTATTTTGTTGTTCATATTACAGCTTGAAATAAGCAGAGCAAATGAAGTATTGCCTCAGAAACCAAACTCTTGAAGAAAAAGAAAGCGTAATATTGATCAGTAGAAAAAAATTAAGGCCAAACGTTGATGCCAGCAGTATGTGTCTTCTAAAACCAACAAGACTGTTCAGACAGCATCTTTGGGAAGTCCCTGTAGTTGTTCAAATAAGTGCTATACGAAACTACTCAGAGAAGAAGAAAATATTTTCCACTCGTGTTGGGACATAGGAAACTTTAATGCCCAGAATACTTACCTAACGTGTTGTATGAAAATGGTACCAAAAAAGCGAAGGTTCGTTTCACTTTTTTAAAACACAAATGGACCAACTGCCACAAATTTACTTTACCTTGTTCTGCTTCACATTTCTTTCTTTCACAGTTATCCAAAAAAGACTACAAAGCAAATTTCATCTAAAGCTGTAACATTTTCATTCAATGTGAAAGTAAATGGAATGGAAGTCATGATTTGCAATCAAGCAATAGAAGATGGAAGAGGTTTGTGTATTTTGTTTCAGGCAAACATGGCAATCATCTACATGAATTTCAAAACGAAGCTGTGCAAGTTGTAAGAGACTTCCTCAATGCTATACCAAAATATGACAGTCACTATAGCAGACAGAAGAACTCTTACAAAGCATATTTTGGATGTGATCTCACAACTGCATCCTTATTTCGGGACAAATACTTTGAATACTGCAAGGAAAAGGATGCCCCTACTGAATCACAAAGCAAATTCAGCGCAATTTTTGTGTCCGAATTTTACATAGGCTTCAAACTGCCGAAAAGCGACACCTGTTCAACATGTGATGCCTTTCTAACAGAAACGAGGAACACAGAATTATGTGCAGAAGAAATTAAACAAAGGAAAAAACAACATGAGTTGCGTCTAAGAAAGGCTGATAGCGGGCAAAATATGATCGTGTCTGTAACTTCTCTGGCTAAAGAGAATATGAAAGTGCACCACGCAGTAACAATGGACATGCAACAAACGTTTCCCATGCCAAAACTAACATTTGGCAAAGCATTCTACAAGAGAAAAATTTGGACATATAACTAATGTATCCACGATTGTGGGTTAAATAAGGGATACATGTTTCTGTAAAGTGAGAAAGATGGAGGATTGGGCTCAGATGAAGCTGGGAGCTGTTTATTAAAATACTTGGAGATAACTAACACCCAAGCCAAAAATATCCGCATAATCACAGATAACTGTAAGGGCCAGGCAAAGAATTGGTTCTTATTGTCCTAGAAAGTACTCTCGTTTCCACCAAAATATTTGAATCTCTGCAGTATTATTTGCACGTAGTAGGTCATACTAGACTTCCTTGCGATCGTGATTTTGGTCGCTTTCAAATTTTTGCAGAAACACGCACATGCCAGATCAATGGGCAGATGTAGTCAAATCTGTTAGTCCAAAAAATTTCATTTTGACGAAAATGCTTAGACAAGACTTCAGAAGCTTGGGCGACCTGAAGTCATTAAGCTCGATAGCCACTCTATTCAGATCTGGAGATCCCTTTCGTTTTAGTGAAGTGATTCAATTTAAGTTTGAGTATAGAGATCCCTTCACGCTAAATGTGAAGCACTGCTACTCAGATATAGAAACCTTCACGTAAGCAGATCTACCGGGTGATCAAAAAGTCAGTATAAATTTGAAAACTGAATAAATCTCGGAATAATGTAGATAGAGAGGTACAAATTGACACACATGCTTGGAATAACATGGGGTTTTATTAGAACCAAAAAAATACAAAAGTTCAAAAAATGTCCGACAGATGGCGCTTCATCTGATCAGAATAGCAATAATTAGCATAATAAAGTAAGACAAAGCAAAGATGATGCTATTTACAGGAAATACTCAATATGTCCACCATCATACCTCAACAATAGCTGTAGTCAAGGAATAATGTTGTGAACAGCACTGTAAATCATGTCCAGAGTTACAGTGAGGCGTTGGCGTCGGATGTTGTCTTTCAGCATCCCTAGAGATGTCGGTCGATCACGATACACTTGCCGGCCGCGGTGGTCTAGCGGTTCTAGGCGCTCAGTCCAGAACTGCATGACTGCTACGGTCGCAGGTTCGAATCCTGCCTCGGGCATGGATGTGTATGATGTCCTTAGGTTAGTTAGGTTTAAGTAGTTCTAAGTTCTAGGGGACTGATGACCAAAGATATTAAGTCCCATAGTGCTCAGTGCCATTTGAACCAACGATACACTTACGACTTCAGGTAACCCCAAAGCCAATAATCGCACGGACTGAGGTCTGGCGACCTGGGAGGCCAAGCATGATGAAAGTGGCGGCTGAGCACATGATCATCACCAAATGGCGTGCGCAAGAAATCTTTCGCGCGTCTAGCAGTATGGGGTGGAGCGCTATCCTGCATAAACATTGTATTTTCCAGCAGGTGTTTATCAGCCAGGCTGGGGATGATGTGATTCTGTAATATATCGGCCTACCTCTCACCTGTCATGGTAGCACTTACAAAACCAGAATCACCCATTTCCTCAAAGAAAAAGGGTCCGATAACGGTGGATGTGGTAAATCCAACACATACCATGACTTTCTCGTCTTGCAATGGAGTTTCCACAACAGTTCTAGGATTTTCAGTAGCCCAAATTCTGCAGTTGTGGGCGTTGACAGACCCTCGGAGCATGAAATGAGCTTCGTTGGTCCACAACACGTTACTCAACCAATCGTAATCTTCTGCCATCTTTTGAAACGCCCACACAGCAAATGCACTCCGCTTCCCTAAATCGCCAGGTAACAGTTCATGATGGCCTATCGATTTTGTACGAATAGCATCGGAGGGTACGCCTCAGTGCCAACCAAACAGTAGTGTATGGAATGCCGGGGCGACGTGCGACTGCACGAGCGCTGACTTTTCTGTGCATAGTCGAACCTGCTACAGTCTCCATTTCTTCCTGAACTGTCTCAGCAGCATTACGCCTTGTGCTCGGTCAGCCACTACGGGGTCTATCGTCTAAACAACCGGTGGCTTTGAACTTCGAAATCATTCTCGCCACAGCTGCATTTGTCAACGGACCTTTACCCGTTCAAATCCCCTTCTTATGGCGATAGGATCGTAACGCTGAACTAGCGCATTCCCCATTCTGATAATACAGTTTCACTAAAAGCGCCTTTTCAGGTACGCCAACATGCGGCGACTGCTGGCGCATCTGATTCTCTTTTTTTTTCTTTATTGTGATTTCATTCCCCTGCCCCATATGGGCAGGGGAGGGCTGTCAGTGGCACAATCCGCCACTCTTCAGCCGAGAGACACGACAACTAAAACAAGAATAAAATGATACATACATAAGGAGATAAAAAAGGGGAATATAAAACAGAGTAAGGGGAGAAAATGGAGGTAAAAAGACATGGACATGTAGACGTTCATGGGGGACAGTTAAAAAAGTCACCAGAAAGTTAAAAAACACAGTCGGCGATGCTTGAAACACAGAGAAGACACTGAATGCGCATGCACAGGTTAAAAGTTGGTGACAGTATTAAAAACACTCCGAAACAACACACTTAAAACCCACTAGCAACACACACAATGAAGAGTAAAACTACCAGGTGGGACCTGCCGAGGGAAAGGTCAGAGAGGATGGAAAAGGAGGGGAGAGCATGGGGCAGCTGAGGAAGCGGCGGGATGGAGAGAGGAGGGGCAACCGTGAGTTCACAAAGAGGCAGGAGGCACGTGGGGCGGGAGAGGAAAAGGGAAGACAGGGCAGGAGGGAGCGCAGAGACATTGAAAGGAGGCACAAGAGATGGAGGGGGAGTAGGAGGGGAAAGCCGCTCAGAAGGGGGGAGGGGGAGGAGAGGGAGCCCTGAGGAGGAGGCAGGAAGAGGGGGTTAGAGTTGGTAGGAAGAGTAGATGTCAGGGCGAAGCTCATCATCCGGGAGGGGTAGGTGGTGGAAGTTGTGTTGGGAAAGCAGATGGAGGGTGTGGAGATGGAGAGAGGGAGGGACACAACGGTAAAGGTGCGGCAACTGGTAGGGAGTGGAGAGGAAGGGAGACACCAGGGGGTGAGGGGGATCAAGGCGGTGGACAATATATTTTTAGGGCTTTATAGAACCGGGGAGGGGTGGAAATCCAAGCGATGCTGGCATAACAAAGGATGGGGCGGATCATGGATGTAGGTGTGAAGGATGGTGGAAGGATGCAGACCCCACGTCCGGCCGGACAGGCGTTTCAGGAGGCGGAGGCGGTTGTGAGCTTTGTTTTGGATGGTAAGGAGATGGGGAGTCCAGGTGAGGTGGCAGTCGAGTGTGAGGCCAAGGTATTTGAGGGTAGGAGTGAGGTTGATAGGATGGCCATAAATGGTGAGGTAGAAATCATGGAGGCGGAAGGAGCGGGTGGTGCGGCCTATGATGATCGCCTGGGTCTTGGAGGGATTAACACGGAGGAACCACTGGTTGCACCAAGCGGTGAATTGGTCAAGGTGGGTTTGGAGGGTACGTTGGGACCGTTGAAGGGTAGGATAAAGGGCTAGGAACTGTAGAAGATGAACAGGAGGGGGAGGTTTGGGCATATCAGCAGTGTACAGGAGATAGAGGAGAGGGGAAAGGACAGAACCTTGGGGCACACCGGCAGAGGGGTAGAAAGTACAGGAGTAGGAATTGTGGATAGTCACATAGGAGGGACGATGGGAGAGGAAGGAAGCAACGAGATGGACGAAGTTGATGGGGAGAGCATAGGTCTGGAGTTTGAAGAGGAGCCCGGGATGCCAGACACGGTCATAGGCGTTCTGGAGATCAAGGGAAACAAAAATAGCAGAGCGACGGGAGTTAAGTTGGAGGGAAAGAAGATTGGTAAGGTTAAGGAGCTGGTCGTCGGCAGAGAAGGAAGGCTGGAAGCCACATTGGGTAAGAGGAAGGAGGTGGTGCTGGTTAAGGTGGTGGTGAATACGGCGAGAGAGGATGGCCTCAAAGACCTTACTGAACACGGAGGTGAGGCAGATGGGACCATAGGAAGAGGTAGCAGAGGGGGGTTTGTTAGGCTTAGGGAACAGCAGGACACGGGAAGTCTTCCACAGGTCAGGGTAAAATCCAGTGGAGAGGAGGACATTGTACAGGGTAGCAAGGACAGACAGGAAGGATGGTGGGGATTCCTTGAGGTGACGGTAGGTGACGCCATCATGACCAGGGGCGGTGTTGCGTTTGGAGCGGAGGACGAGTGTGATGTCTTGCGTGGTGATGGGAGTGATGATGTCTGAAGGGGGTAACCAATCCAAGTACTGGAAGCTAGGGGCGAGCGGGGGGGACAGTGGTGTCAGTGCAGTCAAGGACGGTGGGGAAGAGGGAGTAATCAAAATGGGGATCGTCAGGAATGGAGAAGACCTCGGACAGATGGGAAGCAAAATGGTTAGCCTTACTGAGGTTGTCACGAAAAGGGTCGATCGTCATGGAGGATGGGGTAATGCGGGGTGGGATGGCTACCAGTAAGGCGGTGGAAGGCTGACCAGTACTTGGAGGAGTTGACAGGGAGGGTGGAGTTGAGGCATGTGCATGTCTGACGCCAGTCCCGGCGTTTATTTGCTGTAAGGAGGTTCCGGATATGTCGCTGTAATTGCCGGTGGCGGGTGAGAGCATCCCGGTCACGAGTGCGGAGGAAGGAGCGGTAGAGCCTGCGGGATTCACGCAGAAGAAGGACGGCCTGTGGAGGAAGTGTAGGGCGGTGAGGGTGGATGAGTTTTGCAGGGACATGAGCCTCCACAGCGTCAGTGATGGTCTTCTGAAGGAAGGAAGAGGCATGGGTGATGTCATCAGGGTGGTGGAAAGTGACGGGGTGGCTTTCAACCTGTAAGGCAATGGATTCCCGGTAGGCATCCCAATTGGCACGGTGGTAGTCATGGACAGACTTTGGAGGGGTAGCGGGACGGGTGGCTGCAGTGGCGGGACGGGTAGAGATGGTGAGAAGGACAGGGAGATGGTCACTACCGACGGGATCAAGGACATCGACGGCAATGCGACCAAGGAGGTTGGGGGAAGCGAGGATGTCCGCAGCTCGTGGTCGTGCGGTAGCGTTCTCGCTTCCCACGCCCGGGTTCCCGGGTTCGATTCCCAGTGGGGTCAGGGATTTTCTCTGCCTCGTGATGACTGGGTGTTATGTGATGTCCTTAGGTTAGTTAGGTTTAATTAGTTCTAAGTTCTAGGGGACTGATGACCATAGATGTTAAGTCCCATAGTGCTCAGAGCCATTTGAACCATTTGAAGTGAGGATAACATCAGGGGTGGAGTTACTTTCAGGACGGGTGTGCTGTGGGAAAGGAACAAGGTCACCATGGAGGGTGGCAAGGAACTGATGCCACCGCTGAAGGGTGGCAGGGTCACGGCTGTGGATGTTGAGGTCAGCGGCGATCACGTAGGTGGAGAAGGTACGGTCAACATGGGAAATGAAGTCAAAGGGGAGAGGAATTGTTAGGGTGGATGGGTGGGTCAATGGGGCGAACAGGGACAGTGAGTTCAGGGTTGGTAGGAGGGGGCTTGGCTTTGCATTTGGAGGAATAGGTGGGGTGAGGTTCATTGCAGGTGTTGCAGGATGGAGGGGGAGGCGAGGTTGGGACACTGTTTGAGGAAGTGGGAGGCTTTACAATGGGGGCAGGTGGGTGGGTTCTTGCAGTTTTGGGTGAGGTGGTCATTGTACAGAAGACAACGCTGGCAGCGGTAGGATTGAGGAGGGGAACAGGATGGGTCAACAGGGTGGTGGCGGTTGAAAATCAGGGCTTCCTGCATGAGGAGGTGGTTGATGGAGGAGGCGGACTCTGTAAATATATGCATGAGGAAAGTAGGGCCAGAGGAGTTGTAAATACAGTGGGCAGAGCGGACTTCCAGGGCGGGGTGGGCATTCAGTTCCGCCAACACCTCAGCCTCCGTGACCACAGGGCTGAGTTTTGTGATGACGGCAGTGAGGGTCGGCGGTCGACAAGGCGGTTGGGGTTGACGATGAGAGGAGGATGTAAGGAAGGGGGTGAGGGATGTGTGGGGCCCAAAGGTGATGCGGGGAAGGCGCCGGAGGAGATCAGTGTGGAAGGACAGAGAGGGAGACTTGATGAGAACAGAGTCTCTGCGAGGGATGAGTTGGGTGACGGGTGCACTGGGAATGTACTTCCGGATTTCAAGGGTGAGGGTGCGGGCATCCAGGAATTTCGGATCATGGTTGGCTAGGACAAAGGTATACAGGGAGGGGGCTGGAGAGGAGGGAGGTGGGGTGGTATCCATAGCGGGGTCAGTGGGAGGTGGGGCGGGCACTCGCTTTTTGGATGAGGGAGCAGAGGAGAGGTCGCCACTGGACCGTTTGGAAGATTTTTTGGCGGGGGTTGCCTGGGAGGGGGAATGAGGGACTGGATGGATGGGGAGGTGGTGGGAGGCAGGGCCCTCCTGTGAGGCAGTAGCACCGGATGAGGGTAGGGCGCTCTGTGGCAGCAACTGTGGCGCGGCAGGTGGAGACTCTGGCAGGGGAAGCAGTGGTAGTCGCAGGGGGGAGAGGGGGAAAGTCGTCTCGGCGGGCGACAGGAGCGGGAGGGGGGTTGGGAGCAGGGACAGAGGCAGGAGCGGGAGCAGCAGCAGAGGCAGTAGCAGGGGTAGGAGCAGGAGTGACGTACAGGTGGGGATACAGTGATGGAGAGGAGATAGATGGGGAGGAGACTGTGAGTAGGGGAGGTGCATGAGACGGGTGAATCCCAGAGGAAGCACTCCATGACGTTACAGTGGGGGCAGGTGAAGGAGAGGTGTAGATGATGGTGGTAGTTGGGGCGTCCATAATTGTAGGCGGTAGAGAACCCTGAGAGACGGCGGCAGCGGCGGCGGCAGAAGCGGCGAGCACCGAGAGACGGCGGCAGAAGAAGCGGCGAGCACCAAGAGACGACGACAGCGGCGGCGGCGGCAGAAGAAGTGGCGACCAGGCGGCGGCGGCGGCGGCGGCAGAAGAAGCGGCGAGCACAGAGAGACGGCGACCAGGCGGCGGCGGCGGCGGCGGCAAGCACCGGACGACGACGGCGGCGGCGGCGGTGGCAGCGGCGGGCAGCAGTGACGGCGTGCAGACGGACAACAACGCGACAGGCACGGTTGGGGCTCTTCCACGTCGAAGATACACCCTGAGAGTAGCTCAGGCAGTGCGAGTCCTCGATGAGGAAGTGAGGGAATCCAACCCTCAAATGCCGATTCTCTCTCTCTTTTTTTTTTCTTTATTGTTATTTTCAAACCTGGGTACAGGCGGGCCAGCAGCAGCATACTACGCCGCTCTTTGTCCTCAGAGAAACACACAAGATATAAAGGAAAACATCGAGAGAAAAAACATGGTGGACATAGAAACGGAGACAATCACTATTTAAAATACATGGAGCCATTCACGGGCGTAGAGTCCAAGATAAAATTTGTTCAGACACTTGGACAGAGAAGAATATTGTCACACGTGAACAGAGGTGCACAAAACGAATAATACTGAACCACTTAAGCACAAAACGACGATACACACAGAACACGAGGCGTAGATCTCACTAACCGTGTACGAGTCCGGGGACCTGCCAAGAAAGGAGGAGCGAGGGTGGGAGAGGGAGAGAAAGAGGGAGAGGGAGAGGGAGAGGGAGAGGGAGAGGGAGAGGGAGAGGGAGAGGGAGAGGGAGAGGGAGAGGGAGAGGGAGAGGGAGAGGGAGAGGGAGAGGGAGAGGGAGAGGGAGAGGGAGAGGGAGAGGGAGAGGGAGAGGGAGAGGGAGAGGGAGAGGGAGAGGGAGAGGGGAGAGCAGATGCCAAGGGCAGGGGTGATGGGGAGAAGGGTGGAAGGGGGAGGGGAAGCCCGGGGGAAGAGGGGACGAGGGAGGAGACAGGGGAAAAGGAAAGAGAAGGGAAGGGAAGAGAAGGGAGGGAGGGTGCCGAAAGGAAAGGACACAGGAAGTGGGGGGGGATCAAAGTTGGTAGGAGGGGTAGATGAAGGGGAGGAGGACATCATCAGGGAGGGGGAGCTGGCGGAAGCCACCTTGGGAGAGGGTGAGGAGGGTGGAGAGATGGAGACCGGGTGGGACATGGGAATACAGGTGCGGCAGCAGGCGGGGGTGGGAGAGGATGGGTGAGATAAGCGGATGAGGAGGATCGAGTTTGCGGGAGGTGTACAGGATCCGTATTCTTTCAAGGAAAAGGAGGAGGTGGGGGAAGGGGATGAGATCATACAGGATCCACGTGGGGGAGGGGAGACGGATGCAATAGGCGAGGCGGAGAGCATGGCGTTCAAGGATTTGGAGGAATTTATAAAAGGTAGGTGGGGCGGAGATCCAGGCCGGATGGGCGTAACAAAGGATAGGGTGGATGAGGGATTTATAGGTGTGGAGGATTGTGGAGGGGTCCAGACCCCATGTACGGCCGGAAATGAGCTTGAGGAGACGGAGTCGGGAGCGTGCCTTGGCTTGAATTGTCCGGAGATGGGGAGTCCAGGAGAGGCGACGGTCGAGAGTGACGCCAAGGTACTTAAGGGTGGGAGTGAGGGCAATAGGACAGTCATAGATGGTAAGATAGAAATCAAGGAGGTGGAAGGAAGGGGTGGTTTTGCCTACAATGATCGCCTGGGTTTTGGAGGGATTGACCTTGAGCAACCACTGGTTGCACCAAGCGATGAACCGGTCAAGATGGGACTGGAGAAGGTGTTGGGAGCGCTGCAGGGTGGGGGCAAGGGCAAGGAAGGCGGTGTCATCGGCAAACTGGAGAAGGTGGACGGGGGGTGACTGCGGCGACATGTCCGCCGTGTACAAAAGGTACAGAAGGGGGGAGAGGACGGGGCCTTGGGGCACACCGGCGGAGGGCAAAAAGGTGTAGGAATCTGTGTTATGGATGGTGACATAGGAAGGACGGCAGGAGAGAAAGGAGCCGATCAGACGGACATAGTTAATGGGAAGGGCGAAGGTTTGGAGCTTGAAGAGGAGACCGGAATGCCATACGTGGTCATAAGCGCGTTCAAGGTCCAGGGAGAGGAAGATTGCGGAGCGACGGGAATTAAGCTGGTCGGAAAGGAGATGAGTGAGGTGAAGGAGAAGATCGTCGGAAGAGAAGGACGGCCCAAAGCCACACTGGGTAACGGGAAGGAGGCGGTGCTGGCGGAAATGCTGATGGATGCGGCGGGTGAGGATAGATTCCAGGACCTTGCTGAAGACCGAGGTAAGTCTGATGGGACGGTAGGAGGAGACGGCGGACGGCGGTTTGCCAGGTTTAAGGAACATCATGATACGGGAGGTTTTCCACAGGTCAGGGTAGCAACCGGTGGACAGGATTACATTGTAGAGCCTGGCCAGGGTGGAGAGGAAAGAGACAGGAGCTTCACAAAGGTGACGGTAGGTGACACAGTCGTGACCAGGAGCGGTGTTGCGATTTGTGCAGAGTGTAGCAATGAGATCCTGTGTAGTGATAGGAGCATTGAGTTCCGTGTGTGCAATGTTGTCCAAGTACTGGAAACCAGGAGCGAGGGGAGGGACAGAGGTGTCAGATCGCTCGCGGACATCCGGGAAGAGGGAGTAATCGAACTGGGGATCATCGGGGATGGAAAAGACATCGGAGAGGTAAGAGGCAAAGTGATTGGCCTTACTTAGGGAGTCAGGGAAAGGGTGATCCTCATGGAGAACAGGATAGTAGGGGGAGGGTTTAGTTCCGGTAAGGCGACGGAAGGCTGATCAGAACTTGGACGAGTTGATAGGTAGGGTAGCATTTAAACGGGTGCATGTCTGTCGCCAGTCCCGGCGTTTCTTAGCCGCGAGCAAATTAAGAATGTGACGCTGGAGTTGCCGGTGGCGTCGTAGTGTGTCCAGGTCACGCGTGTGGAGGAAGGCACGGTAGAGACGATGGGAGTCACGGAGGAGGAGGAGGACGGCCTGTGGGGGTAAGGTAGGACGGTGGGGGTGGACGACGACAGTAGGGACGTGGGCCTCCACGGCCTCAGACAAGGTCTGCTGGAGAAAGGAGGCGGTGTGGGTGACATCGTCAGGGTGGTGGTAGGTGAAAGGGTGGCTATTGACCTGGGTGGAAAGGGTATCCCGGTAGGCATTCCAGTTGGCACGGGAATAGTCATGGATGTACTTAGGGGGAGGGTCATTACGAGGGTCAGGGTGGGGGCGACGACCGTCTGAAACAGTAAGGAGGACACGGAGATGGTCGCTACCAATAGGCTCCAGGACATCCACCGTTATGTGGCCAAGGAGGTTGGGGGAGGAAAGGATAACATCGGGAGTGGAGTTGGATTCGGGACGGGTGTGCTGGGGGATGTGGATGAGGTCGCCTTGAAGGGAGGAGAGGAACCGATGCCATCGCTGTAACTGGACGGCGGAACGACTATGGATGTTGAGGTCGGCGGTGATCACATAGGAGGAGAAGGTACGGTCAATGTGGGAGAGGAAGTCGAAGGGAATAGGGGCGTTAGGGCGGACACAGCTGGTGGCGCAGGTAACAGTAAGGCCGGGGAAGAATAGACTAAGGATCAGGTGTTCGGTGGGGTCGGGAAGGAGAGGTTGGAGCTGAACGGGGATCTGGCGGTGGTGCCCAATGGCAACACCGCCACGCACAATCGGGAGGGGATTATCGGAGCGGTGGAGGAGGTAGGGCGAAGTGTGGACAGTGTGGTGGGGTTGGAGGAAGGTTTCATTGAGGAGGAAGGCATCCACGCGGTGGGTGGCAAGGGTGTGGAGGAAGAGGTTCTTGTTGGTAGGAAGGAATCGGATGTTGTTGAAAAGGATACGGTGCTGTCGCGCCATGACAGGGATTTAAACGAGGGTGTCAAGACGGGAGAAGGTGAAATGGGCTGGTTGTTGGAGTAGGTGGCGTACATTTTGAGTTGGAAAACGGAACGGGCGGCGAGGGAGATCTGTTGGAGGGTGTGCAGGCGCTGAAAAGGATGAACATTCTGAAGGACGATGGTGAGGAATCAGATGATGTCCTCAGCGGTAGGGGGTGGGCGAAGGGAGTTGCCAGGAGGGGTGGGGGCGTCCAGAGGGCGGACGGGAACGGTGAGTTCGGGAGTGGTAGGAGGGGGTCTGGCCTTACACTTCTGGGAGCAGGTAGGATGAGGGAGGTTACAGGTATTGCAGGAGGGGGGGGGGGATTCTCTCTCTCGTTACAGCTCCTTTTATACACGATTGTCATGCGCAGTCACTGACGTTTTGGTGTCCAGCGCCATCTGTCGGACATTTTGTGAACTTTGTTTTTCTTTTGGTTCTAAGAAAACCCCATGTCATTCCAAGCATGAGTGTCAATTTTTACCTCTCTATCTACATTATTCCGTGGTTTATTAAGTTTTCAAATTTATACTGACATTTTGATCACCAGGTACATAGCAAGAGGAAAGGAAGACCTGCTGAACCAGATCTATTTCAGCTGCCAATATAAAACATTGACGACATACTGTCTCTTATGGCATACATACGTGCAGCAAATCAAAGCTTTTATCGGCCATGTGCTGGAAATAATGTGAATGATGATGACGTAGAACAACTTCCTTGATTTCACATTTACAGTGTAAAATAAAGTTGTTGACTGGCTTATATATTATGTACGTGTGTATGTGAAAGTGCAAAAGTTGTTAAAATTTACTAGTTGTCATATGATTTTTAAAACAAAACCTTAAAAGCGTATTTTGTCTGCTAAATTATTTTTAGGGAGACATAGTCATAAGCCATTTTCGACCACATCATAATTAAAATGACTCTAAAATTAATATTATATAACAGAAAGAAGATCGTGTATTTTATGCAAGGTTTGCAGTGTATTAAAGTATAATTAAAAGCAAAAAGGAAGTGTCTATTCTGTCTTCAACATCTTTATACTTCCATTCAAAATTAGATGAATGTAGCTTATGACTAACTCTCTCCGAACCCTTCATATGTTTCTTTTCTTTTGTTTGGCAAGAATGCAAAAGACACTGTACTTCGAACTTCCGAAGCCTGCATAAGCAGCATATATTTGTGAAAATTGCTTGCTACAACGTTTGAAGGCTCCATCCATAAAAAAAGTCTTGTTTAGTCTTTAGAGCCTCTCTTCCCGCTTTTCCGCTAAAAACTATTCTATTTCCAAAGCTATCATCACTTAGGAGAAAACTGCTACCGTCATTCATGGTTAGTAGCTCTGCTTGAAGAGCAACTTCTTCTCGTGTTTCTGGCTATTTCTGAATGCTGTGTGACTTGGCCCAGTCCCTGTATAATATTCTCTTCATTGCTTGTTGTTCTATTATTTCGGTAACAAAATCATACCCTCGATTGCGCAAGTCACCTAACTCTTTGGTATATATTTTAGAAATCGAAGTCTCTTCCTCTCATGATCTCTTCTTTGCCTGATTCAAAGCCTTTTTTACTTCTAAGCGAGTGTCATCTGGTGCCCAACATTGATGCTCGTTTGAACTAAGCACAATACAATCTTTGGTCTTGAGTATTCCCTGGCAACATGTTGTTCTATGTTTCGAACAGTGCCATATCACAGTCCCATCTGCTTTCTTTCTCTTTACGATGTATGAGTAACCATCATAGTGGGCACATGGTTTATCGTGGGTGGTTGTTGACAGTTCACATCGAACATACACTATGTGATCAAAAGTACCCGGACACCTGGCTGAAAATGACTACCAAGTTCGTGGCGCCATCCATCGGTAATTCTGGAATTCAATACGGTGTTGCCCACACTTAGCCTGGATGACAGCTTCTACTCTCGCAGGCATGCGTTCAATTAGGTGCTGGAAGGTTTCTTGGGGAATGGCAACCCATTTTTCACAGAGTGCTGCACTGAGGAGAGTTATCGATGTTGATCGGTGAGGCCTGGCATGAAGGTGGCGTTCCAAAACATCCCAGAGACGTTCTCTAGGACTCAGGTCAGTCCTTTACAGGGATTTTATTGTCATGTAACCACTCCCCCACAGGCCGTGCATTATTTACAGGTGCTCGATCGTGTTGAAAGATGCATTCGCCATCCCTGAATTGCTCTTCAACAGTGGGAATTAAGAAGGTGCTTAAAATATCAGTGTAGGCCTGTGCTGTGATAGTGCCATGCAACACAACAAGGGGTACAAACCCCATCCACGAAAACACGACCACACCATAGCACCATGAACTCCGAAGTTTACTGTTGGAATTACACACGTTGGCAGATGACGTTCACTGGGCATCCGCCATAACCAGACCCTGCCATCGGATCGCCACATTGTGTACCGTGATTCGTCACTCCGCACAACGTTTTCCACTGTTCAATCGTCCAACGTTTACGCTCCTTACAACAAGTGAGGCGTCGTTTGGCATTTACCAGTGTGATGTGTGGCTTATGAGCAGCCGGTTGACCATGAAATCCAAGTTTTCTCACCTTCAGTCTAACTGTCATAGTACTTGCTGTGGATCCTGATGCAGTTTGGAATTCCTGTGTGATGGTCTGGATAGATGTCTGCCTATTACACATTACCACCCACTTCAAATGTCAGCAGCCTCTGTCAGTCAACAGACGAGGTCGGCCTGTACGCTTTTGTGCTGTACATGTCCCTTGACGTTTTCTCTTCACTATCACATTGTAAACCGTTGACCTAGGGGTGTTTAGGAGTGGGGAAATGTCTCATACAGACTTATGACACAAGAGACACCCAATCACCTGACCACATTCGCAGGCTGTGAATTCCACGGATCGCCCCATTCTGCTCTCTCACGATGTCTAATGACTACTGACATCACTGATATGGAGTACCCGGCTGTAGGTGGCAGCAAAATGCACCTAATATTAAAAAACATTTGCTTTTGGGGGTGTCTGGATATTTTTGATCAGATAGTGTAAAAAATTGGTACATTATGATATGAGACAAGACATTGTATTGTGATGGCAGACGACTTGAGATGGTGTAATGAAAAGGTAAACACATACACACACACACACACACACACACACACACAAACAAACACACACACACACAGATATATATATATATATATATATATATATATATATATATATATATATATATATATATATACGCTCCGCAGCTCGTGGTCTTGCGGTAGCGTTCTAGCATCCCGCTCACAGGGTCCCGGATTTTTCCTGCCTCGAGATGACTGGGTGTTATTGTGTCATCTTCATCATCATCATTCATCCTCATTACGGTTGGAGGAAGGCAATGGCAAACCACCTCCGCTAGGACCTTGCCTAGTACAGCGGTGCAGGTCTCCCGCATCGCCCCCTATGCTCCTCGGAGTTCAGGACCTCATCATTCATATATATATATGCTCCTGGAAATTGAAATAAGAACACCGTGAATTCATTGTCCCAGGAAGGGGAAACTTTATTGACACATTCCTGGGGTCAGATACATCACATGATCACACTGACAGAACCACAGGCACATAGACACAGGCAACAGAGCATGCACAATGTCGGCACTAGTACAGTGTATATCCACCTTTCGCAGCAATGCAGGCTGCTATTCTCCCATGGAGACGATCGTAGAGATGCTGGATGTAGTCCTGTGGAACGGCTTGCCATGCCATTTCCACCTGGCGCCTCAGTTGGACCAGCGTTCGTGTTGGACGTGCAGACCGCGTGAGACGACGCTTCATCCAGTCCCAAACATGCTCAATGGGGGACAGATCCGGAGATCTTGCTGGCCAGGTAGAGACCTCACGCCCCACGTGTTGAGCAATTCGGCGGTACGTCCACCCGGCCTCCCGCATGCTCACTATACGCCCTCGCTCAAAGTCCGTCAACTGCACATACGGTTCACGTCCACGCTGTCGCGGCATGCTACCAGTGTTAAAGACTGCGATGGAGCTCCGTATGCCACGGCAAACTGGCTGACACGGACGGCGGCGGTGCACAAATGCTGCGCAGCTAGCGCCATTCGACGGCCAACACCGCGGTTCCTGGTGTGTCCGCTGTGCCGTGCGTGTGATCATTGCTTGTACAGCCCTCTCGCAGTGTCCGGAGCAAGTATGGTGGGTCTGACACACCGGTGTCAATGTGTTCTTTTTTCCATTTCCAGGAGTGTATATATGTGACGCGAAATTCGCACACTCGGGCTTCGCTGCGCGACTCCTCACATGCCAGCGATAAAAAAATGTCTGTCACAAAATTTCGTCTGGCGAGTACATCTGATAGAAAAAGGTCATTAAAGAGTGGCAATCTGGCAACATTGTAACCACATGTATTGTAACTACCTCTGTCAGCAGCAGTTAGTTGCACTGTACATTTGGTGCCGTGGACAGAGTTTTGGGTTAGCATGCAGGAGGTCAGGGGTTCATACTGGGTTGGGGCGCATTATTTAATTTGGTAATTTCATTCTCACATTTATTAGTGTAATATATACCGTTTCTTAGGTCACATGTATCCTAAATTTACAACATTTTGTAACGCTGAACATAACCAATACGTTGTTAGACAAATAAGAAATAGACCTGTCATAGGACAGAATAACTACAAAAACAATATTAGTTTCGAGATGCTTAAGATGATAACACAGTACAATAACACAACATCTACTTGTCATTTGACCTACATGTAATATGAGCACTCAGATGTCGCATATTAGCAACCAGTGACCAGAATGATGTCCATATTATTGACTGCATGATCTTCACAACAGAATACGTTGTCCTTGGAACAACAGATGCTCAAAGCGAGCTTCCTGCACGTCCAAACATTGCGCAACCCGCTGGATCAAACAGCTCTGGACCCTTCACATCAAAGCTGCATCCACAGTAACAAGAGCAACATGAAGACGTGCTACCAATTCTTCCACATTTGTCGGCCGAGTAGAGTACATGTGCTCCTTCAGATGTCCCCACAAGAAAATATCCAGGGGATTTAGGTCAACTGAATGTGGTAGCCATACAACTGGACCTGCACGTCCGAGCTATTTCCCTGGAAATGTTCTGTCCAAATACTCTCTCACATTAATTCCAGAGTGTGGAGGTGCACCATCACGTTGGAACCATATCCTCTGCCGAACATGTAGTGGAACATCTTCCATCAGGCACATAGTTTGAGAGCAATGCATGATACCTTTGTGCAGTCAAGTGGTCAGGCAACATGTAGGGGCCCAAACACGTGTCGCCCAATATTCCGGTCCAGACGTTGACACCAAAGTGAACTTGATACCCATGGTTGTGGGTGACGTTCGGGTTAACCTCACACCAAGAGTGCACATTCTGCATGTTGAAGACACTCTCACGAGTGAATGTTGCTTCATCCGACAATATTATGGTGTTCACAAAGTTATTTTTCGCTTCTTGTTGTTGTTGGAACCATTCACAGAATTGCATCCGCTGATGGTAATCTGCAGGATGCAGGTGTGGCGTGAAAGCATAATGATAGGGGTGCAGCCCATGCTCGTGCAGCATGTTAAATACCACGCACTGTGAGACACACAGCTGCCTTGCTACGCTACATGTACTTCGCTGAGGTTCTTGGTGTATGACCTCCAGAATAGCTTCCTCAGTAGCTGCAGTACGGTGAGTCCATGTACGACCTCTCTTAGAATGGATGTTGATGTAGAATACGATCTCCTTCACCTGCAGGGTAAAAGAATGTTGGATTTAAGTTTCGATCAGTTAACAGAATCGTAACAGCACCTGCTAGAACTGGAAGTGAAAGAAGAAGAAGGAGGAGGAGGAGGAGAGCTGTAATAGTAACAGATCATAGAAATAATAGTGTTTGATCTAAAGGAACTCTTTCTGATCATATATTAATTGGTGTTTTGTTTTTGATTTAGAAAGCACATCATTATGGCAATGATGTAATATCAGCAAGTAAATAAAAAATATTATTAACATGTATTTTTTTTTTAGTTTTTATTTTACACATCTAGCTCTGTAGGACCAAATTAAGGAGCAAAATGAAATTACAACAGAACGGCAATAACAGATAAAATAAAATGTTTATGAATCCTAAAGAGACGACATGCTATAAATTTATATCAACGCAATCAACATTATAACACAGGAATCAGATTAATTTTTCAAGGGAAAACTTATTTGAATACACTAGGGGCCACTGTTTACTAACACACAAATTGTCAGACCTTAGACTGTTTTGGCATTAAATAGGTACCTGCATGGTTTGTTCTTCTGTGCCACATTGGCAGAGGGTCAATGGTTATTAACTGGTTTTTCATGGCTAGTTTATGGTGTGGCTGAAAGTCCTTCATGTCGCCACGTCATTACGCCCCCCCTCCCCCCCCCCCCCATCCAACGGAATTTGTGTACCCTGACTGTTTGCGCGTGTATGATTCATATGAAAGTAAGTGGAAGTTTTATAAATACTTGCAAATCGTGTAACTGAGTCTGGACTTGGATACATGTCCGTTATTCCCACATCTACTTGTCATTTGTACTACATGTAATATGAGCACTCAGAAGTCGCATATTAGCAACCAGTGACCAGAATGATGTCCATATTATTATTGACTGCATGATCTTCACAACAGAATACGTTGTCCTTGGAACAACAGATGCTCAAAGCGACCTTCCTGCACGTCCAAACATTGCGCAACCTGCTGGATCATACCACCTAAAAAGCACATCCAGGCTGGCCAGCACACCGGTATTCCTCATTAATCTGCCAGCTGGATTCGATCCTGAAGTGACGCTTTAGCATGCACAGCTGTCCAGTGCTTGTTCTAGCCAACATTAAGAGAACTAATTGTTGGGTCAGAAATCTATGTGGGCATTAAACATAACATGTTAAAAATGAAATAAAATCTTACAAATTATGTCATCCTTGAAAAATTAAATACAATACAGTACTTGTATGATGGAAAATGCAAAATAA
Source organism: Schistocerca cancellata (assembly GCF_023864275.1). Lineage (NCBI taxonomy): Eukaryota > Metazoa > Arthropoda > Insecta > Orthoptera > Acrididae > Schistocerca > Schistocerca cancellata. Next base: position 441,403,080 of record NC_064629.1, on the reverse strand, counting down.
AAGGTACATTTTTACAGCCTGACTATTTTAGATTTTAGTACTTGTGAACACTGTGTAGCTCATAACGAAAGAAAGATTACATGTTGTCAAACACCATGTATTACCAATAAGTTATAATAGTATAAACTAAAGTTGCCGACTCACTGAGTGATGAAACTATTACATGTATATGCAGCGCCATTAAGAAGGATATGCCTGCTGAGTGTTCTGTCTCGGAAATTTACCTCTGCTAGGGAAATCTCGAATGTCTGTTCATGTACTAAAATGGATGCATGACAAAACACACTAGTCAAAAACTTACTACCTAAAAGTCCAAATAATGATTAAGAACTGTTAGGCATTTGTATAAAAGAGAACGAAGTTTTTCGCGGCGGCACTTATGTATAAAACATTCTCGGTATTCTTGCCGCTTCAGTTCTAGATAAAATCTCGAGCTTTCGACGCTTACCTCCATCGTCATCGTCAAGAGCTGACGATGACGATGGAGGTAATCGTCGAAATCTCGAGATTTTATCTAGAACTGACGCGACAAGAATACCGAGAATGTTTTATACATTTGTATAAAGAGGCTGACTGTGTTATATTTGTTTCCATTCGCTGAAGAGGTGTTCGTTGAACTGTATGGCCAATGATGGGTACTTCTCAGTATAAGTAGGAAGTCGTCGTCGTTGGAACTACTGCCAATCTATGTGATCTAACAGTAGGTGGCGCTCAATGAGTAATTGTTGTACGACAGCCTTCAGTTAATTGGTTTCATATTCATTGCAGCTCAGAAGCACCACAGTTGAGCGTGAACTTCTGTATAACGCACTTGTACAAAACCCACAGGAAGGAAGGAAGTTTAGGGTTACATCCTGTTGACAACGAGGTCATTAGAGAGGGAGCAAGAGCTCTGATTGTTTCAAGGATGGGAGAAGAAATCGGCCGCGCCCTTTCAAATGAACCAGCCCCACATTTTCCAGGAGCAACTTAGGAAATCACGGAAAACCTAAATCGTGATGGACAGATGCGAATTTAAATCATTGTCCACTGGAATACGAGTCAAGTATATTAACCACTGCGCCAGCTGGCTCATTTCATGAAATCCAGATGATCGCTGCGGCATAAGAGTGCTGCCAAGAGTAAAAGATGCTATCTCCCCATTTTTCCATAGTCAACAATGGGTTGTAAGTGAGCAGTGGTCCAGGAATGTTTACTTAGAATTTTGCAAATTGTGGGGTGTAAAAGCGTATAGAGTGAAAAAAAACGACCGATATTCGTAAGATTTCTGTATCTCATAGACATATGAAAACCATAAATGAATGTAAGGAAATCGAAAAACATAGTACCTGCGAGGAAATATCACAAGAACAGGATGAGTCAACTCAAATATCTCTATTAAATATCCCAGCAACTGTATATAAAACTATACAGAAAATGTAGACCTAGCGTGTACCTCTGCTGGCTTCATGTGCTTTGATGGATGTCAGAAACTATGTTGAAAAAAAAAAAAGTGGGACTGATGTTTTCCTAAAGTATAAGATTTTATTGGCTCCATGGCGACTTGACAATAATCACAACGTTAGGGATGAGCAGACAGCATAAAGAGAACATTTCTATTAGATTGGCTGTCGTTTTATCCATGGTTGGTGTATTCTAAAGCAATTATGGGTGTAGTCTGTGTGTGTGTGCATTTTGGGCCACGTGTAATGTACAGCAGTTGTAACGATGCATTCATATCTCGCCATTTCATCAATTTCAAAAAGATTCACGAATTTGCAAAAATGCATATGTATTCCGAATGGCATGAAGATGCAGTTGAAGTGTAAAGTACTTTTGTTAACGTTATGACAAACAAAACTAAGAGCATAGAAGACACTGTCGATGACATTCTCGCTAAATTAGTGCAAACTGAGAGGATAAGTTGAAATCAATTATTTTTGCATAGTCATCTGAGCATTACATGACTTTGTTTTAAGAGGGAAAAACAAATTCAAAAGCTATTTTTTGATGATTTATTGCAATGTATGGTACATACATGTGACGAAATAATGCGGAAACATTTTGAAAGCACCCATAAAAACGCCAGCTATATTTCTCATAGAACCCAAAAGATTTAGTTGACATGTGCTACGAAGTATTCAGAATTGATCTGATTAACACCATCAATAACAGCAAATAGCGCTTACATTGGGACAACGCAAAATAACGTAAATGGCGGTAAAACGTAAAATCAGGGTTTTACTACAATTATATCGTTTACGTATATAACACTGACTAGATACTACATGTGCTCTGTGGAAAGCAATAGAAGAAAATGATGAGCAGATAACAATGTCCTCAAAATTACTAAATCACATGTATGAGGAAACTGTTTTGCCCCCACTGAGATGAAAACCGGCAACCGCCCCTGCATCTAAGCTAGTTAACGAAATAGTGGCTTTCAAAATCCAGTAAACACAACTAATTAAGAACACCAACACAGCTTCCTATTTGGATATGTTAAAGATTTATTCTTCAAACTATGGGTTACAAGATGCTATCCAAACATCAAAATAGCTTTCAGGATATTTATGACAATTCCAGTGGCTGCAGCATCTTTTCAGTGCAGCTTTAGTTGAAGGTGACAGTGAAAGTTAGCTATCTTGTCGATATAATATGAGACAGCTGCTAAAGTAGACTTCAATGACGTAATCAATGAGTTTACTTTGCTAGAAGCAAGGAAATGGAAAGCAAAATTATAATAAGAACACGATTATTGTAAAGGAATGTGTTCTTGACGCTATTATAGCCCTTTTTCTCTTCATTTACAGTTCGCAATTCATGCACCATTAATAATTCATGAGGAGCAAATAAAACCTGTTCTTTATTGTACATCATACTAAAATCAGTGTACATTAGATGTCATAAACAATAAGACATAGATTATGTTTTACTTTCAACTGTTTTAGAAAGTTACGAAATTTGTTATTTATTTACTACAATGTTACTTTTGACTCATTGTATGCAATATTTCCCACCTGTATAGCTCATTTAAGTAATATTATATTACACCTACACTACAAATTTTTCTCACTCTGTCATCTTGTAGAATTGGGTGTACTGCAGGTGTTCCGAGTCTTCCCAATATGATATTTTGACATCATAACTCGGCTTCTTCATCAGGTGCTTCCTGAAACTGATTGACAAGCGTTTTTTTAAATCTCTTCATTCCCACCCTTGGGCGATGAGGGGTGGGGGGGAGGCAGGCTGCTTGAGAGCTTCTTCATGCTTTATTCAGCCTTAGGGTTTTACACATATTTATTCAGCTGTACTTTATTTCATAAAATTCCAATATATGTACACATATTTTATTAGAATTAAGAGTAAGGTTATGTTGATTTGAAATTAAGACTAAGGATTAACTTTTTCTGTTGTTCTTACGCTTATAATTGTAAATGTTTCTTACAGATCACACTGCTGTGTGCAGTGACTGCTTTCTGTAAGGTTTGTTGTACTTATATCTATTTTACAGATCCAACTACTTTGATAGGGGACTTGTTATTGCAAAGTTTTGTTGTTGATTATTTCTTGTTCTACCGTTGTCTTCTTATACTGGACTTGTTGCCGCCAGTCCAGGTGTGCTCATGTTCCTTCATGTGAGGAGAAGCATGGTGAGTGTCACGTAAAGGAAGACATTTGTCATGTTCTGTGCTACTGTCCTATGTGGGTGTGTGGACTTAAATTTGGATTTTCTCATATTGTTTGTTTCTGTTGTTACCATGTGTACAATGTCAGACAAATTTTGAGTATTCAGTTTCTGTGTCTGGCCCCCAGGTTGGTTGGGCGTGTTTGCAGCAGGGCTATTCTAGCCCGTGCATATACTTTGTTGCTTGGCGTTGTATTGTGCATTCTTAGGAAGCTACATATTAGTCTTCTTTCAGTTGCATACATTTTCTTGGCGATCATTGCAAACATTCCCCCTACGGTGGGGGCACCGTATTCATACAGTTTTATCAAGGTTTTCTAAATGTACACTGCTGTTTGGGTGCAGCAACTTTCGAATATTCCTATGATGAGCCTAATTAGGCCTTGTGTTTTTCTTATTTTCTCGGGGTTTCTTATTAGTGGATGCACCAGCCTAGGAATTTGTCGAAGTGAAAGACGAGATACCTTGTCATATTGCTTAGTTTAAGTGGTGTGCCCTAGAGTGATAGGCGAATGTCTCTCTTGTCTTGGTTCATCTTTCGCATAAGGTTCCTGTGGCGAAATAAGATCAATTGAGTGTTATTGGAGTTGGGTTTAATTCGGCTGGAGGTCATCCAATTTCCAGTTCGTTAAGGTACATGCTTACTTAATGCTGTATTGTTTGTGTTTGGCTACCAGAGACACAATATGCACTATGATCTGCATATAATGCTACTGCTTCTTTGTCGTCAGTGGTCGGTACGTCTGTTGTGTACAAGGTATACAACAGCGGTGATATGATTGCTTCCTACAGTAGGCAGCCTGTGGTGAGAAGAATTCTGATGTTTCATTTCCTACCTGCACTCTGCATTGACGTTCGTTGATTTTTTTTATTATTCTTACCATATTTCTGGGGAGTCCATTATTGATTAATTTCATTAGCAGCTCATTGTGCCATATCCTACACAATGCTCATTCGATGTCAAGATGTATGGCAAGTATGCACAGGTTGTTGTTAAAGGCTCGTGTAATGTCAGTGGATAGTCTTAAGAGCAGGTTGTTGGTAGAATGGTTCTTCCTAAATCTTGATTGTATACATGGGGATTAGATGTCTCTGTTCTACGAATTTTCATAGCCAATCTGCTATTGTGTGCTCATGTGTTTTTCCAATAACGTTTAGTAACGTCATTGGCCGGTAGGAGCTTGGATTTGCTCTGGTCTTGTAGAGTTTTGCCAACATTATAATTTTTCCTTTTCTCCAGGATTCGGGTGTTGTCTTATTTTCCATGCACTAGTTACATATCATTAAAAATTAAGCATTATTACTTCTTGTGGGGCCTTCCTGAGACGAATTCTTCGGATTCTGTCTTCTCCATGAACAGAGTTCCTTCACACCACTGTGACATCTGTTATCTCGTCCTCTATGATTGGTGTTGTTGGCGTTTCTTCTTCTCCATTGTTTATGGTCGGCATGTTGAGTTTTTCGGTTATGTCTTTTTCTGTTTGCTGTTGATGTATTTAATTGAATCTTGGGTTATGGAGGCGTGAATGCACTGCTTCTAGAGGGTTTTTAAATTCTTGTGCTTTTTTTGCGTCGGTGCTAGGTTCATTGTTAATTTATAAGCACGTCCCTGTTATTTTCGGTTATTTTCTTCTGTCCCACGGGGGTTTTGAATTTGTGCCAGAATTTTCCCCCATCTTTGTAGTCCAATTCTTTGCAAGCTTCTGTCCATTTATTTTGTCTGCAATTTGGGACTATTCGTTTGGTTTGTGCGTTTAGTCTATTCCAGACTGGTTTTAATATGGGGTGGTTTGTCCTTCTAATTTCTCTGCAGATCCTTTTTTCTCTCTTACAAGCCTTAGTTACCAATTCTGAATTTCTTTTTTTGTAATGCTTTCGTTTTGGAGTGCTGTCTCTAGTTTGATGTTGACTATTTCTAGGTCATGGTCATCTGTGGTGGTTACTGCTGTCGTTAGTTCTTCAAGTATTATTTGTTGATAAATTTCCCAGTCTGATAGTTTCTGAACATTTTTTTTGCTGGCCTGGGTGTGGTGGGATCCAACTGTGCTTGCGAGTGTTATTGGTAGGTAGTCACTTGATATTGACAATCCTATTTCATGCTGTTAGCACGCATTCTTGCTGGTTTGTGCTATATAGGGCATGGTCTGGGTTTTAATGGCCATTCTGCTCTATGGGCGTTGGCTGGCCGATGGGTATTCTTTCAAGTGCTTTGGTTGTCAGTAGACCAAATAATAGCCTGCTGTTGTTATCAGCTGTGTCGCCTAAGTTATTGTGCCTGGCATTCCCATCCATAATTAATATTAGTTTCCAGAATGTGAACAGATAGTGGATGAATGTTGGTAGGGGTTGTCCTGGTGATACATAGAGACAGGTCACTGTCCCTTCTCCTTATCAGGAGTTGTGTTATTATGGCCTTGATGTCTTGGAATAGCTTTGGCAGCTGTTGTTCTATGGATAGTATTTATTTGTCTGTATAGAGTGTCACTCCTCGTCTTCCTCTGTTGTCGGCTCTGTGTTTTATGTGGCATTCATATCTGGGGAATTCCATTTTTCATATCTCTTTGTCCATGTTTCTGTAACCCCCGTCACATGAACGTCCCTGGTCTTGAGTGTGTGGTTTATGATTGTCTTCTTGGTTTTCTGTCTATCTGCGTTAAAGTACAGGAAGTTTAATTGTATTCTATCGCCTCTTCTCTGCCATATTCGGTTTGTTTGGGGTTTTGTGCCGCGTTTACTAGTTGGTGTCTGTTTCTAGCGTTCCCTTCTGTGTCTGTCTAGTGTGCTGACTGTGATGTGTACCCCATTTCCGGTCTGGGAGACTTCTCCCACTCTGCTTTTTGTCTTGGAACAGTATTCACTTTCAGTGCTATTTCCTCTCTTAGTTTCTTCTCTTCTTCAGGGATTGAGGCTGGACTGTCCAGAGATCTGATTGGGGATCTTATTTCGTTGGATCCTGCTTCTTTTGGTCTCTCTGTAGATTTTGTCGAGATATGCTACGTGACTGCCGCTGCAGTTTAGGCCTGCTATATCTGCTTTTCAGTTTCTAATGCCATGGTTTTCGCTGCATCTTCCACCTTTTGTTTCTCTTTCTGCGCAATTTTCGGTTGGATGTCCAAATTTGCGGCACTGAATTGTTTTGGGTCATGGGAGATTTGATGCTTTCGTTCTGTGCAATTTATGGTGTATGTATGCCCAGTCTGGGAGCAATTTGTCTAGGATGTCTGGACACTATGTGATTACTCGGAACTTCATGATTGGTTCACGACGATCTCTGTCTTTGATGTACCACGATGCAGTCGAAATTATTGTTTCACAGATCTTGTAGTATGTCGTCGCTTTCAACCCCTGTTCTATTCCTTATACAATGCAGCTGTAGCTGCGTCATTGTCAACTGTATTGGCGTTCGTTTGTTCTTGACCTTTGCTCCTGTACATACACTGAATGGCGCAGGAGTGGACATAGACCATCACTTAGCTTCCATGCTGCATTCAAGTCCCTTGACCTAACATAACCAATGCTTTTGTACTTGTTGAGATTGATGGTAAGTGCATCGAACCTCTGCAGATATTTGTGGAATGTGAGGGGTTTTGTTATTTCTTTTGGAAAAATCAGTGATTATGCACGTATACAAGTAGGCTTCGCTAGACTGGCAACTGTGACTTGATTTTCTGGGTCGTCAATTTCTGTTCTGGACTTGAATTTGTATATGTTGGTGTTGTGTTGCCAGACTAGGGAGCCTGGGGATTTCGCTTCATTGCCACCTCACAGTGTAAATACTTATGGAAATGTGGAGGCATTCACAAACTACTCCAGCCTACTCTACACGTGCATGGGTTATGGAACAACACAACTGGCCCTGGCATGGAAAAATCCTTACGATCTTTGAAGGCAGAGTATGGTTCACGACTTTTTACAGTTTTCGAGACGCTTCGCAAGTGAAGCTTCATGACACTTTTTCTTTTTTATCCCTGACTTTTTTTTTGGGCTGACTCACAGACGTCTTTTCTTGTGCACCGCCTTCCCTTCTTTTCTTCTATGCATTCTTCTTTCTTCTTCTCTTCTTGCTGTTCTGAAGGTAGCTGCTCACGCTTTGGATGCTTCGGTGTGTCTGGTCGACAAGCTGACCACATACTATATTTACACCTGAGCGGTCTCTGGTGTTTATTATGCCGTCCATGTCCACTGTGGCTGTTTTCCCTGGTGGCGGCCATCCCATGGCGTTTCGTATCAGGTACGAGACCGTCAGGCGCGTTCCTAGCACTACCGTAATGCTGTAGACTCTTTTTATGCTGTTCATGACTGCTGCGGCTTCCTCTCGTGGTCGTGTCATTCTTCTGTCCTTCTTAGTTCACTATGCGCCTGCAAGGTGCGCTTCCTGCAGCATCAGGAAGATGATGTGTGTGAAATCTTATGGGACTTAACTGCTAAGGTCATCAGTCCCTAAGCTTACACACTACTTAACCTAAATTATCCTAATGACAAACACACCACCCATGCCCGAGGGAGGACTCGAACCTTTGCTGGGACCAGCCACACAGTCCATGACTGCAGCGCCTTAGACCGCTCGCCTAATGCAGCATCAGGCTGCCGGAGGAGTTGCCTGTTATGTTCGTGCACACTGAAGCAATCTCTCATGGTGGTGGCCACTGTCTGGCGTTCTGTCCTGTGCCTGCTCCCAGGGTGTGTGGTACTTGAGGTTTTAGGTGGCTGATGTTGTTCTCCGTCTTGTCCATGACCAGTGTGGCTGTCTCCTGAGGAGGCTGTTGCCACGTGATGCTCCATAAGAGGTTTGATCCCATTAATTACGCCTCTTGTCATCTGAGATTCATGACTGGCGAAGGAAACTTTCTTCTGTTGTTTCTGTAGTAGTTCCAAAGCCGGATTTCACGCTGTACTTAACCGCACATCTTTCCAAGGAGCACCCTGATCTTGTTTCACAGGAAGAACACATTTTTGATTTGTATTTCTTCAGGGTTTTGCTGATCTTAGCAGATACAGGCCCTGCACATGGTAAAAAAGCTAGCTTTCAGATCTCTTCTTCTTGCACATCTCACGTTGAATCAGGTCGTCTGATGGGTTACACTGCTTTCCAGCTGTTCCTGGTTGAGTACCCGTCGTTTGTGTACACTCCCTGTAAATGTTATAACTCAGCTGTCAAGCTGTCTCAGTTGGAGAGTGTTATGGTTCGGTGTACAAGTGTTCTCAGCAACACATCCTTCTGTGCTGGGTGACGGCAGCTATCAGCCAGCAGATATAAGTCAGTGTGTGTTAGTTTCCTGTACACACTGTAGTCTAATGTGTCACCTTACTTCCTCTTCACCAGGACAACCAGCAACGTGAGTTAACCATCATTCTCTAGTTCCACGATGAACTTAATGTTGAGGTGTCTCGAGTTCAGATGGTCCAGGAACTCGTCCATTATTTTCGGCCATGTGGCCACATGACGAACGTGTCATCAACATATCAGAAGAAACACGTAAGCTGGTAGGCTGCAGTAATAAGTGTGCCTCATTCTCGAATTTCTCCAGTAGTGGCAAATCTGTTTATCGAGAAATTCGAGGATGAAGGGGGGGGGGGGGAGAGGGAGGGGTGTCAGTTTTGCCAAGGGCGCAGGCTCATCTCAGTATGGCTCTGTCCACACTTTAAAACTTGTCTATGCACATTAGAACTCAAACTTCCAGTTTTGCGCATATTTCATACACTATGTGATCAAAACTATCCAGACACCACAAAAAACACGTTTTTCATATTAGGTGCATTGTGCTGCCACCTACTGCCAGGCACTCCATATCAGCGACCTCAGTAGTCATTAGACATCGTGAGAGAGCAGAATGGGGTGCTCCGCGGAACTCACGGACTTCGAACGTGGTCAGGTGATTGGGTGTCACTTGCATCATACGTCTGTACATGAGATTTTCCCACTCCTAAACATCCCTAGGTCCACAGTTGCCGATATGATAGTGAAGTGGAAACGTGAACAGACACATACAGCACAAAAGCGTACAGGCCGACCTCGTCTGTTGCCTGACAGGGACTGCCGACAGTTGAAGAATGTGGTAATGTGTAATAGGCAGGCATCTATCCAGACCATCACACAGGAATTCCAAACTGCATCAGGATCCACTGCAAGTACTATGCCAGTTAGACTGGAGGTGAGAAAACTTGGATTTCTTGGTCGAGCGGCTGCTCATAAGCAGTAAATACCAAATGATGCCTCGTTTGGTGTAAGGATCATAAACATTGGACAACTTAACAATGGAAAAAGGTTGCATGGAGTGACAAATCACTTGCTGTTACTCTTAGTTTCTTGGAAACAGCAGATGCCTATCATAGCTTTGCATAATTACTCCACATTTCAAAGCCAGCCATAACCCAAGTACTGCCTGCAGTTTGTGAAGCTTTGGTTGAAGCAGTATGTAAACGTAATTCTTTTAAATTGTTTAATTGATCATATATTTTTATTTTCATATTAAATTAATCCAAATGATCATTTTCAATAAAGAAAACACTCTCGGCCTCAATGTCACTCACAATTCCACTGTAATAGGGAAATCTGCAATTGTGATCCCCCTGCCTCATCCACATTATTACTGACCGCTCCCTCGTTACCTACATTCATTTCTGCCTCACAGAAAGCTTAGTTTTTCTTTTTTTTTCATCGCCGCCTTTCCGTAGAGCGGCAGCTCACATACTGAGAAGTGAGAGACTTAATTTTTTTATCGACGTTACTGCTGCTAGTGCCAAGAAACGCAGAAATTTTTTGTAGAGTCATGCGTCTTTTTACCATTTTTAAAGCTAGCACTTCGAACATTCCAGATGCACTCATGTGCCTCATAAGAGAGTGGCAAGTTCGTTACTGACAGACCAAAACAAACACAAGTATTGTGTTGTTGCATTTACTGCTAGGAGGGCAGTATATACCTCTTTGATCTGTACCGACCATTGGTACACAGGCGCCTAAAGCTAGCGAAGTGAGGGATGCTCAACTACCGGCCCTACCGATAGATGGCTCCAGCGCGTGTCCGTCAAAGATCATATCATTGAGTGCCCGTCATATCTGAATTTGGCAAAAAACGAAATGTCAAAACACGGATGAAAATGTTTTTCGTTCTGCGCCCTCATAAGTCTTTTATATTGGATCAGAAATTTAAATGCCAAGATTTTATTAATGCCTGCATGTGGCATGGTGTATTTTAACTGAGTGATAAGGTAGAAGCACCAGTTTTTGACAGTGCTTCAGTCTTTGATACGAGACAAGAAATACGTTTAAATGAGACAAACACAAAGGCCAACGTTAAGGCTCCTCTTAAAAGCAAGACTTGCATCCTTTGGAAGTTAAGTCTAGTAATAACATTATATTGGACCGATCCATGATGATGTAGGAAGTGAAGGAACTTGTTGAAAATAACATTGATCACAGCTGTTAATTTTAAGGTTGGGGTATCTTAAAACTGTAATTTTCCAGTCTGACACCGAAACAATGACTGGTACCATGGTTTTATTTTAAAATTGAATTCAAAACATGTCAGTGAGCAAAATTAATTACAATATGAATTACAACCATGGAATTTTATTTCTGTGAATCTTGGTTCCAGTCTTTGACATGGTGTCAATCACTGTAATGACTGGTTCTCATTATAGGGCCCAAACAAAAAACAAAGCTGAAAGCGAAAGCTGCAGAAGCTGGCCAGACAGGCACCCCAATGGCTGCTACAATCTGTGTGAGACAAGGGTGACATTATATTGCAAATTTAGTGTGAAAAGTTCCATATTGTCTGAATTTGTCCTATACTGACAGAACATTCTAGCCCAGTCGATTTTCTTATCTGCAAAAGTACACTAGCCAATATCAGTGGCACAAAGGTAGGGGGATTCCATTGTCACGGGTGGCACAGTTGCACTACATTTTTCAACAGTCAGATGCTGATATAACATAAAGCATAAATAGAAATAAAGTAAAGATTGAATGGTTTCCATACAAATAATTGTTTTACCTTCCCTTTAAATCTGAATGTCAGAAGTTTACAAATTGAGCTGTTATTCATCTTTAAAACTTTGTTATGCGTGGGACAGCAAATAGACATAGCATTGAATAACCACCAACATTTTAGAACAAATCTGTGACTTATGCACTTATTTTCTTTCGAAAATATTGAATTCAAATTAATAAAACAATTCTCTACATGACATAATATCAATAAATATTACATTAGTAATACTTACTTGCAATTAGACTGTCACAGGTGGGACAAGGAATTGTCACAATTGGGAGTCATGTGAAGTACAATCTGTTTTTTTTTATTTAAACTGATTTTATTATGTCAGTTAGCTATGAATCAGTAGGTAACATATTTAGTGGGCACTTTAAGTTTTAATAACTTTGTAGAATATTTTTGTTGGTTATAAATAATATAAGTTTTGGTATAGTATCAGTTTACAGTTCTGAGTACTTAATTATTTCACTTGAAGAATGTACCACTTTGAAAAAATATACACTTGACCTCTCACCCACTTTCGAAAATGTCTAAATTGCCAGGAAACTCATAATATAAGGTGTCCCTAGCATGTTTGACATTTGGATTTGGGAGAATAGCAAGAACTTGTTTAAACTCTACGTCGGATTCAACCTGCTCGTCAGGTTTGAATACCTTTGCTGAGTCCCCAACAGATCGCATACACATAATCTGTATTTCCTCATTGTCTTCTACACTTCTCTGTGCAATTGCAGGATATCTATATGTAGTGGATTGCTTAGTTCCTTGGTCCCAAACTACTTGCTTTCTAATTGCCATACTGTCTACAATTAGACATGAATCGCTGAACTGGTCCCTTACAATTGGGTTCAAATCAATGTACTTAAAAACATCTGTTAAGAAGCCAGGTTCACAGTCTACACTTGCCACCCATTTGGAAATAAATGATTTATGGGGCAGAGGCATTAATTTTTGTAGGTATTCATATGCTGCTGGTGAATAAAAGTACACAGTCATCGCAAACATTTTCACATTTGTTGTTTACCTATTATCCTTTGACGAGAGAGAGTTGTTCACTAAATTGCACACTAATTCCACTTGTGTTCCTTTCTGATGATTGAGGAAGTTATGTAACTTCTCAGCAAGATGCCCCTTCTCCTTCAATGGACTTGTCATCCATGGAAAACACTTTCTTCTCTCTTCTTCGAAATTTTTCAAGGACGCATTTCAGTTTACGTTTTAATTCGTGCACAATGTCTGAGAAAAAATTGCAAGTTTCGGTCGCCTTGTCTTCCATTTCTACTTTCGACTGTATACCACAATCAATAACTGAAGAACCAACTGCACTCTGAAACAAAGAAATAATTTCGTTATATATGATTGAAATAACTCAAGGCTTGATGAAAAAATATTATAAGAAAACTTTGGGGGTGTGAAAACATCCTTATACTAACGTTTTCGACCCAATTCGCAGCTTCTTCATTGGATAAATGAGACATGCTTTCCACGGAAGAGTTCTCATTGACAACATTCTCCACGCAATCAGTAACTTCTGCAGTGGGGAAATCGAGCACGGATTCCATGACAGAACGCTAAAAACAAAAATATGGACCTGTATTACAACATTGCTGAGACCTATGTAGCCCATTTGTGTCGTACGAAATAAATTCACAAAATTAAAAAGCACACACATAGCAAGGAAATCAATTAGCTACCTCAAATGGAGAAGGATCGTTGTCACTCAAAATCCTAACAACATGTCGTCGTGGCTGTTTATTTTGTGGCATCAAATGTATCGGAAAGTCAAAAACTGATGGCACTGCTTCGGGTTTGAGACGTTTCTTCCACGTTCCAGGTCACTACGTAATTATCCCGTCGGAAATGGTTTCCGCAAAGAAAACTGCAAGATGTAGGAATAAAACCTTTTCCGCTTCACGGAAGTAATCCACTTCTTTAGAGAAAACCTATTTAAAAACATCGAATTAGCAAACGCACTAAGTCTGTATTTTTATCGTATTGTATCGATAGTCCTATTACCTGTGAAATGGTAAGTCACTATCCTTACTCCATCGCTTCGTACAATTGAAAGCGGAACAAGAAATCACCATTTCGATAATCCTTCATTCCTCATACACCGTACAGCCCTAGAGAAACTTCTTGCCAAATTCGAACATGGCGGACATATACAGACAACAGTAATCAGCTGGTAGAGCCATCTATCGGTAGGTCCGGTAGTTGGGCATCCCTCATTTCGCTAGCTTTGCTATGTAGCAACCTTGTTAGACGCCTGTCTATTGGTACTGACAAAGCTGTGAACACTGGTTTGTGTTGCCAACTTTGTAATCCAGTTACTAACCGCGAACATCATTGCAGAACATGTTTGCAACGCACTACAAACGTGCCTTTATTCTATGATAAATTGAAAACTGTGATAACACAATGAAAATTGGCACATGGCTCAACTTTCACAAAACATATTATCACGCGCCACCTACGAAGACTTAAGTAATACCTGCAGTTGGTGTGTTCAATAAATAGTTTGATCGTGTGTGGCATTCATGTTTCGTTTGTTTACAAACATGAAATTCTATTAAAAAAAGGCTATGCAGACGTGTTTTTAACCTTGTCAAAATTATTTGTAAATGCGAGTTCTGTGCTGCTGAATCTAATGTGCGCTACTACACTTTGTGCTTAATGATACACTGTCAGTTCATTACCATTACTCCGTTCTTCTTTCTTGTATAGTTAGGCAGTGGGATTGTTTTTACTCATTAAAATGTTCACCAGTTTATGTACATATTTAGATGATACCCTACTTTGGCGTTAACAATTTTTACTTTACATTTTATCACGAATATTGGAGTATTCAAGAAAATGAGCGAACCCTGCATTACTTTTGAGTCGCTGTACATCAATACGGATGTAACGTGTGTGAAATGTTACGGAGATTACGTACTGACAGGTAATTATCTCTCTCTCATTGACATTTACTTGATGGGCTGCATGACAACGGTTAACATGAGTTGTCTGCCTTGCATATTTGTTTCAGTCTTTCCAGCATTAAATCCAGCTGTAATTGCAGTTTTCATATTATAAATAAAGTGCTTTGAATGTTGACTAGCAGAATTTAATGCTCATGTGGGTATGAATAATATGTTGGGAAACTTTGGCGTCTATTAATTTAATATTTGTGAATCAAATTAACAATGTTTAGTAGTAAGTGTGTAAGACATCCCCAAGCTTTCCAGAAAACCAGAAATGTTTTGATTAGTAACTAGACAAGATGTGATTTAAAAATAAATTCTTGATGGGTTAGACTTCGGGTGCGACAGTCATAATCTCCCTGACAAATTTTCTTTATCACTGACACTTAAATATTCTGTTGCTGAATTATTACATCTATTAGGTGGGCAATGTCAGTCTTTTAGATTAATAATTTTAATTATATTGTTCAGTGTTTCTGTATATGCCCATTGTAATCAATATGACTGCTTCCCTTGAATTATTTTGTATGACTTTCGGATGTTAATTTGTGAAGCAAGTTATTACATTTACTCGATTTGCTAGATCAGTTGCTCCTGCATTTTGTACACAAGGCCAAGTAAAATTGTATGAGGTGTAAGTCTTACCTTCTGCACTGGTATAAGAATCAAGGATATCATGACTAGAGACACACACAATAGAATTTCCATGCGGAAATACAGAAATATTTGATCACTGTAATCTCAAAGCATTACTTGCATTGGCATTTGACAGATAGTGGATTCTGGTTTCTTGCCAAAAAAGTACCCAGTTGTCACTTTTTTGAGAATTCTGGTTTTGCCTTTTCACAAGAGGCTGCATTGATTGACAATTCACTTTACTTTTTGTCACAGCCACTGTAGTACCTCCCTCTTGTGATTAGTGGTGAGCAGTACACATGTGGGTAGTTGTCTCATATACATACACCTTCATTAAACTTTCTGCACATTTGATAATATTGGATTCTGATGGCTGTAGCTAGATGAAACCAAAGTTGTATGGACCATGGTCCTATTGTTTCAAACGGTTAACAGCAGGTATCAGCCAATGCTTCATATTTCAACACTTGACTGTATTTGGCTGGATTCTGCGGACAGTGAGCCTGTTCTTAAAAATCATTTAAAAAGAGTACAGCACATTCCAAACCTTTAGGTTCAACATTACAAGCAGAGTAGATGATTTTAAATGAAAATTTCAAAATGAGCTGATAATTTGAAATGAATATTCAGGTGATCATCATTAGTCAGTTTACTCATTGCTGAGTGTCATGATCTCATTTCTCCATTGACTAAGTACCTGAATCTTCAACTAGATGTCTCCATCCACAGTGATCTTCAGCTCTTCTTAATATGTTTTGAAATGGTAGGCCAATTCTTTGCTTGACCTAACCATCTACTTGCTCCTCTGCCTCGTATTCTTTTATCTTCAATTTTACCTTGCAAGAGGGATCTTTTCTAACTATCCCCTCCTCTTCTCAAAATGTGTCCAACAGACAGGAAGTATCTTTGGCTGACATGAGAAGATAAACTTTTTGCGATGCTAAGTTCTTCAATGGTCATCTCTCACAATATTTTGGAAAAGATATGCATATTTCAATTTTTAAGAAACTAGTTAAAGTGACATATGAAATGAAAGGTTAATATACATATTTTCCAAATAACAAAAATAACCACAAGAAATTCATATACCAAGATTGGTGTAACAGTAAACATGAAAACTGCAAAATTTCTGTTAGGCATGTGGCATTAATCCTTTTTTTCTTCCCGGAGCAAGAGGAAAGTATTTCCCAAAGTATTTACAATTGATAGTTGCACCTAGAATCTAGGAATCATATCTGGAAACATTGCCCAAATTATTAAAAATGGATGCCAACAATATGTTTGGACATACAGTTCTAGTCGTATGCCTAACAAACTGTGCCTTCTGGATCGAGAACTTCTGTTCTTTGATTTCATCATTGACTGAGACCTCGAACAAACAGTTCTCATCTAATTATGTTTGTTACTGGGTTTGGGGTATAGCATTATGTAAGTTTCATGTTGTTAGGCATGGGACAAGCCTGAACTTTCTTCCAAATATTGACAAAATCTAGTGGCCATCTCTCATACAACTGGGGTAAATTTGGAGAAAGAAGTTAGCAGGTGAATAAGTAAATCATTGTAAGGTGAAGAAGTAAGAGAGAGGGAGAGATGTTTGGCAAAAGAAGAAAAGCAGTGTGACATTGTTGAGGTAAGGAAGACCAACATAAAAGAGCTGCAGGAAGGGAACTTCGTCAGCGAGGTTGAGAAGAACTTAAAAAGCAGCAACAAGATATAAATGTTCATTAAATTTCTCCTCGAGTATTGGGAAAAGCAGTCTGCAGAACAAAAAAAGCACTGCCAATGTCACACAATAAACAGGCAGTGGCATAACAGCAAATCTACTGTAAACTGACACCAACAAGAAAAGGAAATAATTGTTGATGAAGCATCATGCCAGGAAAGACCTGATAACCTTGTACGTTATCTGTGACATGATTAAGGCGTTTTATATATGTGGTATTAGCAGCTATCAATTCTGAGTCTACTACAGGCCTTTTTATCATAGTTTTTAGGTATGCCAAATGTAGAAGATGAGATTGAGGAGACAAACTAACAGTGCCATCTTTGTGTGGCCAGATGACAGGCATGAATATGTTCTGAATGATGATACTGACATAGCACCTGTTTTATAAACCAACACCTGGCAGGAGGGATGAACTGAGTTATGCTTGTTAGGATTTCTGAGAACAGCTTGGGTTAAGTACTAGGTTTGAATATACTGTTACCTTCTTTGGTATTTAATGTCTATTTATAAATGTAGCCATAAGTATACAGTTGTCTTGTTTGATAGTTAATGTACGTTTGTGAATGTAGAAATGTGAAGTAATTGTGTACCTCACTGCAACAACTTTTTGGGCAGTGTAAGTACCATCATGGGGTTGTCTACTAATTTCATGGAATAAATAAGTCTTTACTCTTGCTTTATAGTGTTCTTTTGGTAAATTTCAATCACTTTTAAGCTCTATTGTAACTAAATTTCTTATGGACTAAGTATCACATGCTTAACAGTCACGTACGTAACACACCCGTACATGTCTAGCACAAATATAGAAATAAAGTGTCATTACCATGCAATCATAATGAAAGGATATGGCTACCAGTGAAAATATTATACATAAAATTTGTAACAAAACTTCAGAAGATTTTCTAAAATTCCGTAAATTTTTTTTTTCTGTTCTTTTCTCTGTCACATGCTTCACAGGAGTAAACTAATTTATGTTGCATCCAAAAATAAAATTATACCTAGTCATTAGTAGTTATTCTGACTGTATGAGTTGCTATAATTATTTGTAAATTAAAAATTACATGACAACTATTAAACAGCATGAGAACTGGTAAATTTAACTTTAAAATGTCACATGCTCAGGAAAAAAAAAATAATAATAAAAAACTGTGAAACGCAGTGGTGGTTCTTTGTGTCCATAGTATGCATAACCTCTTCTGCCAACACCACATCTCAAAGGCATTAACTAGGTGCTTGCCACTAGCTTACACAGTCCATGTCTTACATGTGTGCAAGAACAAAAGAAGCACCAGTGATTCCACCAAGTGCATCTTCGTTGTTTTGGATGATACCTGGTCCTGCTAGATCTTAGTGAGTTTAACCATTGTGGCTTTTTCAAGGATGATTCATCATTTCATTAATGTATCACACTTTCCTGTGTCATTGATCAGTGATCCTAGATACACACAATCATTCACTACCTTCAGATCCTTTAAGCAAGCTGTAAGTTGGATTTAATCTAAATCACAGTGACTGATATACATTAGTTTGGGCTTTTTATGTTTATCTCTAGACCAGAAAGTAAACTAATAGTCTTCATTCTGGAGAACAGATCAGTAGGTTTCTCCCCACTTCCTGTAATTAGGTTTGTATCATTTGCAAAGTGTAGTTTGTTGATTTCCCTGCTGCCAATTGAAATTGCACCAACCCAGCCATCCTGATGGTATAGAGCTGACGAGACAGTATGCAGCCTTGTCAGACTCCATTTGTCACATCAAAAGAGTCCGAGTATTCACCATCCACCTTTATGGTCACAGAATGACTGTTATAAAGACATCTTAATAATGATATGACGTGTTTTGGAGTTCCAAATTCATTGCGCACATAACTAGTTCCACATGACACAATCAAAATCTTTTTATAATCTAGGAAACAAAGAAAAGTTTGTATACAGATCTTGAGACATTTTTCAAATATCTGCCTCAAATTCATGGATTGCCTCTCAAGTATGTGTAGTTTCCTCTCCCATCACAGTTAGCATTTCTTTGGAAACATGATCTGTACCAGGGGCTTCATTGTTTTTCAAATAATTGAAGGCATTCTCAAGGTCACAGGGTAGAATATAAGCTTTCAAATGTTCTCTTCCTTGACGTTATGTACTTTGCAATACAGGATTCTGCAGTATTGTTTCCACCTAAGTATTACTTTTTTCTTGTCACCAGTAAGATTGCCATTTACATCTGCTATCACCCATGTGCATGCTTTTAATTTTTGTGTGATGCTGTTTATCTTCTTGAAGAAGTCGTGCATTTGATTTAGCTCCTATGCTGGTCTATTATATCATGAATATAGACGGTATTCTGTGTCTTGTAACTTTTGCAGTTGTGCCAAAGTACTTTGTATGCTCCTTCATCTTGAGCAGCTTGTATGGCATGTTACTTCAGTGTGGTCCTTTACTAGATCAATAGCCCGCATCTCGTGGTCGTGCGGTAGCATTCTCGCTTCCCACGCCCGGGTTCGATTCCCGGCGGGGTCAGGGATTTTCTCTGTCTCGTGATGGCTGGGTGTTGTGTGCTGTCCTTAGGTTAGTTAGGTTTAAGTAGTTCTAAGTTCTAGGGGACTGATGACCATAGATGTTAAGTCCCATAGTGCTCAGAGCCATTTGAACCTAGATCAATAATAGAATAGTGTTCAGAATCCAGTGATGCTTACTTTAGGGATGTTAGTAACCAGTTCCGGCAGACACGAACTGATTATTTCCTTCATTTAGTCCTATGTTTTGGGTTCCTTCATTACTTGCTGGAGTTTGGAACTTACTCTTTCTCCACACTATATGAGAATATTCTTGTCTGTAAGATGAATCTGTTTTATTCTTGCCCTCTTGATCAATTTCAGTTTTGTCTGCATTTTTCATGGATAGCATAATATGGTCACTGGCCTTGTCTACACCAGTATAGGTCTTACAATCCAAGATTCCAGGTGGTATAAGGTCCTAAATAAGCAGTGTTCATGAGGAACATGTTTATATACTGCGTATCCCAATGGACAACTGTCTGCTATGTTGACACTAGTTGCACTGCCATACAACATTAATGCACTATCATTTGGGATGTGTCAGTGTGGAGGTTGCCAGTATTGACTATTCATGATTAGTTGTTAAAGGAGCATTATTCTTTACAGGAACCTGCTGAAATGCATTTATTTCATGTATTGTGATGCAGGATGTAGTGCCCAGAAAGCCAAATTGATGTACAGAGAAATGTTTTGCAACCGGGCTCACCATAATAGGATAAAATTTACTGTCTTGAATAGAAAATTACAAGAGATCTGGATGCTCAAGCTGAAGGAGATGTTTTTGGATCACATGGGAGAAGATTTGACTAGGAACATATACCATCTAGTCTGTGAAATGTACATTTCAGAGAATACATTGTGGAGAGAACTGATGGAGCAGCAATTACACCACTATCATAAGCAATTTGTGCAAGCACTGGGACCAAATGTTTTTTGATCTACATTTCATTGTCAGTTTATAATGTTGTAATGCATGCATTGTAACTAGGGAAGTCATTCTGAAAAGCTGCTATTAGCTTAAGTTGTTGCTTGCAGGTGTTAAGTTGTTACTTCAGTAAAAAATTAAATATTCATTTCTGATGATTAATTTCTTACCTCGAAGAATGCAGTTTATTATCTTGTACCATTTATATTATTTTGGCTCTAAAGATTTTGGACAGGCTGCATGAACAACAGGAGTCCAGATATTTAATGAATTTGCCTCTTCTATCCTAGTTCGTTTTGACTCGTATCTGCCAGCACCCCTCTATTGTCATTCATGTGATAATATAATTTCTCAGCACTGTTCAACAATGCTGACTGTCGAAGATGCTATCCTAGCAACAGGTCTGACCATACTCTTTAAGTTGTTTACGATGTATATAAGATATGGAATTACAAGAATGCTGATCTGTATGTGATGGATTTATTAAGTCATCACTATAGTATAAATATACTCAATTTTTGAATAATTAAAACAAATTTAATTTCTTAATCACTTGGTGGGCACACCTGCAGCTGTTGGCTGAAAGATTTGGTTTCTGCGATGTAACGTACACAGTGTTGATGCTTGGGCACACACCCAAATACGTATTCATAATTTCTAATTCTCTTCATTAATAATATTTGTGCAGTTCTGTGTGATAATAGCTTAGTCCCTGTTGAAAATACTAGAATGAATATCATGTTTTCAGTGTACGTGCACTGAGCAGCACTTTTTCCCTCCTCTCCTAGTGATTCTTTTTGTTTTATGTAAATAATGAATATTCAGTTTGAATCAAGGAAGTTGGATTGAGATTCTTACAGTGAAATACGAGATCTAATAAGACAATATACAATGGAAAGAGAGTAGTGGAAACATTGGTATTTAGGAGGCAAAAAAGGGAAGCTGTGAGAAGAAAGGCAAAGGAAATGTGTGAAAATTAGTAGAGGAATGAAAGCACAAAATTTTATAAGAAAAGTGAGGAAGGAGCTCAATAATATGGACCTAAACCAACAGTGTCTAAATGATAAAGAGGGAAATTTGCTGACAGGTGAACAATAAATGCAGGACATAAGGAGATATTACTTTAATAGAATATGAATTTTGAAAGGCAATCTCACTGGAAGAAAGGAGCTATCCTATTATATTGCAGATCCAAAGATTGATGAGCCCAACTCAGTGAAAGTAATTGAGGTAATGGACTGACTAAAAAATTACAAAGTGCCAGGCACTGATAGAATAATTGCAGAAAGAGTGAAATTGAGGTGCGATTCAGTCAATACACTAAAAACAGGACCTTGTTGTTAAAATTACTAGGAGTTACACTGACAAAAATAATCTATAAAATTTAGTCATTGTGGCTTTCTCTAGTAGGTCAACAACAGATCAGATATATAATTTTGAGCTTTTTAACCTTTATGTAGACTTCAAGCAGGTATTTGATAATTTCAGAAGGAAGGATATGATATGTTATTACTATGTACACCAGATATGTATGTTAAACAATCTCGTTCTTCCAAGCAGCCATGATTGGTTCCAAGGCTACAGTGTGAGTTGATGGAGAATTAAGTACTTGGTTTAGCCTCAGTAAAAGAGTGAGACAAATGGACACCCTTCTTACAATTCTTTGACTTTGGAAGCCGTTATTTGAAAACTTCAAATTTCTAGTAACATAGATACGAAGTCTACTCAGATATATGCATATGCTGATGATGTTGCAGTTATTAGCAGAAGAAGATGCTCATTAAAGAGAATAGTAAGATGCAAGAAGCCACACAACATAGAGTGCTTTCTATTATTGCAGTGATCATATACATGATGCTCACCAGGAAGGAAAATAACAACCTAAATAGATTATCAGCAGCAGGCTTAAATTTTGAACACATTCATAACTCTGAATATCACGGATTTAATATTGGCCAAATTCAGTGCCAACTGAAATAAAAACAGAAATCTTAAACAGTTGTGGATGCTTCCACACATTTAAGAAGTTACTGGCTACCAAGATATTAAACAGACAGATTAAAGTGCAAATATACAAGGTAATGATAATGTCAGTCATACCCTATTAATATGAAACCTGAACATCAATGAGTACTGATGAGCAGCTGGTCAGAATATCTGAAAGCAGGCTGCTGTGCAAAATCTGAGAATAACCATGGTGTTAGAGGTGTACGTGGTGATATAAAACAAATGCTGACTTGTATCATCTTATACAAGGTGCTGTTATTTTTAAGATCAATAAAATGTAGGAGAACAGTATGACCCCGACATGTTCTCAGGGCTGATGCTGGTACACTGGCAAAAACGGTATAGTCAATGGAGGCTCAAATGGCTGAAGACAAAGAAGAGATCCACAAAACCAGTCTTAGAGTTAGAGGCTGGTAAAAACCACATTGGAGAGGACAGAATGGAGGAAACTTATTGAAGAGCTTATTAACCATACATGATTGTTTGCCATGTGAAGAAGGTGAGGAACCAAGTTAGCTGCACATTCCAATTATTTTTGTATTTGCAAGAAATTTTTGAGAATATCGTCCTCAAAAAATGATATGTAGTGAAACAGAGGTTGTAGAGGAAAGTACTGAAGGATAATACCACAACAGTGCCTCCTGAACAATCAGCAGGAGAAACAACATACAGCTGATTACCATTTTAACAAAGGAAATGATGGAGAAAAAGATTATGTGAAATGCTTCCTTCTCATATATGTACAATGCAATAAAAACTTCCAATCTAAAACTTCTCAATGAAACAGGCAGAATATTTAGATTACTAAGTATGGTGTAAAAGCTACAAAATATACATACAAGGTATGGCAACTGAAGTGCTAATTATTGCTCTTTATTCAATAGTTCCATTAATTTATAAATCTAGTGTATTGCTGCACCTGTAAAATAGAAATTAATAGCATAGAATTGTGTAAGTTTGGTTTTTATGAGCTTAAGAGTTAAGCTAATAGCTGTGAACCAGTTATAAACCTAAACCTGTTCAGATAATATCTTGGCTGTGCTTTGCATTGTTGAGCTTTATCCATTTATCAATATCCATGTTTTGTCAGCAAACTATACTGTCTTTGAAGGCCTTTTGAAAGACCTGGGTTGGTCACTAAATCATGCCAGATTGGAAGCAGACCATTTGCTGAACCATGGAAGATGCCATATTTGATTTTTCTTGACTCTTGATAATTGTTTTATTCCTGTGATGTAGTCTTTTAATTGGACCCTGTTTCTGTTACGGAGGTAAGACTCCAGTCATACAAATGGCATGCCACTGAGATAGAAACATTAGAATTTATGAAAGGGTGATGTGCATAGTCAAAGGTCTTGCTAATATCCAAAGAAAATCCCAACAGTATACTAGCAAGATATAGTCACAGGCTAACAAAGTGTAGTCAAGTTACATGGTACTTTCCAAGAACACACTGAAAAACTAAAAACCATGAAAATAGTTATTTTATCATCACCACACAAAACGGTTTTTGAATCTTCAATATGCAATTTATTAAAGACTGTTTGATCTGTAACAAACTTGTCTGTGGCTATTACATTCAGCCAAAGCATTCTGATGTCATTGCTACTTTTCATGTGGTTTTTGGCCTCAGTACAATTAAAAACATCAATAATTCCAGGTTCATATAATCTCTGCTGTTTCATATAATAGTGTTGGATGTATACTCAATATTAAAGGCCCTAAACATGAATAAAATTTCCAGAATGAGATTTTCACTCTGCAGCAGAGTGTGCGCTGATATGAAACTTCCTGGCAGATTAAAACTGTGTGCCCAACTGAGACTCGAACTCGGGACCTTTGCCTTTCGCGGGCAAGTGCTCTACCAACTGAGCTACCGAAGCACGACTCACGCCCGGTACTCACAGCTTTACTTCTGCCAGTAGAGCCAGTAGAGCACTTGCCCGCGAAAGGCAAAGGTCCCGAGTTCGAGTCTCGGTCGGGTACACAGTTTTAATCTGCCAGGAAGTTTCATGAATAAAATTACTCTCCAATTAGCTATGCAGCATCCCATTAAACCACCTCTAATTACATCATCAGGCCTAAACATTTCCCATCGACAAGCTGTAATGTGTACAAAGTTAGGACTACTAGCCTGTGTGTTTTGAAACCCACTAATGCAGTACAGTGTTCAAGTAGCATTTCTGTCCAGGAATCATTTAGATCTAGGCCTTGGAATATGATTATGATAGCATGTATGTAATCAGTCCTGTTTTCCCATTATCATTTACACAATACAAGGCATATTTGCTCTATTTAGTGACCCACAAGTAGTGATTTTATAAGCATAAACTATCTATAGAAACCTTATTTGATCTCCCAGTTGTTTTCATTGACAGTAAAAATGATTTAATTTGTTTTGTAAGGTTCTTATTTTTTTCTTATAAAAAAACTAGTGGAGTGTTTGTTTGCTGGAAGGTTACTCCTCACCAAGTCCTAACATTCTTAAGCTGCACTTGGCCTATTGATTATGCTAAATGGGGAAAACATCAAGGAGCTCAAGTGATCCTCACTATGTACACATTTGGAAAATGCAGGATCCCTGAGCTGAGGTTTGTCTGTGCTCCCAGTCCATGATTGTTGAAGTCAGACATTCAATAGTTTGCAACATCTAGGACACCTTCCACACTTCAGTTGTTTTAATCTTGCTCGGGTATGCTGTTTCTTAGTTTTACACTTAATATAAACAGTCACTTCAAATAATATCATTATGACTTATATGGGTATGTATGTGCAGCTGATGAGCATTAATACCTAACTGAATAAGAAGCTATCCATATTTATCAGTTGGTAAAAGTAACAGAAAAAATTTTATTGTCCAGAATTTATTTTTTGTAATCAGAAGGGATGCAAGCATTACTACATCTACATCAATACTTTGCAATCCAATTTTTAACTGCACAGCGGCAGAGATTACTTACCACTGTACCAAATATTATGAGTGGGGTACATGAAGAACAGCTGCTTAAATGGTTGTGTGCACACGTAACTGTCCAAACTTGGAAGAAGTTATTTCAGCTTTGTATTCATAAGAAATTTGTGGAACTGTGTGACAAAGAAGAAATGTTAAAAAATCTGTATAAGAAGATTCCTCTCAATGAAACTACAAATGTGTTACAGGCTGTATGCTTCATAGAAGAGAAGAAATTTCAGGGCCACCTAATTTCCATACACATGCCCAACAGCCTTGCTTCAGGCTGAGGTGTTGTAACATGACACAGTACCCTCAATAGCAATGTTAAAAGAACTTGGTTCTGAATGGAAGTCTGAGGCAGTAATTGACATAAATAATATTATGTAGGAAAACTACTGAGTGATTGAGAAATTTACTACAGTCATGCCCACTTTTAAGACACCCACATTGTCTCTCAGACAATAGATTATTTTATATATCAGGTGATTATAATTAACATTCCAGCTTTAAACACTGTAAAAAAAGAACCACTTCTCAGAATGACATTAATTTTGAATGGAATGTTATCAAACAAGGGAGAAACATTACAAAAACAAAACAAAACTTTTCCCACAGATGGCACTCATAATGTAAACAGGTTTGGTTACAGATGAAAGATCAATTGCAATACAATGGGTATGGTGCGAGTTGCACATTAAACCAACCATATTGTGTGATGTACGTGACCCCACAAGTCTGGCATTTAACAGTTGTGGCACTGTTAGTTAGGTAAGTCCATCCACCATGGCTAGGTCATATCACATTGGATTGTAAAAATCGGGTTTTTATTGTACTGAGGTCAAAAACCACATGAAAAGTAGCAATGACATCAGTTTTTAATAGGCTATTTTCCTATGTTAAAAATATTGTTCAGATTGTCATTATTCTGAATGATTATACCATTCAATTTGCATTTTTCCATTCTCATAAAATGCCTATTATTTTTATGTAATTAAAGGTTAAAATTCGTTAAATTTCAAGATTTGGTCACATGATCAATGCTTTGTTATTGGCTTAACCTCTGGTGACATCAGAGACTAGGAGTAAGATGAAGTTATGCGTGTGTTACAGGAGTGTTAGCTATAGTTACTAGTGTTTTTCCGTACTTATTCTGTAAACAGTTTAGTTAGTCAGTGATGGAAAATGCATTTACAACTTTTAAGTAGCAAAGGAAAGGAATTTTGTGATGGGTGATAGTGAAAATGTGAAAGTTAATGTTTTATTGGGTCTTCATTCTTGAAAAACAAGCCAGATTTTTGTGTTCCAGAAATAAACATGAAACTGCATTGCATGGAGATTGGGCTGGAAGTACTGTGATAGTGATAAGTCACAGAATTGTTTTTAAACTGAGGGTATCTGGCATAGAATTATTTTCTTAGACCATGTTGAAAAGGTTTCTCAGAACAATTGTGAAAGCCTGCACAATAAAACACTGTGGAAACTTTTTCATTCAGAAGATAATACTGATTGTTAATTGCTGTGGCTGTTGCCAGAACTACTCCTGTTTTCCAAGTACCTCTTTTCTCTGTTTTCAAATTTTCAGATGCACAGTAAAACTGCAGAGTATCATCGTATTTAACCTCAACAGCTTTATAAACTGCAGTTTTTCTGTTCCTCCAGGACATTAATGTGCTCAGAAATTGTTAAATATTTTCTCAGATTCTTCGGAATAAGAGCTATATCAGACATGAAACAGACTTTCTTAACGCCATCCTTGTGATTCATCTCAAATTTACCAAGTGTACATAACTATATTACAAATGAGTGAACTTAAGATGATAGTGGTATTAAACAGAAAGAAAGAAAGGAAAAAACCTTCCTCCAAATGAATTGATATAGTGAACATTACATTACAAGTCTAGTACACTACTTATAACACTACAAGTGAAAACGTGTTTATATGGCGTTTTTACTTACCTGATACTCACAGAAATAAATACATGTACTGACCACTACCTCATTTGGTTCTTTACGAGTGAGTTGCAAACCACATTTTATGCATCTCCTCATTCTTTAGAACTCTCAAAAACAATTTTTGGGAGTTTTTTATAGACGTATTTGTGAAATGTTGTACTATACACCATTTGTAACCCATTTTCTAAAATGTAAATTAAAAAACAAGATATCACTGTGATGCAACTCTATGACAGGAGCAGCATCATGTGATGCAAATGGAATGTTTTAGTGCACTTTCCAGTTATTTGAATTTCACTGTGGTTATTATGAGGAAAATAAGCATGTTATGAGCATAAAATGACATAATTGACCATTCATTTTGGGTATTCATGGCAGAAATAAGCATGTCATGAGCATACAATGAAATGATTAACCATTTAAGATGATTTCCAAGAAACAGTCAATTATCCTGTTGTTGTGAAGCCAAAAACTGCATAAAAAGCTACAATAAAATCTGTTTTTAATTGTCGTGTAACTTTTTCAATATGTTGTCTACCATTTTGTGCCACAAGTTGAAATCGAGAAAGCATCTCCCACAACAGATCAGTGTGTCTCAGGGTAACGTTCAGAATGGGCTGCACAATGTGTGACTTCAGTTCAGCTACATTTGTAATTGGAGCACTAAAAAGAGCATCTTTCAGATAATCTGATGACCAGAAGTCACATGGATTAAAATCAGGGGATCTGGACAGCCAGGCAGTAGGGAAATAGCATCCGATAATTCTGGTATTTTCAAAATGCCTCTATGGCAGCTGCTTCACTGGCTGTGCTCCGTGTGGGGGAGTACCATCTTGCATTAAAACTGATCCTACGCTCACAACTGCTCTATTGAAGGGTTGGAATGGCATTGGTGTGATAAAGGCTTTCATCGTGTTCACCGATACAGGTAACTTTTTGTTTGAAAAAATATGGCCCTACGGTAAACAATGCTGTCAACTTGCACCACACAGTTATCTTTGCAGAATGAAGTGGCATGGGTTGATGTGCAAGCAGGTTTTCCATTGCCAGTATTCTGCAATACCATGTATTGACATGATCTTGGAGATGGAAATGGGCTATATCTGTTGACAGAGTGCTCCATGGCCATTCAGGAGCAGCTCACTGAGCTTCATGGCCTAAGTCATCATGATGCTTTCACCTTCTTGACAGGTGCTTCTTGAAGATTGTATGCAGAGTCTATGATTAGGGGTTCTCTTCTTCAGTTTGTACTGGATAGATCCTTTCTTGGATGAAATTCTTAAAATTGCTATGGCTTTTGAACTCGTGTGATGCAGAGCAGAGGGAAGTTTTGTTTTCCCACATCGGCCGTGATGGCTGGGCTGGCAGTACACATGCTGTGGGCATGTACCAGGAAAACTGGGACACACCCTGTCATTCCACGTAAATAACTTGTTCCCTCAGTCATTCTGAGTTGGACAATGACACACAGAGTGTTCCCACTCGAGGCTGCATCTCCTTCCCTGTCGGGCAAGCACTCTGTGTTTCTATCGGCATTCACACTTGTGCTGCCTGCACCTGTCAGCTGTCTGTTTTGCCTGTGGTGTTCATGGCCACATTGCTTCTGTGTGCTGTGTTGCGCCTGCACAGTGGCTTACAAGGGAACCTCCCCATCGCACCCCCCTCAGATTTAGTTATAAGTTGGCACTGTGGATAGGCCTTGAAAAACTGAACACAGATCAATCGAGAAAACAGGAAGAAGTTGCGTGGAACTATGAAAAAAATAAGCAAAATATACAAACTGAGTAGTCCATGCGTATGATAAGCAACATCAAGGATAGTGTGAGCTCAGGAGCGCCGTAGTCCCGTGGTTAGCATGAGCAGCTGCGGAACGAGAGGTCCTTGGATCAAGTCTTCCCTCAAGTGAAAAGTTTAATTTTTTATTTTCAGACAATTATTATCTGTCCGTCCGTCCGATGCGATCACTTTTTTGGGACTGATTATCACATCCACAAGAAAACCTAAATCTGGCAAGGTAGAGGAATCTTTTTACCCATTTGCCAAGTGTACAAGTTAGGTGGGTCGACAACATATTCCTGTCATGTGACGCACATGTCGTCACCAGTGTCATATAGAATATATCAGACGTGTTTTCCTGTGGAGGAATCGGTTGACCTATGACCTTGCAATCAAATGTTTTCAGTTCCCATTGGAGAGGCATGTTCTTTCGTCTACTAATCACATGGTTTTGCGGTGCGGTCGCAAAACACAGACACTAAACTTATTACAGTGAACAGAGACGTCAATGAACGAACGGACAGATCATAACTTTGCGAAAATAAAAAAAGTAAACTTTTCACTCGAGGGAACACTTGAACCAAGGACCTCTCGTTCCGCAGCTGCTCACACTAACCACGGGACCACGGCGCTCCTCAGCTCACACTATCCTTGATGTTGCATATCTTGCGCATGGCCTACTCAGTTTGTATATTTTGCGTATTTTTTTCATAGTTCCACACAACTTCTTCCTGTTTTCTCGATTGATCTGTGTTCAGTTTTTCAAGGCCTATCCACTGTGCCAACTTATAACTAAATCTGAGGGGGATGCGATGGGGAGGTTCCCTTGTTAGTATTGTCACAGCCATGTGCTTGACATCACCTTTTCCAGCTGATATTTCCGCCATTGACACCATGCTTAACCCAACATCAGGGAAACCCATCAAGCTCCTACTCACACTGCATGTGATGTATCGGACGGTACCTTTCCAGGTGGATAGTGGCTCATCTTCATCCCTGGTCAATAGTTCTCACTACGTGATGCTGGGCTATCCTCCACTGTACCCACTTAGAGGAAGATTGTGGCCTATGGCGGTCATAAAATTCCAGTGCTGGGCATGTTTTCAATGGAGGTCTCACTTAAAAATGTGTTCTATATGCTTTCATTTTTGGTGGTTTCTTCCAGTACTGCAGAAAACATTTTTGAGTTAGATGCCTTCAGTTTAGGTTTTCCATATCTGAGAATCTGTGTTTGGTATCCCTGCAAATTGCATTTCGAGGTATTGAAGACTTGATGACCTCCATTTCAGAACCTTTTGCTCCAGGTTTGGGTCAGGTGGTATCTGTCAAGGCTCACCTTAACATGAAACCAGGTTTAACTCCGTGCATCACGGACACGATGAATACGGAACTGGACAGATTGGTCACTATTGATGTGGTCAACCCAGTTACTTCCAGTCAGCGGCCTTCTCCCCTTGTTGTCATCAGGGAACTGGATGGCTCTCTCAGGCTGTGCAGTGATTTTAAGGCTGTGAATGACTAGCTGATTGTAGATTATTTTCCAGTTCCACAACTATAGGACCTGTTCTACAGGCTACAGAAATGAGACTATTACAAGAAGATATATCTGTCAGATGCATATTTACAGCTGCCATCACATCCACATTTGTGCAGACTGCTGGTGCTTAACATGTCCTTTGGCTTTTACCAGTATAACCAGTTTCCACTTGGAATTGCTAGTGTCCTTGCTGTTTCTCAGTACTGCTTAGAACAACTCATTCAGGGCAATCCCTCATGTGGCAGTTATTTAGATGATATCACTGAGACAGGAACGGCCACAGCTGAGCACCTCTAGAATTTGCACTCCTTGTTTTCTTGCTTATTAGCAAAGGGGGTGAAATATAATCTCAGTAAGTATAAGTTTTTCCAGCCCACAGTGGAGCACCGTGGTTTCTTCTTCTGTAAACAAGGCATCAGTCTGACCAGAGACCACATGTGGGCTGTCGAAAACATGCCCTGCCACAACTCTGAAAGAGCTACACTTCTTTCTGGGAAAGATTAGCTATTACGGTCATTTTATCCCACAGGTTGCCAAGCTCACTGACCCACACAATGCGCTGCATACGAAGGGGGCTCACTTGGTGTGGTCACTTGGTTGTGAGGTGGCATTTCTCGCGCTAAAGCAGTCTTTGTGATCTGCACTGGGCCTCGTACCATACTTGCTGGGAAAGCCCCATCTCCTCTCCTCTGATGCCTCAGAGCATGGAGTCATCGTGGTGCTCTCCCTCTGGGACCCCAACGGCTCCGAGCACCCAGTCGCTTTAATTTCCAAGACTCTCACTCAGGCCAGTGTAACTATTTGCATATAGAGAAAACGGCATTTGCCATTATCTATGCAGTGAAGAAGTTCCATACCTATCTGCACAGCATGAAGTTTCAGTTGATCACAGACCACAAACCCTTACTCACATTGTTTGGTTCTCAGTCTCGACTCCTGGATAAAATGACACAAAAGCTTCACTGCTGAACTCATTTCTGTGAGCATATACTTACGATATCTTCTACAAACCTGCCTCCCCCTGCGGGTTAGAATAGACCTGAAGTATTCCTGCCTGTCGTAAGAGGCGACTAAAAGGAGTCTCGCACCTTTCGGCCTTCATGTGATGGTCTCCTGTAGGGTTTGACCTCCATTTTCAAAATTTTCCTGAAGAGCAAGCCAACTGGGGAAAGGCACCTTACATGGTGCATCGTGTCCATTGTGCATTGAGATCTTTAGCCCACTTTATCATCACGGCATTGCAGTCCCACTCATCTTCCATCTCTTGGGTGAGGACACCTTCCTGGGTGCGTTTTCTCCACCCACTATACAGCGTTGTTTTCAGTGCCAGCGATGACCATGGAAATCTTTGCACCTCATATCCAGCACGGTAGCCAGTCCGTTGTGGTGGGGCGCCATGTACCCTGTTGGTTGTAGCCCCCGCACTACACAGGGATCACTCTGCTGATGCCTGCGCTGTTACCTCCCAGCATATGCTAAGGAGTAGAAGATGCCCATCATCCTGGGGCATCTGGACACCCGGCAATGGCCATCCTGCCAGGTGGCCTTGCTGCGGCCGGGTGGCGCCCATGGGGAGAGCCCCTGGATGGAGTGGGTGGCATCAGGGCAGATGACATGCGATGAAGCTTACCACGTTGTCACTTGCTGCTGTCTCTAAGTGTTCCAAGTCTCAGTACAATGCAAGGAAGTATGATGCTAAATCGTTCCCCTCCCTGGCAACACCATGGGAGGAATGCCAAGCTAAGGATGTAAGTGAACCTTATTCACGCCGGTACCTCGTATGTATGAGAGCTGATGGGAACTCCTTTGTCTTGATGAAGCCTCATTTCTTCGTAGAGCATTTAGAGGACACGTTTGGGGAGGTGGAGTGCTCATGCAAAAGTGCGCTCTGGGTCAGTCTTGATAAAAACAGCATCCTGTGCCCAGTCACGGGCATTACTCACTTGTGACAAGTTGGAGGATATTTGTGTTACCATCACGAGGTGTTCATTTCGTCTGGCGTGTCCATCGGGGTCTGAGGGATAATCAGGTTGCTACTGGTGCCTTTATCTTGGCCTTCAAGGGTGACACATAGCCCGAGAAGGTCAAGGTGGATTGTCTCCCACTGTGACATCAAGCCATATATCCCTCCCCCAATGCGGTGCTTTAAGTGCTGGAAATTCGGCCATGTGTCTTCCCGCTGTACTTCCAGCATCACATGTCAAGACTGTGGTATCCATCACATCTCACTACGCCATGTGCCCCACCTCCCATCTGTGTCAACTGTGGAGAGCATCATTCACCTTGCTCACCAGACTGCAGGATTTTACAGAAAAAGAGTAAAATCACAGAATATAAGACCCTGGACTGATTGACCTACACTGAGACTACGAGCAAATTTTAGCGCCTACATCCTGTGGCTATGACCTCCTCTTAGGCCGCCCCTATGAGAACAGTTGTCGCCCCATCAGTTCCTCGCATTCCTGTCACCTCTCAGAACCAGAAGACTATGCCTGCCCCTTTGACGGTGTGGGGCACTTTCCTCCCCATTAGTGCTGCACCACCTACTTCGGGAGCAACATCCCCCCCCCCTCCCCCCCAACCATCAGTGATATCAGTCCCCATTTCTGAGCCAGAGAAGTGCAAATCTTCTTCAGCTTCTCTCGCTAGGAAGGGGTCCCTTGGGTCACTCCCTTCCCAGGTTTCTGCTAGTGGGAAAGATGACACCCGCCAGTGGCTGCAAGGCCCAAAAGCAGCTGGTTGTAGGGCTTCACGCTCATCCTCAGTCCCAGAGACTGAAACAGTGAAGTCCTCCCAGCCAGGGAAACCCAAAGAGCAGCGAGAGAAATCCAAAACAAGGTCCCCAAGACCAAGGGAATTGCAGTGGCACCCACACCACCGCTACCTACAAGGTCTGAGGCTGCGGATGAGGTGGAGATTCTGGTGTCTGCTAAGGACCTAGATCTCGCCGGACCCTCAGACACAATGGATACAGACTGCTTAGTAAAAAGTCAGTGGCAGCAGGTGACCTGGAGGCGTAAACCGCCTTCGTGAATGTTCCATGCCCTCCCAGTCTCATGATGATGTCATCCTCCATTGGAATTGCGGCGGTTTTTTCCACCGCCTGGATGAGCTACGGCACCTGTTAAGCTTTACACCTGCTTTCTGCATTGCCCTCCAGGAAACGTGGTTTCCAGAAACGTGGACCCCTGCCTTGTGCAGCTATAATGTATACTTCAGGAACCGTAGTGCCTATAATTGAGTGTCAGGTGGAGTTTGTTTTTATGTCCTAAACTCAGTCTGTAGTGAAACTGTGCCCCTTCAAACCCCTCTTGAAGCTGTGGCTGTCAGGATAAGGACGACACAGGAAATAACTGTCTGCAACATACATCTCCCTCCAGTGGTGCAGTACCCCTGAATGCATTGGCAGCACTGATTGATCAACTCCCTAAACCTTTCCTACTTTTGAGAGATTGTAACACCCATAATCCCTTGTGGGATGGCACTGTGCTTACTGGCCGAGGCAGAGATGTCGAAACTTTACTGTCTCCATTCGACCTCTGCCTCTTAAATACTGGGGCCACTACACATTTCCGTGTGGCTCATGGTAGTTACTCGGCCACTGATTTATCAATTTGCAGCCCAGGACTTCTCCCATCTATCCACTGGAGAGCACATGATGACCTGTGTGGTAGTGACCACTTCCCCATCTTCCTGTCACTGCCACAGCGTCAGGCTCACGGATGCCTGCCCAGATGGGCTTTAAGCAAGGCTGACTGGGAAACTTTCACCTCTGCTGCCACCGTTGAATCTCCCCCACACGATAACATTGATGTGATGGTTGAGGTGACTATAACAATCGTTTCTGTGGCAGAAAACACGATCCCTTGCTCTTTATGGTGCCCCCGGCGAAAGGCAGTCCCTTGGTGGTCACCGGAAGTCGCTGAAGCAATTAAGGAGCGTTGGCAAGCTCTATAGCAGCGTAAGTGGCAACCTTTCCTGGAGCACCACATAGCCTTTAAATGGCTCCATGCCCACGTTCACCAACTTATCAAAAGACGGAAGCAGGAGTGTTGTGAGAGATACGTCTCGACTATTGGGTGCCATACGTCACCTTCCCAAGTCTCGGCAAAGATCAAATGTGTTTTTGGGTACCAGACCCCATCAGATGTTCCCAGTGTTAACATAAATGGTGTGTAATCTACCAACTCAAATAAGATTGCCGAGCGCTTCGCTGACCACTGTGCTCGAGCCTCTGTGTCAGAGATTAACCCCCCAGCCTTTCGCACTCCAAAACGGCAGCTGGAAGGGAAAGTCCCTTCGTTTACTACACGCCACAGTGAATCCTATAACACCCCATTTACAGAGTCGGAGCTCCTCAGTGCCTTGCACATTGCGCCGACAGCACCTGGGTCAGATTGGATCCACAGTCAGATGATTAAACATATCTCATCTGACTACAAGCGACATCTCCTCATCATCTTTAACAGGATCTGGTGTGATGGCGTCTTTCCATTGCAATGGCGGGAGAGCACCATCATTCCAGTGTTCAAACACGGTAAAAACCCACTTGATGTGGATAGCTATCGGCCCATCAACCTGACCAACATTCTTAGTAAGCTGCTGGAATGTATGATGTGTCGGCAGTTGAGTTGGGTTGGGTCCTGGAGTCGCGTTGCCTACTGGCTCCATGTCAGGGCAGCTTCTGCAGGGTGGCTCTACCACTGATAATCTTGTGTCCCTTGAGTCTGCCATTTGAAAAGCCTTTTCCAGATGCCAACACCTGGTTGCCTTTCTGATTTACGAAAAGCATATGACACCACCTGGGGAGCCATCCACAAGGCGCAGTCATGGGCTCTAGCCACGGTTTCCAGTTTTCAGCCGCAAAGTCGTGTGTTATGCACTTCTGTCAGCATTGTACCATTCATCTGGAACCAGAAGTTTACCTTAATGATGATCCACTCACTGTAGTGGAGACATATCGATTCTTAGGACTGGTTTTTGATGCCCGATTGACTTGGCTTCCTCACCTTCGTTAGCTTAAGCAGAAGTGCTGGCAGCACCTCAATGCCCTGCGCTGCCTGAGCAACACCAACTGGGGTGCAGATCGCTCTACGCTGCTGCAGCTCTACAGAGCCCTTGTTCAATCCTGCCTTGACTATGGTAGTGTGGTTTATGGTTCGGCGGATCACCCTCAGTGTTGCATTTACTCAACCCAGTGCACCACTGTGGCGTTTGACTAGCAACAGGAACTTTTAGGACGAGTCCAGTGACCAACATCCTGGTGGAGGCTGGAGTCCCTCCATTTCAGGTTAGGCATGCACAACTGCTGGCCATTTACATTGCACACTTTCGTAGTTCTCCTGCACATCTGAATCACCATCTCCTTTTCCCACCCACGGTGGCTCATCTCCCTCATTGGTGGCCCAGGTCAGGGCTTTCAATTGCAGTTCATGTCCAATCCCTTCTTTTCAAACTGGAATCCTTCCTTGCCTTTACCACCTATACTTCAGGTCCATTCATGTACAACTCCATGGTGTACACCTCAGCCGGCAGCTCTGCCTGGACCTTTCATGTGCCCCTAAGGAGTCAGTTAACCCGCGGCTCTCCGCTGCCACTTACTCTTGATTCTTGACATATACCGAGGTCATGAAGTGATTTACACCGATGGCTCGATGGCTGATGCTCACGTTGGCTTTGCGTATGTCCATGGAGTGGTCAGCCAGCCACGGTCATCTGCTCTCTTGTTTTTACCCCTTCTACCTGTTTCTTGCATCTCTCTGTGGTTTTATTTTCCTGTTTTGTCCATGGTAGTGTTGATTGTCCTTCTGGTTCTTCCTTTCTCCTGTTATTGTGCTGTACTTCTCCTTTCTTTTCTTCTTTTTTTTATTGGGAACGAGGGACCAATGACCTCGCAGTTTGGTCCCTTCCCCTCCCTCTTTTAAACCAAACAACCCACAAACCTGCCAGTTGCCACACAAATGCTGATCTGTCTTGTCTGTCTGATGACCCAGATTCCGAGTTTGACACTCTGGAAGTCATCGTTTTTCAACTAGGCTGACTTGGCATTGACCCTTCGGAAGTTCCCCTCAATGCATCAACAGTCACAGCTCAGAAGCAGGTGGGGCTGTTCCATCATCCAGTGGATTCAGCATGACTGGCCTCGGAGGTTGCCCACGGACACCCATGGTCTCCTGAAGACATGACTTCTGGCCTCGATTCTCCTCCTGTGATGGGGTTCTGCTTCTCCAGATTGTACAAGACTTGCCTTGAGTTATTATTCCGCCAGCTCTGCACCGCAAGGCTGTTCATCTCCTACATGCCAGTCACTGGGGTGTTTTACATATGAAGCAGTTGGCCCGGCAATATGCCTATTGGCCACCAGCAGCCAGCCCCATCCCCCAAATGTTTTATCACCCTGGCCCCAGGTTGTGTCTTTACACAGACTTTGCCTGCCCTTTGCAGTGGAGGTGGCTCATTGTGGTCAACTTGTCATCCAAGTTTCACTATAAGCCCTCTAGCACATCAACAAATATCATTCAGGTCTTGTCTCACATGTCTGCTACTTGGGATCTCCCATCAGCCACTGTCACGACAATGGCCCCTGGTCTACCTCTGCACGGTTCATCCATTTTTATAAGCTCCAAGGAATCACACACCTGCTCACTGCACCATTCCACCCACAATCCAACAGGGAGATGGAGCAGATGGTACAGACTTTCAAGATGATGATGTCAGCAATGGTGCACTCTGCTTCCATGGATGAGGCCCTCACACTGTTTTTTGACCACCTATTGGGCTACTCCCATCACTGGGAAGAGCCCTGCTGCAGTCTGGGCTCTGCTTACACTGCTGTATACACCATGACCTCGGCCCCACCTGCCTCAGGCACATCGCTGGATTGCACTTGGTGCCCCAGTGTGGGTGCACTCATTCAGTTGCTGTACATCCTGAGTTCCTGCTACAGTCCACAGCTCTCACAGTTGCTAGATGTACAAGATGTTCAGTGGCGGCCATCTCAGCCGGCACCACCAGAACTATCTATGCCAGAAATCACCACAGTCACCACCCACAGCCCTGGACATCTTGCTGTCTCACCCTCTCATGCCACCAGCTCCACTTTGACCCTGCTGGGCTCTTGGTGCCACCGGGGACATGGAGTGCCCACTGGTGCTCCGGTCTGTCTCTGTTCCAGTTCCAAATGGAGATGACCCTATCTCCAGTGGCTGCACAGTGCACGTCGGAAAATCCGGGCAGTCCTAGGATTGTCAATATCAAGAGGAAACCTGTCCTGGACACGGCCTGGCCTCATCGGGGACCCTTCTGGTCTCCATGCTGACCACTGCCCCACCACCCCATCAATGCAGTATGCACCAGAGGGACCAGTTCCACTTCTATGTGCCATCTTTTGGGAGTAGCGTTTAGATAATTGACTCGGGCAGTGAGATAGTTATCACAAACGTTCAGAATCAATCCATGCTTGTTGCTCACTCCACCGATGGTGACACTGTGAGTGGCTGCGAAAAGACAAACAACAGAAAGTAGCCACACATATTACGCCAGTCACCATGTGATGACAAATGCTACCTCGGATCCAGACTACTCTTGGACTGTGTGATTATGTTCACCATTAGTCCATCCAGTGAACACGGAATAAAGAGTGTTAGTTAGTTTTCATAACATTTCCCCTTCTTTAACAGTATTCCATTAAAATTTGACATAATTCTGAGCAGTGGTTCTTCTTCTTTTTTTTGTGGGAACTTTAATTATAATCACACTGTACCTAATACAGTGTGGTGCTGATAGAAGTAGGATCAGACAACAGCTGCATACAAAGAGGAACTCACTTGGGGAAAGTCTGGTAAAGCTGCCCATGTACAGACAATACTTGGTTCATCACCACATATGTATGCCAATTGCTCTGTCAGTCACCTGATTTATAACAGAGATTTTCAAGCCTTTATGGAAGGAAGCAAGGTACAAAAACAAAAACCCTCCATCCATAAAGTTCCAAGACATTTTATTTTCGGTCTAATGGGGTGAGAATGGTGGGAGTGTTTATTATCCATTGCAGGTCATAATGATTAGGCATGATGGTTGACGGGACAACAGGTGTGTAGAGCCAGATGGATGACCATAAGAAATCATGAAAGCTATGAAAAATGATAGTTCATTTATTCATGGTGTACAGTACAACAGTCACAGTGGCTTTAGATAATGATGTGTGCTTAGCTCAGCACATGGTCTCGGGAGCCGGCCAGCGCACAGAGTAACCATGCTAGGCAGCAGTGATGAAGTTAACGGTGTCAGCTGCTTCGCGAGTGTAATGACATGTCAGGCCAAGGCAAGAGGCCAGCATGCAGCTATGGCGAACTCCAAAGCAAGTTAGGAGTTGGTCACTCAGTATGGTGTGGATGTGTGACTCAGTGCAACAAGCATGTAAGCATGTCGAGGTGAGCCAAGGACCCCAGCAAAGGATTCAGGGACAGTGGCCTGCAGACACAAACCTGCAGTAGCAGAGTGTGTGTACTCAGGGCAGACAGCAGCTTGTCAGTGAGTTAGGCACAGGTGCAAACTTTGGAGCCCCCTGGATTGGTGCCCTGTAGTTGATACAAGTCAGCCAGCAAATGGTCTCTTAGCAGAAAGGCACCAGTTCAACTCCCGGCGGCATCAGGACTAGGTGCAGCTTGTAAACCTGCAGCTAGCAGAGACATATCTGGTAGCAGTAGGGGGCAACCACTGGGGTAAGAATGTATTCTTGTTAAACAAAACTGCAGTAGCTGCTGACTAATCTTTTATTAACACAACTGGTTTCACAACCTAAAGTTGCATTATCAGGTACATCTGAATATAAAAATCAGAGATTGGATGAAAAATCAACTTTTTTGACAAAAGTTCCAGTGAAAACAATACATAACTTCAATGATGTTTAGATACTAAATCTATGAAATGACAATAACCCTAAATAGAATCAGGTACTCAATAGACAGAATACTCACATTCAAATCATTTACAGTGAAATGTAGAGATTGGATGCCCTCAAAACTCTGTCAGATAGTTTTTAAAAGGTCATCAAAAGGAATGGTGGTCAAAATACGAGTGGTGGAATAAAAGATATGGCCTTGGTAAATGGCTCAAGTTACAGAAAACAATGTGGAGGATAATTATAGTATAAGTATTTCAACTGGACCAAGAAATCGCTAAAACTCATAAAAGTCTGTTTTATCATGTCCACCCAGAGGAAAATAAAGGGTCATGAAATGGACAGTACTATAAAAGTAGTAAAGCATATGAAATGTAGTCAAATATGTGAACCCAAAATGAAAATAAGACAGATGGAAATAAAAAGAGTGGCAAGGAAAACAAATAAATAGGATAAAAAATTCTATATCTTATCATATTCACTTTGACATATCACGAACAAGCACAAGTGGATACCAGCTGAATACTGAGTGCAAGTTTAGGTTGTGAAACTGGTTGTACTAATACAGGATTATTCAGCTGCTGCTGCAGTTTTGATTAAGAAGAAGACACTGCACAGCTGCAACAGGTCATATTTATGGTTACTCTTCCCTTCCGTTTTATGAAAGGGTATCATTCTTCCTCAGATAGGCCAAGGAAGCAGTGCAGTGCCTGGCTCAAATATGTGATAATCTAGTCTACAGTCAGGCCCCCATACTTTGCTGTGTTGACAATATTCCAGCCCTGGCAGCAGTGCCAAAGCTTGACATTCGGTAATGAGCCCTGCTCTAGTGCCAGGGCAGAGCATTCTATTACAACAGCTTCTTCCATCAAACTGCAGTGACAACATTTCCATTTGCTTGGCCACAGATTACAGATGTTAGATTAAAAGGCATTGGTGCAACACACCTCCCGTCTTTGGAAGAACTGGTCCACTGACATTATTTTTGAAATTTACTTGACAACACCTCTTACATTTTTACATTTATGTACATTCCATTCAAGTTTCTCTTATGCTAACACAACTTGACTTACAGTGCCCAATGGCTGGTACAATTAATTAATAATTAGATGTTAAAGGTGACCCATTCCGTCGATACTTGGTCTACAATTTGGGTGGGTGGGGGGTGGGGGGCAGTTCTCCACCTTATTGTCTCCGCAAAGTAGTTTTGCCTTGTGTTTTCTGAGGAATACACAACCCACATATGGTACTACCAGTATCCACTAAGGCAACTTCAGTATTAATTTCAGGTTGAATCCTTTCTGCAATGTTAGGTTTTCCTATACCTTGTGGTATTTCATCATGCAAATCAATCCCTAATAACCTTGTACACAGTTCTATCAGTTCATCTTTCAACACAGTATTATATGCTTTTCTTTTAATAATTCAGCATTCCTATCACCAGCAAATATTACATTGAAAGCATCACAATATTCAGAATTACTCACACTCATCTGCAAAGCTACTTGGCGTATAAACTTGTACTACTGTGGTAGGCGTGGGCTTTGTGTCTATTAGGTGATGAGACAATTAAAGTAGTAAAGGAGTTTTGCTATTTGGGGAGTGAAATAACTGATGATGGTTGAAGTAGACACAATGGCAAGGAAAGCGTTCCTGAAGAAGAGAAATTTTTTAACATCGAGTATAGATTTAAGTGTCAGGAAGTCGTTTCTGAAAGTATTTGTATGGAGTGTAGCTATGTATGGAAGTGAAATGTGGATGATAAATAGTTTGGACAATAAGAGAATAGAATCTTTCGAAATGTGGTGCTACAGAAGAATGCTGAAGATTAGATGGGTAGATCACATAACTAATGATGAGGTATCGAATAGAATTGGGGAGTAGAGAAATTTGTGGCACAACTTGATTAGAAGAAGGGATCAGTTGGTAGGACATGTTCTGAGACGTCAAGGGATCACCAATTTAGTATTGGAGGGCAGTGTGGAGGGTAAAAACCATAGAAGGAGACGAATAGATGAATACACTAAGCACATTCAGAAGGATGTAGGTTGCAATAGGTACTGGGAGATAAAGGAGTTTGCACAGGATAGAGTACCATGGAGAGGTGCATCAAACCAGTCTCTGGACAGAAGACAACAACAACACTCACACTCAATTATCTTAACTGCGTAGCATAATCAAATTCATGCATCTCCCAATTACTATAATTCAAATCACTTTCCCTCTTAGCCTGACAAGATCCTTTGCTTACATAGTTATTAAAAGTCATCTGTTGTTCACCATTTATGACTAAATGTTTTATTATTTTTTTATTTACACGTCAAGTTCCGTAGGACCAAATTGAGGATCAAATCTCCAAGGTCATGAAACGTGTCAGTACATGAAATTACAACATAAAAGTAATAACAGATAAAAATAAATGTTTATGAACCCAAAAAAGTCACTCCATTAGTTTAAGTAAACACAATCAATAATAGAATAAGAATCAGCTTAATTTTTCAAGGAACTCCTCGACAGAATAGGAGTGATCCATGAGGAAACTCTTCAGTTTCAATTTGAAAGCATGTGGATTACTGCTAAGATTTTTCAATTCAGGTGGTAGCTTATTGAAAATGGATGCACATGTTTTTGCACAAGAGTTAATGAAGTCCGATCCAAATGCAGGTTTGATTTCTGCCAAGTATTAACCGAGTGAAAGCTGCTTATTTTTGGGAATAAGCTAATATTGTTAACAAGAAATGACAGTAAGGAATATATATATTGAGAGGCCAATGTCAAAATACCCAGACTCGGGAACAGGGGTCGACAAGAGGTTCCTTGAACTTACACCACTTATTGCCAGAACCGCCCGGTTCCGAGTCAAAGTATACTTTTAGAATGGGAAGAATTACCCCAAAATATAATACCATACGACATAAGTGAACAAAAATAAGCAAAGTAGACTAATTTTCATGTCAATCAATCACTCACTTCTGATACCGTTCGAATATAAAAAATGGCAGTATTAAGTCTTTGAACAAGATCCTGAAGGTGGGCTTTCCATGACAGCTTACTAACTATCTGAACACCTTGGAATTTGAACTGTTCAGTTTCACTAATCATATGCCCGTTCCGTGAAATTAAAACGTCAGGTTTTGTTGAATTGTGTGTTAGAAACTGTAAGAACTGAGTCTTATTGTGATTTAGCGTTAGTTTATTTTCTATAAGCCACGAACTTAGGTCATGTACTGTACTATTTGAAACCGAGCCATGTTGCACACATCATCGTTTACTAGCAAGCTAGTGTCATCAGCAGACAGAAATATCTTAGAGTTACCCGTAATACTAGAGGGCATATCATTTATACGAATAAGGAGCAGGAGTGGCCCCAACACTGATCCCTGGGGCACCCCCCACTTGACAGTACCCCACTCAGACCCCACATCACAGCCATTCTCAACATTGTGAATAATGACCGTTTGCTGCCTGTTGCTAAAGTAAGAGGTGAACCAATTGCGAGCTACTCCCCGTATTCCACAATGGTCCAACTTCTGGAGCAATATTTTGTGATCAACACAGTCAAATGCCTTAGTTACATCAAAAAATATGCCAAGCATTTGAAACCTTTTGTTTAGCCCATTCAGTACCTCACAGAGAAAAGAGAATATAGCATTTTCAGTTGTTAAACGACTTCTAAAGCCGAACTATACATTTAATAGCAAATCGAGTGATATGAAATGATCAATTATCCTTAGGTTCACTGCCTTTTCAATAACTTTTGCAAACAATGATGGCATAGAAATAGGTCTAAAATTATCTACATTATCCCTTTCCCCCTTTTTATAAAGCGGGTTTACTACTGAGTACTTTAATCGGTCAGGAAACTGACCATTCCTAAAGGAAAAATTACAAATATGGCTAAATACTGGGCTAACATGTATAGCACAGTACTTTAATATTCTGCTAGACACTCCACCATAACCATGAGAGTCCTTAGTCTTCAGTGGTTTAATTATTGACTCAATCTCCCTCTTGTCTGTATCGCAGAGGAGTATTTCAGACATCAGTCTCGGAAAGGCATTTGCCAAGAAAGTTATGATTTCCTGCAGAAACTAAATTTTTATTTAGTTCACCAGCAATGCTCAGAAAATGATTGTTAAATACTGTACATATATCTGATTTATCAGTAACAGAAATATTTTTACTATGAACTGATTTTATATTGTCAACCTTGTGCTGCTGGCCAGACACTTCCTTGACAGCTGACCATATGGTTTTAATTTTATCTTGTGCATTAGCTATTCTAGTTGCATACCACATACTCTTTGCCTTCCTAATAACATTTTTAAGCACCTTACAATAATGTTTGTAATGGGCTACTGTAGCTTGATTGTGACTACTTCTAACCTTTTGATATAATTCCCGCTTTGTTCTACAAGATATCTTTATCCCACTAGTCAGCCATCTGGGCTGCCTATTACTGCTAGTACCCTGTTTAGAATGTTCTAATGAAAACCAGCTCTCAAAGAGCATGATAAATGTGTTAAGGAAAGCATTGTATTTATCATCTATGTTATCGACACTATAAACATCCTGCCACTCTTGTTCCTTGAAAAGGTTTAAAAAAACTCTCTATTGCTGTTGGATTAACTTTCCTACATAGTTTGTAATTAAATATGGCACTGGTTTGAGTACAAAATCCTTTTAGTGTTAAAATTGCCCACAACATTTGCAACATAATTAATATAATCAATAGCCTCCAGTGCATCTTTCACAGTATCTGCCACAAAATTGTCATCTGCTGCTACACTCTGCACAACACAAATATCATTTACTAATGCACTACCCATTACCTGTCCATCCACGAAAATACCTGCCACAGTCTCCACTACCTGCATACAACACGCATCAGCTCCAATTGGTGTAGATAGCACCTAAATCAGTATCATCCATGTTGCTATTCACACACTCATTAATCTAAGCACAACACACATTGACTTCCTTTGCTACTACAGCTGAAGACCTTTCTGATTTCATCATTATCTGTCAGTTGATAGGTACTACAGTAATCTTTTGTATCCCACAAACAAAATTCTTCACAGATTCTCAGCTCTTCTGCCTCCTATATTGCTGTACTAGATTTTCCCAGAGTTCATAAGATGACTGAGCATTCTTGAGATCCTCGTGGTACAGAACATAAGTTTTTGTGTCTCCTGTCAAGT
Source organism: Schistocerca cancellata (assembly GCF_023864275.1). Taxonomy (NCBI): domain Eukaryota; kingdom Metazoa; phylum Arthropoda; class Insecta; order Orthoptera; family Acrididae; genus Schistocerca; species Schistocerca cancellata. The sequence goes on along the minus strand of NC_064629.1, from coordinate 441,358,287 downwards.
GTAACTTGGTCACCTTCAGCAACTCTTTATCTTGTCCAAAATCCCTGTTTTGCTGCTGTCGGCATGTTATCTATAGACACTAGTATGTCCTCCTGTCTTGCCTGAAAAAGGCTTACGATGGCTTGCGGTAGTTGGATCTAAGGTGGGAACAGCCAAACTGGATGACATCCAGCCCTCTCTTACAGCATGTAACTGCCTATGCAGGTCTGCATTATCTGCTCTTGGCTGAGCTACCTGTTCCATCAAAGACTGAACTGCTTCCTGAGTGGTAACTGACCATGCTTTTGACCCAGATATGATGAAGCTTTTACACAGCACACAAAAAAACAACAGAAGAACAAAACAGGAACAACAGAAGTACAGTTAACTGTAACATTACCAAAACACTGCTCAGTCCTTGTGCCTCATCATAAGTCATGCTTATTCCTAACACACTCTAGCATAATGTCCATACCCACAGCATGTACAGCACGTCTCTAGGGCTTATTCAGTACACGCTGCACTACAACCTAACCAGTTAAGCTGTGTACACCATACTGGATGCATACTGGCAGGGCCTGCGCTTACATGTCGCTGAATTGTCTTACTCCTGCAACAAGATCTAAGATTTTTGCAGAATGCCACAGGGCTCTGGTGGAGCTAGGGGGAAGCAATAGGGTAAACTTAGTGTGGGTCACTGGCCACTCAGGGATCTGTGGCAATGAACAAGCTGACAGATTGACTATGGTGGGGGCAACAGCTCCATTTATTGGACCAGAACCTGTCCTGACAATCACCAAGGCTATGATTGAATTAGAACTATGGAACTGGCTTGTAGGATATTGGACCAAGGTGTATAAACAAAAACATGGCAAGTTAATGATGCCCAAGCCATGTTTTAAAAGAATCTGTGTAATAATGGGATTGAACAGGAAAGAGATCAAACTCATGACTGGACTGATGACCGGCCATGGGAATTTCAAAAAACACCTACACACTATGGGTATAACGGAAGAGGAGCCTAAATGTAGGATCTGTGATGAGGGTGAAGAAACTGCATCACACCTGATCTTTGAATGCATGGCACTGGAGAGTAAAATATACAAAATCCTCTGGACAATTAGACCTGAAAAAAATTGTGTCTAACAAAAAACTGGTAGAGGGACTCCTTGCACTATTTAAGGGCACTGGTTGGCTTTACTAGATAGATAAGGAGCGATACAATAAACTTAGTTTCGGTGTGGGCAGTGGCAAGTTAGGCCTAAGCTGTTTTAGCTTCCTTGATATAATCAAAGCAAATTGTCTTAAACCTATGCTCATCATCTGTCCCAATGAATATGACATTAAAACCCATCTATGAGTCCAGGCAACCAGTCGTTATACTTGATTGAAGATATGGAAGCCCGCATCTCGTGGTCGTGCGGTAGCGTTCTCGCTTCCTACGCCCGGGTTCCCGGGTTCGATTCCCGGCGGGGTCAGGGATTTTCTCTGCCTCGTGATGGCTGGGTGGTGTGTGCTGTCCTAGGTTAGTTAGGTTTAAGTAGTTCTAAGTTCTAGGGGACTGATGACCGTAGATGTTAAGTCCCGTAGTGCTCAGAGCCATTTTTGAAGATATGGAGGAAATAACAGCTACTGCAATTGTCCAAATGTTCCTGCGGCATTATACATCACCTCGTGACTTTGTTAAAATTCAGCGGCTACTTCTGACACCAGTTGTAACTTTTGCCAGATACGTCCCACACAAAAATGGAACATCAACTAATTCATGGCCCATACGAAAAAACTATTGCTTGTAGCACGGGCTCACATCTCTAGGGAACCCCAGGGGGCTCGCTGCTCTTTGGCGGGTTTGTGGTTGGCTTCCACAGGGCCCCAGCCTTTGCAGCATCTTTTCCCTTCCATGCTGCACATCTGTCCTCTCGCTATTATTTCTCCCCTCCCTTTGGGAGCATGTCTGGGATGTTTTTGGGAATGTGTTCTGCATTTTCAGTAGCTAATATCAGAACAGTACCACCACTGTTTTTCGTTCAATTTTTCTTTCTTTGATTCCCTACTCCTATCCTTCCTCCGCATCAGCATTTGAGGTTCCTCATTTTCCTCTTCCTCTTGTGCACTCCCGAAGGCTGGCCCACGTGTCTGACACCTAACAGGTGACTGGGTAATGTGTAATTCCCAGCCCCGAGTCGACAGGTAGAGTTCACATGTATGCCCTTGTACAGGCCAGGCCCACAGAGGGGTGACTGCCTGAGCTGCTACCTTCCCAAATTGCTGATTGATCCCTCTGTCAGGTGTTTGGGAGGTGTGACCAGAGAACAATCACCTAAGGCAGGGGCACCCTCCTCTGAGGGGGAGACAACAGTTGGAAGGAGCATGCCATCAGAGACCCTGGCAATCATGGGAGATTTTCTTGCTATGAGCCAATGATCATCCTCACAGTCAACGTCTATTACATATAAACGGAATGAGGCTAATGATTCAAAGACCCACCCAGCTGCATCAAGGTTCATTGTTTCACTTAATGATGATAGTCAGTCCTTTGCTATGGGAAATTCATTTATTATTCAGAAAGTTGATTTTCAAGCACAATAATTGATTTCAGCCTCTCCTCCATGGCTATCCTATTCATGTCGAGGCCCATCAAATGCTGTTCTTCCTGTGGTGTTATTTACACTAAGCGGCTCGATAGTCTGACTGAGGCAGAAATCCAAATGTACCTCTCTGATCAAGGTGTCACTGCAGTCCATTGGGTGATGGAAAAAACAGATGCGTCCTTAGTGCCCACATACTCTCTTTTTCTCACTTTTGAGAGAGAGGTGCTTCCGTCAAAGATCACAGCAGGCTATTAAGTTATCACGGTCTGACAATACATTCCGAACCCAATGTGCTGCTGCCAGTGTCATTGTTACAACCACACTTGAGAGTCCTGTCGGCACCTGCCCAAACGTGTAACCTGTGGTAGGGACACTCACAAGGGCAATACTCTGCCTCCTTCTCCCAAGATTGTCCCATGTATCTCTATGAGGGCCATCCAGGAGATCCAGGTGAAGGAAAAAGTGCCTTAGCTGGTCACTCGCAAGTTCTTGACTAGTTGGAAACCCTGTGTTCTACTATCCGGCACTTACAGTACTGTTCTTGCTATGTCTCATTCTGCGAAGGACGTGGCCATGCAGATATGCAACCTCAAATTTGGCACCGTGGTTGTAAAATTGCCCAGTGTCATGGTAGCATGCCTGTCTCCTGCTCCAGCTGTGCAACAAGCCACCAAACTTTTACCTCATGGGGCAAAGTCACTTGCTACACAACTGGCAGGCTGGGAAGGACTGAAGGAATACTCCTGCGAAGACTTCTTACATCCATTCAGCCAACAAATGGTCTGAGTCTTCCTCTGAAAACCGAAAAGGCTCCAAGAAATCAAGCAAAGGCAAACGGTCTGCTCCTTTGCTGGTGTCGCCATGTGATACCATCACCTGGCCGACCTCCATGTTGCCAGTGTGCATTGCCAACTGTTTTTCTGCCTGGACTCCGCAGATGAACAGAAGGAGAATGCCAAAGCCTCTGTAGATCTCATGGAACAGGATCCTCCAACCGCTGTGTCCTGTAGCAATGGCTTTGAAGGCTGGCACTCGGCAACCGCTGAGGTGATCACCCTTTCATTTTTTTCCCTCCTCCCCTTTCATTGACATGTCTGTCCTCCAATGGCCTTCAATGTAACAAAGAGGACTTACAGCTGCTCTTGGAATCACAGTGTCTGCTTGTCCTCTGCCTCAAGGAAACAAAATTACGTCCTCACGGCTGCTCTGAACTCTCTCATTTCTTTCTAGTCCACTTTGACCTTCTCCCGGAAGACGGCATTCATGGGGGAGGTCATACTATTCATCCAGGATGGTTTCATAGTCAAGCCATCTCCCTGACTACATGGCTTCAAGCTGTTGCAATCTGCATTTTCCTTCCTCTCTTGACCTTTTCTCTTTGTACCGTTTACATGCCTCTGTCATTCTGTGTCACCAGGGCAGACTTCCTCCAGCTTGTTGGGCAACTCCTTCAGCACTTTCTGCTGCTTGGTGACTTTAATGTGCACCATCCCCTTAGGGGTTCTCACAGAACGTGTCCGAGAGGTGCCCTCTTGGCTGATGTTCTCAGTCAACTTAACCTCATCTGCCTTAACAAAGGAGCACTCACGTTCCTTTCAGACCCCACGCTCACCTATTCCCATTTGGACCCTTGTTTGCTGACTCCAACTGCAGCTATCCGATTGCTGACTCCTACCACACGTCTGTGCACACCCAGATGGCAGCTTTCTAAGGCTGACTGGAGGCTTTACTCCCCCCTGGCAACCTTTGACGAACCACACCATCTCCCGGTGCCTTGGTGGACTGAGCAATTGCTGGCTTGAAAAACAAGAAAGCATCAGGATCACACCATATCCACTTGGAAACATTGCACCAGGCCTCTCACCACAAATAACCCCATATTTAAAAAATTTAATAGATGATGCCCTGAGGCTGGGTCAGGTATTAGTAGTCGAGCAGCTAAAAGACTATTGTAGGGACAGAATGGCAAGAGGGCAACAGCAAGGATGTCAAAAGGATTACCAAAGGATTTTTACATGGTTCTATCTGCAAATCCATCTTCTGAGATACCACAATTGAATCTCTCTTGAATATAATAAAGGGAGCTGAATGTTCACGTGTTGAAAAACAAGTCCAGTGCTATGGTACACACAATACAACAATGGTACAACCAAAACAAAGTATCCATATCAGCATATCCAGTAACTAAAACCAACAACACAAACATAAAACACCGAAGTTGTAACTTGATATTTGGAGGGGGGGGGGGGGGGGGGGGGGGAGCGTTACACATTGACGAACGACATAGCTTCAACAAACACATATGACTAATCATGAACAAAGCTAAAAATATACTTCACAAACTAATGACATTAAATTCGACCCAAAACAGACTCCTACGTACACAAATAAGAATGTACCACTGTGCACTTTTTTAGTCAGTACTGAGCTTTGCGGCTGGTAGGTGAGTGCATAGACTCACTCTCATCACAAACAGTATCACTGTTAGGCTGGGGCAGAGGAATGTGTTGCTTAAGACTATCTGGGGCGTTCGGTACCACATCAGTCGATTAAGGGTTAAGTCATTGATTTTCATGTCATCCATCAAACTGCTGGTCAGCTGCTTATCTTAATTTTGTTGTCCTTTAGAATTATTGCGTAACTTACTGATGCTTAAGTTTAAATAATTTAATATACCCTTGCCCTTGTTTAGCTGAGTTGTTGGATTGTAATTCCAATAGTTCATAGTGAGGTTCTCCTGCATCTTTGTACAGCGGAATAATAATTATTTTCCACAGTCAAGAAACACTACATAATCTGAAAATTTAGTGTTCCCTATTCCATTAAGGCTCTTCTATTCTGTTAGTTGTCATATAACAGGATCAAGGAACAAATGGTTTAAAAACATGCAATAATGACATGGGTTACTTTAGCCATGGGATGTCAATATATAATAATGGAATTGTCATGGATTCAACTCCACTTGCCCCAGGTGAATTAGACATTTTCACTGTTGCAATATTTAATCCCTGTCAACATGGTGTATGATTCATTTTTTAACACAGTAGCAGTATCCTCAGCTACCTTGAATCTCTGTCTATTCTCCAGATCTTGCCAGTATGATTCTTTGTAAAGTGATTAATCCCTTTATATAAAAGGCAATCTACTGACTGGTTCATCATTGCCCAGCCCAAACCGCTAAGGATAGAAACTTGAAATTTAGAAAAGGTGTGGATCTTATACTGCAGACGTCATTTAAGAGGGGATTTTTCAAAACTCCAACTCTAAGGGGGTGAATGAGAGGGATGAAAGGTTTTTTGAAAATGTCACTATTACAGAAATTTTGAAGCTAGACCTACAAAAATTGGTTTCTTGGTCAAAAATAAATAAATACGTGTTTCAGCATTTTCAAAATTTAACCTTATAAGGGTGAAAGCTTTTTTGAAAATACATCATTATTAAAGAACTACTAAAGTTTTTTTTTACAGCTACATCTAATGAACAATAGTATTTGACTTCTTGGTTATAAATTAAAAATACATGTTCTGTGTTTTTGGAAATTGAACCCCTGAGAGGGCAAAATAGGGGATGGTATTTTTTTATGAAATATTTTATTATGAAATCATTTTTAACGCTAAATCTATGAAAATTTAAATTTGGCTTCTCAGCTAGAAATTTAAAAAATACATGTCTCACTGTTTTTGGAAGTTCAACCCCCTATGGTGGTGAAAGAGGGAACAAAAACTTTTATTGAAATATTTCATTGTGTAAGCGTTTTATAAGATAAATCTATGAAAATTTGAATTTGGCTTCTCGGTTAGAAATAAAAATAGGCAAGTTTATATATATTTTTTTTTTTTAATTCAACCCCTAAGGGGGTGAAATAGGCTCAGATTGAGTCACTGACTCATCATCGACCAGACCAAACCACTAAGTATATAAACTTGGAGTTTGGAGAGAGTGTGGATCTTATACTGTAGGTGTTGTTTAAGAATGGATTGTCTGAAATTCCACTCTTAAGGGAGTGAAATAGGGGATGAAAGGTTTTTTGAGAATGCAATAATGTCTCAGTTGTGAAATTTCTTTATAGCAAGAGGGCCTCTTTGTTCTTTTGAAACTTCTAAGTACTACCCTGGATTTGCTCTATTTTTACATGTGCTATCCTGCTTTCCCTGATCTTATTGGGTTGTCTGTGTTTTTGTCCATATTTTTCACGATAGTGTTACAGATGTCTAGACTAAAGCTGGTAGCTGCACCTCCTAAATTTAATGCCTATTTTGCCATTGTACTCTAAATTGAGGCATGTCGCCTATACTTAACATTACTGCAACAATGTACATGTCTAGCTGCATCAGTCAGTGTAGCAACATAATAGTTCCAAGTGACTGAGAAGAAGCACAGGTATTTCCATTTTGAAGAAGATATGTCAGACATATATCACTTATTCAATGGCACTGTGAGAAACTTACATAAGTTTTATTTTGTGTATCAGACGATGGAGAATTGCTTCCGCAGAAATTAGCTTTGATTCCACAAGCTTCAGTTGTATTTAATTTGACTTTCTCTTTTCATCCATAACGTCTTGCAGGCAGTAGATTGTGGTGCCCAGATTGGTGCTTTGTTCTTCGACTTGTTCAATGCAGTTCTGCACTATCAATCATCATCAGTTAGTGCACAAAGTATCAGATAATCATTGTGACTCAACTGAAGGCTTTCTGTTAAGTAATATTCAGTATGGCTTTCTTAATGGCAAGATATTGTCGAGTATGAAAATAGATCTGGGCATATTCCAAGGAAGTTTTTCTCTTCACAATGCATGTAAATGAATTGTGGGTAACATTAGGAGCTCTGAGAGGCTGTCTGCAGTTAATGCATGAGCATCTCAGAGGATCAACTCTTAGTGCAGCACATGGCAGCTAACCCTCAGCATAAACAAATTGCAAACTGAAATAAATAAGTGAAAGGGTCATTGATTTTATGAATGCACCATTGATGATCAATCACTGGAAATAGTCATAAGCATAAATAACTACGAATATGAGACCATAAAAATTTAATCCTTTGAATACCAATTTTTTTCAGAGTGAAAGATATTAATGTATATTTACTTTAATTATTGTTATAGTTAAAAGTAACAATATTAAGGCGCGACATCAGCATGCTTTGCGTATCTATTAATTGGGTTGATTATCTGCAGGTGTGAACTAATTCAGTGAGACAATACGGAGTGGATCTAATGCTGCACAACCTACAGATGAAAGCTGTAATTATAAGTTCTGCAAACCATTAGCAGGCTTCCCTTTACCACTCGGAATTTGATAGATAGCAATAACATACAGTGAATCAACCAAACTAAAATTTTTGTTGGAAATTGAGATGAGAGGCAGAAATAGATTTTGTCTATATAGGACATAGCTCTTTCAATACCATCGCTTGACTATGTATTTTGTTTTACTCATCTGTCTGGGACACTTAATATCCTGGTTCACTACAGAAGACAAGGACAATTAAAAGAAACTGTGCATGCCATCAGGGATTTATTTAGTCAGTGTGACAGTATCACAGAGGCAGTCAAATAAATTCAGTAGAAAACATGAGGAAAGAGGTGTTGTACATCACACTGTGGCTTGCTATTAAAATTCTGTGATTATGTATCCCTAGACGAATCAGATGACATATTAATTTCTCACGCATAAATCTCTTTAAATGGCCACTACAATAAAATCAGAGAAATTTGAGCATATATAGAATCTTACTGATAGTCATTCTTCCTGGAATACGAGGTAGGGACACATGATAGTCATTTACAATGTACCCTTTGTGACATACTTAAAGGTGGCTTACAGATATAAGCACAGATGTAAAAGCAAGATGTGTCACAGCATAGCTTGCATTTGTGAATATTCGTTTGTGCATGAGATGGTGGGACTGGCTGGCTGCCTTTGTCCATTTACCCTATGACTGGACAAGTGGCTGCTCCTAAAGCAGTGTCTCAGGTGGCACACTGGGAGTGGGATTTACTAATTATTGGGAGCACCAATGTTGGGCATTTTATGAATGGAATGGAGTCCAATATGCAATGAGGATGTCTGCTGGTGGGGGAGAATCCAATCAAGATGTGGAGGCTCGGCATGCAGCTATTGAGTGTGTAGGATGCAAGTATCTGCAATTTGTGCCTCATGTTGGCACTAGTGACACCTGTTGCTTGTGTTCTGAGGCAATTCTCACTTCCTACAGGCAGCTGGTGAAAGTGCTGACAGTAGCTGGTCTTTCTCGTGGTGCACAAGCAGAGCTTAAGATTTGTATCATCGTACCCAGAACTGATAGGAATTATTTGATTTGGAGCCAAGAACAGTGTCTCAGCCAGAGGCTCTGTCGATTCTGTGATGGTCTTGGCTGAAAATTTATAGTAATGAGTTGCAGTGTGGAGGAGTGTAGGATTCCCCTTGACAGGTCCAATTCATGAATTGCTAAGTCTGAACAGCTCGAGGCAAGGACAGGGATTGCAATATTGCCAGTTCCAAGCAACAGCCAGGTTATGGACATAGAAGAGCTTTGCACTTGCAGAAAGTGTGTATTCTGTAAATTATGTCTCTTGCTTGCTTATGCAGAGTTTGCCAAATATTTCCATAAACCACATTTAACTAAGACATTCACAGCAGAACACTACCAAATGCTCACTGGCTGTCAAAGAATGTGTGATGTCAGACGTGCACAACGAGTCTAAACTTGACTGCCATCAATTGTGATTCCAATTCCAATTATAACAGAGTAAATATGGAGAGCATACAGTTTCTTTTTCAGACTAGGTGGTAGTTTGAGGTCCTCTGATGAGCATCCACCAGTGTATACACATAGTGTGAAATCAAATCATACACAAAGTAAACACACTTTGAATATCAAGATTGTAATGGTGAATTATGGAAGCATTTGTGACAAAATCCCTGAATTTTCTGCCCTCCAAGAAAAACTGCAATGCTAAAATTATACTTAGAACTGAGAACCATATGAAATCTGTAGTAGAAAGCTCCAAATCATTTTGTGAGACATGGAACATACACAGTCTGGTCAAAAGTACCCAGACACCTATTAGTGGACCCTAATATGGGGTATGATCACCCTTCACCTTAATAATTGCTTGAACTCTGCTAGGGATGCTTTCAGTGAGGTGTCTGAATGACTGTGGAGGAATTGCAGCCTAGATGTTGGATGCTGGGGTCTGGAGCAAATTCAGCATTCTACCTCAGCCAGGAGGTGTTCCACTGGGTTAATGTCAGGACTGTGGGCAGCTTGTCCATTTCAGGAAGTTTATTGCCCACTAACCATTACCTCATATATGCTGCTTTATGAAAGGGTGCATTGTCATGCTGATACAGTCAGTCATCATCTACAAACTCTTCCTCTACTGTATACAGTTCTCAATGCTGTACATTGTGTTCATATATTTCCACATTTATCCTTTTCTGAAGTGCAATAATGGAATTACACCCTAGCCATGAAAAAAACACCTCAATACCATAACACCACCTTCTCTGTACTTCACTGTTAGCACTGCACATCAGACCGCCACAGGGTATAGCGTGATTTGTTACTTCATATCACATGTTTCCAGTCATCCATTGCTATTTACACCACCTCAAGCATCACTTAGCACTGACGTGGCCTGTGAGGAGATGCTCGGCCACTGCACTCCATTCTTTTTAATGCCCAACACACAGTCATTGTGCTACATGGTCTGCTGGTAGCACTTTGGAATTCAGATGCATTTCTTTCTGCTAATTTCATGGAATTTCATTCAACCACCCTCCACAATGCTTGACAGCTCCTGTCCATCGCATATGAGGTGTGCCTGTTCTTGGTTTAGCTGTGGTTGGAATTCCCATGAAAATGTAATGAGACGAAGCAGCAATTTGGATGCATTTTAATTATCTTTTCTGATATTGTGACCATACTTTTTATTATTTCCTTACGAGTTTTGAGATTACGTCATTTTCTAAGGCTATAAAATACAACACAACACTGATATCAGAAGATATAAAAATAAGTTACATTTTTCTGTTGATTAGACATTCAGTATAATGAGTTGACTATGGATGTCTAGCTTACCAGTGTTATGTCAATCATCTAAAATTGATCATTAGATACATTGTGTCTCATCAACATTCTCCACCATGAGACAATAGCAAACTACTGCCAAGGAACAACTTGGAAGCCAAGTGGATCGAACCACTAGGTGGCACTTGATACATGGAACATGCTGCATTTGTTTGTTTACAACTGCATTTTCATCATTACATCGTATAAAACAGTGTCATCAGTAAACAGTTCATGGAAACCACTTTACAATGTTTCACAAAAGGTATTTCTTTACAAAACAGTGTGTAACAGATCTTTTAAGTGGTTGTAAATGATACATTAAAAGAGGACGCTGATTGTTGTTAGGGTACACGAGGCCAACTGTCTGTTAAGAAACAGATTTTTACAACTTACAGCCTATAAACTGTTTTCTGTGAATAACAAGCATTGTAAAAATGTCATGACACACATTAAAGAAGGGGGTAAAGGGGTAAACAAGATTAATCTCGACATGCTGATAATCCTATAAAACTGTTTGTAATCATATAACTACAAATGTTTTATAAAATAACTTTAAATAAAATAATTCAGATGTGTTGTAAAATAGCTATGGCAGCACTGTTGTGGAGAGTTTTCAATTTGTGCCATGCTGTGTCAAGCACTGAGTAATAGCTTATGAATACTCTTCTGGCCTATGACAAATAAGAGCAAGTTACGCTATAAGTGTAGTAAATAATTAAATTTTTTCTCATCTTGTGTGTGTAAAAGAAAAAAAAGAAAAAAAAAAAAAACACAGGAGTAATCCACACAAAGGTGCACAGTTTTTTGGATAAAATATAGAATGGTACAGCATTTATCGCACAAAGAATCCTGTGTAGTGGTGAACTGAACTGTACTGTGTTGCCATCTACTGAGGCCCCTATGGCGGCAGAACTATAAGTGCTCTGTAAATAGACTGGAAAACCAATTCTTGGTGGAATCTATTTGTTCATTTAGTATTTCTGAAGAAAATTTTATAGTTCTGCCACCATCCTAGGGCCTTGGTAGATGTCAACACAGTACAGTTCAGTTCACTGCTACGCACTATTCTTTTTGTGATAAATGCCATACCATTCCGTATTCTATCCCCAAAGCTGTGCACCTTTGCGTGGATTAGTCCTGTGCTTTTTTTTTCCCCACAAGACAAGTAAAAGTTTAATTATTCACTACACATATAACATAACTTGCTCTTATTGGTCATAAGAGTATTTATAAGACAAAATTGTTAAGGCTTTCGTAGCCACTTGTTGACAAACTGCCTATTGGCTTCTGTCTCGGATTCTTCGGCCGACGTTCATCTAATGATTTTTCTGATGTTTCGCCAGCATGAGTGGCTGGCATTGTCAAAGCTTCATTCTCCATTGCTGGTGGTGAACTGAAGCCGAGCTCGCGGCCGCATAAGCGACATTGCAGGTTGGGGCAGGTGGAGAAATCGGCCGTGGCAGAGCACGCACTGAATGAGACCAACCGCGTAATAAAATTTGCCGACATGGAAGTTCTGGCTGTAGAGAAGCACTATCACACACGCTTGTTCAGAGAAGCTGTAGAAATACAAAAACACGCGAACAGTTTCAACAAGAAAGAGGAAAGCCTTAAGGTAAACGGATCCTGGCTTCCCGCACTGCAGCGAACGACCGTCGCAGGTAGCAAGAGGAGAGCTGCACCGGAAATGACCGCAGAGAAGCCCTCGAACATTGGCGCGCCAGGTACATATAGTCTGCGGCCGCGAGCTCGGCTCATGTTCACCACTGGCAATGGAGGGTGAAGCTTTGACAATGGCAGCCACTCGTGCTGGCGAAACGTCAGAAAAATCATTAGATGAACGTCGGCCGAAGAACCCAAGACAGAAGCCAACAGGCAGTTTGTCAGTACTTATAAGCTGTTACTCAGAGTTTGATGCTGCATGGCGCAAATTGAAGACTCTCCACAACTGCACTACCATAGCTGTTTCACAATGTGTTTGCATTATTTTATCTGAAGTTGTCATTTTATAAAACATTTGTAGTTACAGGATTACAAGCAGTTTTAAAGGATTATCAGTATGTCAAGTTTAATCTTGTTTACCCCTTTACCCCCTTCTTTAATTTGTGTCATGCGATTTGTAAAAATGCTCTTTATTCACAGAAAACATTTTTAGGTCACAGAAGCACAGAAGATTTTATGTATGTTATTTTAAGTGAGTCATTCCTAAACCTATTCCCTTTCCACCCTCTAATAAACTCTATAGTTTTTAATTTTTTTATCTGTTTTTCGATTGTCACACACACAATTACAGCTTATGGTTTTTTATATAGTGATACCTATTTTTGTAAGAGTTTTCTTTAATTCCTGGCGGAAAAACTGGGGCATGTAACATAAATAAAAGGGAGCAAACTATGTAAGATAGCACAGTTGCCGATGTACCATCAGCAATAATATTGCACCAAGTTTTACATGATTGTACTTTGAATGCTGCTTTAGTTAAACTGATGTTTGGGGTTAAAGAGTGTCTATAAGGCAATCTGGGATGGTTGCCTTACACTACTGATGGAACTGATATATGGGGTTCCAAGATTGTACCTTCTCAAATTGTTTGTATTTTCTATATACATGCATCTGCTCCCATTGGTGGAAACAGCAATGCGTGGGCACCACTTGTTCCTCATAAGTGAATGCTACACATCTCAGCTGTATTTCTAGACTTTGTAAATTCTTATAAAATGAACTTTTGCTGGTGTTAGTAATTTACATGCTGTAAGTTGTAAAAAAAAAACTGTTAGTTTACAGACTGTTGGCCTAATGTAACCTAGTGCCACTCAGCGTCCTTTTCCAATGTATCATTTTCAATCACTCAAAAGAACTGTTACACATTTTATTGCAAACAAATACCTTTTGTGAAACATTGTAAAGTGCTTTCCATGAATTGTTTACTAATGAAACTGTTTTATATCATGTAATGAAGAAAATGCAGTTGTCAACAAACAAATGCAGCGTTTTCCAGGTATCAAGTGTCATCTAGTGGTTTAATCCACTTGGCTTCCACATTGTCCCTTGGTAGCAGTTTGCACCTGTATTGTCATTGGGAATGTTTGATACGATACACTGTATCTAATGAACAATTTTACATTATTGACATAACACTCATCAGCTAGAGATACGTATTGTACCCATTACATTATGTCTTTGATCTATGGTGAAATGCAGCTTATTTTCATATCTTCTGATACTAGTTTTGTGTTGTATTTTAAAGTATTTGAAAATGATGGAATGACAGAACTTGTAAGATGATTGTGGAAATAATAAAAAGTGTGATCATGACATCAGAAAAGTTATTAGAGTTGCTGTTCTTAGCATTTCTATTTCCATGTCACATCACCAATGATCAAATTAAGAGCTGAAATGTTCCTGACGGATCTGTTACTCAGGTGATATCCAATGGCAAGTCCATGTTTGTACTCACTGATCTCCCTTGTCCAATTTGTTCTGCTATTACTGCTTGTCTGCTGACAATACAGTACTCACCACCTCCTTTTATCCATGAGGGCCTGATACTTTTGATCACATAGTGTGTACGGAGCAAAAGCAGTTTATACATCATAGGAGAGGGAGAGTTCTTTTCAGTTTGCAAAAGCAACTGAAATTGAGTCTGACTGAGAATTTATGTGGGAATATTTTAATGGCCTAGGTGAACACAAATTAATCATTGTATGTTTTTAGCGGCCATCTGATTCCATACTAACAGTTGTAGAATCATTCAAATAAAGTCTACCCCAATTATGCAATATTAGTTGGAGACAACTGTAACCTACTTAGTATAGACTGGAACACCGATGGATTCATTGCACATGGTACGGACAGGCAGTCTTGGGAAGTAGTTCTGCACACTTTTTGCGAGAACTTTCTTGAGAAACTTGTTCAACAACCCACATGCAGTGTAAATACTTTAGACTTTCTAGTTGCAAACAGGCCTGACTGTGCTGAAAGTCTCAGTTTAGTGACAGGGATTAGCGATCAAGATATCATAGCCATAATGGTTAACTAAAATTAATAACTCCATCAAGAAGGCCGGAAGAGTTTTTATGGTGGAAAAAGCCAATAAGTAATTATTAGTATCCTACATACACCTTGAATGGATATCATTTAGTTTCTGTATGACAGACGTAGAGAAATTGTAGGCAAAGTTTCAAGTGACTGGAAGTTGTGCTCTGGAGAAGTATGTGCTCAGTAGGTGGATTAAGGATGGAAATACCATCATGATTTACTAAAAAAATTAGGAAAACGCTGAGGATACAGAAATTGTTGCCATCTCAGTTCAAAAAAGATTCACAGAAATGATGACAGGCAATAGTTCATAGAAATTCACACATCTAGAGAAAGATTGATTCACAAAACATTATAACTACTTCCACCGTCAAACATTAGTGAAATAGCTTGCCAAAAATCCTAGAAAATTCTGGTTCTACATAAAACTGCTACGCAAATTCTATTTAGTTACTTGTCAAGAAGTCTGGTGTGACAATAGAAGACAACAAAAGGAAAGCTCGAGTTTTAAATTCCACATTTAAAAAATCATTACTACTGGAGGGTTGTTCAGACACAAGAGCACTTGACTGCCGGAAAAATCTAGAAGTAGGCATCCCTATGGCATTGAAAAGAAACTGAAAGAGTTGAAAACAAATAAGTCACCAGACATGCTTGGAATCCCTATTTGGTTTTACAAAAAGTACTCCTTGGCACTGGTCCCTCACTTATCATGCATTTATCGCACATAAGTCACCTTGCGAAAAGTCCCAAGTGACGGGGAAAAAGTGAAGGTGACTCCTGTATATACTTAAATGATCTGATAGATAGGGTGAACAGCAATGATTGACTGTTTGCCAATGTCATTCTAGTTTCTAGGAAAGTGTTGCTGAGTAACTGTAGGAGGATACAGGATGACGTGGACAGAATTTCTATTTGGTGTGATGAATGGCATCTTGCTCTACATGTAGGAAAATGTAAGTAAATGCAGGAAAATGTAAGTAAATGCAGATGAGTGGGGAAAATGATCCTGTAATGTTCAAGTATAGTATTAGTGGTTTGCAGCTTGACCAAATCACTTTGATTAAATATCTAGGTGTAATGTTGCAAAGTGAAATGAAATGAAATGAAATGAGCATGTAAGGCTAGTTGTAGGAAGGTGAATGGTCAGCTTTGGTTTAATGGGAGAATTCTAGGAAAATGAATCTCATTCATAAAGGAGACAGCATACAGAACACTCGTGTGACCCATTGTTGAGTACTGCTTGAGTGTTTGGGATCTGTACTAGGTCTGATTAGAGAGAGACATCAAAGCAGTTCAGAGATGTGTTGCTACATTTGTTACCAGTAGGTTTGCTCAGCAAACATAGAGGTTGTTGGACGCTCCCATCACTCTCAACAAGTGGTATTAAAATGTCCTTAAAAGGAATGGTAGTCAAAATACATGTGACAAAATGAAGAAGATGGCCATGGTAAATGCTCAAGTTCCAAAAAGAAACATAGATAATATAGTAAAAATGTTTCAACTGTACCAAGAAATGAATAAAACTCATAAAACTCTGTTGTCTTATGCCCACCCAGAGGAAAATAACCATATTATTATGTAGGGTCATGAAATGGACAGTATTATAAAAGCAGTAAATCGTCTAAGCTGTAGTCAGACACATGAACCCATAATGAAAATAAGACAGGCAGAAGATCAAAAGTGGCAAGGAAAGCAAATAAATAAGATCCAAATCCTGTGTCTTATCAAATGTACCCAATGTATCATAGCGAGAATGAGCACAAGCTGATACCAGTTAAATAATAACAAGTTGGGTTGTGAAACCAGTTTTACTACTAAACGCTTGTTCAGCAGCTGCTGCAGTTTTAAGTGGCATGGCATCTGGCTTAGACATGTTGCAGTCCAGTCTACAGCCTGGCCCCTAGACTTCACTGTGTTGACAATATTCCAGCCCTGGCAGGAGCGCCGAGGCTGGGCATGTGGTAACTAGCCCTGCTCTAGAGCCTGGCCGGTGCACTCCATCACAGCAGCTTCTTGCATCAGAATGCAGTGACAACTTTTCCATTTGCTTGGCTACAGATTACAAATGCCTAATTGAAAAGCAGTGACACAACA
This sequence comes from Schistocerca cancellata, assembly GCF_023864275.1. Lineage (NCBI taxonomy): Eukaryota > Metazoa > Arthropoda > Insecta > Orthoptera > Acrididae > Schistocerca > Schistocerca cancellata. The sequence goes on along the minus strand of NC_064629.1, from coordinate 441,341,506 downwards.
TGCCTCTTTGGAATAACTGGTCCACCAGATTGCAGGCTGACATTATTTCTGAAAGTTACTTGACAACACATCTTACATTTTTACATTTACGTACATTCCATTCAAGTTTCTCTTATGCTAACCCAGCTTTAATTACAGTGTCCAATGGCTGGCATACTTTGTCACTAATTACTGGTTAAGTGACCCCATTCAGTCAGTCCATGGTCTACAATTAAGGTGGGCAGGAAGTTCTCGACTTTCAACATATATATGCTGCACACATAAGAGACAAAAGCAAGATGATACCAAAGATGGAAATGCTTATTGCCACAATTTTGTGGTGGTGAGTACTGCAGTATTGTTGCACATGCTGAAGCATTTGCACTGGACCAATATGCCTTTCTGTGCTCCTCTCAACACTCATAGTCATAACTTCATTGAATCGTGTAACCAAATTGCGTAACCAAAAACTCTTTCTTCTCATTTATCTAGTGGTTTCTTCACTTGCCATTTTGGTATATCTCTTGGTACTTTGTGTGTGCAATGTGTGTTTGCTTTGTGTTTTCCCTATAACTACGCGATACCTAACCCACATGTGGTACTAACAGTATCCACTAAGGCAACTTCAATACTAATTTCAGATTGCAGTGTTATGTTACCCTGTACCTTGTGGTACTTCATCATGCAAATTGATCCCTAATGATCGTGTACAAAGTGCAATAAGTTTCTTTTTCAACATGGTAACATCTGTTTTTCTTTTAATCATTCAACATTTATATTGCCAGAAAATATTACACGGAAAACATCATGATATTCAGAATTATTCACACTTAATTCTCTTACCTGCTTAGTGTAATCGAATTCATGAATCTCCCAATTACTAGCATTTAAATCACTTTTCCTCTTATCATGCCAAGGTTCTTTGCTTGCATAATTATCAACAATCATCTGTTGTTCACATTTTATGACTAAATTTGTCTATACCATCTCTTTAACCACAACATTTGAAACATATTAATATCATAAGTAGCCTCCAGTATCTGCCACAAAATTATCGTCTGCTGCTATACTCTGCAAAACACAAATATCATTTTCACATGCACTACCCTGTACCTGTCCATCCAGGAAAATACCTGCCACAGGCTCCACTGCCTGCAAACAACATGCATCAGCTTCAATTGGTGTAGATAGTATCTACATCAGTATCACCCATGTGGCTATTCACACACTCATTAATCTCAGTAAAAAAACACATTTACTTCCTTTTTTACTGCAGTCAAATCAGATTCTGAATTTTTATGAGAAATCAGAGTTGCTAATCCCATATTATTTACCAACTCCACAATATTACTACTTTCGTAATCAACTAAACTCCCATTATTCATCTACCTCTGACTATTTGCTTTTCTACAAGTAAACCTCTTATTTGGTTTTGTCACTATCTGTCAATCAATAGGCACTAACATTAATCGTTTGTATCCTATCTATAAAATTCTTGACAGATTCATTTTGCTTCTGCTGAACCCCATTTAACTGATTGCAATAGAATCTGCAGCTTTTATGCCTCCTGTATTGTTGTACCAGACCTTTCCTGAGTTCATAACATGACTGAGCAAAACATAAGTTTTTGTTCCTAATGTCAAGCACAATTTGATCACCTTCAGCAGCTCTTCATCTTGTTCAAAGTCCCAGCTTTGCTGCTGTCAACAGGTTACCTACAGCCACTAGTATGTCCTCTCGTCTTGCCTGAAAAAGCATTAACAAGGCTTGTGGTAGTTGAATCTAAGGTGGGAACAGCCAAACTGGATTATGTCCAACCCTCTCTTACAGCTCTTAGCTGTCTATGCAGGTCTGCATTATTTCTTCTTAGTTGAGCTACCTGTTCCATCAAAGACTGACCCACTACCTGAGTGGCAACTGACCATGTTTCTGATCCAGACATGATGTAGCTTGTACTCAGTATAAAAAGAGAGAGAGAGAGAGAGAGAGAGAGAGAGAGAGAGAGAGAGAAACCACAGGAACAACAGAAGTACAGCTAACTGTAACATTACAAAAACATTGCTCAGTCCTTGTGCCTCATCATGAGCCATGCTTATTCCTGACACACACTAGCATAATGTTCACATGTAGAGCATGTCACTGGGGCTTGTTACATATATGCTGTGCTATTAACTAACCTCTTACGCCGTGTACACCACACTAGATGCATACTGGCATGGCATGCAGTGAGCCTTAAATTGGCTTAAATCTGTGCCCTCACCTGGCTTAATGAATTTCACACTACAACCCATGTGCCAGTCCAAGTGACCAGTCATTGTACTTGCAGGAAAACATGGAAGAAAAAACATTTACTGCGCTCATTCTATTGTGCTGATGGCGCTGTACATCACCTCACAACACTGTTCAAATTCAGCTGCTACTTCTGATGTCAGTCACAACTCTTGCTGGATGCACCCCACACAAAAATGGAATATCGACTAATTCATGGTCCAAATGAAAAAGCTATTACTTGTAGTACAGGCTAACATCTCTCGGAGGAACTTTAAGGGGGGCAAATATTTCACTGCATCCATAACTTTCTTAAGCTGCATATGCTTCATATATGTACTAAATGGTGAGCACATAACTGATGATGCCTGAATCACAAGCACAATAAAAACAAGTAAAAAAGAACTTCCACGTAGGTGAGAGCTACAAAGTAGGGAATGACTGTGGAGGGGAAACTGTCATTAGTAACACGATGCTTAGGATACCCATCACACCACAGTTCTATTAATCTTGCTGTGACATGCAGGTTCTCTTTGGGTTGTGCTGTAACTGCCCACTTCATACATTGTAGCACCTACTGCATCGGCATCGCACTTCATGTCCAACCAACAGAGGATGCCTGCATCATAGGACTTATACTCACCAGGAAAACCTATATTATCTGTGTTGTTAACACAAATATTTACTGGTGGCCACAACACAACACAACACCAGGTCTCCACCAACGGCCACCAGGGACCGCTACCTGTTCGGGAAGCCTGCAGAACAGCTTCACCAGAGGTCGCAGCTATCACAGGAACTAGTTTGATACGCCAGGCACGTGATCACAAATAGTTCTGGCAGATAAATCCACCAAATGGGATTTATAGTGAGGCGCACTGCCGGCAAAGAGAAATTCGACACACCGCTTGGAAGTATACAGAGGTGCCACCCCAACAGCCACGGTCAGACGGCTCCTGTAGCTGGCCAATCTCTTGCAGATGGACTTGGTATAGTCGAAGAACATCTTGAAATTGTAGAACTGTTTTATTGTGATCTCTACACATGAAGAGTCAGGTTTTTTCTATTACTATTTGTTATTTTATATTTGTGATGATCCACAGTTGGGATTGAGTCTGTTGTTCTTTCGGAGACTGTATTATTGTTTTGTTTTGGTGAGTCCAATAAATTGTTTTCGGACTTGTGTTTTCTGCATTTCTATTCTGCTAGTGCAGATACTTCAGGTTGACATGCAGTTCCCCAATTTCCCTGTGGATTCGACAGGCAGACTCTAATAATGAATCCCAGGGTTCTAATAGAATGGGTTTACAGTTAAGGAGTATTGATAAGTAACTAAACAAGAGCTCAAGAGGTCAGCTTTTCTGAGTAATCTTCTCCAACACTAAAGTCAGTTAAAATTATGGACACAGTTGTGAAAGCTCTTCATTTTCATAAGAATAGAACATGGTGTCTTCGACATATTGATCCATAAAGATCAGTCATTTATTTTGTTTAGAACAGCCAGTGGCCGGTGTGGAGCTCAGTCTGCTGCTGACCTCTGTACAAGCAGCACCAGGAGAGTAGATTGTTCTTGTGTTCATTTTACAAGCTTCTTAGTTCACCATCTGCTGCACTGTTGATGGGACCAATTGGGGACCATTGGTACAGAGCCAAATGGAGTGTGTGAATCAGAGGCTCAGATGACTGTGTGACCATGTAGGTTACAGATTCTTTGACTTGTGCCATAAAATGGAGAGGTGTCGAGATCCACATAATAGATCAGGGGTCCTTTACACACAGGAGGCAGCAACACAGGCAGTGATGGCTGTATGCAGTTGATTGGGTGCTTTTTTTCCCTAATTAGAGTGTCTCTAAGAAAGTATGAACAGGGCTTGTGTCTCATGTGTTAGACGTCGAACAGAGGACAAGGGTAGACCAAGGAACCATTGGTATTATAATCGTAAATTGGAAGAGAGAAGGAGCCAACATCAGTGCCATATCCACCTTGTGGCATTGTGGTCGAACAGACGACAGGTCAGATTGTCAACAACATCCTACGTGGCTACGTGTGAACAACCTGTACATTATCAGTAAAGAAGGACAACCACCCATGTATACAGAAAATAAAGCTGGCAGTAACAATATAGACATAAGCATAGTTAACCACATACATGTAAATATAGAAACAGATTGGGATGTACATCTAGATGTAATGACATGTGATCATAATGCAACAATCACTGACACAAACCTAAAGCAGATCCTACACCATCACCAAATAAATACATATTAAGCAGGGTAAGCTGGGAGGAGATTCAAAACTATGTAAGAGATAAAAATTGTGAAAAATTGTGGAAAACAGACAAAAGGTTTCTTGAAATGACTGCAACAAGTTGCAAAAGGCAACTGGTTGCATGAATTTCAAGAAACCTTTATTCATCACAGTTGCAGTGATCCTCATCCATAATGGATAAAAGTTTTAAATATAGACAAAAGTGTAGACCTAAGAACACACAGACTTCAGCAAATATTGCAAACTGCACACAAAAAATACAGACTGACCTTCAGTAATGACATTGCTAGTGTCTTTGATAATCTATGATGGCCAGCAATGTTTGCACAATTTCAAGAACTACAGGTACCCAGATCCCTGTACAGTATTGTCGGAGACTCTTGTAGGAACACAGTGGCAATAGGGCAACCGCAAAGTTGTCAAAACGATTACCAAATCATGTCCACAAGTCTCTATCTATGGATCCATCTTCTGGGATACCACATTGAACCACTCCTGAATTTAATCCAGGGAGATCAGCATTCAGACAGGATTGTTGCATATGCTGGCGACCTGTTAATTGTGATATCAGCCAACAAAAGAACAATGTTTGAAAACAAGGCCATTTGTATGCTACACACAATATAACAATAATGCAACCAAAACAAATGATCCATAGCAGCACAAAAAACAGCATCATACAACTACACTACTGGCCATTAAAATTGCTACACCACAAAGATGACGTGCTACAGGCGCGAAATTTAACCGACAGGAAGAAGATGCTGTGATATGCAAATGATTAGCTTTTCAGAGCATTCACTCAAGGTTGGCGCCGGTGGCGATACCTACAACGTGCTGACATGAGGAAAGTTTCCAACCGATTTCTCATACACAAACAGCAGATGACCAGCGTTGCGTGGTGAAACATTGTTGTGATGCCTCGTGTAAGGAGGATAAATGCGTACCATCACATTTCCGGCTTTGATAAAGGACGGATTGTAACCCATCCCGATTGTGGGTTTATCGTATCGCGACATTGCTGCTCACGATGGTCGAGATCTAATGACTGTTAGCAGAATATGAAATCGGTGGGTTCAGGAGGGTAATACGGAATGCCGTGTTGGATCTCAACGGCCTTGTATCACTAGCAGTCGAGATGACAGGCATCTTATCCGCATGGCTGTAACGTAACGGATCAAGCAGCCATGTCTCGATCCCTCAGTCAACAGATGGGGACGTTTGCAAGACAACAACCATCTGCACGAACAGTTCAACGACATTTGCAGCAGCATGGATTATCAGCTCAGAGACCATGGCTGCAGTTATCCTTGATGCTGCATCACAGACAGGAGCACCTGCGATGGTGTACTCAACGACAAACCTGGGTGCATGAATGGCAAAACATTATTTTTTCGGATGAATCCAGGTTCTGTTTGCAGCATCATGACGGTCGCATCCGTGTTTGGCGACATCGCGATGAACGCACAAACGCACATGGGAAGTGTGTATTCGTCATCGCCATACTGGCGTATCACCCGGCGTGATGGTATGGGGTGTCATTGGTTACACGTCTCGGTCACCTCTTGTTTGCATTGACGGCACTTTGAACAGTGGACGTTACATTTCAGATGTGTTACGACCCGTGGCTCTACCCTTCATTTGATCCCTGCGAAACCCTACATTTCAGCAGGATAATACACGACCGCATACGGGCCTTTCTGGATACAGAAAATGTTCGACTGCTGCCCTGGCCAGCACATTCTCCAGATCTCTCACCAATTGAAAAGTCTGGTCAATGGTGGCTGAGCAACTGGCTCGTCACAATACGCCAGTCACTACTCTTGATGAACTGTGGTATCGTGTTGAAGCTGCATGGGCAGCTGTACCTGTACATGCCATCCAAGTTCTGTTTGACTCAATGCCCAGGTGTATCAAGGCCGTTATTACGGCCAGAGGTGGTTGTTCTGGGTACTGATTTCTCAGGATCGATACACCCAAATTGCGTGAAAATGTAATCACATGTCAGTTCTGGTATAATATATTTGTCCAATGAATACCCGTTTATCATCTGCGTTTCTTCTTGGTGTAGCAATTTTAAGGCCAGTAGTGTAATTATAAAAAAAGCTGAAAGTATACTTCACAAACTGGCAACATTAAATTTGACATGAAACAGACTATACATAAGAATATACTATTGTGTATTTTTTGGGTCTGTATTCAGCTCTGCAGCTAGTACCGTGGGTGCACAGACTTGCTCTCACCACGAACAGGATCACTGTTATGCGGGGGCAGAGGAATGTGCTACTTAGACTATCTGGGACATTCAGCACACGTCAGTTGATTCATCGTATGTGGTGCTTGGAATATAGCCGATATGTATAACCACCATTTATGGGGCTGTAACATACTGGCTGAAGATGGGTAGACCTGAGATAGTGTTACAGATACTGGGCAGCAGGGCGTAGAAGATAGGCACCAACTAAAAAATTGGCTTGTGGACACTTGGCAAAAAGAGTAGAATGAAAGTGTTAAGGGTCATCTAGTTTATTTAGTTTTCCCCAATATCTGGGAGTAATGACAGATGTACCATGTTGACCCCGGCTGAGGCATGGTTCAATCTGTGACTGGTCACGGCCCTTATCCCTCGCACTTGCAGTGCGTCTCGCTTTCAGAAAGCCGTTGGTGCACATGCGTTGAAACTCTTTCCCCAGAACATTGAACATTAGCTTTTGAAATTTATTAGATACAGGCACTTACGTAACAACATAACAGAAACTACATCACACGATGCACTGGGAACCCAGATACATGGACACAGCTGAACACAATTCCTGACAAAATTTCAAAAGCAGAACATGACATTTATAAACAGACTCATCGGCACAGAAGACAAAGACAAGTTGATGTAGACAGTTCACATAGCTCCACTACTGACGATGAAATGAGTGACAGTGACAATGCTCCTACACACAAAACATGCAACATAAAACATACACAAGAAGTAATGTGAACATTAACCAAAGATCACAATGTATATCTCATTATGCATGAATGTAATTAAAAGTAGCAGTAATTAGAACAGTCCTTGGATAGATATTGTTCTAGAATCCATGCTAAACCTATACACATCACTGTCATGTAGCAGGTGTAATATAAATGAACACATAATTGTAAATGCAATAATATGAATGTAATATAAATGTGAACTAGAATTGTACGGGGTGAGTCACTAACTTTTGCCACCTAGAATAACTCCAAAAGTATGATAGTAACTGAAAAGTTTATGGGACAAATGTTGCATGGGACAATGGAGGGCATAATATGAAATTGGTCTTTTGTTGCTAGATGGGGTCACGTCGGAGATATGAAGGTTCATTTTTTTTTTTTTTTTTTTTTTTTTTTTTTTTTTTTTTTTTTTTTTTTTTTTTAATAGGATGCCATAGTTTGGTACTTATTTCCTGATAGTGGCTATCGAGACAAATCCAGTGATGTATAACAGTGTAATATCTTTGAAGGTCAATGAAGGTCAAAACGGTGGCATGAATATCCATTTACAGAAGGTGTTCAAAATGATGACCATTGGTATCAGTGCAGTGCTGCAATCCTCTTATGATGGATTGAGTGGTATTCCTTATCACTTCGACATTTATCAAAGCACATGCTCTGACAATTCTCTCTCGTATATCATGCAAATAGTAAATATTCGCCAAATATGGCATATCCCTCTAACATGCCATTGACATGTAAACACCATTTGAAGGTTTTGCAATACAACACTAATAGGAATGGTAAGACTAATATAATTGAATCAAGCAAATGTAAATGATGTATTCCTTCGAAGAACAAGTCGATATGCTTCTCATTTACACAGAATGCCCATGAAATTCAGTGAGAACTAGAGACTTATATGCTGGAAGATATCCTCAACGTACTCAATCTACATGTCATACATTTAAATATCTGTATGATAAATTGAGAAAAACTGGATCTTTAACGAATTGGAAACATATCTGGCAAAGGAAAATTACTAACGAGGAAACGGAAATTGGTACTCTTGCCACTGTAGTTCGAGATCCTTGTGTTAGTTCGCATCAAATCGCAAGGGAATCTGATATGAGCCAGAGCAGTGTTATTCATGTTCTACATTGCCATAAATATCTTCCTTACCATATCAGTCTCCACCAAGAATTAACTGGCATGGATTGTATGCGTCGCATTGAATTCTGCTGATGGGCTCAACTTCAGATTCAGAGGATGACACATAAAATTAATTTGATTTTATTTACTGAAGAGACTAAATTCATGAACCATGGAAATGTTAATTTGCATATCATGCATTATTGGGCAACTGAAAATCCATGTGGGCTGTGGCAAGTTGCACACCAAAAACCGTGGTCGGTGAATGTATGGTCAAGCGACCCTACCTAGCACCAAAAAACCAACGTCATATTATGGCCCCCATCGTCCCATGCAACATTTGTCCCACAAACTTTTCAGCTCCTATCATACTTTCAGAGTTATCCTTGGTGGCAATAGTTAGTGACTCACCCTGTATGTAAACACACAGCAGTAATTCAAACAGTGTTAATGTACAACAGCGACAAATCATGGTATTACACAGTATATACTAAATTAACAAGGGCACTACTCAAATAAACTAGTTGTATTACAAAAATATGTTTTTACAAGGTTAATAATTAGTTTAGTGAGGCTTGTCATTTCTTTCTACAGCCTCACAGATCTGTATATAACTTAATTAGATTACATTGTGGCAGAATATTGTTCCGGAACCAGACAAAATTTGTTTACTTACCAATCCAGTATTAGTAATTGTTTTGTAATCTAACAAACATTGACTCACGCAGCACACTAACAAACAACACCAACATACACTGAGGAGACGAAAGTCGTGGGATAGCAATATGCACATACAGGGTGTTACAAGAAGGTACGGCCAAACTTTCAGGAAACATTCCTCTCACACAAAGAAAAAAAAATGTTATGTGGACATGTGTCTGGAAACACTTACTTTCCATGTTAGAGCTCATTTTATTACTTCTCTTCAAATCACATTAATCATGGAATGGAAACACACAGCAACAGAACGTACCAGCGTGGCTTCAAACACTTTGTTACAGGAAATGTTCAAAATGTCCTCCGTTAGCGAGGATACATGCATCCACCCTCCGTCGCATGGAATCCCTGATGCGCTGATGCAGCTCTGGAGAATGGCATATTGTATCACAGCCATCCACAATACAAGTACGAAGAGTCTCTACATTTGGTACCGGGGTTGCGTAAACAAGAGCTTTCAAATGCCCCCATAAATGAAAGTCAAGAGGGTTGAGGTCAGGAGAGCGTGGAGGCCATGGAATTGGTCCGCCTCTACCTATCCATCGGTCACCGAATCTGTTGTTGAGAAGCGTACGAACACTTCGACTAAAATCAAGACATCGCCAACAATGCCTGCCCAAACGTTCACAGAAAATCTGTGTTGATGACGTGATTGCACAATTGCGTGCGGATTCTTGTCAGCCCACACATGTTGATTGTGAAAATTTACAATTTGATCACGTTGGAATGAAGTCTCATCCGTAAAGAGAACATTTGCACTGAAATGAGGATTGACACATTGTTGGATGAACCATTCGCAGAAGTGTACCCGTGGAGGCCAATCAGCTGCTGATAGTGCCTGCACACGCTGTACATGGTACGGAAACAACTGGTTCTCCCGTAGCACTCTCCATACAGTGACGTGGTCAACGTTACCTTGTGCAGCAGCAACTTCTCTGACACTGACATTAGGATTATCATCAACTGCACGAAGAATTGCCTCGTCCATTGCAGGTGTCCTCGTCGTTCTAGGTCTTCTCCAGTTGCAAGTCATAGGCTGGAATGTTCCGTGCTCCCTAAGACGCCGATCAATTGCTTCGAACGTCTTCCTGTCGGGACACCTTTGTTCTGGGAATCTGTCTCGATACAAACGTACCGCGCCACGGCTATTGCCCCATGCTAATCCATACATCAAATGGGCACCTGCCAACTCCACATTTGTAAACATTGCACTGACTGCAAAACCACGTTTGTGATGAACACTAACCTGTTGATGCTATGTACTGATGTGCTTGATGCTAGTACTGTAGAGCAATGAGTCGCATGTCAACACAAGCACCGAAGTCAACAGTACCTTCCTTCAATTGGGCCAACTGGCGGTGAATCGAGGAAGTACAGTACATATTGACGAAACAAAAATGAGCTCTAACATGGAAATTAAGCATTTCTGGACACATGTCCACATAACATCTTTTCTTTATTTGTGTGTGAGGAATGTTTCCTGAAAGTTTGGCCGTACCTTTTTGTAACACCCTGTATACAGATGGGGGTAGTATTGCATACACAAGATATAAAAAGGGCAGTGCATTGGTGAAGCTGTGATTTGTTCTCAGATAATTCATGTGAAAAGGTTTTTAATGTGATTATGGCTGCATGACAGGAATTGACAGATGTTGAATGTGGAATGGTAGTTGGATCCAGATGCATGGGACATTCCATTTCAGAAATCGTTAAGGAATCCAATATTCCAAGATCCAGAGTGTCAAGAGTGTGCCAAGAATACCAAATTTCAGGCATTACATGGCTGATAACTTTCACTTAATCACTGAGAGCAGCGACGTTTGCATAGAGTTGTCCGTGCTAACAGACAAGCAACACTGTGTGAAATAACCGCAGAAATCAATGTAGAATGTATGACAAACCTATCCAGTAGGATAGTGTGGTGAAATTTGGTGTTAATGGGCTTTGGCAGAAGGTGACTGACAGGAGTGGCTTTACTAACAGTACGTCGTCGTCTGCAGTGCCTCTCCTGAGCTCGTGACCATATCGACGGGAAAACTGTGGCCTTGTCAGATGAGTCATGGTTTCAGTTAGTAAGAACTGATGGTAGCGTTTGAGTGTTGCGCGGACTCCACAAAGCCATGGACTCGAGTTGTCAACAAGACATTGTGCAAGCTGGTGGTTTGGTGGCTCCATAATGGCGTGGGCTGTGTGTACACGGAATGGACTGGGTCCTCTGTTGAACTGAACCCATCACTGATGGTAAATGGTTATGTTTGGATACTTGGAGACCATTTGCAGCCATTCATTGACTTCATATTCCCAAACAGCAATAGAAGTTTTATGGATGACAATGTGCCATGTCACTGTGCCATAGTTGTTCACAATTGGTCTGAAGAACAGTCTGAACAAGTTGAGTGAATGATTTGGCCACCCAGATTTCCTGACATGAATCCCATCGAACAGTTATGGGACATAATTGAGAGATCAGTTTGTACATAAAATCCTTTACTGGCAACACTTTCACAATTATGGACTGCTATAGAGGCAGCATGGCTCAATATTTCTGCAGGGGGCTTCCAATGACTGGTTAAGCCCATGTGACATTGAGTTGCTGCATATGTTGGGCAAAAGGAGGTCTGACATGATGTTAGGAGGTATCACATGATTTTTGTCACATCAGTGCCCGTTAGGTTAGATCTGCACGGACTGAACAAATCAAGTTTTCCCAAGGAGTGATGTTCTTGACGATAATACTAACATGGACAGTACCACACAGGGATGCTGAACTTGAAGTTCAGTACTAAGTCCCTTTCCACTAATGGTGTTAGTGAATGGACAACTATATTTACTCTTTTCTGTTGTCTTTTTGTTCTCTTTCTAAAATATGCCCTAAATCTATAATTTCCTGCTTTCAAATTCATGTATTTTAAAAAATAATGTAATTTCTGTAAGTAAATAAAAGATAATACCAAAGGGCAGACACAAGAACTCCAAGCAGCCCCGCCTCAGCATGGTGCTGCATCGGTAACAGTGCCTGCAGTCTCAACTGCATGGCACAATTCTGCTGTGGTGGGAGCTGCGGGAGCTGTCTAAAGAGGTCTGTGTGCGGTACTACAGCTTGCATAAAATAATAAGATGGCATTACTATCCATAATGCAGCTTGAGAAAAATAAATAAATAAGAAAAAAAATTCAGATTGTTGGTAAAGAACCTTAGCTCCAAGTGTTAACAGAAAGCAGTTGAACTCAAATCTTTAGAGGTATTGAAAGCTAGCTAAAGTCGGACATAAGTCCTGCCAAAGATTTTACTAAGCGTCCAGCAGTGTTCAGAAGAGGATAGATTACATCCCCTTGGTGGTGGCATGTTTGTTGCTGTTAGAAGTAGTTTGTCTTGTAGTGAAATTGAAGTGGATAGTTGCTGTGAGTTAGTACAGGTAGAGGTTATACTTGTCAGCAGTAACAAATTAATATCGTGTTCCCTTTTCCAACCCCTGACTCAAATGATATAGCTGCTGAAAGATTCAATAAAAATTTGAGTAAATTGTTGAATAGGTGCCCTACTCATACAGTATTATAGATAGTGGTGACTTTAATCTACCCTCAATACATAGATGAAAATATATGTTTAAAGTAAAGCATAAACATCATTTCAAATTGTACTAAATGCTTTCTTCAAAAATTATTTTGAGCAAATATTTCAGGAGCCCACTTACAGTGTAACTGACTGTGAAAATATACTTGACATCTTAGCAACAAATAATCCTGAGTAAATAAGGAGTATTGTAATGTGTGCAGGTATTAGTGACCACAAGATTATTGTAGTGATAGGGACTACTGTAACATCCAAAACTACCAAAAATATCTATTTAAAAATGTAGATAAAAATTCGCCTGATGCCTTCCAAAACGATATGCTCCATTCCTTACAAACTATGTAAGCATACACAAGATACGGTTTAAATTCAGAGAAATAGTATTGATGGAAATCGAGGGATTCATACCTAATAAATTACAGTAGGACCATTCTAATCCGGCATGCTTGGAAATCTATAAATGCCACATTATCAAAACAATTTTTGAAAACCTCTTTTAAAAAACGGGGGTATACGCAAAATTTATATATTTAACGTACAAAAACAAAACAAATTGTTACTTATTAAAACAACGGGAGAGAGTTTTCTCTAAACACAAAACTGAATTAAAAGTTTATGGATGCCATAACATATTTGGAAATTATAATGTTATTGTTTCGAGAATGAAAGGACTTCATCTTTGGGTACATCTAATTCCTTGTGAAAAAATTTGGCCTTTCTATTTAACATAGAGCCCGTTATTTGCGTTCCCTCTGCTCTTTTGCCACTGAACCACTTACACGAAGCTTCATCTACAGTTTATAATTTAGTTTTATTTATTTATTTTTTAGTCTGCCTAACGTCTAAAATTTTTAACTGAAGCATATTGTAACATAATTCTTTCTAGCTGCTGTTTTTCTTTTTAATGTCGTATATAATTGAAGCTGCGATATTAAATTCACTTATAATACTGTTTTAATTCTCACCTTTCCCCAGTCTTGTTATGCCCTGTTTTGATAGATTGTCAACCACAAGTTTGCGTGTTGGCGTTTTAATGCCACATTTTCTCTGTCTGAAAAACATATTCACTGTACGTAACTTTATTACTATTCTGCAGTCTGTTTAACGGTAGTACAAGTTGCTGAATATTGATACAGTACAACGACTTTATTAATTAGCTATTAAATAAAACCGCACAGCACTGAAGCAGATGTAACTGATACAAACTTCAGCCTAGCGCAACGTTAACAATGAGACTGTGTTACTTCGCGAGAATACAATTGCTCCCTGAGGCAGACAATTGTTACTGAGAAGACGCTGAACCGAATAGTTCCGATGTTTCTCGCAGGAGTCCGACTGTACTGCCAACCGCGACAAGCAAAAAATAAGGGAAAGTTTCAGATGCTTGCGGGACTATCGCGTCTCCCGGATTATCGAGTGCTGGGTTTATAGCGCTCTGAAGCGGCCTCTAGACGAGCAATAATATTGTACAATTATATTAAGCAATATTATTGAATCTTCCTGGACTATGCAAGAAAATAGCGCAATAATAGTGTACAATATTATTAAGTCAGTGCTGTCGTAGATTTGTAGAGCTCTATGCACTGTTGCAAAATTGTTCTCTCTCTCCTTGTTTTGCTGTCATTTTAAATTTTCCACAGTCAATGACGATGACAGCACCAAGCTGCGAATACAGACGTCCCCAGAGCCTGTAGCACGAGAGACACTGTCGACAGTTTTTGATGTTCTCAATATTATTGCACAATCGCTCAATTTCACCCCTAGACGTTCATTGTTATTGCGCTACGGGAAAAACTGTGTAGTGATATTGAACGTCTAGGGGGCGCGTTTCTAAGACGGGAGATGAGAACCGGGAACAGTTCCGCCATGGTATACACGCCAGGACACTGTCGCTTAAGTAACGAAAAAAGAAGCTCGAAATTTAGCATGGAATTTAATGTGAAGTGCTTTTAATAGTTTCCACAACGAAACGCTGTCTCGAAAATCAATCCAAAGAGCTTCTCGTCATAAATTATTTAAGGTACACCAAGCAGCAAGACACAATAAATACCTTCACTTTACGACAGCAGTGGTAATGGTGCCGATTACAGTGCCTCTGAAGTGGGGTTACTAAACACTGTCTTCCGAAAGTCCTTCACCAAAGTAGATGCTCTAAACGTTCCAGAATTCGAGTCGAGAACAGCTGCTATATAAGTAACATGGAAGTAGACACCCTTGGTGTACGCGAAGCAACTTGAATCACTTAATAAAGGCTCCGGTCCACATCGTATACCTATTTGGTGCCGTTTGGATTGTGGTGATGTAATAGCACCGTACTCGGAAATCCCTTAGAACCACACGCTCGACGAAAGAGTTGTATTTATAGCCTGGAAAGTTGCACCGCTCACACTAGTAAACACGAAAGAAAATAGAACTAAACCACTGAAATGCAGACCCATATCACTAACGTCGATCTGCAGTAGGATTTTAGAACATACACTGTGTTTGAACATTATGAATTACCTTGAAGAAAACCGAGCGAGGTGGCGCAGTGGTTAGCACACTGGACTCGCATTCGGGAGGACGACGGTTCAATCCCGTCTCCGGCCATCCTGATTTAGGTTTTCCGTGATATCCCTAAATCGTTTCAGGCAAATGCCTGCGCTCCGTCTCTAATGACCTCGTTGTCGACGGGACGTTAAACACTAACCACCACCACCACCTTGAAGAAAACGATCTATTAACACACCGCACGGATTCAAAGAAACATCGTTCATGTGAAACGCAACTGGCTCGTTATTCACATGAAAAAATGAGTGCCTTTGACAGGAGATCTCAAATTGATTCCGTATTTCTAGATTTCCAAGTTGACTTGGTTCCTCACAAGCAGTTTCTAATCAAATTGTGTGCATATGAGGTATCATCACAGTTTTGCGACTGGGTCCGTGATTTCGTACCAGAAAGGTCACAATTCGGTATATAATTGTACCGAAGTGATAGCTGGCATTCCCCAAGGGATAGTTATAGCCTCTACGCTTTTCCTAATCTGTATACCAAACGATTTGAGAGACGATTTGAACAGCTTTACCTTCCAGTAAAGTCATCAGAATATCAAAACTAATTGCAAAATTAGTTAGAGAGGATATGTCTGTGGCACGAAAAGTAGCAGTTGACTCTAAGCAATATAAGGTGAGATTAATCTTTTTGTAGGTGACTGTCAACGGCTTTTAAATGTTTTGATCCATCAGGTGTACAATTGCATGTTTGTTCCTTACCGGTTTCAGTTATCACAACCATCTTCACAGGCGAAAAAGTGTGTACATCAATGGATCAAATATAAATTTTCGTCAAATATTGCCCAACCAAACGTTTAACATACGTAACTATCATAAGAGTCAATCTGAATGTAGTCCATATAAACATGCTGTTCCTTGGCACTATTAAAGTAACCTGTACTTGCTGAAAACTTCACACTTAATAATTGTTAATGTTTTTTTAAAGTCATATCATCCACATGAGTGCTAAAAGAAATCAGTTAAATTTCAGATACCCAGTAAACATTGTCAATTTAAAGGTTATAGATTCAACTAAATATCTAAGAATTACTATTACAAACAATGTAAATTGGAACCATGACATTGAAAATGTTATGGGGAAGCAGAATACTTAGAAAATGCAACATATCTACTGAAGAGACTGCCAACAATAAGCTTGTCTCTCCCTTCTAGAGTATTGTTATAGAGTATGGAATCCTTATCTAATAGAATTGTAAAAGGAAATCTAAAAAGTTGAACAAAGGGCAGCTCTTTCCTTTTGTCATTAAACTGGGGACAGTGTCCAATAGGTATGATAAGCACGTGCCAGTCATTAAAACAAAGACTTATTGTGTTGTAATGAGATGCTTTCATGACATTTCAATCACCAGTTTTCTCCTTAGAGTGCAAGAAAATTTTGTTGACTCACACCTACACAGTAAGAAATCACCATTGTAATAAGAATGAAAGTAGTCAGAACTCACATGGAAAGATTCTGGTGTTCATCTTCCAACATGCTATACAAGGCAGGAACAATTGAGTAGTAATCTCAAAGTAATTCTGTGAACTCTGCCAAACATTTAAGTGTGAATTGTAGAATAGTCATGTAGATTTAAATGTGCATCTAGAAGGTAGACCTATATCATGTGGACTTCATTATATACAAATATTAAGAAATGATAGGTATGTAATTCAAACCACTGCAGCTAGACAAGTGACAAAACTGAAACTGCAGTAAGAAGTTGAGTGAATATTCTATAGCAGATGTGTTACACAAAACCCTTAATTTTTGCCAGAAATTATGACATGCAGATACATATTTAATCTAAATCTTCTGGAACTTCAGAAAGTCAGCAGATGGAGTAAAGTGCATTATGATAAAGAATAAGCAGAACTCTGGAGGAAACGGGTACCTTCGTTTTGTCAGACTTATCCAAACATATTAAGGTAGGATAGATTCACATAAGGTTATGTCTGTGTATTCCAAATTCTCAGCAATGCGTTAAGTAGTAAATGGGAAGGTCATTTTGCATGTGGGAATGTGACCAGACTGTATGCAAGTAAATGTAGAATGTTCATCTACCACCAGAATCCAGTCTTATCAAATTGATGACAATTCTTTTGGCATTATAGTAGATACAATGTGACTTTATACTGAAGTCACTCATTTGCTCCAACTCATCAAGTGCTCTGACTTAATTGAGGGAAAGTACCTGGCAGGTAATGTTGTCCTGGCCATTTTTGTCATCATCCAGAAACAGGACAAAGTTGAACCGTTCTGCTGGGTGTCTCAGTACACTGAAATCCACAACAATCAGGTGGCACATGCAACAAGCAGAAAAGTTTTTGAATAAATTACTGTGACTCAATGCACTCTCTCTTTGCAGTCAGGTCAGTAATTTTATCGTTGAAAAGGATAGTCATGTACAGATGTGAGAGAGAATGGCTGAAAGCAAATGAGAATAAGCATTAGTCTGTTCAGCCAATCACGTGACTGTGGCATACCTTTTTCTGATGACTTAGAATAAATGAGACAACTCTTGCTCACCTCCATAAAAGGACACTGCCCACTAACTCCGGAATTCCTTCTGCACCCTGAAGAGACATCATTGTTAACACGTCTGCTTGCTGCAGTTTTTTTTAATGAGACATACTCAATCATAAAGTTATCCTATGATTGTACTACAGTGTCTCAAATTATATATATATATATATATATATATATATATATATATATATATATATATATATATATATAAATAAAGGTTATGGCTTTGCTTTTGTTTGCTGTATACCCATAAAATTAATTTTCTTGCCTTCCATCATGTCACTGGGCAGCTACTCATCCTCATTTTGTCCTCCCACAGGGTTATTATGTAACTTACTGATGCTGAAAAGTAACTAATTTAATGTGCCCTTCCTGTTGTTTAGCTGCACTTGTTGGATTGTAATTGCAGCAGATCTTTGTCATGGCCTTCCATATCTTTCTACAGTAATTCAAACATTAATTTCCAATTGCTTCCTTACTGCAGAATAGTAATTATGCTCCACAGACAAGACCAAGTCTATAATCTGAATTTAGTGGTCCACATTTGTGTATTCCATTAAGACTATTCTATTCTATTAGAGTTGTCATACAACAGAAACAAGGAACAAGGACTTTAAAAATATATAATATTGGCATATGTTACTTTAGACTTAGGATAGCGTTGTATCATAATTAAATGATCATGTGTTTAATCCTTCTTGACCCAGTTGGATGAGAGGTTTTACAGTTACATTAATTATTTATACTCAAGTGATCATCTGTTTCCATATAATTATAATGATTCACATTACTGTTGCAGAAACCATTTCCCTAACTTGAGATTACTTGATAAGTCACTGTGTCTCTTCGTTGAATGACAGTTGCAGTTGTACAGTTAGGAACTGTGAAGTAGCACTCTGCAACTTTAAAAGGATTATTTACTTCTAAATACCTTTAGGCCTTGCCTGTTATGAGAAACAAGTCACTGTTTTTTTGAAGAAGGTAATATGAGACGATGTAAGGCTTGAGAACATGTGTCATGCTTGTACCATTCGCAGGTGTATGGGAGTTACTTGAAAGTGCTTTGGTGTAGGGAAAATTCATACCATCAGTGCTACACTAAGGAATGACACTCTCACTACTGCTCCCAGGGAGATAGCCCAGACAATGCTGAAGCACTTATGCAACATCACATAAACATTTAGTTCCTTATGACTTATAAAAAGAGAGCTGTTCTGATTCTAACTGTAGTGAGCTGGAATCAACCCTATCTATGGCACACATGTCCTGCAGTTGTACAGTTAGGAACAGGGAGGTAGCACTCTGCAGCTTTAAGAGCACTCTTTTCTTCTAAATACCTCTACTATTTCTTAAATAAACCTGACATTTTCATGTTATTATTTTTGCAGACAGTGCATTGAAGAGTATTTTAGGTTTATGAAACATAATTCTTTATGTAGCATATTGCTCGGTACTTCTCTATGACAATCCTTCCTGCTTCTAGTGTTTTAATATCGTAATTGTTAATTAGACTGTTCAATGCTAAAAATTCCCTGTGTGATCTCTCTCTCTCTCTCTCTCTCTCTCTCTCTCTCTCTCTCTCTCTCTCTCTCTCACACACACACACACACACACACACACACACACACACAGAGAGAGAGAGAGAGAGAGAGAGAGAGAGAGAGAGAGAGAGAGAGATCCATCCACATGTGCCCACAAAAATTCACTTGAGAAAATTATAAGATTACAATGAAAAGAAATGGAAATACTGTGTGGCTAGAGCCTCCTGTTGCATAGACCATTTGCCTGGTGAAAGTCATTCGAGTTGACACACTTCGGCAACTTGCGTGTTGATGGGGTTGAAATGATGATGATAAGGATGACACAAAACCCAGGCCCTGAGCGGAGAAAATCTCCAACCCAGCTGGGAATTGCTTCTGGGTTGTCAGGTATGACATTCCGTCACGCTAACCACTCAGCTACCAGGGGTGGACAGATTACAAGGACAAAATTGTTGACAAGTACACATCTTCAGGAGGTGAAATTTCAGTATGGCCAATAGACGCATTTGTTCTTCCTCAGGCATGAAAGAGGATTATGCTTAGGAAAGTTAGAAAGGAGCAAAAGATCACTTAGACTCGAGGATGTTACAGATCCATTTATTGTGAGGACAAAGGTGTCCACCACATAGGAATTGAGAAATGATTTGTGAAGGTCTCATTCGTGTGCCAGGCAAAATAATCTTTAAAGAAAGTGGTGTCACAGCCTTTTTCCAGGCTGAGAATATCCTACTGTTCTGACAACATGTAGGGTTCAATACGCCTGGATTTACTTCTAACATGAGATATAATACAAAAGCTAGAACAAGTATAATGCTCAAATTATGGGACTTTAGCAGTGAACAAACATTCCACAGAAAATTTATATGAGTATGGTTAAATGATCATTTAAAAGGAGAAGACCACAATAAACATTTCTGCTACACAGAGCTGAAGCTGTGTTCTCAGACCATTTTACTCAGAAGAATGGAGTACCACAAGGCAGCATTTTAAGTAACATGTTGGTTGCTTTTCCTATTATCATGGAGCTTCTTGCAAACCTAGTTCAGTCATTATTATTTGTGAATGATTTAGAAATTTCTTTCCCTTCTTGCCTCGCAACAGTTGATTGTCACTTTGAGCTAACAAGTAAAACACTAGAAGAATGGGCAAAGACTACAGGTCTTAGATTTTATAAAAAAATATCAGTATGTCTGCATTTTAAATATATTTTTAGTGTGCCTAAATTGCAACATAACGAGACCACCCTTAATCCTACACATTCTGTAGACTTCCTAGGCTTTGTATTTCACCATGTTTATGCATTTAAATGATTTTAAAAAAAATATGTGATTTTGAAGGCAAGATGGACTGGTTTTGTTTTTTGACAGTGTAATGAAACCTTCATCAATTTGCAGTTAAACAATGACTGTAAAGTAAGCAGGTTGACATGCCCTTTATGCTTAGGGATTCTTGATGGTGATCACTGTCTGGACATCATATTGGTTTACAGCTTTTCTGGAAGGATTGTGGTTCAAATCCTGATCTGACCATCCTCATTAAGTTTTTTGTTGTTTTCCTAAACTGCTTGACACAAATTCAAGGATGGGAAAAGGATACAGAGAAGTTACCTCCCCAAGCCAAGCATGTGCTTCACGTCTAATGATTTTGTACTTGATGGGATGTTAAACTCTCGTCTTCCATCCTTCCTTCCACAACTTACTGTCACAACTACTGCTAGTGATTGGTTTGCTAAGTGGGTATTCCACAGCAGTCCATGGGCCATACAATCATTTTTATTGTGAGAATTGGAGTGCCATGAAGAGCTTGCTGTAGAAGATGTTATTATTATTACATTTTCGTATAATTTACACTCTCGTGTTCCATAGCTCCATGTTTTATTTTTCTGGTTTTTTATTTTATTTTATTTTGTGTGTGTGTGTGTGTGTGTGTGTGTGTGTGTGTGTGTGTGTGTGTGTGTGTGTGTTTTTTGTGACAAGTTATATAACACTTTGTCCCTAACAAAGATATCCAACTGAATATACAGGGTGATTCAAAAAGAATACCACAACTTTAAAAATGTGTATTTAATGAAAGAAACATAATATAACCTTCTGTTATACATCATTACAAAGAGTATTTAAAAAGGTTTTTTTTCACTCAGAAACAAGTTCAGAGATGTTCAATATGGCCCCCTCCAGACACTCGAGCAATATCAACCCGATACTCCTGCTCGTTCCACACTCTCTGTAGCATATCAGGCGTAACAGTTTGGATAGCTGCTGTTATTTCTCGTTTCAAATCATCAGTGGTGGCTGGGAGAGGTGGCCGAAACACCATATCCTTAACATACCCCCATAAGAAAAAATCGCAGGGGGTAAGATCAGGGCTTCTTGGAGGCCAGTGATGAAGTGCTCTGTCACGGGCTGCCTCGTTCTCCCTTTTCCCTTTGCACAAACATCCATTCTCTGTAAACTGTTTATACCAACGTTTAATACACCACCTATCAGGAGGTTTAACACCATACTTCGTTTGAAATGCACCCTGAACAACTGTTGTCGATTCACTTCTGCCGTACTCAATAACACAAAAAGCTTTCTGTTGAGCGGTCGCCATCTTAGCGTCAACTGACGTTGACGCCTAGTCAACAGCGCCTCAAGCGAACAAATGTACAACTAAATGAAACTTTATAGCTCCCTTAATTCGCCGACAGATAGTGCTTAGCTCTGCCTTTTGTCGTTGCAGAGTTTTAAATTCCTAAAGTTGTGGTATTCTTTTTGAATCACCCTGTATATTAAAACTCCAGGCTAATTCTGTACATGACATACCTCCATACCTCCTCAGTCTTTTTTAAGAAAAATTTTAATGTTTGTTTCCCTTAAGTGATATTGGCACATCATTGTGCACTGATGTTGACCTGAAACCTAAAGCACAGCCACCACCCAGCTGTGTATTTATAATTCCAATCCTTTTCAAGCTTCAATTTTTTAGTTTTGTGAAATTCTACTTGTTATTTTTTCCACAGAGCTTCCATTTTCTGCCACCAAACTTCCTAAGTACCTAAAAGAGGTTGCTTGATCCATAGTACTTTCTTTCATAATTATTTGATGGAATCATTATGTCTGCTGTGTCTCATGAGTTTGATCTTTTTAATATTTATCCCCATTCAATATTCTTTTCCCACTTCTACAATCCCTTCCATCATAAACTGTAGTTCTTCTTCTGATTCTGCCTGATGATCTGCATATTTAATTGTCTGTACCCCTTCTCCTTCTGCTATTATAATCCTGCTTTTTCTACTGATTTTTCTGTTAGTGTCCTGTCATAATACTGAAAAGCATTTTTGAAAAACAACACCCATACCTGAAACACCTTTTCCAATGCATGCCTGAACTATTTCCCCATTGCCAATCCTTATTACCACTTTCTTTATTGTGTGGAATTATTCTGTAAATCTTTTGTGCTTGAAGTCCACACCACCATATTTTAAGGTCTTCCTGAGGATACACCAGTCCATCCTATGAAATGTCTTTTCCCAATGAACATCACATATGTCCATGAGCAACCAGCCAAGCCTTCACAGGATAGCACTAAGTATCTACAGTCAAGTGACTTACCTGGCATAGAGGTAATAAATTACAACACAAACCTTCACCGTGAACCAGTCAGTCTATTAGTGAAAAGTGTATCAGACTCCTGGCAATAGTTCCTGAGATTAACCTCCACATGCAGATAGAAACACATATCATCTTCCTTTTCTTTTCCTAGTCATCTGAGTTTTAGGCATACATTGTTCTGTAATCTTTGCATCCTTTGCCAATGTAATGTTATGGTAAAGGGGCTAGGGTAGTTTTAACTAGACTTTCTGGCCAAAACGCCTTGTTATCGGTCTTATTAGTGCGACTGGTTAATAGGATATTATACTGTTTCCAAACACTTTTAGAGCTTCAACTAGTATTTAATCACAGCTGACTGCTTTCCTCTTTATTAAATCTTTAATGGCATTTTCTATTCCACATCTCAATAGCTTTAGTCCATGGTCTATGTCATCACATTCCAATTCATGTTGCAATATTATTTGTGAGTGATCCCATATAATTCTTCAACCAAGGCCTACTTGTTCCATACCATTTTCTTTTCATCTATACATGCTGTCATCTTTTCAATTTTATTTAGTATGGCCTGTTTACTAACTTTTCTTGGATCTTTGATTTTTAGGTTCTTAACTACCCTATACATTGCTTGTAATACACCTTGCTGTTCCAGTCCTTCAATCTCATCGCACTGGGTTTTCATACATTCTTATCTAAGCTGACCAGATAATCTTAATTCATTGTTCAGCTTTCTATACAGTTCTTTTTTCCTTATGTAGAATGGTCATTCTTCCATTTCTTATGTTCACCAATACCTGATGTAATCTTTTGTTTCCTATTCTTTTCATTCTCTACTTCTCCAGTTTCTTCTTCAAAGGGTTTCAGAATTATGTTTTTAGTTGCATTCCATTTTTCTGGTACTTTCTGCTGAATTTTCCACTTTGTTTTCAGTGGTTTCAGAGTAGCCTTTACATCCTTCTGGAGTCAGGCTATGACCATCCCATTTTCTTTAAAGTTCTTTTCTTTTAAAATGCTTAGCCTTGTTGACATGTCTGCCACTAGCAAATTATGATCTGTATCAGCATTTGATTCAGGGAAGATTTTCGCAATTTTTGAACTATTTTTTTTTAAATTTTTTGTTGGTTGATGGTGGTTTTTAAAACGTGTTTGTACAGTGATCAACTTGATCTTTCGAGTGACTGAGAAGCAGCACAGGTAGTTCCATTTTGAAGAAGATATGTCAGACACATATCACTTATGAAAGAATCTCACAGTACCACTGAATAAGCTTTATTTTGTTTATCAGAAGATGGAGAATTTCCTCCACAGAAATTAGCATTGATTCCACAAGCTTCAGTTATATTTAATTTGACTTTCTCTTTTCATCCGTGACGTCTTGCGGGGGCAGTAAATTGGGGTGCTCAGATTGATGCATTGTTCGTTGACTTGTTCAATACAGTTCTGCACTATCAGTCTTCACTTAGTCCACAAAATAAATGTGAACAAAGTATCAGATAATCATTGTGACTCAACTGAAGGCTTTCTGTTAAGTAAGACTCAGTATGCAGTTCTTAATGGCAAGATATTGTTGGGTGTGAAAATAGATTTGGGAATATTCCAAGAAAGTGTTACTGGATTGTTTCTGTTCACAATGTACGTAAATGATCTGTGGATAACATTAGGAGCTCTGAGTGGCTGTATGCAATTAATGCTGTTGTGTATTGGGAAGTTGCAATTCCAGAACATTCTGATAAAATGCATGAGCACCTGCAGAGGCACAACACTTAGTGCAGGAAGTGGCAGCTAGCCCTCAGAGTAAAAAAAATGTAACCTATTGCAAATTGAAATAATTAAGTGGAGATACCATTAATTTTATGGCTGCACCAATTACTGGGAATAGTCACCGCCAAAGAATATCTATGAGTGTGCATCCATAAAAGTTTAATCCTTTTACTACCATTTTTTTCTTTTTCTTTTTTTTCTATAATGAAATATATTAATGTTTGGTCATAGGTTTACCCAGTGAATGTGCATCATGATGATGGCACGTTGTGCCATCAAAAATTCATTCTACAATGATCAATCAACATAGTAAGTGTCCCAGACAGATGAGTAAAAAAAATAAACACTCAAGCAATGGTATCGAAAGCTATGTCACGTACAGACAAAATATATTTCTGCCTAACATCTAAATTGCCTACAAAAATTTCATTTCAGTTGCTTCACCTTAACTTTTTGACTGTCACTGTGGTGTGTGTGTCCTGTGATAGGTTATTAGAAAATTAATGGGAATTTTCTGTATGTTATTACTATGTATTAAAGTCCCACTGGTAAAGGGAAGCCTGCTAATGGTTTGCAGAACTTATAATTATAGTTTCATCTGTAGGTTGTGCAGTATTAGAATTTTATTGTTAACCCTCAGCTCCACTCTGTATTGTCTCACTGAATTAGTTCATGCCTGCAGATAAGCAACCCAATTAACAGAGACGCAAAGTAGGCTACTGTCACATCTTCACAGACAATTCACGACAATGAATTGCACACACTTATTGATGTTTCCAGCACACAAATGATGCCTGTAGTGACCATGTGTAATGTGAGTTAAAAACCTAGAGGGATGCTCTATCCACCAATATATGACTGTTTTCTGCGTGTCTTGTAGTTTTTATACACTACTTTTCTGAAACCCCAGAGATACTTCCGAATAACCATGTTTGTCCCACCCCTCTCTGCATTGGAAAATGACACAAAGTGAAATATTTTTTCATGTTGTTGCTTCTGACTATGGCATTAATTAAAGTAAATATTCATAATATCTTTGTTTGAAAGGCTCTCAGCCATGCATTTAAGGCAGGTTAGGGGAAATCCCACACTGTCTAAAGACAACAGCAAGTCCAAGACATTGCAAAGCTCCCCTAATTCCATTGACCATTAAGGATGAGAACTAAGCAAACCATTAATGTCCAGGTGGACACTGATTCTTATGCCAGCCTTATCCAGATAAATTCTTTCTGCACTGCCTTGATGTAAATATTCTAAAATTGATCTAGCAGAGGGACATTTTCAGTTTCTTCTTGATGAAGAGACAATAAAGATTTTAGTTTTCAACTTGCCATTTGGACTTCATCAATATAATTGTTTGCGTTTTGGCATGGCTAATGCCCCTGCCATATTCCAGAGGTTTCTTAAACAGAATATTGCTGGGATCCCATATTCTGTGAATTAGCTCAATAATATCCTGGTCATTGGTTGCAGAACAGAACAGCATTTGCACAGTCTACGTCTGGTTTTTGAAGCCCTTAAACAGAATTGCCTTAATTGTAATTTTCCCAAATGCACATTCTTTCAACCAGAGGTCACTTGTTTAGGCAATATCTCCAGAGAAGAGAGACTTCAGCACATCAGAGAATATGTAGAGGCATGTTCAGAACATGCCTGTGTCTAAATCTGCTAAGGACCTTTGAGTATTTCTAGGAAAAGTGAATTACTATGTGTGATTTATTCCTTAGGCAGCCTCCATATCCTACCCACTAAATCATAAACACAACAGATACACATAACAGAGGCCTTAGTCATAATGATATATTCTCCTTCACTATTTACAACAGTCTGCCAAAGCTGGGGTAAGTTTTCGATTCTGCAAATGTAGAAATCATTTGAGTTTGAGTGTCTCTTATATTGGGCTGATGAATAAGTTCATAACATTTTTTCCATAAGTTTAATAAACACAGTAGATACACATAAGAGAGACTTTAATGGTCAATAATATACTCTGCTTCACTATTTACTACAGTCTGCAAACACTGGGGTAACTTTTCAATTCCATGAGTGTAGTAGTCACATGGTTTTGAGATGAACTCGTTGAGCCATGTTTGGAGCACATTTTCATCCAGAAAGAAAGTTCATTGAAGGTTGTTCCATAGGGGGCAGAAAAGGTGAAAATCTGAGGGCACAGGATCAGGTGCATAATGTGGACGAGGAATGACTTCCCAACCAAACTCCTGTATTGTTTTTTGTCAGTCTAGCAGAATATGGGCGGATATTATTGTGCACCAGATGTACAATGTTATCTTTCATGGATGCAGGCAGGTCTTTGTACAGAGAGTTGCTGCTTTATTTAGGCTCAACTGTTCCTTTCTTCTTCTTATGCTAGCATAAAGACACCATTTCTGATCACCAGTAATGATATGGGATGGGAATGATTGGTGGTGTTCATGAGCAAATTGATGATGAGCACGCAGAGATGCACTTATGGCCATCTGCTGATGTTTGTGATTTTGGCTTAGAGCATGTGGTAGAGATACACCCAATTCTTGAACCTTCTGTGTTGCATGCTAATGTCACATGATGGTGGAATGATCACAGTTCATCACCTTTGCCAGGTCCTGAGTATACTGACTTGGATTGTTGTGGATTAATGCGTTTAAATGATACTCCTCAAACCCCAAAAGTCTTTCTGAGTGTGGAGAGTCACCAATGTCAAAACAATCCTCCATAAAATAAGAAACCCATTTTCTTGTTGTGCTCTGTCCAATGGCATTATTCTCATACTCAACACAAATGTTTCTGGCTGCCTCTGCTGCTGTTGCCCCTCTGTTTAACTCAAACAGAAGAATGTCAAAAATGACACTCTACTTGGCACTCCATTTTCTAGTGTCCATAGCTCTACTCACTATCTCCATATGAGAAAATGACAGTATGTAAATTGAAATAATAACAGTGAACTACAAATAAAAATGGACAGTCGATAAATAAACGCATAGTGCCCAGAATACCACCATGCAAATCAATAACACTAGGAACTTAATGCATCAACCTAATAGTATTTCACCTTAGCAACAATAATATCCCCTACAAATCACAGTTTGTGTTTCAGAAGAGATGCCCTACTGAGAATCCGATTTACATGTTCACTCATCAAATTTTACAAGCATTAGCTAACAAAATAGTACTGGTTGGTATTTTCTACACTCTATCTAAGGCATTTGATTGTGGGAATCACAGTATTCTCCCATATAAATTGAAATTTTATGGGGTTGATGGTGTAGCCAGCCAATGGATAATGTGATATCTAACCAAAAGAATGCAAAAAGCTGTACAGTAATTCAACCAATGTAGTCTGGGAACATAATTCTGTCTGGGAAGAAATCATGTATGGGGTTCCCTAAGGCTCAACCTTGGGTTCACTATTGTCCCTCAGATATGTCAACGATCTTCTGTCTAATATACAAGAAGCAGAATTAGTTCTTTTTGCACATGACACAAGTATTGTAATCAGTCCAATCATACATACAGAAACAGAAGAAATGGTAAACAATTTTTAGTTGCATGTCTGGATGAACAGACATGGTCGACGATAGACAGCCATCCAATATTACTTCGAAATAAATTCGCTTAATGCAGATAACTTGCCTTTGGCTGTGTTAGGTGTAGATGTACTACCTACTGGTGACATAAAAAAATTTGTGTCAGACTGGAACTTGGACCCGTATTTCCCACTTATTGTCAGCAGTCTTCTTAACCATTAGATTATCCAAGCACGCCTCCCAGACTGATCCAAACTTCCATATGTCACACTGTCTACATCCCTATACAACAGTCGCCTGCATTCATCACTGAATGCTCGCAGCTATACTCTGTATTCGTTCACCAGTGATAATGAGACATACAGAAGTTTGGGTTGGTCTGGGAGGGACACCTGGATAGCCCAACAGTTAAGGCAACTGCTTGCGATAAGTGGGAAATCCAGGTTTGAGTCCTGGTCTGGCAAAAATTTTCACTCGTCACCAATAGGTAGTACATCTGTACCTAACACAGCATAAGTCAAAAAAAGTTATTAGCATTCAGTGAATTTATTCTGAAGTAGTATCAGACAGTTGCCTATCATCAACAATGTCTATTCATCCAGACAGGCAAGTAAATATTCCATACTGAGGCAGGTCTAAGATGATAAAATCATAGGTCTCAATTCCTCTTAGTCTCATTGTCACTGGTGTGGGAATACAGAATATAACTGTGAGCATTCAGTGTTGAATGTAGGAGACTGTGGTATAGGGATGTATACAGTTTGACATATGAAAGTTTGAGTTGGTCCGAGAGGCATGCACAGATAGCTTAATGGTTAAAGTGACCACTCGCGATAAGTGGGAGATCCGGGTTTGAGTCCTGGCCCCTCACAAATTTTCATGTATCACCAGTAGGTAGTACATCTATACCTAACACAGCTGAAGCCAAGTTATTTGCTTTCAGTAAATTTATTTTGAAGTAGTAAACAATTTTCTTACAAGTATCACTGGCTGATTTTCTGTGAATGGTCTTGCCCTCAGTTCCACACACCTAGAGGTACTACACCAATGATAAGTGCAACACATGGTGCGAAAATAGTAGACAGGTTGGAAAGTTCAAAATTCTTAGGTGTCCGCACTGATGAGAATTTAAACTGGAAAAAGCACATTTTGGAACTTCTAAAGCAACTTACGAGGTGCTATCCAAAATTTTCGGGACTTGTTCTGCCATCTGTTGAAATCCTTACATTTGGACTAATGGCCACCATCACCCTCAAAGTAGTTCCCATCTGCACATACACACTGGTTGAAGCACTTCTGCCACTGGTCAAACGTTTTCTGGAAGTCCTGTTCTTTGAAGGTGTTTATCACCACCAGTGATGCTTCTTGAATCCTCTCTAGAGTGTTGAACCGACGGCCTTTCAACTTAAATTTCAGTTTTGGGAATAGCGCGAAGTTGCAAGGTGCCAAATCTGGCGAGTACGGTGGGTGGGGTACAACTGCCATGTTGTTTTTTGTCAAAAAGGTCCTGGTGAACAAAGATGTGTGGCAGGGTGCATTGTCATGATGCAGGAGCCAGTTCCCTTGATGCCAAAGTTCAGGCCACCATTGCCGCAAGTTTTCACGGAGTCATCGCAAAACATCACAGTAGTATGCGGAATTCACTGTTCGGTAGGGTGGGACGAATTCTTTGTGCACAATTCCCTTGGTATCAAAGAAAACGATGATCATGCTCTTCACTTTGCTCTTCACCTGTCTCACTTTTTTGGGTCTTGGAGAGCCTGGGCTCTTCCACTGGGACGATTGTTGCTTTGTCTCTGGGTCATAACCGTAAATCCAGCTTTCATCTCTGTAGCACTTTTCCCAAGATTCGCACAGAATTTGATACACAGGCGCTGTTCTGTTTGCGGATCCATCGTAAAATCGCCACACACCAAACACAGAGTATTACGGAAATCACTGTTGACATACAACACATCCTCCCAGCTGAATGCCACTCCGCACACTGACTCATCAGATATGCAGCTCTCGCCACCTGGAAATACAAAGATCTACTACTCCTACTTTCCAGATGGCAGCAGCAGTCCTGAAAATCTTAGATTTCACCTTTTAGTTCAGCCATATTTGCACTCAGAATCACTGAAAATCGTGGGGAGAGGTAAATCTGTAAGTTGACATATTTTCCATATTTTCATTCAATAATGTCATATTGAAAAATGTTCTGAAGTAACTCACATTTAAGAAAGTAAGTCTTCATTGCTCAAAAACTTGCTGTAAGAATAATATGTGGTTCTCACCCATAATCATCTTGTAGACATCTGTGTAAGGAGTTGTGCATTCTGATTACTGCTTCACAGTATATTTATTCCCTCATGAAATTTATTGTAAATAATCCACTACAATTCAAAAAGAGCAATGATGTACATGATTACAATGCCAGAAGAAAAAATGACTTTCATTACTCCACATTAAGGTTTTATTTAGCACAAAAGGGGTACAAACTGCTGCAACTAAAATTTTTGATCACTTTGCGAGTGATATAAAATGTCTGTCAAACAGCATCTACATCTATGTCTACATTTATACTCCGCAAGCCACCCAACGGTGTGTGGCGGAGGGCACTTTACGTGCCACTGTCATTACCTCCCTTTCCTGTTCCAGTTGCGTATGGTTCGCGGGAAGAACGACTGTCTGAAAGCCTCTAATCTCTCTAATTTTACATTCGTGATCTCCTCGGGAGGTATAAGTAGGGAGAAGCAATATATTCGATACCTCATCCAGAAACGCACCCTCTCGAAACCTGGCGAGCAAGCTACACCACGATGCAGAGCGCCTCTCTTGCAGAGTCTGGCACTTAAGTTTGTTAAACATCTCCGTAACGCTATCACGGTTACCAAATAACCCTGTGATGAAACGCGCCGCTCTCCTTTGGATCTTCTCTATCTCCTCCGTCAACCCGATCTGGTACGGATCCCACACTGATGAGCAATACTCAAGTATAGGTCGAACGAGTGTCTTGTAAGCCACCTCCTTTGTTGATGGACTACATTTTCTAAGGACTCTCCCAATGAATCTCAACCTGGTACCCGCCTTACCAACAATTAATTTTATATGATCATTCCACTTCAAATCATTCCGCACGCATACTCCCAGATATTTTACAGAAGTAACTGCTACCAGTGTTTGTTCCGCTATCATATAATCATACAATAAAGGATCCTTCTTTCTATGTATTCGCAATACATTACATTTGTCTATGTTAAGGGTCAGTTGCCACTCCCTGCACCAAGTGCCTATCCGCTGCAGATCTTCCTGCATTTCGCTACAATTTTCTAATGCTGCAACTTCTCTGTATGCTACAGCATCATCCGCGAAAAGCCACATGGAACTTGCGACACTATCTACTAGGTCATTTATATGTATTGTGAAAAGCAATGGTCCCATAACACTCCCCTGTGGCACGCCAGAGGTTACTTTAACGTTTGTAGACATCTCTCCGTTGATAACAACATGCTGTGTTTTGTTTGCTAAAAACTCTTCAATCCAGCCACGCAGCTGGTCTGATATTCCGTAGGCTCTTACTTTGTTTACCAGGGGACAGTGCAGAGTAAAACTTGAAAACAAACTGAAAACGTTTCTCCTTGACAACTCCTCTTGTTCCATAGAAGAATTTCTGTTATTCTAATGTGTAATAGGTGGTGCACAGAAATTGCTAACTCACATCTGTACATAAAAAAAAGCCCATAAATGTTTAGCATGTAGCCACATTTACAAATTAATTTGCGATGTGAATGTAAAATGACTCATTCCGCACAATTACAATTTATCATGCAACATGAGCCATGGAACATGAAACTAACAAACTGAATCATCATAATGTGGACATTCCTGTCCGGCATACAAGGGAAAACAGTCTGGGCACCTTGGAAACAAAGTGTATCGCCGTGAACAATGCCGTGGGTCTGCAGAGCAGTCTGGTGGGCTGTCACTGAATGGAACTTGTGGAACGCTTTAGAGTCTGTTAAATAAATCCACTGCACTCTATTGCTACAGCTCTAGGCAGCATGAGAAATGTCAAAGTGTGCTGAAAAAGTTTGTTGCACTGTGTGCGATATTCCAACAGCACTAGGAATTTGCAGCACATCAGCTTGGCAGGAGTTTAACTGTCTGACCAAACCTCCTTATGTAGGACTAAGTGACTCACATTACTTCACATGTTAAACTTTTTGTGTAAAAAACACACACACACACACACACACACACACACACACACACACACACACACACACACACACACGAAGAACTGAATTTGTGACTCAACCCATGCAAATCCACAATAAAAGAAGCATAATTTATAGCATCTGATGTATGGGGTTGTAAGAATTCCAGCTGTGCCACTACCACATGTATTTTGTTGAAAAATTGATCAGATGGTAAAGGGAATAGGTCACACAACATTAACCTGGATGGATCAGATAATGGGGTTAACTTTTGAACCAGGAATATAACTGTGGATTTACAGACAACAGAAAGTCCCATGAACAATCTGGCCATTTGATATCGCTTGCCAGATAGTGCAACATGAGACGTTTCTGATATACTTCTCAGTTTTTCTGAGACTGGTTAAACGGCTGAAATGACAAGAGGGCTGGTAGTACTTGTGACTTCTGCAGCATTGAACTAGTGAAATATTTGACCCAATTCCTGATGCTGATGTAATTGTTCCTGTCAAAGCTCAAAGAATTTTGCATCCATGTTAGCAATTGGTGTTCCAAACTGGAACCACCTCATTCCCTGTGTTATTACCTTCACTTTAAGACCAACAACATTTATTGAACGCAAATGAACTTCTGTAACAACAGATTAAAATTGTCTATTAGTCCATGGAAACAAGCAAAAATAGTTCTTGATAGGAATTAATATAAGTCATAGTTCCAGATAAAAATTCATATGCAATAGTGATTGAACTGGATGTAAGCCTCAGCACTACTAGCTCTTTAGTTCAGTTGTAGAGGCTAAGTCACATAATATCAGCTGGAAGAGTGTCTGCTGCCATGCGGCTTATGTTTGCCCAACACAGAAGTTCATGTGACAGGCTTGAGATAACACCAATGTTCTTGCTGCAGACGCTCTCACTGTATGTTGGCTATGTGAAACATATTTCTATATCTGTGTCTTCTGTTTGCTTGTTTGGCAAGTTTAGTAAAATAAGCAACAGTGTCAGTGTTTTCCATATTTTTACTTCTGTATCCTGATCTTTTATGACTTTTATGTTGCAGGAACTGGACCGTGGTTCAGTATATATAATGCAGAGACCTCAGAATGTTTATTAAATTGTTCGGTCTTCCATGGACAGAGGATTCACGGTATAGCTCCACAGTCAGATGAAAGAATTGCTATTTTTGGTGGAAGAGAAGTTGTTTTTCTTCACTTAAACCTGAATTTTAAAGAGTGAGTACTCTAATAGGATTTTAGTGGATTTGTATGCATATATATTTCAGCCATATTTGTATTATTACTGTCATTGTAATTTCTATCCAAATTAATAATGGGGAAATTAATGGTGGGATTCACCATTATAATTAATGTGTCGATCAGTTGTAAGCACATAAAAAAGACTGAAACATGATTAATTTTGCTTGGATGCTACATCTGGAGTGTGCATTCTGGATTGCAAAAGCCAGGTGAGCATGCCTCTGATGGATGTCCAGCAGCATGCAAAGGTGGTATGGCATGACAGGGCAGAGCAGTGAGGCTAGGAGCCTGCATGTCCTCCTGTCAGATTTGAATGCTCTGGACATGATGTCAGTTCCACCTGGAGGTGTGCACAAAGGGTAGATTTATATTGTTCACATTTGAACATGTGCAGGCCAAGCAATTATAGATAGAGAAAAGCACAATATGTCATGTTAAAGAGGTAGTGAAGATGATTCTGTTGATATGCAGATACACACTCGAGATAATGGGTGTGGAAAGATATAGTGCTGAGAAGATTTGTTTAACTGAAATCCAATAAATAATTAATATCATTTACTATCAATTTCTATCACTTATCAATGCGCATTGACTGCACTAGTCACATGTTTCATAGTGTAATTTATTAACCTGTGAGAGGCATTTGAACTGAACTTTTGATTAAAATTGACATGTCATTTTATCCAAGACAGCCACAGTAATAGCATGACACTGTATGTTGCCAGATGAGATTACACATCACCTATGACATTTAGTTTGTAAGATTTACATTTTTGTCATTTTTAATTGTTTATAAATCAACCAAGTTTTGTCCATAATTCAAAATTGATTAGAGTTTTGTTAATTCTGATTGCAGCAGTGGAAAGAGTAGGCAAATTCTTGTTAGACAGAGGTGCCTTACATATTTGTATTTATTTATTTATATATACTGGATTAGTGAAGGTATAGAGATCATAAACTGTTTTGATGACTGCTGCTAAGATTTGCAATTTTGTAAAAATTAATTTGTGGGCAAACTACTGCTCATAGAATTAAGTGTAGGATTCCAGTTTTGTTTAGATTTTTAGCATGCACCTAATTGCACACACAGATTTTCAATTACATTTGTACATAAAAAGTTGTAAGAGAGTCTGGTGATAGCATGAAGTCATTAAGTGATGAAGAGGCTTGGATTTTCCAGGGAGGGGTGCACTGAGGACCTAAGAGGGTGGTGGTACTCTTTCTTATTGGTCGGGACAAACTGGCAGATGCAAGACCTATGCTAGTTTCAGCAGTGATATGGCCACACCCTTTACAGCGATACCAATTGTTGCATCATCAGTCGTGACTCTTTGGAATATTTTGTATCAGTTCAGTGGGACCTTAGAGATATTCTGCAGTGCACAGAACTTTTTTTTATTTCTGCCAGTTGTTTGTCAGGACTTGTATTTTTGTGAATTAAGACAATTTGCCTTTTAGTTATTCGCACTGAGTCTGATTTTTGACTTAGTTTGCCAGTGGAGACTTTTGATTATTCTTGTCGTGTATTGGCACTTACTGTTATTGCACCGTGTGTCAGTTAGACTACCATTTATTTATGTTGATGTGGAGTTTGACCTCAATTAATTTTAACTGTGAGTGTTGTCTGTCTTCTACAGCTATTTTATTTCTACAGTATTTTTCCCCACATCTATTTGGAGGCTTGAGCTAAGCTTAAGTTCACTTAAATATGTAGAGTTTATCACTAGCCTGTGAAATTTTTTGTGATATTAAGAATAATAAACTTTATTTGGTAAACATAATTGATGTGCACACACATATACAAGTGTGGCTACATTGTCATGGCCTGATACTGCTAAAATGACTTTGTACACCTGACAGCACAAAAACTTACGGTGGAAAATTGCAGCCACAGTCAAAGGCTGCTACGGCACTGCTATGAATGTAATGAGACATACAATTTTGTGGATTGCATCAAGATCACATGGAAAAGGAATTATTACTTGGAATATGACACCAAAATTTCCCCATTTGTTTTCTGTACCTTTTCCAAGAAGACACAAAAGCTTTTCTGCAAATAAAATATGCTATTATTAACTATAGGTACAGATATTACAGATATATACACATGTCTTATGTGGTGTTAGATTGTGTTTGCTTTGTGCTGAGTGTCAGTAAGGCATACCTCCCCCAATTGCCCTCCTTTACTTTTATGACTGGTATTGTACACTCTGTCGTGGGATTTGCTCCTGTGTCTGAGTTGTGGAACTGGATTTGTGATTTACTGTCAGAAAGGTTACAGCTCACAGCAATTGGTATAAGTCCTCTGGTGAAACAGAAGTGATATCTGGAGTCCACCAAAGAAGTATTATAGGCTCTCTGCTGTCCTTAATCCACGTGAACGACTTAGGAGACAACCTGAGAAGCCCTCTTAGATTGTTTGCATCTAATGCTGTCATTAACTATCAAGTAAAGTCTTCAGAAGTTAAAAACAAATTGCAAAATGATTTAGACAAGATATCTACATAGTGTGAAAAGTGGCAACTGACCCCTAAACAATAAAAAGTGTGAAATACTGAACATAAGTATTAAAAAATCTGTTAAGTTCAGTTATGTGATACATTTTACAAATTTAAAGCTTGTAGGTTCAATTATGTATCCAAATATTTCAATTACAAACACCTTAAACTGGTGAGGGTATTGTGGGGAAAGCAAACCAAAGAGTTCATTTTGTTGGCAGAACACTTTTAAGATGCAGAAAATCTACTGAAGAGGCTGCATACACTATGCTTGTCCATCGTCTTCTGAAGTACTGCTGTGCAGTATGGGATCCTTACCAGATAGAACAGATGGAGCATATCCAAAAAGTTCGAAGAAGGGCAGCTCATTTTTATTATTGCATAATAAGGGAGAAAATGTCACAGATATGATATCTAAGATCAGCTGGCAATCGTTAAAACAGAGGCATGACAAGATCTTTACGTGAAATGTCAATCACCAACTTTCTCCTCTGAACACAAAAATATTTTGTTCATTCCCACCTATGTAGACAGAAATGACCACATTAATAAAATACACTGAAGAGATAAAGAAACTGGTACTCCTGCCTAATATCATGTAGGATCCCTGTGAGTACGCAGAAGTGCCGCAACACAACATGGCATGGACTCAGCTAATGTCTGAAGTAATGTTGGAGGGAATCGACACCATGAATCCTGCAGGGCCATAAATCCATAAGAGTACAAGGAGGTGGAGATCTCTTCTGAACAGCACCTTGCAAGGCATCACAGATATCCTCAATAATGTTCGTGCCTGGGGAACTTGGTGGCCAGCGGAAGTTTTTAAACTCAGGAGAGTGTTCCTGGAGTCACTCTGTAGCAATTCTGGACATGGGGGGTGTCGCATTGTCTTGCTGGAATTGTCTAAGTCCGTCAGAATGCACAGTGGACATGAATGGATGCAGGTGATCCAGACAGGATGCTTACATACGTGTCACCTGTCAGAGTTGTATCTAAATGTATTAGGGGTCCAATATCACTCCAACTGCACATGCCCCACGCCATTACAGAGCCCCCACTGGCTTGAACAATCCCCTGCTGTCATGCAGGGTCCATAGATTCATGGGGTTGTCTCCATACCCATACATGTCCATCCACTTGATACAATTTGAAATGAGGCTTGTCTGACCATGCAACATGTTTGCAGTCATCAACAGTCTCCAGTTTTGATGTTGATGGGCCCAGGGGAGGCGTAAAGCCTTATGTCAGTACACGAGTGGGCATTCAGCTGTGAAAGCCAGTATTGATGATCTTTCATTGAATGGCTCGCGTGCTGACACTTGTTGATGGCTCAGCATTGAAATCTGTAGCTGATTCATATTTAAGGACATTATATTTAAACGAAAACCTAGTTAATAAAAGCAAAGATTAACATAGCACCTTTGCAGAACACACACCAAGTTTGAACCATATTGGTCTATTTCTTTGTGTTTGGCATTCGTGTGAATCAAGGAAGTCGAGTGATTGTCAAAAAATGGATGAAGAAGAAATTTGTGTGGTGATTAAACATTACTTTATGTAAGGCAAGACACCTCAGGAGACTAAAGAGAAGCTTGTTAAACGTTATGGTGACTCTGCACCTTTGATTAGAACAGTCTGTAAGTGGTTTCAAAATTTTCAGAGTGTCCATGTGGGCACAAGTGATGCTGAACGTTCTGGACGCCCTGTGGAGGTTACGACTCCAGAAATCATTGATAAAATCCGTGATATGGTGGTGGATGACAGAAGAGTTAAGGTGCATGAGATTGCTACTGCTGTGGGCATCTTGAATGAACAGGTACATAATATTTTGCGTAAACATTTGGACATGAGAAAGCTATCCACAAGATGGGTTCCACGATTGCTCATGTTTGACCAGAAACGGAATTGTGTGAAGTGTTGCAAGGATGGTTTGCAGCTGTTCAGGAAGAATCTGCAGGACTTTAAGTGTCATTTTGTCACTGGGGATGAAACATAGATATTACTATACATTACTATACTCCCAAGACCAAACAACAATCTAAACCAATCTAAACAATGGGTTACCAAGGGAGAAGCTGCGCCAAAAAAGGTGAAGACCAGTCCTTCAGCTGGAAAGGTTATGGTGACTGTCTTTTGGGATTCGCAAGGGATAATCCTCATCAACTATCTGGAAAAGGGTAAAACTATTACAGGTGCATATTATTCATCATTATTGGACCGTTTGAAAACCAAGCTGCAAGAAAAATGGGTGATTGGACCGCAGAAAAGTCCTTTTCCATCACAACAATACTCCAGCACACACCTCAGCAGTTGTGGTTGCAAAATTAATGGAAATAGGATTCCAACTCATTTCACATCCCCCCTATTCTCCAGACTTGGCTCCCTTGGACTACTGTTTGTTCCACAATTTGAAGAAATGGCTGGCGGGACAAAGATTTTATTCAAATTAGGAGGTGATTGCAGCAACTAATAGCTATTTTGCAGACTTGGACAGTTCCTATTATTAGGAAGGGATCAACAAGTTAGAACAGCGTTGGATGAAGCGTATAAGTCTAAAGGGAGACTATGTCGAAAAATAAAAAAAAGGTTTACCCCAAACACATTAGTAGTTTTTGTCTTTGCATGGACTTCTCAAATGCCTCTTGTACATACATATTGGTTGTTTATATGCAGCAAAATATATAACTGTGTTGATGTATACAAACACACTGTTAAAACTTTTTGAAAGAGTAAATTGCCATTTGACTGTGTGTTACTGTATTTATTTTTTGTACTGTCTAGAGTTTGGCTTTTATGCCATTCTCAAGTACAGTGCTAAATGTTGTTAGGCAATTATTGTGCCATGTCTGTTAAGGCAGTTTAAAGCAGTTTAAATCTGTAGGTTTAGACTGCTTTAGACTGCCTTAACAGATGATTGTCATTAGACCACTGTATGATCTCTATTTTCTGTAGTTTTCTCATAATGATCATTTTGCAAGATGTATGTGGGAGGAAGTAATATGTCGCTTGATTCTTCCTGAAACATACACTCTCAGTTTAGTATCCCCACTAGTGGACATCACAATGAAGGCAGACGAGTTGGCGTGGGTAGTGCAGTGGGATGGTGCAGAAACCTGCCATGTGCTTGTGATGTGTAGCATGGGCAGACACATTGGTGGAGGTATTTACCTGTCGATGGTAGTAGGCCAGTTGAGCCAGTAGTTACCCAGAGCTCAATGACTGCGGGCCTTACATTGCACTCCGTACTTTCAGTTGTTGCTGAGTGCTTAGCCATTAGCCGTCCACACCAGCCACATGCTGTTTTGCTCTCATGCCTGTCTCTATGTGGGTTCAAACTCTTTGTTTCCCATAGACTGACTCACATGGTGAGTTTGTTTTCTTCTCATGGGATACTGTTCCCCAGCTACTATTGGGCAACCATCGGTCTGTGAAGTATTGACGTTGAATGTTTAGTATAGTGGCATTGTCACACCTGTGCATATACTAAACTTGGGATTTCAACAGTATACCTCTCCATGATGCTCTGCACTACTGATGTAGAGTCTGCCATTGGAGTCTGTTGAGAAAAATTCACTGGACTCACAACATTGTTTGCTTTTATGATGGTTGTAAGTGTAATGTAGGTTTTGGATAAAGGCTAAGGTTTTCTTCTGATTGGTACAT
Organism: Schistocerca cancellata; assembly: GCF_023864275.1. Lineage (NCBI taxonomy): Eukaryota > Metazoa > Arthropoda > Insecta > Orthoptera > Acrididae > Schistocerca > Schistocerca cancellata. The sequence continues at coordinate 441,301,486 of NC_064629.1, read as the reverse complement.
GATCTTGAAGTTTGCAGCCACAAAATAGTGGTTACATGATTTCTAACCAGTACTTTTCTTTTATCTGGCCTGTGTCATTTGACTGCTGTATTAGATGCAATATTATGTTTGCTAGACACACCATTCTGCTGAAACTACTGTATCTGAAAAAGCTGAACAATACCTACAAAACAGCCAACATTAAATTATTGGCCTGTACACATCACATTAATACTAGGTGCTTACTTAATAGCTTTCATTTTTACTTTTATGAAATAGCTTTATTTGTCTAAAATGCACAAGGGCTCATTCTTATTTTCTTGTTTTCATCCATTCTTAGTAGTTTGTGTTTTAGTAATGTGGCTTTGCATCTTCTTCACCCGTGCAGGGTAGCCGTGCGGTCTAGGGCGCCTTGTCACGGTCCGTGTGGCTCCCCTCATCGGAGGTTCGAGTCCTTCCTCGGGCAGGGGTGTGCATGTTGTCCATAGCATATGTTAGTTTAGGTTAGATTAAGTAGTGTGTAGGCTTAGGGACTGATGACCTCAGCAGTTTGGTCCCTTAAGACCTTACCACAAATTTCCAAAATTTCCATTTTCTTCAGTCCACAGTCATGCAGTTTGATCTCTTGTTATAGTTGTGCCACTGTAGTTTTCAGTTAGACTTTGATTGTATAATTTCATATCTTCTTTCATGTTATTATATAGTTGTATGGTGGATGAATATGGACTGTCTTTATTGTATGGATGTGGTGGTGGTGGTGGTGGTGGTGGTGGTGAGGAGGAGGAGGAGGAGGAGGAGGAGGAGGATTCACCAGTGTCCAGGTTGAAGCTGTGCTAGCCATGGTGGATAGGTATCAGTTTGCTCCACTGGGCTGTGGCAGCATTATTGTATGTGGAGTGAAGAATATGACAACTCTGGCTTTACCTGGGTCACTGATGTGACTGTCTTCTTGTGCAGATGACCTGGCTGGTATGTATGCACCCAAGAGTGAGTGGTGGACAATGAAGGAGTCACATACGGAGTCTGCATAAAAAGTATTGGGAATATTTTTCTTGACATGACTGTTTGTTACAGCACTTCACACTGTGCATGCTCAGTGGTGGCAGAGGGGTGTGACTTCTGACACATGCCAGGTACCAGTTGCCTGTGAGCATTCGTTTAGACGGAATCACATTTTTAGTGGAACACTGTCTAGTGACTTGGCGCAAGCCCAAAATGCAGCGAATGACTGAGCAGTGATACATCATTAAATGTTGTGTTGTAGTGGGGAAATTGGGTACGGAGACATTGGACATGATTCAGCAAGTGTTAAAGGATGACAGCATGTCACATACTGCAGTTTTTAAGAGGCACAAGCTCTCCAAAGATGGCTCAGAGAGTGTGTGGAGGATAAGGCACGTACTGGATGGCTGTCAACATCAAGAACCAATGACAGTGTGCAAAGTGTGCATGAAGTACTGAATTCAGACCATCTGTTAAGTGTGTACATGGTTGCAGAAGCATTTGGCATTGATAAAATGACATGGCACTCCATTGTCACTGAAGATTTGGCTATGTGAAAGATATGCACTAAACTTGTCCCAAAGGTCTTGACGGATGATCAAAAGCAGGGGTGTGTGTGTGTGCTTGTGAAGACCTTCTGCAGTGTGCTGAAGAAGATCCCAGCTTTTTGGACATAATCATGAGAGAAACTTGGATATTCAAATGTGACCCAGAAACAAAGCGGCAAAGTTCCAAATGGCAAACTACATCAGCTCATCCAGAAAAGGCTCAAAGGAGCAAATCAAGAGTGAAAGCCATGCTCATTGTTTTCTTGGACATCAGGGGGTGGTCCACTATGAATTTGTAACTGAGGGGCAGACAGTGAATGAAGCATTTTACCTGGAAATACTAAGAGGACTGAAGAGAAGGGACAACAGGGTGAAACCAGTCATTGCTGAAAATTGGAAACTACATCACGACAGTGCATGCAGCCCCACATGCTCCAAGGTCACCAACTACGTGACAGTAAATGGCATCATGAACAATTCTCCAACCCTCTTACAGTCCCAACTTGGCACCAGCAGACTATTGCGTATGCCCAGAAGTGAAATCCTCCCTCAGAGGTCACCACCATGGAATCCTAAGTGTCACCAAAGAAGCTTGCATGTGTATCCTTAAGGTCCTTCCTGAATCTGCCTATCAGGGAGCCTTCAAGTCAAGGTAAAGCTCCTAGCAAAAGTTTGTTAACACTCAAGGGCTGTACTTTGAAGAATTTTTAAGCATTGTAGCAATATCCCAAATAAACTTATTGTTCCCAAACTTTCCCAAATCCTTTTTGTTACAAACCCTGTATGTTTGTGTGAATGACAAATGTGGGTACCTGGCTTCGTAGCTTTTACCTCACATCTTAACAATGGATATGAAATTTTGCCTATTGCATGGAGCATGCAGTTGCAAATAGTTCATGTCTGCATGAATGATACCTGTTACCTTAGTTCAGAGACCATCCTCTGTTCCTTTATATGGCTGGCTGATTTGATCAAGGCAGTTGGGCTCACACATGCTGAGGAAGCATGATTATTGTTTTATGCTATTGTTTCCACACTCAGTTATTGTCCTCTTGTTTGGAGCTGGATGGAGAGCTTATACTAGAGGCTCAGAGGATTGTGTGGTGTGTTTCTGGCTGAAAAATTGTGGAGGTCTTCTTTAATAGATCATTAGTGCATTACACTCAAAAGTAGGTACTTGGCTAGCAGGGTATATGTGGTGTGTACATGTGTGGTTTTTTAAGGGTTAGAGAAATTCCTCGATAAGTCTGATAATTACTTTTACTAAATAATATTTTACATTATACATTACAAATGAGTTTTCATCTGAATCAGTTGATTAGATGTAGTTCCCTAGCTTGCAGTTGATCTTAGCGTGACAAAAAGCATAGATAAATTAACAGAAATGTTTCACAAGGGACCTGAATGAAGGCTGTCCCATTTCTCAATGATAATGTCCGGTAGGTGACCCATTTCCATTTTCCATTTCCATTTTTATCATCACATAACATGCCTTATACAATCAAAGATTGTGACATAGGTGACTTGTCAGTTTTACACTATATATAATAATACTAAAAATAGATAATAAACTAATAATAAATATGGTGTAACATCTTCAGTAAAGTAAAATTTATGATACAATAAGACATGGAATTTTGTTGATATCTGTAGTCTAAACATTATATTTTAATATGGGGAGAAAAGCATTAAGCAATAGCAATGAAAGTAGCTAACAAATGATTCAACTGGAGAGATGAAGACTTCGGCCAGTCGTATGTATGACAGTGATCATAGTAAATTTTTCTGAAGGTTTGGGGAGACATAGCCCTAATGAGGGAGAGTTCTCTGTGAAGCCTTATGTGAGGAATTTCATTGGAATTTTGGTGGTAGGTACAAGCAATGACAGTAACTTGAAGTCATTGCCATGAATGTTTGTGGTACTGTGCAGACCAGGACACAGCTGTGACATGTGATCACTTCTATCTGACAACTTGTGTACGTAATCAGCTGATGCTCCCTATGGATTGTTACGATCAGGTAATGAAATACATGATAGCACTCTTGAACAACAAACTTTGGTTTATCAGGAGGCCTTTAGGAAAGTGTAGCTCATCTATAAAGGATCCAGGTATAAAACACTTATGCGACTCATTCTTGAGAGCTGCTCGAGTGTTGGGAATCACCACTAGATCCAATTAGAGGATGACCTCAAAGCATCTCAGAGGTATGCTGCTAGATTTGTTACCAGTACGTTTGATCAGTGTGCGTGTATTACGGAGATGCTTCATGAATTCAAATGGGAATCTTTGGAGGGAAGACGATGTTCTTTTCTTGAAACACCATTGAGAAAATTTAGACAATTAAGATTTGCAGCTTACTGCAGAGCTATACTACTACTGCCAATGTACATTTTGTGTAAGGAACACAGATACAAGGTAGTGGAAATTATGGATTGTGTGGCAGTATATAGACAGTTATTTTCCCTTGCTTCATTTGCATGTTGAACAGGAAATGGAATGATCATAATGGTACAAGGTACTCCCATCATGCACCATATTGGTTGCTTTCAGAGTATGTATATAGATGTAGACCTGGGTTAAATTGCTGCTACTGCCAGAGGGTTTTCCAGTTTTGCAAAGCCACTGTGTCAGGGTGGCATAGTGGTTAGCACATCTGCCTAGAGAGCAGCCGCAGTACAAATTTTTGTTCATTGCTTCAGTCTGTATATATACACACATCATAGATGTTTGAGATGTGAAAAGGTCTCTGGAACCATATAGTTTCATTTCAGTTTTCAAATCTCCATTGTAGGAATCAAGATAGATTCTGGAAAGAGCAAACTTCTGAAATCTGGTTTTTCATGTTTGTCCACAAGGACTAGAAGGCACTAAACAGAGGCACCAAGATTGATGCAATTTTTATTGATGTCAGGATGCTTGATAGGGTGCCTCACTGTCATCTACTGAACAGAATATGATATTGAGCTTTCAGATTTGATTGGAGACTTCTTAAAGATAGACTTCAGCATGTTGTTCTTAATGGGGAGGAATTATCAAATGGAAAAGTAACTTTGAGTTCATCCCAGAGGAGTGTTACAGGGTCATTATTATTTATTATATATTGATGGGTAAAAATAAAGATTTGTGAGGTTTCTTGCAAGTGATGTTCCTGTATGCAGATGATTTGCAATGCTAGAATAGTGTTGTAAAATGCAGTATAGCCTGCAGAAGATGAATGCTTGGTGCAGGGATAGCTTTTGACCCTCAGTATAAACCTATATGATGTATTACTTATGAAGAAATGCAAGTGCCTATTATTGTTTCACTACATGTCTGACAATTAGTCACTGGAAACAGTCATAACTGTAACATATCCAGCAGTAATTTAAAGAGGAATGCACTGACAGATTCCAGGCTGAGGTTCATTAGTTTGAATCAGATGAGATCTGACCTGTAAGTCATGTTTTATTTGTATTACTATATACTCTACTGGTTTACATTTATACAATGAAAAAAAAAATCATTGTGAATGGAAACAAAAGACAACACTGGTGTAATATATATTCTACAATACTTATTATTTTATATACACTCCTGGAAATGGAAAAAAGAACACATTGGCACCGGTGTGTCAGACCCACCATACTTGCTCTGGACACTGCGAGAGGGCTGTACAAGTAATGATCACACGCACGGCACAGCGGACACACCAGGAACCGCGGTGTTGGCCGTCGAATGGCGCTAGCTGCGCAGCATTTGTGCACCGCCGCCGTCAGTGTCAGCCAGTTTGCCGTGGCATACGGAGCTCCATCGCAGTCTTTAACACTGGTAGCATGCCGCGACAGCGTGGACGTGAACCGTATGTGCAGTTGACGGACTTTGAGCGAGGGCGCATAGTGGGCATGCGGGAGGCCGGGTGGACGTACCGCCGAATTGCTCAACACGTGGGGCGTGAGGTCTCCACAGTACATCGATGTTGTCGCCAGTGGTCGGCGGAAGGTGCACGTGCCCGTCGACCTGGGACCGGACCGCAGCGACGCACGGATGCACGCCAAGACCGTAGGATCCTACGCAGTGCCGTAGGGGACCGCACCGCCACTTCCCAGCAAATTAGGGACACTGTTGCTCCTGGGGTATCGGCGAGGACCATTCGCAACCGTCTCCATGAAGCTGGGCTACGGTTCCGCACACCGTTAGGCCGTCTTCCGCTCACGCCCCAACATCGTGCAGCCCGCCTCCAGTGGTGTCGCGACAGGCGTGAATGGAGGGACGAATGGAGACGTGTCCTCTTCAGCGATGAGAGTCGCTTCTGCCTTGGTGCCAATGATGGTCGTATGCGTGTTTGGCGCCGTGCAGGTGAGCGCCACAATCAGGACTGCATACGACCGAGGCACACAGGGCCAACACCCGGCATCATGGTGTGGGGAGCGATCTCCTACACTGGCCGTACACCACTGGTGATCGTCGAGGGGACACTGAATAGTGCACGGTACATCCAAACCGTCATCGAACCCATCGTTCTACCATTCCTAGACTAGCAAGGGAACTTACTGTTCCAACAGGACAATGCACGTCTGCATGTATCCCGTGCCACCCAACGTGCTCTAGAAGGTGTAAGTCAACTACCCTGGCCAGCAAGATCTCCGGATCTGTCCCCCATTGAGCATGTTTGGGACTGGATGAAGCGTCGTCTCACGCGGTCTGCACGTCCAGCACGAACGCTGGTCCAACTGAGGCGCCAGGTGGAAATGGCATGGTAAGCCGTTCCACAGGACTACATCCAGCATCTCTACGATCGTCTCCATGGGAGAATAGCAGCCTGCATTGCTGCGAAAGGTGGATATACACTGTACTAGTGCCGACATTGTGCATGCTCTGTTGCCTGTGTCTATGTGCCTGTGGTTCTGTCAGTGTGATCATGTGATGTATCTGACACCAGGAATGTGTCAATAAAGTTTCCCCTTCCTGGGACAATGAATTCACGGTGTTCTTATTTCAATTTCCAGGAGTGTATATTATTTCAGCTGTTATGCCAATGTCAGTATTTTTTTTTTTTTCATTCATAATGTATAAAGTATTCAACCAAGAACCAAGGGAATAGTCAATTAATGCAAAAATAATCATATATACATGATTTAGGAAATGAGATTAGCATATATACTTCAATCTGTATTTATATCTAAAAACAAAGATGATGTGACTTACCAAACAAAAGCACTGGCAAGTTGATAGACACACAAACAAACACAAACATACACACAAAATTCAAGCTTTCGCAACCAATGGTTGCTTCATGAGGAAAGAGGGAAAGAGAGGGAAAGACGAAAGGATGTGGGTTTTAAGGGAGAGGGTAAGGAGTCATTCCAATCCCGGGAGCAGAAAGACTTACCTCAGGGGGAAAAAAGGACAGGTATACACTCGCGCACACACACACACACACACACATATCCATCCGCACATACACAGACACAAGCAGACATTTGTAAAGGCAATTACAAATGTCTGCTTGTGTCTGTGTATGTGCGGATGGTTATGTGTGTGTGTGTGCGCGAGTGTATACCTGTCCTTTTTTCCCCCTGAGGTAAGTCTTTCTGCTCCCGGGATTGGAATGACTCCTTACCCTCCCCTTAAAACCCACATCCTTTCATCATTCCCTCTCCTTCCCTCTTCCTTGATGAAGCAACCATTGGTTGTGAAAGCTTGAATTTTGTGTGTATGTTTGTGTTTGTTTGTGTGTCTATCAACCTGCCAGTGCTTTCATTTGGTAGGTCACATCATCTTTGTTTTTAGATATATTTTTCTCACATGGAATGTTTCCCTCTATTATATTCAAACTGTATTTATGTGTACATACATACATGCAACATAGGTAATGTTAAAAATTCATAAATAATTACAATTTTATTGACATATACTTATGAGTGATGAGTTCTTCTATTTGTTCACAATTTAATTGTAAATTTTGACAGCTATATAGAGGAGAGTATCCATGTCCACTAGACATTTTTGCAAAATGTTTGGGATTCAGACTTGGGAAACTGAGTTTTTCATACAAATCAGGTATCAAATGAATTTTCTCTGATTTTTTGGCAGATATTGGCAATTTCATTGTTGCAATGTGCAGTCATAGTAAGCTCATAAAAATACTGCTTGTCGTACATTTCAGTGGAAAAATGTTGATTTTTTTTTAAATAAAATTTTGTTTGTCCTTTCCATAGAGTGGGTCCATTTAGTCTAGTATGATGATTGGTTTATCAATATGTATTAACAGGGACAACAAAATATGAAAACTAATTAGTACTCCAACAGTAACTGTGTAGCACTGCTGCATTGCAGTAGCATATGGCATGTCCCAGGCTGATACATGAGAATGGGCAACAAATGTTGGGATGGCTAACAAATGTTTACTGACCTTTCAGTGTGTATTGTCAGTATTGACTGCCTTAGGGGCTGATCAAGAGTAAAACATATAGTCACAGTGCTAACTCATCCAAGTACAGTGTCACTTTCAACATGTTTTCATAGAAGGGCCTGGTGTTATAATTTCAGTATGCCCACTTGTTGCACCTTGAGTACTAGCCCGCAACATATTATTTCTACATTTGCATCACAAAATGACTATGGTAATAAAACCAGAGAAATGCCATCTTACGCTGATGCATAGTGACAGCCATTCTGATACCCATTTCCCATTCATGCATGTAACGGAGAAGGGGAGTAAAATGGTTGTTGTACACAAAGTACCCTCTGCTTTGTACCAGAAGGTGGTTTTTGGAGTGTAGCTGTAGATTTCGATGTAGGTGCAGAACATACTGAACATGTTAAACCCACAAAAAACATAGAGTTGGAGGATGACTTGCCCTTAAACTTGGTACGATCATGTTGGCTCAGCCATTCACGACAGCAGCTGTTATGTTCGCTAATGTTTCTTTTGAAATAATTTTAGAAATTGATAACAGAATTTAGCAACAGTCAAGGGGCAGGTTGGAGATGTCTGTACATTGTTCTCATACAAAATGAGTCCAGTTTCTGAGCAACAGGTGATTCAAGCATTGAGAAAATTGTGGTCCAACCTATGTTATGTTATGTTAACTGGGGACCTAGAAACGACGGAGAGGCTCCATCCCTGCTGCAGCTGCAGTGGTCTGCAACCTCATGATGACTATCGCAGTCCACTTCACCCCTCCACCGCCCCACACCGAACCCAGGGTTATTGTGTGGTTCAGCCCCTGGTGGACTCCCCAGGGAACGTCTCACACCAGACGAGTGTAACCCCTATGTTTGCATGGTAGAGTAATGGTGGTGTACGCGTACATGGAGAACTTGTTTGCGCAGCATTCGCCGACATAGTTTAGTTGTGGCGGAATAAGGGAAACCAGCCCGCATTCGCCATGGCAGATGGAAAACTGCCTAAAAACCATCCACAGACTGGCTGGCTCACTGGACCTCGACACAAATCTGCTGGGCGGATTCATGCCGGGGACTGGCGCTCCTTCCCGCCTGGAAAGCAGTGCATTAGGGTCTAGACCTGTAATCAGGTGTGGTCTGTTTAACACAAAGTTGTGGACCAAGCAGTGCTCAGCCTTGGTCTCCAGTGTGTTAAACAGTCATCCTTCCCATGCTCCACAGATGAATGAAACACGAAGAAGCCATAATGCCTGGTAATATGAAAAGTACCCTCTGCAATGCACTTTACAATGGTTTGAAGAGTATGGCTGTAGGTATAGATGTAGAAAGTTATTTTAGTCAAAGTATGCATTATTTATATTTTGAAAATATATATATGGTAACATAAAATTCTGTACCATATGCATTATGACTGATTTTTAATGATATTCAAAAAATATCTTTTTATTTGTCCCCAGAATCCTTAACAAAATCAGATGTCATGTTGATGAGTGGATCATCGAACTTCATTGGTTGGAATGTGGAAGAAAATTTGCCATTCTTACTGCAGATAATGTCATTTCACTCTGGAAGATGAATGAACCAGAGCAACTTGCTAAAGTTTCTTGCAAGTTAAACTGTCTTCTGTATCCTTTTCCATGACAAATATTATTTTGACTGTATTCTCATTATACTCGAGTAAATTTGTTTTAGTGAGGTTCTGTGTACTTCTGTTTCAGAACTCTGTTGATCATAGTATAGCTATTAGGCATATGCCTAGTCTTATGTTTAATTAACATTGATTTGAGTTATCTAATAAATATTACTATAAGATCAGAACATTGCCAAGTTTTTGTGATACCCACAGAACTGCTGTAAAAACATTGATAATCTGTTGCCTGTTTTAGGAATTTTGTAATTTGTTTTGTGTATACAGGATGTAACATAATTGTTACCAAAAACTGACATGGGTAAAATTATGTAATGTGGAAGCGAACACATTCCAGTAAACATTCGTCTTCAAATGAGCCATTTTCAGGATAGTGGTGAACTTGTGTATACAAGTCCCACTGACTTCATTTATTCTAAACATAGTTATTCTTTCCTAATTGTGCACAAGAAACAATCCATAATGTGATGTTGTTTAGAGATTTGCCAAAAGGTTTAGTTGTTATCCAACATTATGTACAGGACAGACAGGATAGATACAGTGCGTATTCATAGCAGTCACTTCCCTTGTCTGAACAATGTCAGGCGTAATCACAATGGAACATTACAGCAAAAAGAGTATGCAGACATGCATTTGATGTATGGTAGTGCTGATGGCACTGCATAAGAAACTGCATGTTGGTACTGACAAAAATACCCTGAACAAAGACACACTGAAAGATCACATTTATAAGGATTCATCAGCATCTCTGACAAAAGTAGAACTTTGTATCTGGCAGGGGAGCAGGAAGACCTGCACACATTACACTTGAAATTGAACTTTTGTCAGGGATATCATCGAGGATAATAACTGCACAGATGCCTGTACTAATCCACACTACTGTATGGAGAATTTCACATCATAATTCAGTATACTCGTATACCATCCAATGATATGAATATCTCAGTGAAACGGACATTGTCCTTCGATGATTTTTTTGTCAGTGTATTCAACAACAGACTGCAGTCAACCATTGCAACATTTTATTTACAGACCAAGTGGGGATTCACAGGTGATGGTGTATTTAATTTTTATAAATAATACTCATTTTTGGAGTGACATAGACCTGCATGCTGTTCAAGAATCACCACATTTCTCATTAAATGTGTGTTTTGGGGTACTAGATAATTGTCTCATGGGTCACACATACTTTCAAGAAAACTTAATGGACAGGGTTACTTTCATATTCTGCAATGTTATCTTTCAGTACTGCTTGAGGGTGTCCCCTTTGCACAATGATGAAAAATGTTGTACATGCGTGATTGGTTACTAGCACATTGTGTCGTTAGTGTAAGATAACATCTAAAGTGTTTATATGGTCCTAGAAGGATAGACTGAGCAGTTCCTGTGCCTTGGCCTCAAAGATCACCTGACTTCAGTCATCTGAATTTCTCTGTCTGGGGCCACTTCAAAAGTGAAGTGTGCAGTATTCCAGTTGGCACAGTTGAAGAATTAGAGAGCAATGAATTATACATTAATCCAAATGTAAGGACACAACATAAAATGCCTCCTTTTACAGGCAGTGCACAGAAAATTGTAACATGTAACATGCTTATGTAGTATTGTGTTTCTTTTTAAGGTGAGTGTGGGTGGAATTTGAGCCCAATTACATGGGTACTTAATTGAAAAGTCTACCTTTTTTGTATTAAGTAAACATAGTCATAGGGAACAAACACATTCCTCCATATGAGAGACCGGTTTGTGGATATAGTCATGAATGGTTGACTTTATTGATGGAGCCACAACCTCACCTCTAATTGTATCACTTCACCACTATCAAAGTAAAGTCCTTGAAGGTGTTCTTTAAGTTTTGGAAACAGATGAAAATCAGATGGGGCTAAGTCGGGACTGAATGGATGACGATTGACAACAGTGAACCCAAGGAATCAGACTGTTGCAGATGCTACAAGTCTTGTGTGTGGTCTGGCATTGTCATGCTGAATGAGAGGGTTCTCCATGTGTAGATGAACTCTTCTAATTTGAAACTCAATTACAGCATGCTGTTTCTCCTGCACCATCATAGTTACATTACATATTCTCATGTTACATGTTACAATTTGGAGCCCTCTAGTGGCAGAGGGCTGAAAGTATGTGGAGATGAAGAATAAAGATGTAGAATGATAGTAACATTTGTTTTTTTGAAAGGTTTTAAGAGTTTTCACATAAAAAATTCAGAGGCATTAATTTTCAGTAAGCCTTCATATTTTTGGTGAAATCCAGCTTACAATCAATGTAGAAGTGGTTTCTTGTGATGACATGATGTTACACATTAGTTCCTTCAGTTGTAATGAAGAAATTTATTTATTTATTTATTTATTGCTTACTGAAAACCTGCTCTCATGTGTGTCTAAAGCAGTCACATTATGCATTCAGTACAATGAATTACCTCCACATAATTGTGTTTTTAATAATGCAATACTAAAGATACATGTTTCTGCAATGTAACTTAAAAATACATGAATATAGCAAGGAAATCCTAGTTCATTAGGAATAAGTTTAAATGAAGATGATTAATTAATAAAACAAAAAGTAATGTGTTGTTTTTGGCATCCTCACCTATATGGAATTCTGTTGGTGCTAATAATAATACCATTAATAATAATAATAATAATAATAATAATAATAATAAAACTAAAGCTAAAACTAAACAAAGGTCGCTACACTACGCATACATTGATTACCAAAAAGCTTTTGATAGTGTACCCCACTCATGGTTACTACAAATATTGGAAATATACAAAGTAGATCCTAAATTGATACAGTTCCTAAACATAGTAATGAAAAATTGGAAAACCACACTTAATATCCAAACAAATTCAAATAATATCACATCACAGCCAATACAGATTAAGTGTGGAATATACCAAGAAGACTCATTAAGTCCTTTCTGGTTCTGCCTTGCTCTGAACCCACTATCCAACATGCTAAATAATACAAATTATGGATACAATATTACTGGAACATACCCACACAAAATCACACATTTGCTGTACATGGATGATCTAAAACTACTGGCAGCAACAAATCAACAACTCAACCAATTACTAAAGATAACAGAAGTATTCAGCAATGATATAAATATGGCTTTTGGAACAGACAAATGTAAGAAAAATAGCATAGTCAAGGGAAAACACACTAAACAGGAAGATTACATATTGGATAACCACATCGACTGCATAGAAGTGATGGAAAAAACAGATGCCTATAAATATCTAGGATACAGACAAAAAATAGGAATAGATAATACAAATATTAAAGAAGAACTAAAAGAAAAATATAGACAAAGACTAACAAAAATACTGAAAACAGAATTGACAGCAAGAAACAAGACAAAAGCTATAAATACTTATGCTATACCAATATTGACCTACTCATTTGGAGTAGTGAAATGGAGTAACACAGACCTAGAAGCACTCAATACACTTACATGATCACAATGCCACAAATATAGAATACATCACATACATTCAGCAACTGAAAGATTCACATTAAGCAGAAAGGAAGGAGGACGGGGATTTATTGACATAAAAAACCTACATTATGGACAGGTAGACAATTTAAGAAAATTCTTTCTAGAATGAGCAGAAACTAGCAAAATACACAAAGCAATCACACATATAAATACATCGGCTACACCACTGCAATTTCATAACCACTTCTACAACCCTGTAGATCACATAACATCAACAGATACGAAGAAAGTAAATTGGAAAAAGAAAACACTACATGGCAAGCACTCGTATCATATAACTCAGCCACACATCAATCAAGATGCATCCAACACATGGCTAACAAAAGGCAATATATACGGTGAGATGGAAGGATTCATGATTGCAATACAGGATCAAACAATAAACACCAGATATTACAGTAAGCATATAATACCACAACAGATAAATGCAGACTTTGCAAACAACAAATAGAAACAGTAGATCACATGACAAGTGGGTGTACAATACTAGCAAATACAGAATACCCCAGAAGACATGACAATGTAGCAAAAATAATACATCAACAGCTTGCCTTACAACATAAACTTATAAAACAACACATTCCCACATACAAGTATGCACCACAAAATGTATTGGAGAGTGATGAATACAAATTATACTGGAACAGAACCATTATAACAGATAAAACAACACCACATAACAAACCTGACATCATACTCACCAATAAAAAGAAGAAATTAACACAACTAATCGAAATATCCCTACCCAATACAACAAATATACAAAAGAAAACAAGAGAAAAAATTGAAAAATACATCCAACTGGCTGAGGAAGTCAAGGACATGTGGCATCAGGATACAGTTGACATTATACCAATTATACTATCAACTACAGGAGTCATACCACACAATATCCACCAGTACATCAATGCAATACAGTTACATCCAAACTTATATATACAACTACAGAAATCCGTAATTATTGATACATGTTCAAATACCCGAAAGTTCCTAAATGCAATATAACATATACTGTACAGTTAAAAGGAAGTCACGCTTGATCAAGGTCTGCGTCACTTTCCATTTTTGACCAGACATAACGTCTGAGAAAAGAAAGAAAGAATAATAATAATAATGAATGGTTTGTTTGTCCATAATAACTTTTACAGTTATGGACATAGTCTGTGTATAAACATATGAACATTATAAGAGTTTATAATTAAAGATAAATTATACGCAACATCATTAAAAATCCTTGATGGAGTGCAAAAATTTAGCAATTAACAGTTGCTTTAATTTTGTCTTAAATATGTTTCCATTTAACAGTTTTATATTATTTGGCAGTCTGTTATAAAAATGTCTTCCAGCAGAAAATGGACTATGATCTATTGCTCTTTTATTACTAAATTTTATATGGTAATCCTCTCTTTTTCTTGTATTATAATTATGAATTTTACTATTGTTTATGCTATGTTCCATATTTTCTTTTACAAACAGTATCGTCAGGAGAACATACAATAAAAACACTGTTAGTATTTTATACATCATGAAGTATTCTCTTCAGGACTGATGTTAACCAATATTAGCTATTATCCTAACTGCTCTTTTCTGGGCTCTGAAAGCCCTATCCATGTATACCATTGGTGCCCCACCCAAAATCTCGATACCATATTGTAGGTGGGAGTGTATGATTCCAAAATAGAATTGTCTTAAGACAGTTGGTGCTATTGTGCTAGTAAGGAATTTTATAAGATAATTTTACTATTTGTGCATGTCTCCCAGTTGTATGATGCAGCTTGGCATATCATCTCCTGTCAGTAAGATAGGATCTTAACAAGTCTAATGCAACTCCTCTGATTCCACAAGTTTATAATTTACATAGAAGAATGGAATGATTTACAGAATCAAAGGCCTTGAATAGGTCTAAAAATGTGCCAATAACTTTGTTTCCATCATCAAGTTTATCCAGTACCGCTTGAAAAAATGTAGCTACAGCTTTTATTATAGACCTGCCCTTCCTGAAACCATGCTGAGAGCTTTTTAGTAGATTGTACTTGCAGAAAATTGACTCAAGTTGATCAAGAAGTAGGCTTTCCAACAACTTATTGAGTATTGATGTCAATGAAATAGACCTATCATTTTGCACATTGGTAGTTATTCCATTTTTATGCACCAGTCTTATTTCAGGGACTTCTAACAAGTCAGGAAATGACCCCTGACTGAAAGAGCTGTTTATTAAATGTTATAATGGGTTTATTCATTCATTACTGCATTCTCTCAGAAATTTGGCTGAAATGTCATCCCAGCCACTGGATGTAATTGCTTTTACATTGGAAATGGTTTTCATGATTTCCAGTTCTGTAACACACCTCAGGAATAATGAATTAATGACATTACTGGGATTTAGCACCTGTGGTGGGTCAGTCACATCCTCCTTACTCATCTTACTAAATTGGTCTATGAATCTCTCACCTACTTCCTATGGGTCACTCAACAATTTTTCATTGCCTCTTATTATTATGTTATTCCACACTGCATTGTCACTTCCCCTGCTTTTCTTGTTTGTGATACTCCATGCTGTTTTGATAATATTGCTGTATTGCCTCATCTGTTCTGCATACGTTCTCTTGAGGTTGTAGTTGAGTAGGTATGTCTCTTGCTTTTTTACAATGAACGACAAAATCTTCTGCACTCATAGTAAATTTTATATTTTATACATGTCATTTTTGGAAACCTTTTCATCTCTGAATAAGTAGTGCAATCTACATCCATTTGAACCTGCTTACTGTGTTCATCCCTTAGTCTCCCTCTACAGTTATAAGCCCCCTCTCTCCACTTCCCTCCAACACCAAATTGGTAATTCCCTGATGACTGAGAATGTGTCCTATCACCCTCTCCCTTCTGCCAAATTCCAATTTTGAAGATCTAACTTCATGTCTGTCCTGGCATCTGTAATCTCTCTTGCTTTATATGAGTTATTTCACTGTGATTAATAAGTTATCACCAGATATCTTCCTGTGGTGTCAATGGAGCATATAATGAGGAGAGTTTCTTGGTGTAATTCAGAAGACTCTTGTAAATTTGATGTGTCTCAATGTGACTCTGTGTCATACGAGATGGAATCAGTGAGCACTAACACTTGCTGCAAATCCACAATACTATACATCATATGCTACTTTGAAACAAATGAGAGTGCAATTTTACTGAAAAAGTGGTCTTTTAGTTGTTTGTGTTTATTACCCAGAACTTCATGTGATAAAAACATTCCATACCAAGAGTTACTTTGTAAACTCTCTGAGTTAACCATAAAATATGTATTAATATCATTTTCCTTTTTTAAAATGACTTTCTGGTTTGCTTTGTTACTGATAAGCCTTTTAAAGATGAGTTGTGTTTTAATTTTGATTAGCTGACCCCCACCCCTCTATCTTTTGTTGAAAAAAATAAATTGTTATTTAGCTTATTGATAGATTATTTGCAATTCTGGGTTACTTGTAACACTGTGTACAAATACATAACACTAAAGATAGTTTTAATAATAGTCTTTCAATAACTAGAAAATTTTGTGCCTTGCATGTAATGTTAAGTTGTAGCATTCCAGTGTGGAAACTTAGTGATAATGGCAAGTTGTACTGGAAAATCCCATCTGGTTTGTGTGTGCTGAACCATAGGGATATTTGAAGTAAAACCTGTATTTGTACATTAAAATTTTCAATTTTTATGAACTAGTAAAGTGCTCTCTGCAGACAATTTTTATTTCTTTCAGAATATACAGCACTAGTCACTCTGTGTATTTCAAATCTTGTAAGCCAAATTTGTAAGCGGTGATCGGCATGTAGAATTACTCAATCACTTCTATTTGCAATTGCAGTCATTTGGTATTTTGTTGTTCAAGGCGTGAAACTGGGACTCTTTATAAATATGTGTCAAAATATAGTATTTTGACTAAATATTTCCATTTGGTCATACATATTTACATTTATATGGTTTCCCTAAACCACCAGATGACTGCTAGACTGGCTCATCTATGCACAGTCCTCAATCTCGCAATGTAATTGAACCATGTAGCATGTCTAAGTGGAATGGCTTGTGTGGTTCAATGACTCATATCTGAGAGGTATCTGTAGAGAGACCAGAGTAACGTATGCTTCCTGAAGGGGGAGAGCAGCCTTTTAAATAACTGTACACATAACAGTCTGGCTTATTGACTGATCTTGCCTTGTAACATTAGCCAAGATCCTTGGTATGTTGGGGCTATGGAACAGCATAAAGCAAGGGGAAATGACAGATGTTATATTTCCTGGGGAAATGCAGCTCTGCTGTATTGTTTAATGCTGATGACAACCTCCTGGGGGAATATTCTGAAGATGAAATAGTCCCTCCATTTGCATCTCCAGGCAGGAACAACTCAGAAGAATGTTGTCATCAGAAAAATAAATTTGGCAGTCCATGGGGCAGGATTCTTGAATCCCTTTATCATGCAGACAAGTTGTAGAACTTCAAAAAAGGCTGAATTTAAATATAGTGGGAATAAGTAAAGTGTGGTGGTAGGATGAACAGTATTTGTGGTCAGTTGAGTACAGGGTTATTGACACAAATTCAAATAGGGATAATGTAGGAGTGGGTCTAATAATGAACAAGAAAATGGAATGCAAATAAACTACTATGAACAGCATTTTGTATGGATTATCATAGCCAAAATAGATACAAGGCCACAACTGTGACTTATGACCTACTATCACCACAGATAATGAAGAGACTGAAAAAATGCATGAAGAGATCAAAGAAATTATTTAGTGCATAAAGGGAGATGAAAATTTAATTTTGTTGGAGGCCTGTAATTAAATAGTAGGAAAATAAAAATAAAGAAAAGTAGTTCAAGATCATGGACTGGCGTAAAAGAATGATAAATGAAGTCATCTGGTATAAATTTGCACAAATCACAATTTAATCAATGCCTACATTTGTTTAAAGAATCATGAGAGAACATTGTGGAAGAGACCTGGAGACATTGGGAGGTTTCAAGCAGCTTGTGCAATAACAAGACAGAGGATTTGAAACCAGAATTTCAATTTGAAAAATAATTCCAGGAGCAAACGTGGACTTTAACCGTAATTTATTGATTGCAGAAATGTATTAAATTAAGTAGATGGGGCCTGAATAAGCTGAAACACCTAGAGATTACTTAAGGGTTTAAGAGGTAGTATTAAACAGGTGACTAAAATAGGGAAAAGAAATCCAGTATAATATTAACAGGTGGCTTCGAAAGATGAAGTATAGGCAGCAGAGGAAAAACTAGCAAAAAGACAAGGCCCAGTAAAAACTCTTGGCTAACACAGGAGACATAGAATGTCATTAATGAAAGGAGAAAATATAAAAATACATTCATGAAGCAGGAAAAGGGGAATATGACTAAAAAGAGACTGACAAAAAGTGCAGAATGGCAAAACAGACATGGATAGAAAGGAGAAAATTTAAAAATATATCCATGAAGCAGGCAAAGGGGAATTGCCTTGTAACATTAGCCAAGATCCTTGGTATGTTGGGGCTATGGAACAGCATAAAGCAAGGGGAAATGACAGATGTTATATTTCCTGGGGAAATGCAGCTCTGCTGTATTGTTTAATGCTGATGACAACCTCCTGGGGGAATATTCTGAAGATGAAATAGTCCCTCCATTTGCATCTCCAGGCAGGAACAACTCAGAAGAATGTTGTCATCAGAAAAATAAATTTGGCAGTCCATGGGGCAGGATTCTTGAATCCCTTTATCATGCAGACAAGTTGTAGAACTTCAAAAAAGGCTGAATTTAAATATAGTGGGAATAAGTAAAGTGTGGTGGTAGGATGAACAGTATTTGTGGTCAGTTGAGTACAGGGTTATTGACACAAATTCAAATAGGGATAATGTAGGAGTGGGTCTAATAATGAACAAGAAAATGGAATGCAAATAAACTACTATGAACAGCATTTTGTATGGATTATCGTAGCCAAAATAGATACAAGGCCACAATCCAGTATAATATTAACAGGTGGCTTCGAAAGATGAAGTATAGGCAGCAGAGGAAAAACTAGCAAAAAGACAAGGCCCAGTAAAAACTCTTGGCTAACACAGGAGACATAGAATGTCATTAATGAAAGGAGAAAATATAAAAATACATTCATGAAGCAGGAAAAGGGGAATATGACTAAAAAGAGACTGACAAAAAGTGCAGAATGGCAAAACAGACATGGATAGAAAGGAGAAAATTTAAAAATATATCCATGAAGCAGGCAAAGGGGAATTGCCTTGTAACATTAGCCAAGATCCTTGGTATGTTGGGGCTATGGAACAGCATAAAGCAAGGGGAAATGACAGATGTTATATTTCCTGGGGAAATGCAGCTCTGCTGTATTGTTTAATGCTGATGACAACCTCCTGGGGGAATATTCTGAAGATGAAATAGTCCCTCCATTTGCATCTCCAGGCAGGAACAACTCAGAAGAATGTTGTCATCAGAAAAATAAATTTGGCAGTCCATGGGGCAGGATTCTTGAATCCCTTTATCATGCAGACAAGTTGTAGAACTTCAAAAAAGGCTGAATTTAAATATAGTGGGAATAAGTAAAGTGTGGTGGTAGGATGAACAGTATTTGTGGTCAGTTGAGTACAGGGTTATTGACACAAATTCAAATAGGGATAATGTAGGAGTGGGTCTAATAATGAACAAGAAAATGGAATGCAAATAAACTACTATGAACAGCATTTTGTATGGATTATCGTAGCCAAAATAGATACAAGGCCACAATCCAGTATAATATTAACAGGTGGCTTCGAAAGATGAAGTATAGGCAGCAGAGGAAAAACTAGCAAAAAGACAAGGCCCAGTAAAAACTCTTGGCTAACACAGGAGACATAGAATGTCATTAATGAAAGGAGAAAATATAAAAATACATTCATGAAGCAGGAAAAGGGGAATATGACTAAAAAGAGACTGACAAAAAGTGCAGAATGGCAAAACAGACATGGATAGAAAGGAGAAAATTTAAAAATATATCCATGAAGCAGGCAAAGGGGAATGTAGACTAAAAAAGAGATTGACAAAAAGTGCAAAATGGCTAGATGGGAAATGGGAAATGCAAAGTTATTGAAGCATGTACGACTGTGGGAAAGGTAGATACCACATATCAGAAAATTAAAGAAACCATTGGAGAAAAGACAGGTTACATTCTGCATGTCAGCTTGGGTGAGAAGTTGTCAGTTGGAGTGGTTGAGGGGAGAAAGGAGGTGGAGAGTGGAAAGGATCTTGAGGAAGGTGGCTGAGGCCTGGGAGGGAGAAGCAGGTGGTGTATAAGAATGTGGCACCAGTGATCCATCTCACAACTTTTTGTAGTTCATGTCCTTTCTGAGCTTCATCATTCTTCCACCTGCTCACTTTTGCACATGTCAACACACTCAACTTTTTATTTCTACTGTATGGCTAGCTTTGAGTACACTATCTAAAGCACTGCAGTCACTAGCGCCCAAACGTGCCAACTGGTTCCATCCCTCCACTATTGCCTGAAAAATTTTTGAAGAAATTTATTTACTGCATTTCTCTCCAATATACCCCTTTTTGATGATCACTATCTTTCTTCTTATTGCTACATATATGACAATATTTACTCAGTACATGTACACCAAAATTTTTCCCATTTTTCTGTGTCGACGACAGTTGCATTGGCATACATGGAAGTGTGTCCTTATTTCATCCACATATTGTTAAACAAGACACACAAATAAATCTCAGTTTTATCACTATCCTCTTCTTTCCTTTCTTGCCTACCAACCACATCACAGCTCCCTGAGTAGGTTTTGCCATGCTGTTCTTGCAGACTACATCTACACTGTCACGTAACTGAGAGTGATAAGCAAGAACATGAGAGGAGAGGCAGGCATATTCCCCTACACCGCAAGACAAGTATGTCCTTTCCCTCCCAACAAAAACACACCTCATACCATGTGCCATCATGTAATTAGCTTTGCAATGCCAATTTTTGCCATTCAAGAAAGGTGATACAGTGGTAAGATGCTGGACTTGCATTCGGGAGGACAGTGGTTGACGGTGGCTCAAATCCACATCCAGGCATCTAGTTTCAAGTTATCTGTGTGTTCCCTAAATTATTTAAGGTGAATACTGGACTGGTTCCTTTAAAAGGCGTGACCAATTTCAGTCCAAATCATTCCCCAATCTGAGATTGCACTCTGTCTCTAATGACACTGTTGTCGGTGGATTCTTAAAACCTGATCTTCCTTTTACTTCAGTTTGAGCCTGCTGCTGTTCTGAATGCATAATCTGTCCATGGGTATGCATAATGTGCAAGGAGCACACTAAACCAATTATCTGGCCATCAAACAGGTTTGTTCACCAATCTTTACTTGCACATAGAATCATCTTAGGTATTGACAGTAAATTTGAATTTCTTATCCTAAAGCCAGAGTCTTGCTCGCTAAATGCATTTCACACTTTCTCACCTTCTCTAATTTTTCTGCTAAAAGAGTTCAGTATTCTAAGTGGATTTATATCTCTTACTACACAAGCATGCAAAATTTCTGAATACAAACAGAAAATGGTTGGTTTCTGAATTATAGGTATTCCAAAATATTTTGTTACCAAAATTTCCTCTAACTGTCTTTTGAACTATAAATGTCCACTCACTGGGCAGCAGCCACACCTTATTTTCACCAGTCCCTTCCATCAACTTGTAAACATCTTGTTATCTTCAAATTTTAGAAAAATTTTTCCATAAACTTTCAACAGTCAAAGTGGCAGATTTCTTTAGAGGATATATGATAGATGGTGACTGGTCTTGTTCTTTTTTTAAATTGTTATCACTTCCAGCATGGTTGCTGTACACACCAGTACCTCTAATATGTCCTCTTGCATTGATGCATGCCTGTATTTATTGTAGCATACTATCCATAAGTTCATCAAGGCACTGTTGGTCCAGATTGTCCCACTCCTCAATGGCGATTTGGTGTAGATCCCTCAGAGTGGTTGATGGATCATGTCATCCATAAACAGCCCTTTCCAATCTATCCTAGGCATGTTCGATAGGGTTCATGTCTGGAGAACATGCTGGACACTCTAGTCAAGCAATGTCGTTATCCTGAAGGATGTCATTCACAAGATGTGCACGATAGAGGTGCGAATTGTCATCCATGAAGATGAATGCCTCACCAATATGCTGCTGATATGATTACACTATCAGCTGGAGGATGGCATTCACGTATTGTACAGGCGTTACGGCGCCTTCCATGACCACCATTTGACGTGCGTCTGACCCACATAATGCCACCCCAAAACAGCAGCGAACCTGCACCTTGCTGCACTCCCTGGACAGTGCGTCTAAGGCATTCAGCCTCAGCAGGTTGCCTCCAAACATGTATCTTACATTTGTCTGGTTGGAGGTGTTTGCGACACTCATCAGTGAAGAGAATGTGATGCCAATCCTGAGTGGTCCATTCGGCATGTTGCTGGGCCCATCTGTATTGTGCTGCATGGTGTCATGGTTGCAAAGATGGACCTCACCATGGACGTCAGGAGTGAAGTTGCGCATCATGCAGCCTATTGTGCACAGTTTAAGTCATAGCATGGGATTCTGTGGCTGCACGAAAAGCATTATTCAACATGGTGGCATTGCTATCAGGGTTTCTCCTAGCCATAATCTGTAGGTAGCAATCATCCACTGCAGTAGTAGCCCTTGGTGGCCTGAGTGTGGCACGTCATTGGCAGTTCCTGTCTCTCTGTATCTCCTCCATGTCTGAAAGACATCGGTTTGGTTCACTCCGAGATGCCTGGACACTTCCCTTGTTGAGAGCTCTTCCTGGCCCAAAATAACAATGTGGACATGATCAAATCTTCGTATTGACCGTCTAAGCGTGGTTGAACTACAGAAAACATGAGCCTTCTACCTCCTTCTTGGTGGAATGACTGGAACTGATCGGCTGTCATACATTGTGAAAGTGTATCACCTGTACATAGTTGATGGATCAGGTAAGTAATTTTAGTTGTTTAGTGAATAACATGGTATGAACTACATTCATAAAAGCATAAGACAGAATTTATAGAGAAGAACCTAAGTATTTGCCTGATATAAAATGTAAGAATAAATTTAGTGTCTGAAGTTAGATATGTATGTGGATATAATGTCTGCAAAGGTGCTATGTTAATCTTTGCTTTTATTACCTAGGTTTTCATTTAAATATAATGTCCTTAAATATGAATCAGCTATAGTGCTGTCATGCTTAAAGAATCATGGTCAAACCTGATTGTGTTAGCAGGCACAGCTTTTGGGAAAATTATTGTATGGAAACCTGCTCTTAATCTTTCAGAAAAACAGGAACACATCCTGCATACACTTACTGGGCATGATGTGAGTATTACATTATTTATTCAATAAAATATCAATGTACTGTAATTTCTTCTTAAATGATAATCTCAAGTATGTCATTTGATGGAGCCAAGATGTACCCTAAAGATGAAGTTGTTATTTTTTGTTATGTGATGAATAATGTTCAGTTATAGTCATTCTGCTACGTATGTCACACACAAAGTCTTAGAGTGTACTGGTAAAGATAAGTTTTCTTGTTGTTGTTGTTGTTGTTGTTGTTGTTGTGGAAAGGAACATATGTCTGTTTGTCTGTTTAAATATACCTCAGTTTGAAGCTTGTAATGTATGAGCAACTGATGTGTTAGGGAAGACTGTATGTTAGATTTAGGCAGCAGTGACACATAATAGGTGTCTCAGATAAAGCTGTATTGATCTTGCACATAGATTTTGTGACCTCTGTTAATGGACAGAGAATTGTAGTGTCCCCCTGAGTAGGCCAACCATGTACTACACCAGGGAAACAGCTATTTGTATATCTGGAGTATGTCAGACATGCACATATAAGGAACCACACTAAACGCTCCATGATTAGTTACACGACATATAAGAAAAAATGTGTTAATCAACTTTGTTCATCGCAGAGGAGAACATTTGTCCTTGCAGATCACAAAAAGATCATGTTGATGTGGTATTAGTAAACTGCAGAAAATCTGCGATAAGGTCCCAGAATTAGTCTCACGTTTCAAAGCTAGTAATGTGCTAGGAAAAGAAAGCTACCAGAATCCAGACAGACAACCCTAAGTGTATCCAGAATAACTAACTATATTGAGAGTCCCTTTTTTCTCAGTTATAGTGTCAAATGTGGCGAATTTTTTCACATATGCAAGTAATTTTTGACGTTTATGGCTACCAAATTATGACATTAAAAAAAATGTTTTTTAACGTTTGTACACCATGGCCATTAATATTACATCATCGGGAAGGAAAGCAAATAATGCCATTTTATTTATTGTATGCATAGTATACAGTAGGAATAATATATAATGATTATATATATATGGATGTGTGTGTGCGCGAGTGTATACCTGTCCTTTTTTTTCCCCCTAAGGTAAGTCTTTCCGCTCCCGGGATTGGAATGACTCCTTACCCTCTCCCTTAAAACCCAAATCCTTTCGTCTTTCCCTCTCCTTCCCTCTTTCCTGATGAGGCAACCGTTGGTTGCGAAAGCTTGAATTTTGTGTGTTTGTTTGTGTGTCTATCGACCTGCCAGTGCTTTTGTTTGGTAAGTCTCATAATCTTTCTTTTTATATATATATATACTGAGACTTACCAAACAAAAGCGCTGGCAGGTCGATAGACACACAAACATACACCCAAAATTCTAGCTTTCGCAACCAACGGTTGCCTCGTCAGGAAAGAGGGAAGGAGAGGGAAAGACAAAAAGGATTTGGGTTTTAAGGGAGAGGGTAAGGAGTCATTCTAATCCCGGGAGCGGAAAGACTTGTGTCTGTGTATGTGTGTGTGTGCGCGCGAGTGTATACCCGTCCTTTTTTCCCCATAAGGTAAGTCTTTCCGCTCCCGGGACTGGAATGACTCCTTACCCTCTCCCTTAAAACCCACATCCTTTCGTCTTTCCCTCTCCTTCCCTCTTTCCTGATCAGGCAACAGTTTGTTGCGAAAGCTTGAATTTTGTGTGTATGTTTGTGTTCGTTTGTGTGTCTGTCGACCTGCCAGCACTTTCATTTGGTAAGTCACATCATCTTTGTTTTTAGGTATATATATATATATATTAAATTTTTATGCATTTTTGGGGTTTACTGTGTGCAAAATTTAGTGCAGTAAGCTGCTATCTCTGACAGCACCAACTGCTCTAACCGATCTGCGGATCACCTTGAAATTAACTTAGGTGACAGATATGGAGATATCATTCCATGCTACTTCAACTCTATACTATAGTTCATCATAGTGGATGGTGAATTGTGTACAGTTTCTTGGCAACCTGTGACAAGATGTTTTCTGTGAATGAGAGATCTGGAGAACATGCTGCCCAGGGTAAGTCAAACAACCTCTGTGTTGAGGTATGTTGTGACAGCAAGGGCGACATGTGGTCTTGCATTATCTTGTTAAAAGACAACGTTATGGAGACCTCAAGACTGCGCCATCACCAGCCTTAACACATCAGAAAAGTAACACCTGCTGTCTAAATTAGTGTCAATATATACCAGACGTTTTGCACTGAATGGCATCCCATATTGTCATGCAAGTTTCTGGGCCTTTATGATGATGACAAATGTGGTATAGAAACATTCATTTTGTGCAGAGCCTCCACAGACCAGTACATGCATTGTGATATTGTTCTCAGAACAGTCATGCCACTCCTGTGTCCAGTGTCGCTGCCAGATGCACCACTGTTGGTGCACCTGTCTCTGCTGCAGAACACTCCCTCAGCTGATCCCATATGAACATTGAAGCTGTCTCATAGTGATATATGGATACTATATCACTGCTGTTCTTTTTCGTTGGCAAATTTTAAACTTCACACTTCTAGTTTTTTTGTTTTTGTTTTTTTGTTTTTAAAGTTTGCGAAGGTGGATTGCGAGGGCTTGGTATAATTATACCTTTTCACATACAACCGTACATTGCCATAACAGTTTGCTGACATTCGAAATAAAGGAAAACACCATATCCACTTTTTGACTATTGTATACATTATGTAAGTCTGAATAGCTTCTTAAGCAAGTTGTCTTATCATTACAACAGCAGAGCACAGACTAATGGGCTTCAAGTGCACAGGCAAACATAGAAAATGTACCTGCGTCACATTTGGTACAGTATTTATGGTGTCTCTTCTGATGACGGCAGAACAGTGGTTTGTGGTATTGCTATATGATCAACTTCCACACATGTTATGTTGTTGAATTCTTCATTGAAAGCTCTTTCAGATTCCACAGAAAATTTATAGTTTTATTTGTATAAATAAAGGTTAGTGTAATAATTTGGCAACTATAAACATTAAAATTTATGTGCATGCATTAAAAAATCCTCCCCGTTGTCCCCTATAACCCACTGAAAACCACACCTTGACAAGCTTACTCATTCTAGTTGCCAGGGACAGGGATTTGAAGGAGATCATTGTGAAATTTTTACTGAAAATTATTTCAAGCAGTTAGAGAATTGACTAAAGAGGGCACTGTTTTAGATATCCCTGTAAGTAACAGTCCAAAACGAAGGGCATTGCTGTTATTTTCAAAACTATGAGGACAGAGGATTATGCTCATAGGGTTTCCTGCATGTGAGCAGTGTGAACAGATGAGTTTATCTTGATTAAAGATAAAGTGGCCATAAATAAATTGAACTATGTTGCACTCTAGCAAAGTGTATGGTCGATCTTTGCACAAACTTATTTGCAAACTGTTAGCTTGTGAATTTCAATGATGCGATCAAGGCAGTTAGGGGTGAGTGCTGTGAACTTTACGAGTGAGAAACTGTTAAAGACAGCTTGTCAGGAAGAGTGGATGTTTTGTTATTTGGATAACACAAGTTGTATACCAGGTGATTCAGTCAGAATATGTGACCATCTGGCATGCTTAAACAGTCACACAAATTTTGCAATTAGCATACTGCAAGGTTAAGTGAGAACCAGTTGCAGTTAAGGGTACCTAAATGGGTGTAAAGTGAAGCAGATGTCATAGTGCAGGTTAGGCAGCTAATGAGGCACTGAAATCACACAGTCAGGAGTGTGAAGTCTCTTGCTTCTACAACTACACATTGGCATATGGGTGTGGAAAGCCAAAAGTGAGTAAATGTAAATAAAAGTGCACTGTTGTAACTGAAATTTTATTTGATTTCAGAGTAGCATCCATTAAATGTACTGTGTAAGGAGTAATCGTTTTAATGAACAGAATATTTTCAATATTAGACAGACAGTGCAATTGCAGTGTAATTATTAATGATATTTTTAATGCTATTGGGGAAATTTATATAACTGTGGGATGAGAGTTATGAATTTTATGGTGTGTGTAAGAAACTGCCTGTAAATACAGATGTAGGGAAGGAAACTAATTTTACTAGAATAAAATCTTCAGTAATATCTTTCATAAGAGTATTTTTGTTTATTGTTCAAAGAAGTCAGTAATGATATTTGTCTCCCCTCATGCTCATAACAGGTGGGACCCTCTCATTCTGGGATTTAAGTGACCTGCCCTTCCTTTTTAACATTCCCCAATCTGTCACACTCTCCTTCCTGAATAAGGAATTGTTAGTTCCAAAAGCTAGGATAGTGTATGTACCGTCATATTTACATATCAGCAATACTGACTTTTGCCTCCTGAAGATAAGTATGAGGCAGCATTTCTGTTTTATAATTTTATAGTTTTACTGCATGAATTGTGCTTTTAATTTAATACCTGGAAAAATGTTTAACAATATAAAGTATTACTAAAAATAGTCAACAAAGGTATTACTGAAATAAACAAAAGCATTGATATTAATTTGTAATAATCCAATGTGTTACTGAACTAAGAAAACATATCAATATTAAACTGGAAAAGATAAATAATACCACTGTAAAACAATTTGTTCAACTTGATCAGTTTATTAAAAAGTTACAAACATATTAGGAGAAAATAGGGAAAGAAATAAAAGAAGTTTCCTAACCTTTGCCAGCAGTGCAAATAAAAAACTTATTGAACTGTCAAGGAGGCAGGAGAATTTAGAAAAATTCTGAAATTGCCTTAGAGCAATTGGAAACTCAGGAAAATGAATATAATTTTGGAGAATGTAATGTTCAAAATAGCGCAGAAAAAAATATTGAGTCCGCTGAAACGTGTAACAAATTCTGGGCATAGAATGAGACTCATGTTGTAAATGACAACAAGGTACAATCTGAGCTCATTTACAAAACATGTGTTGTAAAAATGCATTGTAAGGAAAAAATTTAAAACAATATCATCTTATTAGATGAAAGATTTTTGGAAAAAAACTTAAAATCAGTGAAATTGCCAACAATAACACCAGAAAGGTAGAAATGAATATAAGAAGTAGGCTAGAAGTGTCACTTAATCAGGAGGAAACAAAGAAAATGGTCCTGGTGACAGTGACATGACAGTTATTTACGTATTAGCAATGTTTGTGTTTTTCTTCAATGAGAAAAACTTTAATGGAATTCCAAGGAAAATTTAGTGGTAATGTAAGCAGAGCATATCAAATAAAACAGATGAAGTACAACCAATATGACACACAGGAATTTAGTAATAAGAAACACTTAATCTACAATTGTTGTTTTTGATGAACTAATTGCACAGAGTGTTTGCGCAGGGTGTCAGGTAATGCCAATTCAATGTCAGCCACTCTCAGCTGGTCCTCCACTACTCTGCCAGCAAGTTTCAACTCTGTCTGTGTTGATTGTTCAGTTGTGTTGTATTGTTTGCCGTCATGTAAGTTAATAATCCCTTCAATTATGAGGCATATTCCATCATTCACTTTTTAAACCCAAAAAAGTCCATTCTGTTGAAATTTATGGAGAATGTGTGATAAGTGATGGAAATGTGTGCTACATGGAGCAGATTGTTTGATGAAGGAAGAAGGAATGTTTATGATGAGTGACCTACTGTCATCAGTGAAGAGTTGACACACAAAGTTGATGAGAAGATTTGTGAAGATAGGTGCTTCAGTATTGACAAGCTTCATCAACATTTCCCTCAAGTTTCAAGGTCAGAAATTTATGCAGTTGTTACTGACAAACTTCAATACAAAAAAAGTTTGCTAGATGGGCCCCAAGAATATTGATGGATGAACACTGAACAAAGCTTGTGGCACATTCTTTGTCATTTTTGGAGTGCTGTGCCAAGGGTGGTATGAGTTCATGAGTCACATTGTGACTGGTGATGAAACATGGGTTACTCATTATACTCCAGAGACTAAACAATAATCCAGTGAATGGCATCACCCAAATTCTCTGACAAAACAAGAAAATTCAAACAACTATTAACACAGAAAATGATGGCCTCAGTTTTCTGGGATCAAAAAGGGGAATTGTGAAACCTTATTAAAGCTTAGGTGCACCAATCAAAACTGCCAGTGGGGTCTACTCTCAAAGGGTAACACCCATATCCGTGCTCAACCTTATGCTGCAGCAAGGACAAGGGCATAACTGGACAAGTTTCAGTGGGAATTACTGGACCATCCACCCTATGGTCCTGCTCTAGCACTCTCAGAATTTCATATTTTTCCAAAGCTTTGGGAATTTCTTGGTGGGTGATGATTGGGGAATGATGACACATTGAAAGAAACTGTAACTGACTGGTTAAATAGAATGGTGGCAGAGTTCTGTGATGATGGTATCTGAACCCTGATGCCAGGACTGGACAAATGTTTAAATATTAATGGTGACTGGGTGGAAAAATAAGATAACATTTGTACTTTCATTTCCTATAAAAGTTATGTTCATAAATAAAATATTTTTTATGCTATAACAAAATGGTTCTTACTTTAAAAACTCATAATACGTTGAGGGGAGGTTTGGATAAGGTCTGAGCATGATTGATCATTAACTAATTACCATTAAATGTGGATTTGATAAAAGCAAAGTTAAAGAGGGTGGCAAAAAATGAACTAAGAAAGGAACAGCCAACTACTGAAGCACAGAAAAAGATATGTGAACAGTTATCAATTTGCGAAGTTACCCATATGCTGTGTCGTAAAGCAAATATGGGTAAGTTTCTTATGCATGTTATGAGGAGTTCTCAAGTGTATGCAGAAGCCAAAAGTAGTTGTTTATAAATGCAAGTATTGTTGAAAGTTGAGTATGTAAAAGTTCTGAAACCATGTGACTCAGAATAAAATGTGTATAGTGGATATGTTAATGAAGTTTGTGTATTTCAGATACTGTTTATGAAACTAATAGTCTGATAACTGGTAAAAAAATGGCAAGAGAATAATTTCATGTAGAATATTAGTGGGCTAACATTGATGTTAAAAGTTGAAATAAAGTGAGAATGATCAGTTTTCCTGAATGTACAAGTCCAGATGCAAAAAAGAATTACGCACAGATGAAAGTCATAAGAATACATTTAATTATTGTTGTCTAGAGAAGATTCTGCCCCACTGTAAATGATAACTGCAAGTGGAACAGAGAGGACATGGCAAAACAGCCACTGATCTTGAAGTGAAAGTACTGTAAACTGAATGTTTAAAAAAATCAATAAGATAAGTTAAAGAATACTGTTGAGATATATTTATGTGTTTTCTAAGGGGCCTGGTGAGGAACAATGAATGCATGTTTGAAGTAGGACCACCATAAATGATACAAAATAAAATGATTTCCAGATCATGTGACAAAGAAATTAATACTGGAGAATGAATTATGAAAAATAAGATAAATAACATCTGTTTACTAATGCATTTCATATATTTTGTAGCAAGAGTGCCACACATAACTGTATCTTGAATCAATTTCATTAAGGCACTACTGGTCCAGTGTCTCACTTTTGCTCTTTGGTTATGGGCACATCCTCGTTACATGGCATATGATGTTTTTAATCACCAAACTTTTTGTTAATTGAAGATTTGCCCTATGGACATTATGGTTTTAGCTATGAAGGGTGGGCCTTCTATATTCTCTGCCATGTTGTTCACCATATTTTAATTCTTGTAAGTACACATTTATTCTCATAATCAAGTGCTTAAGGCTCTAGTATTACTTTGATGTATAAGAGTTCAGTTACTATCATCATTTATTTCTTGTTGTTTAGACCTGCAACTGATGATGTGGCTAAAAGCCATGAAACCAGTAGTTCCTTATTAAAAATGATTCAAGATACAGTTATTTGTGGAGTTCTTGCTATAAAATGTACTACCATAGCTGCGGACTACAGAGTCATTTGTATTGAGTGTGTGATCAAATCATAGTAAAGGCAAATGTATTGGATTAAAGAAATACCATGTTGCACCATTAGGAGGCTGCTGAAACTAATGTCTCATTGAATTCATGTATTCTCATTTTCTGCGACAAGAGAGCAACTGTACGGTATGATAAGAAGTTGTTCTAATAATTATAATGATTGCACAATGATATTGGGCATACTGAAATGCAAAAGTGTATGTGTCCCTATAGCCATCTGATGGAGAAGGGGCATATGTAGCACTTCTGATATCCCAAATTAAGGTTTTCAGTGATTTAGGGAAATCACTTAAGGTGAATGGTAGGACAGAGCTGATTTCTTTCCCTAAGTTATCAAGATGCCAACAGTTAGGAAGAGCTGTTTTTTAACTGCAGGCCTTTCAATACATCCCACACTCGTGGTCTGAGCACAGCCTGGTGTCAACCTCTGCACTACGCAGAGCAAAGTGGTGGTGGTGCATTGCAGAGGTCGCATTGCAGTACCCAGTCTGGATGGTAGTGCTAGGCTGATGGCAGCTGATGCTGTTATGGTGGAAAAAGCTGGCCGTCATGACCTCACTGATTTGGGCTGTTTGCATTGCAAATGGCTCAAGGGGAGTCTGGGTGGCACTGGTGGCTCCAAACTTGAAATCTGGAGCTCAACATATAAGTGATGATTGGTGAATGAATAATGGCTTCCCAGCAGATGCTGTACAGGTGGATGATCCAGCTGCATGACAACTGAATGGCTCAAATGGACTTTGCATATGATGGATCCCTGGACTGCACATTGGTTGCACAGTTACAGTGGCCACCACATCGATGACCTGGTGACTGTTGTAATATGGACAAGGGCCAGTGTTTGCATGTTGTTGTTAGCTTTGAGTAAATCTGCAGAAATAGGCACTGACAGCATATCATACTTTCATGCTGCAACATCAATATGCTGACTCTCATATGACCTGAAACATTGCAGATGATCCAAACACATACTGAACTATGCATACCTTACAGTTCATAAGATAAGGATGCACCTCTATTTCATGTGGTAAGACTGTCAACAGTTTTTTTTAATCAATAATACCATTGTAAAGTAGTTGTCACTGAGAGGATTATGTGGGAAAGTTCCCAGATAAAATGATTGTTAATGAGCATATTTATGTTAACCATTTTATTAAATATTGAAATAAAAGATGACTGTCAGAATGCTTTTGATTGATAATGCCAATAGCCAAAGTCTTCTAACTTGCAGCTTGTAAACAATAGTCAAAGCAGTCTGTGACTGAACTTGTCTGAGAGATGCAGCTTTGTGTACAGTGTAGTTAAAGGCATAGGAATCATAATTGTTGGAGATCATCCTAAAATTAACTGCAGTCTCACTAAATAGTACTTATTATTCAGTTTTTGCATTTTATTTCTGTGTGAAGTGTTTTTCCAAGTCAGTTTGCTGCTGGACTAAAAAAACTGCACTGGCATTGCATCAACAGTTTCCTACATGAGTTGTAACTCTGGCTCATCCTGAAAAGTATTAATTACATCAATTTTAGAAGAAGATATTATCCATAAACATTTGTAAGTGAGTGATCATTTGGATATTGGGTGGTTAGACAATGAAATCTTTCACCCCTTGTGTGTCACAGCATACGTTACCCCCATAATGGACAACAGACACTGCCATAATGCAGGAAGGGCAATTAGGCATTACATGTTCGCACAACACCTATCAGTGTTACTGCATCTCTTCTTGTGTGAGCTGTGCAAGCATGTGATAGAATATATCAGTTCCAGGTGAATTAAAGTATTTTGAATCTCACTATGGTGATGAGCTGAAGTCTTTATCTGGGCACAAGGTGGCTACTTTGAGCAGTCTACACTCTGAAGTTAAGTCTTAATTGCAAGCATGATGATAAAAGCTATTATTCTTATTTCAAATGAGAAATTTAATTCCTAAGTTCCATGCACTATTTTTGACAGACACAGTACTTTTTTGGTGTTTCCCAAAACTCACCAGCCACCCTCCCCCTAATAACCTCATTGTCAGTAGGATATTAATTACTTAAAAAAGAGAAACAGAAAGAAATGTATAATGTATCTTATACTTTTTAGTTTTGAAGACACTTGTGTCCCCCTTTCATTAGGGTTAACCATTTCCAAGAATAATGTGAGACAAAATTGTTAAGGCTTTCGTGGCCACTTGTTGACAAACTGCCTATTGGCTTCTGTCTCAGGTTCTTCGGCCGATGTTCATCTAATGATTTTTCTGACGTTTTGCCAGCACGAGTGGCTGGCATTGTCAAAGCTTCACCCTCCATTGCCAGTGGTGAACTGAACTGGAGGCGAGCTCGCAGCCGCAAACTATATGTACCTGGCGCGCCAACGTCCGAGGGCTTCTCCGCAGTCATGTCGGAATGACTGGACGATCCATTAACACCAGGATCAAAGAGCATAAGCGACATTGCAGGTTGGGGCAGTTGGAGAAATCGGCCATGGCAGAGCACGCACTGAATGAGACCGACCACGTAATAAAATTCGCCGACACGGAAGTTCTGGCTGTAGAGAAGCACTATCACACGTGCTAGTTCAGAGAAGCTGTAGAAATCCAAAAACACGTGAACAGTTTCAACAAGAAAGAGGAAAGCCTTAAGGTAAACGGATCCTGGCTTCCCATACTGCAGCGAACGACCGTCGCAGGTAGCAAGAGGAGAACCGCACCGGAAATGACCGCGGAGAAGCCCTCGGACGTTGGCGCACCAGGTACATATAGTCTGCAGCTGCGAGCTCGCCTCCAGTTCACCACCGGCAATGGAGGGTGAAGCTTTGACAATGCCAGCCACTCGTGCTGGCAAAACGTCAGAAAAATCGTTAGATGAACGTCGGCCGAAGAACCTGAGACAGAAGCCAATAGGCAGTTTGTCAATAATGTGAGAGTTTACTGTTGACCATTACTTACTCTGTAAAGTAAAAACTGACACATCGCAAGGTTCATGACTTAAATAAAGGGGATAGCCAAAATAATGTGAACAGTGGTAGTAATGGGATGGTCGTGTTTGACAGTCAACAACGCAGGTAGGCCACATGTTGTACTGGATTGTGCATGCTCAGTATGAGTGAGGCATTAGTGAAGGTTGTTTACGAAAAGGGCACACTCTTTGATAGCCAATATTATTGGAACAAAATGGCATACCATTACAATTCTTGCATGGAGGGGAAGGTTATTTTATGCGTTTGAAGTGACTCCCATCAGCAGCCAAACAACATTAATGACCCTCAACTGTTGCCCAAACTACGGCTGTGAGTATTGCTGGTGTGATTGCCACACAGAATGGATCAGTGATTTCTCATGGTTCATTCAGGTCCCCCATAGGTAAAAGTCAAGAGATGTAAGGTCCAGAGACTGTGGTGGGTACTCAGAAGCTCCTCTTCAACCTATCCATTGTCTAGGTAGATTTTCATTCATGTAGGCTCGGTCATCTCTGTAGTAGTGATGTTGGGTGCCATCTTGTTGTAGGCAAAATCTTTCATTTCCAAACACCTCTAGGATGGCAGGTAAAATCAGTGTTTGCAGCATATTAAGATGCACCTCACCAGTTACAGTACCTTCAAAGAAGAAAGAGCCAATCAAATTGCATGGTGACAAACCACTCCACACGTTAACAGCTAGTAGATTAACATGTTTGTCCATGTGAACATGAGGGTTTTCAGGAACCCAATACACACAGTTTTCGGATGCCTTTAAATCATTCACACTACTCCATACTTCGATCCAGGTCATCTTCATTCGTAGTGTGCAGTTATCTTGGAATGCAAACTTTCCACTTTGCAGCCTTCAGAATTTGTCATACACTTGATTGGCTTACCCCACTTTCACCTGCACCCTGCTTCACATATTTTTTAGGTAATCTAGTAAAATATTACAACACAGCAGTGCTGGAAGATGGTCTTGGGTGGTCAGATCTATTAGGCCGGCCGCGGTGGCCGTGCGGTTCTAGGCGCTCCAGTCCGGAGCCGCGCTGCTGCTACGGTCGCAGGTTCGAATCCTGCCTCGGGCATGGGTGTGTGTGATGTCCTTAGGTTAGTTAGGTTTAAGTAG
Organism: Schistocerca cancellata; assembly: GCF_023864275.1. NCBI lineage: Eukaryota > Metazoa > Arthropoda > Insecta > Orthoptera > Acrididae > Schistocerca > Schistocerca cancellata. The sequence continues at coordinate 441,266,109 of NC_064629.1, read as the reverse complement.
TTCTAAGTTCTAGGGGACGGATGACCACAGCAGTTGAGTCCCATAGTGCTCAGAGCCATTTGAACCATTTCGTCAGATCTATTCTTATGCACATCCTGAACTGTACCATTGGCTTCATATTTATCCTGGATCTCATAAATTGTTGTATGTGTTGATGGCAGTGTTCTGTACACATTATGCAATTGCCGTTGTACCACTATCATGTTTTCATACTTCCAGTATGACTTCAATATGGCCTTGTATTGCCAAAATGACAATCTAACTTCATTCATTGCTGCAATATCATCTGCTGGGAAATGCACACCAAGATCTCTTGAGAAAACCATGGACTATGGTATCACACAAAACGGCAATGGTATGTCATTTTGTTCCAAAGATATTAAATATAAAAGAGTGTCTTCATTTTTATGGGCTCCTCTGTATAATAAAATCAATAATGGTTACAGAATTTGTATTAAAAACTGTAACAGTCCGTAGTGGTTTAGCCAACTTGAACAATGGTTAGAATGTTTTAGTGTCCACTGATACTGAGTGCTACGTTGTTTGTTAGTTTCTTAAACATTCGGTTCAGATTAGACACCTTTGTTGTGTTTTAATTCAATCTAAGTTCTGTCTGACAGCAATGGATGACTAAGAACTGTGATTATTGTGTATGGATATAAGGGGAATTGACTGGTGTCTGCAAAAATCCTCAGAAGCTGCATTGCCTGTGATGTGTGGGCTTCAGACTGCCAGTCTGGAATCTAGCAGTGATTTGGTGCCTCTGACAATTAACCTCTAATTGACTGATTTCTGTATTAATCCATAAAACAATTTACATTGTATGGATTTTGTCATTCAAAACATTGAAAAATTAACAGCTTGCTGTTAGTTTCTTACACAGTAGTTGTCAATGAATTTGTGTAATCTAATTACATTTGTTTTTTAGTTTTACAAGAGAAACTCCCCATTACACCCCCCCTCAGATTTAGTGGTAAGAGGGCCATATGGATAGCTCGTTAAAAACTGAACACAGATCAAGCATGAAAAGAAGAACGAGGTGTACCGAACTGTGGAAAAAAGCAAAATAGAAACATTGAACAGTCCAAGCTCAAGAAGTACACCATCGAGCACAGATGCTGAGCCATAGTGTCATAGTTAAGTGGTGACAGAATTGGACTACAAAGCAGATGAGCCGGTGTTCAAAGCACCGTCGTACCAACTTTTTTTTTTTGAACCGTCTGTCCATGTAAGGTGTCTTATTATAGGAATCTCTTATCAATGCACCTAACTTGTACACCTGATGAGTCACTGAGATATGCCTCCTTGCCCGATTTAGGTGTTTGTATGAATTTGAATGTGATCACTCCCAACGAAATGATGAAAATATAATAGTTTGTCACATAAGCTGCAGCAAATGAAAGCAACATTTCACAATCACACAGTTCTCCCTCTGATTTATCAAGGTATATGCTTTAATATTTTTGAAGTTGCATTCCATTTTGGAAGTTTTGACTGTTGAATTTCTTTGTTGTAACATTATACACATCCATTTATTTGTTGGTTTTATTTCTGTGTGATATCTTGCCTGCTCTCACTATTCATCATATTTACTTGCGAAGTAGTGTATTCTCACCACATGACTCATATTCTGTAACCAATATACATTATGACAGTTGCCAAGACTTCAGAGAGAGAACAAACATTTCAATGACTGGATGGACAGGTGATAGTTTTGTGAAAAAAAGTAAATAAAAAATTGCCATGAAGGAGTTTTAACACAGCTCATCTGCACTGGAGTCCAATATCATGACCACTTAACCATGATGCAATGGCTATTCAAGTGTGCTCGATGTTGTACTTACTAAGCTTGGACTGTTGGCTGTTTCTGTTTTGCTTTTTTTCACAGTTCACCTTCTTCCTGTTTTCAAGCTTGATCAGTGTTCAGTTTCTGATGGGCCACCCACTGGACCATCTTACCACTAAATCTGATGGTGGTGCAATGAGGAGTTTCCCTAGTTCGCTGATTCTTATTTCTGTGTATGTTATAATACACTACATCTTAAATTATGTAACCCATTTTAATTCAGGTAGTCTGTTACCAAGACTGTATAAAAACTATTATTTTGTAAATGATCTTTCAGTTTTGCTTTGAAAGAGCAGACAATACCTATGTCTTTTATATATTGTGGTAATTTATTATATAATTTGATGGCACTGTACGATAAACTCTGCTGCGTTTTAACTTTATTTCTCCTAACCAAATGAAAATATAGCTGTTTCTAGGTTTATAAATAATCATGTGCTAAACGAGTTTTAGCTTAGTAGTCCTTTTTTTTTTTTTTTTTTTTTGCATCTACATCTACATACATACTCCACAAGGCAGCATACGGTGCATGGCAGAGGGCACCATGTACCACAACTAGTCATTTCCTTTTCTGTTCCACTTGCAGACAGAGTGAGGGAAGAACGACTGTCTGTATGCTTCCATACGAGCCCCAATTTCTCGTACCTTATCTTTGTGGTCCCTGTGTGAAACATGTTGGCAACAGTAGGGTCATTCTGCAGTCAGCTTCAAATGCCGGTTCTCTAAACTTTCTCAGTATTGTTTTTGGAAATGTATGTCTTCATCCCTCCAGGGATTCCCACTTGAGCTTCCAAAGCATATTCATAACACTAGCATGCTGATCAAACCTACTGGTAACAAATCTAGCAGCTTACCTGTGAATTGCTTCGACGTCTTCTTTCGATCTGACCTGATGTGGATCCCAAACACTTGAGTAGTATGCAAGAATAGGTCATACTAGTGTCCTATATTCAGTCTCCTTTACAGATAAACTACACTTTCCTAAAATTCTCCCAATACACCGAAATTGACCATTTATCTTTCCCACCACAATCTTCGTTTGCTCGTTCAATTTAATATCACTTTACAGCTTTATACCCAGATATTTAAAAGATGTGATTATACCAAGCAGGACACTACTAATGCTGCATCCGAATATTGCAGGTTTGTTTTTCCTACTCATCCACATCAGATTTTTCTACATTAAGAGCCAATTGCCACTCATCACACCAACTAGAAATTTTGTCTAGGTCATCTAGTATCAACCTGCAGTCATTTATCATTGATACTTTCCTGTACACCACAGCATCATCAGTGAACAACCACATTCTGCTGCCCACCCTATTTGTCAGATCCAGATCATACAGAAAAATAGCAAAGATCCTATCACACTTCCCTTAGTCACCGCTGATGTTAATGCTGTCTCTGATGAACACTTGCCATCGAGGACAATGTACTGTGTTCTATTACTTAAGAAGTCTTCGAGCCAGTCACATACCTGGCAGTGTATTCTGTGTGCACGTACCTACATTAACAGTCTGCAGTGGGGTACCATGTCGAATATGTTTCAGAAATCTAGAAATATGGAATCAGCTTGTTACCCTTCATCCAAAGATTATGGTATATCATGTGAGAAAAGAGAAAGCTGGGTTTCATATGAGTGATGCTTTCTAAAGCTGTGCTGATTCATGGACATGAGCTTTTTGGTCTCTAGGAAATTTATTATATTCAGACTCGTAATATGCTCTAGAATTCTGCAACAAACTGATGTTAAGAATACTAGTTGGTAATTTTGCGGTTCTGTTATTTTACCCTTCTTATATACAGGAGTCACTTATGCTATTTTCCAGTGGCTTGACACACTATGCTGGTTGAGAGATTCACAATAAATACAAATGAAGTAAGGGATCAATGACATAGAGTACTGTTTGTAAAACCAAACTGGGATTCCATCTGGATCCTCTTTCAGTTGTTTCTCTGTGCCAGAGATGCTTATTACTGTGTCATCCATATGCAGCTCTATGTGATGGTGAAATGAAATGACTGTACATTTGTACGATTCTCCTGCATAAACATTTTTTTAAATGTGGAATTTAAAACTTTGACCTTCCTTTTGCTATCTTCTTCTACCAAACCAGACTGGTCAACAAGTGACGGAATGGAAGCCTTAGACTTGTTTAGCAATTTTACATAGGACCTGAATTTTTTCAGTTTCTCCGTCAGATCTTTAGCCAAGGTATGACAGTGGTGGCTGTTGTATGGTTCACGCATAGGTCTTTTCAAAGACACACAGATCTCTACTAATCTTTGCCTGTCACCATATACATGTTATCTTTTGAACCAAGTGTGCAACAACCTTTTGCTTCCTCAGCATTTTCTGAATTTTGTTATTAAACCACAGTGGGTCTTTTCCATGCTTAATCTACTTACTTGGGACTTACTTGTTCAGAGTACAATTTACAGTCTATTTAAACTTTGCCCATAATTCTTCTACGGCCATCATTCTGGAACTAAATAATTGCAGTTCATTGTCTAAGTGAGATGCTGACAACTGCATATCTGCTGTTTCTAGCAGAAACAGTCTCCTAGTCCTCTTGACTGATTTACTAACTTTCTTAACCATAGTCACTATGAAGACATCATGATCACTAATCCGAGTCTGTAGACTGATGCAACCAAAAAGGTCCGACATATTTGTAGCTACAAGGTCCGTCATACTTCCATTGCATGTGGCTGCCGAGCTAGGTGCTCAAGACAGTTTTTGGGAAACCTGTTCAACAGTACTTCGCAAGACTCTCTGTCTGTATCTCCTGGAATGAATCCATCAGTTTATATTTGGTAGGTTAAAGTCACCACTAACTAGTATTGCATGATCTGGGTATTTATGCACAACTGACCATAGACTTTTTAGAATTACTCTAGAACAGTCACAACGGAGTTGCTTGGTCAGTAAAAACATCCAACAATTAACTTGTATTCACCTATACTTGTTATCCATTATCAGATAACTTCACTATCACAATCAATTTCTACCTCAGTAGAGACAATATTTTTGTTGACTGCAATGAACACTCCCCCTGCTACGGCGTCTAATCTGTCTTTCCAATAAAAATTCCAAGACTCGCTAAATATCTCAGAGCTTTTGACTTTGGGTTTTACCCAGCTCTCAGTCCCAAGAATTATTTGAGGTTGAGAACTTTCCCAGAGGCAGCAAATTTGGGAACTTTGTTAAGAATACTTCCACAATTTACCAATAAAATTTGTACATTCGAACTGTCTACTCTGAACATGGTCTGATTTCCCTATATGTGTACTGACTGGTGAGTGTTCATGAGAATATCTCAAACAACCGCCTAGCCTAAAAAACACCCATGTGCACTCCACAAGTACTCTGCTGTCCGAGTACCTGCTTCCTTTATGTAGTACACCCCTGACCTATCAAGAGGAATCCTACAAATCACACCCAATAATGCAGTTTCAGAAATCTGTAGCCAAGGCCATCACAGAGATGATGAAACCTTTGGCTGAAACCCTCCACTTGACTCAAAGTCAAAGAACCCCGATCAACTCTGGGAACAAATTGTGAATTCTGCTTGCATCCTGTGTACAAGTCCATCAGTCGTCACCACCTCTGCCAGCCACCTGTAAGAATTGAGGATGTCCTCTAACCCATGTCACAGGCATCGTCAGTGCCGATGTGAGCCACAACTTGCAGACAACTGCACCCTTTATGCTCGACAGCCGCAGGCAAGGCCACCTCCACATCTCAGATGAGGCCCCCCACCAGATATACCAAGTGCACATTGGCTTTCTTTCCAGCCCTGAACGTTGTCTTCATAAGTGGCTCCATAATGTGCTTAATGGTGGAGCTACCAATAACTAGCAAATAGCGAACCACACACATAACACTCTGAAAAATATATTCACAAGGGACAGTTAATACACACATAAAAAAAGTTTTGCATCGCCCTCATTCCCAGAACTCCTAAAGATAGATATTGACTGTGGATATTGTATCACAGACACAGTTCCTTTAACTGTGCAGAGATGTCACTAAACCCGCCCAAAGATGTAAACAACCATGCATGAGCAGTGACTGTTAGATGGAGGGGGTCCGACAGCTGATCAGTTCCAGTCATTCCGCCAGGAAGGAGGTAGAAGGCTCATGTTTTCTGTAGTTCAGCCACACCTAGATGGTCAATACGAAGGTTTGATCATGTCCACATTGTTGTATTGTGCCAAGAAGAGCTCTCAACAAGGGAAGTGTCCAGGCATCTTGGAGTGAACCAAACCGATGTTGTTCAGACATGGAGGAGATACAGAGAGACAGGAAGTGTCAATGACATGCCTCGCTCAGACCGCCCAAGGGTCTACTGCACTGGATGACTGCTACCTACAGATTATGGATTGGAGGAACCCTGACAGCATTGTCACCATGTTGAATAATGCTTTTCGTGCAGCCACAGGATTTCGTGTTATGACTCAAACTGCGCACAATAGGCTGCATGATGCGCAACTTCACTCCCGACATCCATGGTGAGGTCCATCTTAGCAACAACAACACCATGCAGTGCAATACAGATGGGCCCAACAACAGCCAAATGGACAGCTCAGGATTGGCATCATATTCTTTTCACCGATGAGTGCCGCATATGCCTTCAACCAGACAATCATCAGAGATGTGTTTGGAGGCAACCCGATGAGGCCGAACGCCTTAGACACACTGTCCAGTGAGTGCAGCAAGGTGGAAGTTCCCTGCTGTTTTGGGGTGGCGTTATGTGGCTCTGGCGTACGCCTCTGGTGGTCATGGAAGGCATTGTAATGGCTGTACATTACATGAATGCCATCCTCCAACTGATAGTTCAGCCATATCGGCAGCATATTGGTGAGGCATTCATCTTCGAGGACAAGAATTCATGCCCCCATCATGCACATCTTGTGAATGACTTCCTTCTGGATAATGACATCACTCAACTAGAGTGGCCAGCATGTTCTCCAAAAATGAACCCTATTGAACATGCCTAGGATAGATTGGAAAGGGCTGTTTTCGGACGATGTGACCCTCTAACCACTCTGAGGAATTTACGCCAAATCACCATTGAGGAGTGGTACAATCTGGATCAACAGTGCCTTGATGAACTTGTGGATGGTATGCCACAATGAATACAGGCATGCATCAAGGCAAGAAGATATGCTACTGGGTATTAGAGGTTCCGGTGTGTACAGCAATCTGGACCACAACCACTGAAGGTCTCGGTGTACGGTGGTACAACATGCAATGTGTGGTTTTCATGAGCAATAAAAAGGATGGAAATGGTGTTTATGTTGATTTCTATTAGAATTTTCTGTACAGTTTCTGGAACTCTCACAACCGAGGTGATGCAAAACTTTTTGTTTGATGTGTGTATTTCCAGCATTTTAAAAAGTCCCAGGCAGTGAGCCATGCTGGTCATTATACAGCTTTTTTCCACAGTCTGAATATAGCTTGAACTTTTTTTTCCTATTCTCTCCCTAAAAAATTATGCCATAACTAATAACATGATGTATAGAAGCAAAATATGCTTATCTGATTCATGAAATATCACATACTGATGTAAGATTTCAGAGGGCATAGCATGCTGTTGTGGTTCTGTTATTAAGTAATTTTACATGCTCTTCCCACTTTAATGACCGTGAGCATGCATTTCTGAAAATTTTCTGCTTTCCACACATTGTATAAATTCACTACTTATTTTCAGGTTATTGGAATCTGGTTTTTTGTTTCTATAGAAGTTCATAGTGCTTGTTTTCTGTATATTAAGTGTGACTTTATTGTTTATTGCCCACTTATATACACTGCTAAGTGTTTCTTCAGCTTTCTTTCTTGGTACTTCTGGTGACTTGTCAGTGATCAGTACATCAGAGTCATCTGCAGACAATACCGGTTGCCCATACTTGATACATTGTGGGAAATCATTAATGTAAGTTAGGAACAGTACTGGCATAGCACAGTACCCAGCAGTGCACATATTTTGATATATTTAGGGTCAGGCATTTGTTTTTCAGTATATTTGGAGTTACTTGATATATGCGTAATTTAAGTCAACTGTACTCTACTTTCTAGATATGACTGAAACCACTTTTTCAACACCCCCCTCATTCAGATTAAATCTAGTGTATTTAACTGTGTCAGATGGTTTAGTTATATCAAAGAATACACCTGTTGTGTAATTCACTATATCCAATGCTTCCAGGACTTGTTACGTAAGACAATGTAAGATATGCTTTTGCCAATTCAGTATCTTTCCCTGACTGGAAACCAAACTGATCATTGGAAAGGAGGTTGCATTTATTTAAACATGTATTAAGTCTATCTTTCACAGTAGCTCCTATTATTATTGCAAAGCAAAGAGTAATGAGAACGGGCTGTAATTTTCTATATTTTCAGTGTTGCCCATTCTGAAGAGAGGCAGTAATTTAGCATACATTAAGTAGTCAGGAAAACAACCATGTTTGACTGACTAGTTTATAGTGTCAACTAAAGATGATGTTCAACTCTCTATACAGTCCTTAATCAGCCAAGTCGGTATGTCATCCAAACCTACTGAAATATTATTTTTCAATTTGTAAACTCCTTTATAGACTTCTTCCTTTGTTGTGAGCAGTAATACCTTTCACTGCAGTACACATTAATTTAGCTTTTTGCATAAGGGCATATTTGAATTTTTTCCTGTAATTTGGTACGTATAATGCTAAAGTTGTTATTTATAAAGTTTGCCAAATCTTTTGGATCTTTGGTAGAGTGCCTTTGTCTTTGGTTTTTATGTTTGTTTGATTCATCTGTCTGGTACCTGTTTCCTGCTTTACAATCTTCCATACTGCCTTTTTTTCAGCAGTGAGTATCCATTTGGAATTATGAGTCCTCTTTGCAGTAAGTGCACTTTTATGTAAGTTTGCTTGTACCATTTGTAATGATGGCTGCAGTCCCTGGTGCCTGTTTATCACTCACCTGGTAGTGAATGGTGTACAGTGGTGATGTCACATTTTGCTAGTCAGAAACTAGCTTTAGGTACTAGCTGTATGCATTTCCCCTTATACCTTAACGATAGATACATTGCCCAGTGTTGAATGTGCATGTGGGTCAGCAAGAGTTGCCTTGTCCGTTAGAAATGGGACTAGTCTTCATGCAAGATCCAAAGGAGGGAATGCATGTTACTTGTGGTTCCAATGTTAGGCAGCCACTCAGGAAGATAGGAGACAGTTCATGAAAGAAGTCCAGCATGACTGGCAGTGGGTCTTATCCAAGATGGATGGGGTGCTCTACTGATAGCTAATGAATACACTGGGTGCAGCCTGCCTAGAGTCATGACACATCAGCAAGACTGAAGCATCTTCAGAAGCCAATCTGTTACTTATGATTGTTACATGGTTTAGATAGCCCTACTTGTGCGACAGAAGCACAAATCACAATCTGTAGCATTGTCCTCAAGACTGACTGTGAGCCTGTTGCACCAGGTACATCATTGGTCTTATGAAGACCTTGAGGACAGATTTTTTTACTTGCTCTGCTGGGTACAGAACTATAGAGTCAACTTGAATAACTCAGGGATTCACTACACACAGGAAGCAGCTATAGCTACATGGTAGCAGAATTCGTGCGGCATGCACAGGAGTATTTTAGGTTACAGAAACCCCTCATAGGCCTGCAGAGTAGACAGACTCATGAGCAGGTCACCTGTAATTTTAGTGAAGGGGAACAGATATCTTCACAGAGGAAAGAAGCTTGATCATAATTATGGTTGTGTACTCTTATACAGACTTCATGTTTTCAGTTTACAATAAATATAATATTAGTTAACTGCAGAAGTATTCCAGTTAAGGTCCCAGAATTAGTCTTACTAATGATGCTAACAGATGTGAAGTAATTGGGACAGAAATATGGTGAAACATGATGGAAAGATACCCTGGACAGCAATCATGTGGCTCATTTAATTGTGATTGGGTACTGGATTGCAGTAGTAAGAAAATGAGGAGATTGATAAAACTAGGAGAATGTATGCTGAGGGAAAGGAATGAAAGAGAATGTTGCCTGGTAGAATTTTCCATAAATCACAGTTTCATCACTGGAAACACTTTTTTTTAAGAATCATGAATGACTGCAGTATCTGTGGAAGAGATGTAGAAATACTGGAAGGTTTCAGATACATTACATAATGGCAAGACAGAGATTCTGAAACTAGCTTTTACACAGAGACAGATGTGGACTCTGACCATAATTTATTGGTTATGAACTGCTAACTAACTGGAGAAATTACAGAAAAGTAGGATATTAATGAGATGGGGTGTGGATGAGTTGAAAGAACAGGAGATTGGTGAGAGTTTCAAAGTGACCATTAGGTGACATTTTACTGAAATAGGGTGAAAGGAACATAATAGAAGATGAGATAGTATAGTGAAGGCTGCTTAGGATCAAGTAGAAAAAAACACATGGTTTAGTAGAAATCCTCACATAACACATGAGGTAGTGCATTTCATTAATGAAAGCAGAAAATATAAAATGCCCAAAATGAAGCAGGCAAAAGGTAGTACAGACATGTAAACATTGAGACTGACAGAAAGTGCAAAACAGCAAAGCAGAAATGGCTAGAGGAAAATGGAGTGCAAGACTATGGCAAAGGTAAATGCCCATATAGGAAATTAAAGAGACTTTTATAGAAAATAGAAATAGCCGTATGAATATCAAAAGCTCAGATGGGAAGCCAGCACTAATGAAAAAAGGAAGAACTGAATATTAAAGGAATGTATGTAATAGCTGTACAAAGTAAACAAATTTGGAGACACTATTGTGGAAAGGGAAGAGGAAGCAGATGAAGAAGAGATGAGTGAAATGATACTATGAGAAGGATTTGACATAGCACTGAATGACATATGTTGAAACAATGCACCTGAAATATATAACATTCCTTCAAAATTATTGATGCCCTCGGGAGATCTAGCAATGACAAAACTGTTCAACCTGGTATACAAAATATATGAGACAGTGAAATACCCTTAGGTTCCAAGAAGCATGTAAGAACCCCATTTCCAAACTGGGCTGGTGCTGACTGGTGTGAATATTACTGAACTATCAGTTTAATTAGTCATGGGTGGAAAATACTAACGTGAGTTACACTGAAGAGGCAGGGAAACCGGTACACCTGCCTAATGTTGTGTAGGGCCCCCACAAGCACACAGAAGTGTCACAACACGATGTGGCTTCGACTCGACTAATGTCTGAAGTAGTGCTGGAGGAAACTGACACCATGAATCCTGCAGGGATGCCCATAAATTCGTAAGAGTACAATGGTGTGGAGATCTCTTCTGAACAGCACGCTGCAAGGCATCTAAGATATGCTCAATAATGTTCATGTCTGGCGAGTTTGGTGGCCAGTGGAAGTGTTTAAACTCAGAAGAGTGTTCCTAGAGCCACTCTGTAGCAATTCTGAATTTTTGGAGTGTCACATTGTCCCACTGGAATTGCTGAAGTCCATCAGAATGCACAATAGACATGAATGGATGCAGGTGATCAAACAGGATGCTTACGTGCATGTCACCTGTCAGAGTCAAATCTAGGTGTATCAGGGATCCCATATCACTCCAGTTGTACACATCCCACGCCATTACAGAGTCTCCACCAGCTTGAACAGTCCCCTGCTGACATGCAGGGTCCATGGATTCATGAGGTTGTCTCCATACCTGTACATGTCCATCTCCTCGATACAATTTGAAAGAAGACTCATATGAACAGGCAATGTGTTTCCAGTCATCAACAGTCCAGTGTCAGTGTCAACAGGCCGAGGCAAGGTGTAGAGCTTTGTGTTGTGTAGTCATCAAAGGTACACGAGTGGGCCGTCGGCTCTGAAAGCCCTTATCGATGATGTTTTGTTGAATGGTTCACATGCTGATACTTGTTGATGATCCAGCATTGAAATCTGCAACAGTTTGTGGAAGGGTTGCACTTCTGTCATGTTGGCCAATTCTCTTCAGTAGTAGTTGGTCCCATTCTTGCAGGATCTTTTTCCAGCTGCAGTGATGTCGGAGATTTGATGTTGTACAGGATCCCAGATATTCATGGTACACTTGTGAAATGGTTGTATGGGAAAATCCCGACTTCATCGCTGTCTTGGAGCTGCTGTGTCCCATCACTCATATGCCAACTATACACCAAGTTCAGACTCACTTAAATATTGATAACCTGCCATTGTAGCAGCAGTAATCTATCTAACAACTGTGCTGGACACTTGTTGTCTTATACAAGCATTGCCTACCCCAGTGCTGTATTCTGCGTGTTTACGTATCTCTGTATTTGAATACACATGCCTATACCAGTTTCTTTGGCGCTTCAGTGTTTTTACAGAAGAATGGAAGGACTTGTAGAAGCTAACATTGGACAAGATGTGTTTGAGTTACAGAGAAATGTAGGCAACTTGTAAGGTAATAGTAAGCCTATGATGTACAGTAGAACAAAACTGAAGAAAAGCAGACATATGTTTGTAGAATCTGTAATTTTAGAGAAATATTTTGACAGTTTTGACTGGAATACACTCACTGAATGAGGTGACACAATTGTTAGTACACTGGACTTGCAGTTGGGAGAATTACAGTTCTTCTCTGTAATTTCCTTAAATCATTCCAGGCAAATTCTGGGACTGTTCCTTTGAAAGTGTACTGCCAATTTCCTTCCCTGTGCTTCATCGCTCAATATCAATGGGATGTTAAACTCTAATCAACCTTTCTTCCTTACTCTTTTTTAAAATACAATCTTTGAAATTCTGAAGAAAGTAGGAATAAAGTACAGGAAGTGAAAAATTACCTACAACTTGCACATAAGCCAGATTGCACTCATAAGAGTTGTGTGATGCGAACTGGAGGTCATAGCTGATAAGGATGAGAGACAGGATTGTAACCAATCCTCTTGTTATCCAGTCTGAACTTTCAGCAAGCTGTAGAGCGAAACATGAGAAATTTGGAAAGTGAATTAAAGTTCAGGGAGGAGAACTAAAACTTTAAGATTTGTCAGTGACATTTTAATTCTGCCAGAGCTGACACAGGACTTGGGGAATCAGTTAAATAGAATGGACAATATTCTAAAACAAGGTTGTAAGACGAACATCAACAAAAGTAAAACAAAGATAATGGGGTGGAGTAATGTTAAGTCATGCCTAAAAGTAGTACATGAGTTTTGCTATTTGAGCAGCAAAATAACTGACAGTGGTGAGTTAGAGAGGATATAAAATGGAAACTGGTAGTGGAAACAAAAGCATTTCTGCGAAAAGAACTGTTTTAATATCAATATAAATTTAAGTATTTGAAAAATTTTACTGAAAGTAATTACCTGGAATGTAGCCACATATAGAAGTGAAACATGGTCGATAAATGGTTCAGACAAGAAGAGAGTAGAAGCTTTTGAAATGTAGTCCTACAGAAGAATGCTGAAGATTAGGTGGCTGGATCAGATCACTAATGAGGTGAATCAGATTGTAGAGAAAAGAAATTTATGATACATGCTTGACTACAGTAAGCAGGTTCAAGTGATTATAGGTTGAAGTAGTTATGCAGAAATGTGCTTACTGAAGATGACAGCTGTTATACAAAAATTTGTGTTGCTCTATGCAAGAAGAAATGCTAATGCTGAAAATCATAACAAATTGTAGCAGCAGTCTAAAAAAAGTAGACACATCTAGCGTTACATAACCTTTTGTAAAGGCGTACACTCAGGAATGCAGTGCATGTAGGCACACTGTCATGAAGGCAGCAGGAGGAGTTCTAGGGATAGAAGAAAAACAACAAAGGAATTCCTGATTTTGTGAAGATTTTAATAGAATAAGTAATGAGAAAAATCTGGCTTGTAGGAAAATACTTGAGACATGACATACACATTTAACAGTAAGAATTTATCAAAATAAAAGGAAATAAGAGAAGAAACTGCATTGGAAGAAGAAAAAGGAAAGGGGAAAGAAAGCAGATTGAAGAATTGGAGACAATTGGAAAAACAAATGATGTCAGAAATTCTATCAGAAAATTCACAGTGAAAGAAGAAGATTTAAGTCACATATTAACATATGTAAAAGTAAAAATGGGGAATTACTAACTGATGACCAAGATATACTGGAACATTGGTTAGAGTATTTTAGTGAACTGTTGGATGCTCCAAAGCCCCCTATTGAAGAGATCCTAATCCGCCCAGAAGAAGATGATGAGGTCATAGTCTCTCAAGGAGAAGTAGACAAAGCAGTTGCCCAACTGAAGAGTATAAAGCACCATGGAACGATAATATAACATCAGAACTACTGTAAGCCAGAGGAGTTGAGTTAAATTGCAGGGTATACAAGATTTTGTGCCTCATCTGCAAAAGGAAAAGTTGCCAGAAGAATGGAATGTAGCAATAGTACGTTTGATACACAGGAAAGGAGATATATTTAAATGTGGCAACTACAGAGGCATAACACTCCTAAATATTGTATGTAAAGTACTGTCAAATATGTTGTTTAGTAGACTCTCACCAACAGCAAAAAACATTATTGAAAGTTATTAATGTGGATTCAAACCAGGAAATCAACTGTGAACCAGATATTTACCCTCTGGCAAATAGTAGGAAAGACAAACAAATTTAATGTTGGTATACACTATCTTTTTATTCATTTCAGATCTGTATATGATACAATAAATTTCCTGTCTGATGTGGGTGCTGAAGGTGTGGATAAATCATTCTACATTACTTTTGTGGGCCGTGTGAAGGTTTGGTCTGAAGCTGCTGAATCCCGTTACAGGCACAAAACTATTCGAAGTCGTGAGAGATAAATGCCATCCCATTATCTGAAATAAAAGTGCGTGGGATGGCTTCAAGAGCAAAGATTTTTTCAAGACTTTGATAGTAGCAGTGTGAGTGACCTGAGACATGCAGAACACAAAAGAAAAATGAGAAAAGGAATCAGTGACAATCAACCACATGGGACCCAAAAACAGGCCAACAAAATCTAGGTAGATATGCTTTCATGGCTCTGCAGCATCTGGCCAGGGAGAGAACCACAGGGAAGGGACAGTTGATGGGTCTGACAGGCAGAATATTGGAGGACAGTATCCACAATACCAGAGTCAATATTAGCCAGAACACGCATTAGTGTGTCCCAATATGTGGTGTGTAGGAAGTGCAGCACTCACAACCAAAGAGAGGGAGAAATCACTATGATCACTATGTGGTAGTGATCCTTATGTGAGACCCACAACAGAACTCCTTGGTTTAGTGGCAACTGATTTCCCTGTGGTCATTGGGTGCGAAAATTGGGGCCAGAAGGTGTGTCTGGCAACCTGTGTTGCACAAAGTGAGTGAGGCAGCATAACATAGGGTACTTATGGATGCTGACTCTGATGTCATGAAGTTAAGGAAAAACTGAAGTGGCCAAATACAGATCTGAATCAAGCTGAAAACACACCAATTCGTATTGGTCAATAGCTGGATTGGGACCCATGAGGAATCAGGACAGCATGTCCTTGTTAGCATGAAATATAGCTACTTGATAGTGAAAAAAATAGTGAAAATTAGACAAGTACAGCACCGAGCACTAGGGATGATGGGCAGTCCAATCTAGTAAGTGGTGAGCAATGGGTGACAGTGTGTGACAAGATGAAATTTTTGTTCATGAACCATGGACCTTGCCATTGGTGGGGAGGCTTGCGTGCCTCAGAGATACAGATAGCCATACCATAGGTGCAACCACAGTGGGGGTATATCTGTTGAGAGGCCAGACAAACGTGTGGTTCCTGAAGAGGGGCAGCAGCCTTTTCAGTAGTTGCGGGGGCAACAGTCTGCATGATTGACTGATCTGGCCTTGTAACACTAACCGAAACGGCATTGCTGTGCCGGTACTGTGAACGGTTGAATGCAAGGGGAAACTACAGCCATAATTTTTCCTGAGGGATGCAGCTTTACTGTATGGTTAAATGATGATGGCATCCTCTTGGGTAAAGTATTCCAGAGGTAAAATAGTCCCCCATTTGGATCTCTGGGCAGGGACTACTCAGGAGGACGTCGTTATCAGGCGAAAGGAAACTGGCATTCTATGGGTCGGAGAATAGAATGTCAGATCCCTTAATTGGGCAGGTAGGTTAGAAAATTTAAAAAGAGAAATGGATAGGTTAAAGTTAGATATAGTGGGAATTAGTGAAGTTCGGTAGCCGGAGGAACAATATTTCTGGTCAGGTGAATACAGGGTTGTAAATACAAAATCAAATAGGGGTAATGCAGGAGTAGGTATAATAATGAATAAAAAAATAGGAGTGCGGGTAAGCTACTACAAACAGCATAGTGAACACATTATTGCGGCCAAGATAGATATGAAGCCCACACCTACCACAGTAGTACAAGTATATATGCCAACTAGCTCCGCAGATGACGAAGAGATTGATTATATGTATGATGAGATAAAAGAAATTATTCAGATAGTGAAGTGAGACGAAAATTTAATAGTCATGGGTGACTGGAATTCGAGAGTAGGAAAAGGGAGAAAATGAAACGTAGTAGGTGAATATGGAATGGGTGTAAGTAATGAAAGAGGAAGCTGCCTGGTAGAATGTTCACAGATCATAATTTGATCATAGCTAACACTTGGTTCAGGAATCATGAAAATAGGTTGTATACATGGTAGAAGCCTGGAGTTACTGGAAGGTATTAGATAGATTATATAATGATAAGACATAGATTTAGGAACCAGTTTCTAAATTGTAAGACTTTTCCAGGGGCAGATGTGTACTCTGACCACAATCTATTGGTTATGCACTGTAGATTAAAACTGAGGAAACTGCAAAAAGGTAGGAATTTAAGGAGATGGGACCTGGATAAACTAACCAAACCAGGAGTTGTAGAGAGTTTCAGGGAGAGCATTGGGGAACAATTGACAAGAATGGGGGAAAGAAATACAGTAGAAGAAGAATGGGTAGCTTCGAGAGATGAAATAGTGAAGGCAGCAGAGGATCAAGTCGGTAAAAAGATGAGGGCTAATAGAAATCCATGGCTAACAGAAGAGATATTGAATTTAATTGATGAAAGGAGAAAATACAAAAATGCAGTAAATGAAGCAGGCAAAAAGTAATACAAACGTCTCAAAAATGAGATGGAGAGGAAGTGCAAAATGGCTAAGCAGGGATGGCTAGAGGACAAATGTAAGGATGTAGAGGCATATATCACTAGGAGTAAGATAGATACTGCCTACAGGAAAATTAAAAAGACCTTTGTAGTTAAGAGAACCATTTGTATGAATATCAAGAGCTCAGATGGAAACCAAGTTCTAAGCAAAGAAGAGAAAGCAGAAAGGTGGAAGGAGTATATAGAGGGTTTTTACAAGGGCAGGGTTCTTGAGGACAATCTTATGGAAATGGAAGAGGATGTGGATGCAGATGAAATGAGAGATATGACACTGCATGAAGAGTTTGACAGAGCATTGAAAGACCTAAGTTGAGATAAGGACCCGTGAGTAGATAACATTCCATTAGTTCTACTGATAGCCTTGGGAGAGCCAGCCCTGACAAAACTCTACCATCTGGTGAGCAAGATGTATGAGACAGGCAAAATACCCTCAGACTTCAAGAAGAATATAATAATTCCAATCCCAAAGAAAGCAGGTGTTGACAGATGTGAAAATTACCGAGCTATCAGTTTAATAAGCCACGGCTGCAAAATACTAACACGAATTCTTTACAGACGAATGGAATAACTGGTAGAAGCCGACCTTGGGGAAGGTCAGTGTGGATTCCTTAGAAATGTTGGAACATGTGAGGCAATACTTACCTTAGAAAATAGATTAAGGAAAGGCAAACTTATGTTTCTAGCATTTCTATACTTAGAGAAAGAATTTGACAATGTTGACTGGAATACTCTGTTTCAAATTCTGAAGGTGACAGGGGTAAAATACAGGGAGCGAAAGGCTATTTACAATTTGTACAGAAACCAGGTGGCAGTTATGAGTCGAGGGGCACAAAAGGGAAGCAGTGGTTGGGAAGGTAGTGAGACAGGGTTGTAGCCTATCCCCGATGTTATTCAATCTGTATATTGAGCAAGCAGTAGAGGAAACAAAAGAAAAGTTCAGAGTAGGAATTAAAATCCATGGAGAAGAAATAAAAACTTTGAGGTTCGCTGATGACATTGTAATTCTGTCAGAGACAGCAAAGAACCTGGAAGAGCAGCTGAATGGAATGGACAGTGTCTTGAAAGGAGGATATAAGATGAACAACAATAAAAAGAAAACGAGGATAATGGAATGTAGTTGAATTAAATCGGGTGATGCTGAGGGAATTAGATTAGGAAATGAGATGCTTAAAGTAGTAAAAGAGTTTTTCTATTTGGGGACCAAAATAACTGATGATGGTCGAAGTAGAGAGGATATAAAATGTAGACTGGCAATGCCAAGGAAAGCATTCCTGAAGAAGAGAAATCTATTAACATCGAGCCTAGATTTAAGTGTCAAGAAATCGTTTCTGAAAGTATTTGTATGGAGTGTAGCCATGTATGGAAGTGAAATGTGGACGATAAATAGTTTGGACAAGAAGAGAATAGAAACTTTCAAAATGTGGTGCTACAGAAGAATGCTGAAGATTAGATGGGTAGATCACATAACTAATGATGAGGTATTGAATAGAAATGGGGAGAAGAGAAATTTGTGTCACAACTTGACTAGAAGAAGGGATCGGTTGGTAGGTCATATTCTGAGGCATCAAAGGATCACCAATTTAGTATTGGAGGGCAGCATGGAGGGTAAAAATCGTAGAGGGAGACCAAGAGAGGAAATACACTAAACATATTCAGAAGGATGTAGGTTCCAGTAGGTACTGGGAGATGAAGAAGCTTGCACAGGATAGAGTAGCATGGAGAACTGCATCAAAGCAGTCTCAGGACTGGAGACCACAACAACAACAAAGGAATAATTTAAATTTCTGAACTGCATAGGGCCTCCTGTGTAAAATAAACCTGTCCCAGAAAATATTTACAGTAAGACTGATGTGGGATTGATCCTCATAAAGAAACATCACAGAAGATGCTGGAAATGGTCACGCTGATGTTGATGCAGTGCTGTGCTTGTTTTATAAAACTGTGAGACACTCGTAGCATCTTTGCCTGAGAGATAGCAGCAGTTATGTTTTCAGTTTTCTGCTGTAGCTCTTCCAGTGTCTTAGGATTATTTGAGTACACCTGACCCTTCAATTTGCCCCACTGGTGCAAATCACATAGAGAAAGAGATAGCATGAAGTCAAGATGCCCAGGAGATCACACAGCCTCTTCTGATTGTCCTCTCCTCACCAAATGCTGTAATCACTTGTGACATGG
Source organism: Schistocerca cancellata (assembly GCF_023864275.1). Lineage (NCBI taxonomy): Eukaryota > Metazoa > Arthropoda > Insecta > Orthoptera > Acrididae > Schistocerca > Schistocerca cancellata. Next base: position 441,246,949 of record NC_064629.1, on the reverse strand, counting down.
TTATCTAGGCAATGTGCACCATTTTCTTTATATTGCTAAATATTTTTATATGCTTGATCTCAATATGGATTAAATGGCTCCTGGACATACCAGTTACCTGTGGCAGTTTGATGAAAGACTAGTGTTGTGGTATGGTATCAGATATTGTGCACCAAACTCCAGTCTTGATATTATACAACAGTTCTTCAAAGTACTGGTGGGGATTTTCTGATGCATAGTGATGCATGTTCTATGAGTTCACATAATCTGACAGGTTGGATCAGGCCTCAACTGAAGAAATGAAAACCTGAGGCTGCAAAAGTTCTGACTTCACTTCACTGAGAAACCACTCGCAGAATTCAACATATGAATATCGTCTGGGCACTTTAACTCATGCACTGCAGTAAATCTGTAAAGAAACAGATTCAGATCCTTTTTGATTATGTTTGGACACACAATCTCTTAATGCCCACTTACACAGATAAACATTGTTGATGTTTCATTGGAGTTTGTTCCAGGCTTTCCTTCTCTCAAGTAATGTTTTCTGGTGTTCAAACTCTTTTCAGGTAGTTACAGTTTCTATTCACTACAGCACCCATTTCACACCATTTCTTCACTGGTAATTCTGCCAAAAGACTTCTACATTTCAACTCTTGCATAAACAGTTCTGCACATGTTTTTCATCAATTGTGCCTTGTGTAACACTCAACAATGAACATGCACTCTTTTGTGTTGAGCATTTTGTTTTGTATTCAGCTCATCACTAAATATCTGATTCTCTTGCTCACTCAAACGTAATGATACAACGAAGAATTTGGGACAGAATGCATGCATTGGCATCATAACTGGCTCATTGCACAAGTGTGCTCAGTTAGGTTCGCAATGAAACAGCCATAGTAGTTGACCTTATTGAGAAGCACTGTTAGGTTTTTTACATTTGTGGGTGCATGATGTCGATTGCCATGACATAATCTTCCTTTGGTTCTAGTCCATTGGCCGAGAATTTAAAACCCAAATATGTCAAGGACGGTTGCATAGAATTTGACTTGCATAGGTTGCATTTGTGTTCTTTTGCTATCAGCCTCTGAAGCTCAAGGTTGTGAAGATGGTCCTTTGGAGTGGCAGCTGCACAATTTGGAATACCTTATAGTGATTGCTCCATAAAATGCAGGAATATGGCAGGGGCTTGAAGATATTTCAAAAAGAAAATGATTGTAACAATAGAGACTGTAATCTTGTGATACTGCATCCAGGAGGATCTGAAAATATGGCTCCATGAGGAGAATTTTACTGAATAAGGTACCATGGTCTAATTTTGGATAGGGTTCATTTGTGGTCGATAGAGGCTAAGTTTCCACTTCAGCTGGTGAGTTTACTGTTAATTTAAAGTCGCCACAAAGTCACAGGGTCCTATTTGGTGTGGTACTGTTAACAGTGGAGTGGCTAATTGACTATAGGAAATAGGTGTTGACACATCCTCATGAATAAGTCTGTCCAGTTTTGTTTTAAGTGTGCCCTTTAGATCCTGGGGCAGAGGGCAAGCTTTGAAGAAGTGAGGAATAGCTGTCATCTTAAGAGTGATGTGAGCTTCAAAATCAGTTACCTTCCCTAGCCCAAGGGAAACTGTTTGAGTACATCTGTCACAGACTGTGTTTTTAATGGCACAAAGTACATCAGACTGTATAGCTTGAACTTCCTCATGAACCACAAGCCCAAAAGTATGGAAAGAGTCTACCCTAGAAGCTATGTCCACTTTGGCGTCAGCTTGCACAAGATAATTCCTGGATAAGTGACGTGGTTGTGAGTGAGTACAGATGGAAACTTTCCTGGAAAGAGCACGTTATGACATCCATATGCCCAAAGATTTGTCTTGGTTGCCTGAAAAGGTTGTGACCCTAAACTTAATTAAGTTGGTTGGTTTAGCAAGGTCACAGAAGCACTGATGTTCAGGAGTAGCTTCACAGGGTATTTGCCTATGGAACACATCTAGGTTTGTTTGCTGGGCAGTGTTCTGAGAAATCTGCACTTCCTAGATTTAACCATTTGCCTACCAATTTTATTTCAACAACATTAATGTATGGTTATTTTAATTAATGTATTAGTCAGAAGTAAATATATGAAACGAATATTTTCCCAGTTTCATCTTACACACACACACACACACACACACACACACACACACACACACACACACACACTCCAGTAAACAGAGCATCTCTCCAAGTATGTAACTCTCTCACACACACTCCAGTGGACAGAGCATCTCTCCAAGTATGTAACTCTCTCTCTACAGGAGCTCAATATGGACTTGTTTGTGATGTGGCAAAGGTCAGTTTGTTGGTGCAGGTCGTTGACATGATGTGTGTGGTAAGGTGTGAAGGCACCCCTCTTTGTGAATCTGCTAACTGGTTGCCTACCTGCAGTTGTGAACTAATGTAATGTGACTATACAGAGACAAGAGTTAAAAATGAAACTTGAGGACAACACAGCCATCAAATACAATCTGTAATTATAACAGTTTTGCTAACCATTATTAGGCTTCCCTTTACCTGTGGGACTTTGACACATAACAATAACATGCAACAAATCCCAATTGGTTCTCTGATAACCTATCATGGGACACATATGTCTCAATGGTAGTCAAAGGATTAATAGTCACTTCATTCACTTTTGCAAGTCGGAGGGTGTATGCAACAGAACAGCTAAAATATACCCTTAAAAATCTCTCTTTTTGCTGCACTTTAGCATATTGCATTCTGAGAGGGGCACGCACTGCATGCATGGTGAAAGAAGCAATGTTTATGGTTGGGCACTGATGCTACTGGTGTGGTTGTTTATGGGTTGTCTGGGCTGTGCAGCAGGTGAGGGCCCTGCTGGTAGGTGTCATTACAGCCCACTTGACCAGTCCCAGAGAGGTGACCGCCACAACATTTTCTTACCTCAGAAGCAAACTCTGGGCTGCACAGGCTGTTTCATACAGTTGAGTTATTCACAGTCATTCCATCAGATGTGTATTTGATATCCTCAGTGTTTGGTTTCTCTTTTTCGAGTTGACTGTAAGAGACACTATAATGCCACTTACTAGAGAGCATAGTTTTGCCTGCACAAACATTAAAAATTGCAATTCTTACTAAATCCCTGTAGGCTGGCAGCCCAGTCTGCATAATGCGAATGATTGAGACCCTTCTTCCACTGCCAGAATTCTAACCTGGCTTCAATAATATGTTTCTTCACTGACAAATATTCTCATAATAAAGAAAAGATTCTAGGCAATCTGGGTCCCATTGGACACATTAGTGGCTCTTGCTTCTGTATTGTATGATACAGTTTTGTCTTTCATTGTCAGATATCCAATAAGCTATAAAATATAAATACTTTCATAGGTAGTAAGTGTCCCACTCTTCATTTCATCCAGTAACTTGTGAAAAAGCTGTAAATATACACAGCGTATAATATGTTCCTGTTAAATTTTCTAAGGCTTGCAATGCCTGTCACAGTGCTGCTGTTAGTTCCTGATAAACCCATGCGGCCTGCGTTAGTCATTGTAGCAGTTCCTCCATGGCTGAAAAACCACATTTTCACTGAATCATAAAAATGTTCAACATCCAACTTGCACATGTCGCATGTCCCGAGTTGTCTCCCCTTTTGTGAAAGAGGAGTTGCACACAAGACTAATGGACACTATTGAGTGTTTCTCAGAGCAGTACAAGCTTTTATAAGTAAGCATTCCAGTCAAAGTCCAATTTGCATAGCATTAGAGTTTCACCAATAAAAATCAATTGGAAAGATAAACACCATAAACCAAACCTATAGGTCGATCAGCACACTCTTTAGTGATAAAATTACTACTGGTTCAAACTGATCTGGGGCAGCTTCTATGGTGGAATTCGTCAGATTCAGTTTCTGAATGAGCTATTACATATATTGTGTTAAAAATTCGATGTCTAAATCTTTTTCAAATTCTGTTCTTTTATGTGGTTTTTAAATTGTACATCTCATTTGGATAACTATCCATAAGATAACACTTGTCTCATAATTTACATTGGCATGTTTGCACTTTTTATTCAGTTCAAAACAGGGCATTGTGTAAAATTAAGAGTCCTGTAAATTTTACACAACAAGGCACAATAATTCTATTCATGCATGTCACTGAATATTGTTGTGTCTGTTAATTATAAGTAAATGGTAACCATGCAGATACAATCTTTTATTTCTACCTCAGTCTGAAATTTTATTATGCACAGATTTTTGTTAAAATTACTTTAATATGTTATTTGTTTATGATCTGCTGGCAGTTGCTTATGAACTCTTTTTAAATGGTTTTGGTACATCAGATTCTTTACACAGAAAGTTTTATTGTTGGTAATGATTGTAACTTCAGAAAGAACATTATCCTGTGAAAAAAAAATTAAAGCAATTTGGAGAAAAGAAATATAAATGTGTCGGATTTTTCGTCTGTTCCAGGGTGTTGTATCATCTGTATCATATGATGCAGAGACTAGTGTCATCTGTACCACTTCAGATGACCGCTCAGTAAAAATATGGAAAGTGAACCTGAATCATGAGGAATATTGGGAAACTGCATCAATTCAGTTAGTCTGTTCATTGTATGGACACACAGCAAGAGTATGGAAGGCTGTCACAGTGAACAGAACTGTAGTTAGTGTTGGTGAGGTTAGTGAGAATAACATCTGTGTGATGTGAAAATTTATCATCTTTGCTAATTAATATCAAACATTAAGTGTATGTGGTATTGTATGTATTTTAAGTAATTAACTTCTTCAGATTTAAAGTTTTATAATTGTAGTGCACAATGTGCTTCTTACAAGGGAACCTCCCTATCGCATAGCGAGAGCAGCTACGGAACGAGAGGTCCTCGGTTCAAGTCTTCCCTTGAGTGAAAGGTTTGATTTTTTATTTTCAGTTTATGTGACAAACTCTTATGTTTTCATCACTTTTTTGGGAGTGATTATCACATCCACAAGAAAACCTAAATCGGGCAAGGTAGAAGAATCTTTTTACCCATTTGCTAAGTGTACAAGTTAGGTGGGCCGACAACATATTCCTGTCATGTGACGCACATGCCGTCACCAGTGTCATATAGAATATATCAGATGTGTTTTCCTGTGGAGGAATCGTTTCAGATATGACCTTGCGATCAAATGTTTTCGGTTCCCATTGGACAGGCACGTCCTTTTGTCTACTAATCGCACGGTTTTGCGGTGCGATCGCAAAGCACAGACACTAAACTTATTACAGTGAACAGAGATGTCAATGAACGAACGGACAGATCATAACTTTGCGAAAATAAACAAAGTAAAATTTTCAGTCGAAGGAGGACTTGAACCAAGGACTTCTCGTTCCGCAGCTACTCACGGTAACCACGAGACCACGATACTCCTGCACTCACATTCTCCTTGATGTTGCCTATGTTCATATGGACTACTCAGTTTGTATATTTTATTAATTTTTTTCATAGTTTCACCCAACTTCTTCCTGTTTTCTCGATTGATCTGTGTTCAGTTTTTCAAGGCCTATCCACTGTGCCAGCTTATAACTAAATCTGAGGGGGGTGCGATGGGGAGGTTCCCTTGTTAGCATGTCAGTTACTTGTTAAAAACCTGAAACTGCGAGTAATACTACCTACACAGAAAGATGTATCATTTCCATGGGCACACTTAAAATTACTTCTTTTTCAGTAAATGGGTCTCCATTCAAGATAATTATTTTCTGTCCAGTTGAAAACCTGGATAGATATCCCACAATAATACATATTCTGTATTAGGCATCTGTCTGGTACTACATTAAAAGCTTTTGTAAATTCTGTAAACATTAAATGCACATAGATAGCTGTACCATGGCTCTTAGGATGTTGCGTGACATGGCTGCCTCATTTGATTTATGGGATGACACAACAATCAAAAGCCATTTTGTGCTTTGGTGGACTATAGACTGACAGGTGCTGTTCTGTTTGAAGCATGCTTGTTTGAACGAAAAGTATCTTTTGGTGTGAAACCTGTGTACTGTAGAATTTACTTTTAAATAAGATACTGTTCTCATTGAGACTGCATGCCTCATGTTGCTTTATGTGACAATGCTGCAGAAGTAGGCTATGAAGATGTTATGAGTATTTACTTGCCGTGTACCTTTGAAGAACAGTTCAGGAAAGTGACTTGCTCATATTTGTGTGCAAGACCACTCATCAACACAGGATTGTTTATTGAGGGATAATTTTATGACAGAAAAGAAAATCTCCTAGGTACTGATGGGTTTGGTAAGAATTTGAATTTAAAATGTACTATGCATTTACAATGTGTTTTAAGGTGATGACTTTGTGCTGTAACACAAGGACCCATACTAGTACCTGTGCCCATTGGTGGTCTACATGGACAGGAGGCTGTCATTTTTTATCAGGCTGTTACCTTGCAAACCACAAATGTTCCTGCAAAATGTTATGTTGCCATGAAGGGGAAAAAATCAACACTAAGATGTCAGAAAATGTAAGCAGCATCAACAAGTATACTGAAAAAGCAACATCCCATTTTTTTGCCCCTACTGCAAGTTAACAGGCTGCAGCCAAAGTTATTCTGCATAGTGAATACAAGTAGATTTCCTAATGCTCATAAATATGTAGCACACCTGTCACAGAATTAATTTAGAATAGTTAATTTGAAGTTGAGTGTGTTCATTATGTTAATGAGCTGTGGTGGTTGGTGGTCAGTAATTTCAGTGGCCTTTTTTGTGTCAAATTTCAGAGCCTAATTATACACCAAGGCTGTTTTGTTACTTTATATGTTTGCTTGTTGATACATATTTACTGTGTCTACACTGTATTAATACTGATCACTTCTTCCCCTGGATGAATTTTCCACATTAGCCTTTCATTTTCACTGCATAATTTAAAAGGTGTATGATTTTATCAATTAGTAACTGAGGACAACAATTATTAGTAAATTATGGAAACCAAGCTAACATAAACATAATAAGAGAAAAGAACAGTGCTCCAACAATAAAGAAGTTGAGCAGGAACTGACATGTAGATGGAAGATTCAAGGACCTATCACAGCAATATTTCTTTGGTAGTAGTGATGTCTGTCAGTTAATTCACTTGCTGCATACACTGAAGCATAAAAATAGGTACTGAGGTGTCACCATCAGTTTCTTGATAGACCACAGACTGACAAACTAATCAGAAACCCTAGAAGCAAATAGCAATTTGCCAGATGGATTATCTTGTAAGGCAAGTAGAAATGCAAAAACAAACAGTGTTATAGATGGAATGAAAGATAACTAGCTCACTGAAAATGAGGTCATTATAGGCAGAGCACAAGCATCGATCACCATATCACCTTACTTAGTTTCAATGAAGGAAATTGTGTTGTAGACAGACTGGATATAGTGCACATTTCATAGGAATTCCCAAAGATATTTGCATTGTAAATGAAAATCTCAGAAAGAGATGGCACATATCTGGAAGGACAAGACAAAAATGTGAGAGTGATCTGAAAAAGCAGATAGTGAACCTGGCTGTTTGTGTTTATAGCATATAGTAAGCATACCAAGGAATGCTACACAAAGATGCCACCCCATATCACCAAATTTTAATGGGGAACACTTCATAAGCTTTACCAAACCAGGTAGCAGTATTTATGTTTCTTTTTAATCTAAAGGCTGTGGGTAACATAGCTGAGGGGTTTACAAATTCAAGAAGTCACAAAAAGTTGACAGGACTCTTCCAAGGATAGTGTATGTTATCTGTGTGCAGTGTGTGAACAAATCTATTTGGACACCTATTTAAATTTGCAGTCCAGGTTTGCTGGGAGATTTGACAGTTACCTTTTATGGAAAAAAATGTTTTATTCGTGAAAGGCTGAAAGTCTCTGCAGTTTTTAGGACAGTACACTGGTGTGCAAAACATAAGGATGAAAATAACCTTCACATGATGTGTCACTGAAAAGTAACATAACTCAATAAAATTTGGACAATACATAGTCAGAACTGCTACAGTATACTATGGAAGGTAACAGGGAGAAATAATCAATGAGATGAACAGAAATGATACTTTTATTCAAAGACACTGATTACACTGAAGTCATTGCAATTTATGATTGTCTTCCGGACATTACAAAAGGTGTGACAGAGTTTTTAACAGGGTGTGTGGTCATGACAGGTGACAATGCATTCTCTGCAACAAGCTCCCATGCTGTCCACAAAGTTGGCAAGGAATTCTTGCAGTAGTGTGTCCCAGTACTCCACCACCAATGCTGTTGATAACTGTGTAGAATGGTCAGTGGTGCATGTGGATGTGCTGCAAAACATCTCCACAATGAATCATACACATGTTTGATGGGATTTAAGTGGGATGAAACAATCAGGCCAATTCATTTACTGAATTATCTTTTGCCCCAAAAGCTCCTTAACCCGTGCTGTCTGATGTGCTCACACATTTTCACCCATAAAAATGAAGTCGTGGCCGAATTCAACCCTGAAAAGACACACATGGGGAAGGAATACAATGTCAGAATAACACTGACCGGTGAGTGTACATGTTCAGTGGTTTGGAGGTCAGTACACCCATGCAACATTATGCCTTTCCACACCATAACACTTGGACCACCAAAACAATCATGTTTGACAAGGTTACTGGGTGCATTAAGTGTTCACACTTCTCACCATATGAGGGTATATCCAACATTCTCAAGCATTATTATTTTTGTGGTCCAGATGTGATGGTGGGGAGGCATGATGTTGCGTGGGTGTACTGAACTACAGGTCATTGAACACAGTACACTCAATGGTCAATGTTGTTGTGCCACTGTACTCCTTCCCAGGGCACATATTTTCAGGGTTGTGTTCAGCCCTGACTTCATTTTTATGGATGGCACTGTGCAACCACACCAAATAATGCAGTTAGAGGAGCTCATGGAACAAGATGATATTCAGAAAATGAACTATCTTGCATATTCCCTCTGACTTAAACCCCATTCGGTAATTGTGGGGAGATGTATTGCAGCATGTCCACAGGTACCAATGACCATTCAGCTGTTGTCTGTTGCACTGGTGGTGGAATGCAATCCCCTACCACAATAACTCCTTACAAAACTTGTGGCCAGCATGGGAGAATGTTGCAGAGCATGCATTGCCACCTGTGGTGATCACACACACTATTAAGAACCATCCTATTGAGAACCATGTCCCACCTTTTGTAATATCCAGGGCACCATCATAAAAATTGCTGAGTCATAAAAATTGCGGTGATCTCAGCATAGTTATTGTCTTTGAATAAAAGTGTTATTTCTGTTTGTCTCATTACATGTTTCTCTCATTACCTTCTGTAATGTACTGTAGCAGTTCATTCCACACTGAAGAGCCAAAGAAACTGGTACACCTGCCTAATATCATGTCAGGCCTCCGTGAACACACAGAAGTGCTGCAACACAGTGTGCCAAGGACTCGACTAATGTCTGAAGTAGTGCTAGAGGAAATTGACGCCATGAATCCTGCAGGGCTGTCCATAAATCTGTAAGAGTACAATGGGATGGAGATCTCTTCTGAACAACGCGTTGTAAGGCATCCCAGATAGGCTCAATAATGTTCATGTCTGGGGAGTCTGGTGGCCAGCAGAAGTGTTTCAACTCAGAAGAGTGTTCCTATAGCCACTCTGTAGTTATTCTTGATGTACGGGGTGTCACATTGTCCTGCTGAAATTGCCCGTGTCCATCAAAATGTACAATGGACATGAATGGATCCAGATGATCAGACAGCATTCCTATGTATGTGTTGCATGTCAGAGTCTAGATATGACATATCAAGGGTCCCATATCACTCCAACTACACATTTCCCACGCCATTACAGAGCCTCCACCAGCTTTAACAGTCCCCTGCTGACATGCAGGGTACATGGATTAATGAGGTTGTTTCCGTACATGTCCATCCGCTTGATACAATTTTAAACAAGACTCGTCTGACCAGGCAACATGTTTCCAGTCATCAACAGTCCCCACAAGTGAGCCTTCAGCTCCAAAAGTGCATATCGATGATGTTTTGTTGAATGTTTCACATGCTGACATTTTTTGATGGCCCAGCATTGAAATCTGCAACAATTTGCAGAAGGATTACACTTCTGTCACACTGAACAACTCTCTTTAGTCATTGTTGGTCCCATTCTTGCAAGACCTTTTTCTGGCTGCAGTGATGTCGAAGATTTGATGTTTTACCAGATTCCTGATATTCACAGTACACACATGAAATGGTCATATGGGAAAATCCCCACTTCATCACTACCTTGGAGATGCTGTGTCCCGTTGCTCGCGCGCCGACTATAACACCACATTTAAACTCACTTAAATCTTGATAACCTGCCATTGTAGCAGCAATAACCAATCTTATAACTGCGCCAGACATTTTTGTCTTATATAGGTGTTGTCGATCGCAGCGCCGTATTCTGTGTATTTACAAATCTCTCTATTTGAATACACATACCTAGTCCAGTTTCTTTGGCACTTCAGTGTATGTATGCTCCAGTTTCGTCAAGCTATGTTACTTAGCACTGACAAATAATGTCAAAGTTACTTTTATCCTTAATTTTTGTACACCACTGTAGCAGGGAACCAATAAATAAACTGTATTTCATGTTTGGAACATTAAAATGATCCAGGTCAGAGGTCTGGTGTGGCATGCTGTTTTAATGTCAGAAAGTTTCTTAACAGTGGACGCTCCACTGCAGAAATAATTCATTCTGTGTTTTCTGTTGTTATCAGGATTCATCTGTAATGGTGTGGGGATTTGAAGGAAAATTGCTGAAACAGTGGAAGTATCATCAGAGCAGTACCATATGGGCTATGGACTACAGCACTGAGAAAAAAATTGTTGTAAGTATAGGACAATTGTTTATGTGTGTTTCTTATGATTACTCAAATGTAGGGAAAAGAATCTTATTAATATACTTCAGTTCATGATCATTAGTTGATATCTCTTAGGAAACCCTTGTTCTGAAGGGTAACTGCTGCTAATTAGTATGCTCTAATTACATCACAGTTGGCGCTATTATTATTTGTGTGTGTGTGTGTGTGTGTGTGTGTGTGTGTGTGTGTGTGTGTGTGTGTGCGCGCGCGCGCGTGCATCTGTTTGTCTGTCTGTCTGTCTGTGGCAGGGTTCATGTGTACACTATTTATGTTTGAGCTCTCAAACTTCAGCAGAATTATTCCACGTTTTGATCACACTAGAGAAATAAACATTGGCATCCTATGGCATAATAAATGATTTTTCAATTATATTTTTTGTCTTCCACCATGGTAGCACAAACCTCTTCTACAGGAAGAAATTCTTAAATAGAATGTCATATGTATGCTTTGCAGGTGGTAATTAAGTCTATTTATACCATTTACAGTGACTTAAATTATTCTCTCAATGAAGTACTGATATCGGTGAATAGATTTCGATGAAACTGGACGTGTTTAAACTTCCCATCTATGAAACAGTAAAACTTATGAAAATTGCTGCACCAAGTAGGAGACATGTTACCGGAATAAACTTCATATCACAGCTTATGTGCATAAAAATACACCAGTCATAAGACTACAGAAGTGCATGTGGTCTTTGATTTTGAAAATTCAGTATGGTGTCATACAAGTTCAAATTAGAGGCTTTAAACTTTGTGGCATGGAATCAAATATATCTTGGATATGTTTCTGGGGGAAGGATTGTATGCAAGCCCACAACAGGTTAACAATCTTTTCTGGAGGAATATGACAAACCAGTAGCTGACCAACCATGTTTGATGGACATGTCAAATGAAAGTGCAGAACAGCAAGTAGTGGCCTACTTTTCTGCAAAAAAATCTTGTCCATCTCTTGCCACTTGTGAATGGGTATTGTCCTGCTGAAATATGGCATACAGAGTTACATGAAGGAAGCACAGTACTTCAGGCTGTAAACTCTTCCTGATGTCATGTAAATTTTCAGATTACACTTGATATGTAAAAGCTGAAATTATTTGTTGTATCAAATGGCATCACACTTCGAATCTTTCCACTGTGCACCGTAAACTGTGTAGCACTGGTCCAGCCTTTAGCAGGTGGCATTTTTAATATCTGATTTCCATACAGCATGAGTATCAGTAGGAAGAACATGACAAAGATAGTTGGGCTACATACAATGGCAACAGCTTGTGCATATGCAAGGTGCTGCAGCCCAGCAAACATGTCAGGTGGCACTGCCCACTAACATGTGTGTGCTACTAAATACTGCATCCTGGCCTGCCCCAGTTAGTCTTTTGTTAGTCTCTGAAGCCTTTAGTTTTGTGCCATTGAATAGTAGAGTCTTCACCTTGCCTGATTTACATTTGTGATTTGGATATCTTCCTGACTGTTGTAAACACTTAAAAAGACTGCTCTGCTCAAGATTTGTTTTAGTTACCTACTTACTTTGTGAACCTCAGGAACTGCCTGTTCATTCTGCCAGTCTCTGCATTACTACCAGTGTGAGTGATCGTTAACTGAGTTCTACCAACTCAGAGTAGGACAGAAAAGTAGTGACAAGAACTTTTTCATCGTGCAATTATTCCAGTGAAGCACGGATCCCAAGTTTCTAAAGTTACGGCAGCAGCAGTTGTAACAACAACAACAACAGCAAGAAAAACAGTGTGACTTCTGGCAGCAACAGCTGCAACAACAGCAGCAGCAGCAGCAGCAGCAGCAAGAAAAGAAGTGGGAATTCTTTCGGCAACAGCAGTTCTTGCTTTTGTGCCAGTTGTAAAACCAAAAACAGTTGGCAGCTGCCATTTCCTTACCACCCCTCTCTTTCGTTCACCTGCTTTGATGAGGCAAACGAGACTTGGTATATATATTCATGAGGTTCATTCAAATGAAACCTTGTCAGTGCATCTACCTTTGCCTTACATGTAAGGTGGCACCATGTAACTGGGGGTATGGTGGCGCCATCTATTGGTAGAGAGACTGACGCGTGCACAGCGTTGGATGTTGCATAGCGCCAGTGTGGTTTCACGCCAAAGGAAAGGTTGTCACACAAGAAGTTATCATCCACTACCAAACATGCAGGCGAGTAAGCAGGAACAATGAGGAATGATTTGATTTTGGGCGGCAAAGGGAGTTGGAGGTCATGAAATGTAATGATGGATGAAGGCTGTGTACGGTGAGCACAGTCTGAGGTGTTCAAGTGTTGTGCAATGGCGCAAACAATTCCTTGAGGGGCATGCTTGTCCTGGACAGGCTCATCATATCATATCATTACACTAGAATTGGTTGAGGAAATGAAGGCTTTATTCTTGGACGACCGCAGAATCACTGTGGACAAGATCCATCAGTTACTGGGTATTAGTAAGGGCACCATCCACACCATAATCCATCAACACTGGAACTGTTGAAAAATCTGTGCACAGTGGGTTCCCCACCAACTGACCACCGAACAGCACAGTACTTGAATAGTGCTGTCTTTGACTTAACTGCAGTGTTATCATGAGGAGGAATGCGACTTTCTGTCCCGTATTGTCACAGGTGACAAAACATGGTGCCACCATTTTGAACCAGAAAGCAAGTGTCAGAGCAAGCAGTGGAAACATGTGACTTCACACCTCCGAAGAAATCAAAGGCTGTGAACACCAGTTCTGGTATGGTCATGATGTCCCTCTTTTTTGACCACAAGGGCCCAGTGTTGTAACTGCGACCAGGACGGTCGCGGGGTAGCAAAGACGGAAGGCGCGGTGGGACCCGTGGAGACGCCTGCAAACAACAACACAATGGAAGAGGATGGACACGACCAAAGTAGGATGGAACGAATACAAGAAGACCGAACAATAGAGTTGCAAGGAAACAAACTCATAAGCAGTCTAGCCAAAGCGAGGTGTAATCCGACGTAAGCGAGATTAGACTGGCTGGCTGAGCGAGTGGCCGACGTTTAAGTACGCTATCGGGGGCACCACTATTGGCCGCTGGGACCATGTGTTCCACTGTGGTGCCCCCACAGTAAAAGCAGGCCAGGAGGTGTGCGCCGCCACAGCTTAAGACGCGATGGTGCAGAGACCTCTATGGGTCTTTGACGTCCATGACACCTGGCGCAGATTCAAATTCCGCGGCGCGCCGTACCAGACCCAGTACTCATCGTGTTCCTGGAATGACAAACCAGCATCAATGCTCAGCATTGTCAAGCCAGTTTATAGAACCTTAGATGAGCCATCAAGTTGAAATGCAGAGGCATGTTGTCTGATATGTCTGTGTAAGCAGAAGAAACTAATGATCAAAGTCCGAAAACAATTTATTGGACTGTTCAGTTAACCAAAACAAATTCTCCAAGTATAACACCAACACAAAACAGTGATCCATCTTCGAATCACAGCTATATACAAGAACAATATAGAAAACAATTGAAATAATTTCCTACTAGTCTCCGCCAGAGACTTCTCTGATATACCAAGCCTAATCCAGAGATCAGCGTGAAGATCCAAGCTGGGCTGTTGGGGCGGCAGCTATCCATGTCTGCTGGCGGTTGATGAACTGCCGATGTGCGGCCAAGCGCCAGCCTTTATAGCGCTCCAGCGGATGAGTACCTCGGAACTATTTTCCATCACATGGCTTGACATGAAAATAGTTCCGGGATCTGCAATGACCTCTTCCTTACATTTATGTGGGCCGGTAAAGGCCCCTGGTGTCTTTGATGTGGTGTTGTTGTTGTGGTTCTTGTGGCTGTTCATCAATATTGCCTGTCGGTTGTGTAGTGCTTCAGTGTGCCTGCGAGGTGGGCAACCACAGCTGCAGGCTGCCAGTTTGCTTGCTGATACTCTAGATGCCGTGATGTCTAGTGGAGAAGGCCACAGCATTGTCCAATGGCATTATCCTCCTGCATGATAATGCCTGCCCACACACGGCCAATTGTGGTGAAGACAACTTTGTCTTTCATGTGTTTGTACCTCTAAAACAAGCTATTTGTGGATATCAATTCACAACGGATGACGAAATGTGTGACTGGGTCCAGGCATGTATCCGACAGCAGCCTACTAGCTTCTTCAAGGATGGAATCGACTGGCTAATGTCACAATGGGATAAATGTGCCAATAGTTTTGGTGACTATTTTTGAGTAAGTGTACTGTGTATAACTACATTTTTGAGTTAATAAAATCATTGCTGTTACTTTACACTAGTGACTGGGTTTCATTTGAATACCCCTTATATGTCATTTTGTTCTTCACTGCAAGGCAATTTAGTATCTGACTCTGTATGTCAGTGTACCCTCTTACTTCCTTCTAGTAGTAAACTGTACGAAGTGGTGCAGAAACTACATCCACACTCTGGTCCTAGTAGTTTGATTTTTCCTGGTGTTTGTGGTTTTCTGACCAACTATTATGGTCTCCAAACTCACATCATTGCAACTAGGTTCAAGTTAAATCAGTGTGTTAAGCAAATTAAGCAATCCTGCATAGCATGAACTGCTGACAAGTGTGATTTTTCCTCTAAACAGTGTGCACATCATATGTAGACTTGTTAATCCATGATGTTATCTATTTTGCTCTTATTTGAGAAATTAGTGCAAAGGCTTTAGTGGCATTTTAGCCCGCCCTGTGTTGTGTGTCAAAAATTGCCAAAGCTCATGAAGTCAGTGGAAGCTGAGTTTCACGATTCCTCTGATGCCAATGTTGTTAGTAGTATTAGGTGCTGGTGTACTCCACAATTAGCTGATGACTTCCATTATGTTATCATCAAATTTACAAGGCACCTGTTTGTCTGGTAGTCAAGCAACATGGGATTCAGTAGTTAGTGATCCCCTGCCTCATCAGTAGAAGTGCACAAACAGAATTGCTTTATTTGCCGCCAATGTTTCCCAAAGCGAGCATAGGCTCATGTAATATTTTCCTCTCCCTCACTGTAAAAGGACCCCACAAAAGTTCATGCTGTCAAATTGTGTCCAGATTGTAGCTCACAGCATCAAAGGCATCACGGCCCTTTCTGTATGTCATCTGTTTTGCATGCCACAAACTGCAGCACCTTGCGAATGACCACCTCAGCTGGTGTGTATCAATGATAGTGGTTGTCAGCACATTACACACTACTTTGCATTGCCCATGGCAGCAGCTGGTGGGGTGCAATGTCTCATGTTGCAACTGGACATTAATAGTGTGACAGCAGATTTCCAGTTGGATACTGATTAATGAGGTCACATGCCAGCGCATTGGCTCCCCGCAGCTGTGGACTCTCAACACAGAGTGGTGACATACAATGGCCAGTCAGTTCCACTGCAGGGTCAGAACATAGTCCAAGCTAAGTATAAGAATATAGCCTGGCATTTAACTTTGCTGGTAGTCACCACTTGGATGGCATCTAACATACTTAGTTTAGACTCTTTTGCACTTCCTGGTTTTCAAATTCAGGACCAGTTTAATCTAGTTTCAACTGTGATCCCATTCACAAAACTTGATATGTTGTGTGCACAATTTAAGCAACTCTCTGAACCTAAATTAGGTTGTGCACCAGGGTTTCGGACCCACGTTACCTTAAAGCAATCGGTAGTGCCTAAGTTTTATAGAACTCATCCAGTGTCTTTCTCCATGCGTGAACAAGTTAAAGCAGAGCTACACAGATTGCAAATTGTGGATGCTATATCCTGAGTAGCATCTAGCCAGTGGGCTATGCCTGTGGTCAAAGTTAAGAAACTTTATGGATCCCTTCATATTCGTGATGGTTTTATGTCTAAAGTTAATGCTCAAGCAAATGTCGATTTGTATCCACTTTCTTGGCCGGGGGAATTGTTGGCTAAATTGGCTGGTAACCATTATTTTGCACTGACTGAACTTGCTAGCACCTATGTTGAATTGCATGTAGATGAGCATTTGAAATTGTTTTTAGTGATTAATATGCCATTTGGCATGTATTGTTTTGATGGTTTGCTATTTGGCGTTGCAAGTGCTCCTGCAATATTTCAGAGATACCTTGAGCAACTCATTCAAGGTTTCCTCAAATATGTTAATTACTTGTATGACTTGTTAGTTGCCAGAACCATGTGGTAGCAGTGGCTGTGCAACCTAAATATGTTGTGTGAGTGACTCCGGGCCCATGGTCTATGTTGTCGACTCGAGAAATACTGTTTCTTTGAGGAAATGTCAAGTACATGGCACGTATATTAAGTAAAGATGGGTTCACATGCACATAGGATCACATGGACACAATCACTAAATTACTGGCTCCAAAGAACCTCAAAGAACTGCAGTCATTCCTCAACAAAGTAAATTATTACGCCAAGTTTATTACCAGTTCAGCCACATTTCTCCTTCACTCACTCAACTGTGTAAAAATGGTGTTAAATTTATGCGGGCATGCCAGAAGGCTTTTATGCTACTTAAAAAGTGCCTTTGATTGGGTTCTTGTTTAGCAGTGTTTCATCCTGGCATGCATTTAATGCTTGCCACTGATACGTCAGATTGTAGCATTGGTGCCATGCTGTCCCACAAATATGCTGATGGCATGGAACTGTCCAGTGCATTTGCTTCTGAAACATTAAATGTGGGCAGAGGAATTGTTTACAAATAGAGGAAGAAAGATTGGTGTCTCTTCACCGATGAGTGTCGCATATGCCTTCAACCAGACAGTTGTTGATGACGTGTTTGGAGGTAGCTCGGTCGGGCTGTGAATGCCTTAGACACACTGCCCAGCGAGTGCAGCAAGGTGGAGGTTCCCTGCTGTTATGGGGTGGCATTATGTGGGGCCGATGTACGCCGCTGGTGGTCATGGAAGGTGCCGTAACGGCTGTACAATATGTGAATGCCATCCTCCAACTGATAGTGCAACCATATCAGCAGCATTTTGGCAAGGAATTCGTCTTCATGGACAACACTTTGCACCTCTTATCATGTACATCTTGTGAATGACTTCCTTCAGAATAATGACATCACTTGACTAGAGTGGCCAGCATGTTCTCCAGACATGAACCCTATCAAACATGCCTGGGATAGATTGGAAAGGGCTGCTAATGGACAACATGACCCACCAACCACTCTGAAGGCTCTATGCTGAATCGCCATTGAGGAGTGGGACAATCTGGACCAACAGTGCCTTGATGAACTTGTGGATAGTATGCCACAATGAATACAGGCATGCATCAATGCAAGAGGATGTACTACTGGGTATTAGAGGTACTGGTGTGTACAGCAATCCGTACCATGACCTCTGAAGGTCTCGCTGTATGGTGGTACAACATGCAGTGTGTGGTTTTCATGAGCAATAAAAAGGGTGGAAATGATGTTTATGTTGATCTCTATTCCAATTTTCTGTACAGGTTCTGAAACTCTCAGAACCAAGGTAATGCAAAGCCTCTTTTCATGTGTGTATTTGGCCCCTGCACTGCATGCCCTGATCACACTTGGTAAAGAGTACATGTTGATTTTGATGGTCCATTCTGGTTAGCAGTGTGGTTGATACTTGTCGACGCTCATACCTTGAAAGGAATGCATTTTAGAGCACATGTTTACTGGACTTTTTTTTCATGTTTTGGTCCATACTACCAGTTCCCAAAATATGGGAAGGAAAGCACTTGCAGTAGAAGAGATTTGTTTCACAGTATCAAAGATGAAGAATTGCTTGCAGCTCCTAAGTAATGCATTTTTAACCCTATGTTTACTGAGACTTTTTTGCTTCTACTATCATGTACTTTCAACTGTATGCATTTACACAATTAATTATGACACACCCTGTATATGACACTGATGATAACAGTTACTATGGCAGC
This sequence comes from Schistocerca cancellata, assembly GCF_023864275.1. NCBI lineage: Eukaryota > Metazoa > Arthropoda > Insecta > Orthoptera > Acrididae > Schistocerca > Schistocerca cancellata. The sequence goes on along the minus strand of NC_064629.1, from coordinate 441,228,242 downwards.
AGCTATCCATGATGTGTCCATCATATTTGCGATAGAGAAGGCACCTACTACCCTGATTTTCAGCAATGGCCCTCAGTTCATGGCATATGTGTTTCAAGATTTTTGTCAATGCAGTGGCATTGAGCTCCTGGCAACTGCTCCTTTCCATTCTGTATCCAGCAGAAATTTTATGCGGGCGAAATTCTACTCTCTTTGACCTGCTACATCTGACACAGTCACCACCCATGTGTGCAGCTGTATTATGGTGTGAGCTCCCATGTTTAGGCTCGTAATTTTGGCCACAAACCCGGATGGAAACAAGGTGTCATTGTCAGCAATAGTGGGTGAAAGATGTTTGAGGTTGTGGTCAGCCAGGAGCACTTGATAATATCAGAATCAGGACAATCTGTAACATAATGTACCAACCCATTTCCCTACAACCACCGAATGGGCATGACCTCTGTGACCACTGTAGCAATGGGCCAGCCCATCAGCCTACATCTTACCACTGCAACTTCTGATGTTGTGTTAGGCATTGAAAGGAACTCGACAGTGAATGGTGATGGGAGCCAATGCAGGTGATACCATTTCAGTCCCCTACACCACTGCTGGCTCCCACCCCCACCCCCAACCCCACCCCCACCCCCACCAGCCGTGACCTTGTCCCCTTGCCTTCAATAGAGGTTGAGCATTTTTGGACTGTGGTGCCCAAGGAAACCAAACTATTTTTCACGTATCTGTCGCATGTGGCACTTCCCTGCAGGCAGGCCCAAGCTGTGCCCCAGAACCTGTCAATTGGCTGGGATTCCCACAGATGGCACTGCCATCCAACCCAGCCGATCACATTGAGGACATACTGCTGGAGCCTTTGGGGAGGATTCCTGCATCTCCCTCTCCCCTTACTCAGTGAAGCTGGAAGTGCCCAGACCTTTTCTACCACTATGTGCCAGTTAAAAGGGGGGAGTTTCAGTATCTAACGGTGACTCAGATTCCCCATCTAGCCCAAGTATTTATAGGGAGAACATGTCAGAGATACTTGGGCTGCATATGATGGACACAGCTAGTGTCTGCATTAGGTGCCACAATTGCAGCAAGAACATCATTGGCATTGCCCTCCAGTGTGTGCGTCCCACTAAATATCACAACTCGGTCACCCCAGTTAGTATTTTGATAGTCTGTGAAGCCTTTAGTTACGTACCATAGAACAGTAGAGTCCTGACCTTTCCCGATTTACATTTGTGAGTTGGATTGCTCCCTGAACTGTTGTATGTGCTTAAGACAACTTTACTAGCTTCAGGACTTGTTTTGGGTATCCTCTCACTTTGTGAACTCCACTTTCATTGACCTCATGAACTGCCTGTTCATTTCGTGGTTCTCTGCCAGTGCAAGTAATCATAAAGTGAGTTCTACCAGTACAGAGTTGGAGAGAAAATTATCAAACCATCTGCTCAATCAAATCCACACCCCTTTCAGTTCTTCAGTGTCAAACCAACACTGGAAACTATGGTTGAACTCTGCAGGTGACATTGCAGTCATCTTGTGCTGTGCTCATATTATAGGTTTAATGCTGTATCTGACCCTCTTCTCTCCAGAAATTGTACACACATCACTGTCATAGCACCAGTGCGTATGTGCCAACATACCACAGTATGAAAAATGCATTTCATGGAGACCAATTATTCTGTGCTCTTTGAGTCTTTCACATGCTGATCTTTTTGATGCTGACAAGATGTCCTGTCATTTGCTTTTATGCTGTAGCTTCATGTGACTGCTCTTCATATGACTGATTTTCACTGACAGAGCATTGTGTAACACTGACCTTTTTCAATCACATGAGAGAGCACTGTTGTGCCTACATATACACAGTCTCTCTCCAGGGTTGGTAATCTACGAACAGCATTCTACACCTCCTTTGTGTTTGAATTCATTTTTGCCAATCTTTCCAGGTGCAGCGGGTTTCAAAATATTAGTGTATTTTAGGTCATAACTTCAAGATAAATGTTGTTATACAATTTATTCAACTGGGTTTGGAACACTGTAACAAATTAAGAATTATAAATGTACAAAAAATTTTGAGCTATATGCACTAATTTCTTTTGTATGTGGTGAGACTGTACACAAACGAGTTTAAATAACTGAATATAGTAAATACCTTTACTGTTGTGTATAAATGACTTTTTTGTGCTTTCTGTATGTTGGTTTGTTCCCATACTTGACTGCCATATCTTGTATATTATTTATTTTGAGCATCATAGGTTCCTTGGTTAGACTGTTAGCAGCTTTATGGTTTTGTGTGGAAATATGGAATGTATATTCAGATTGAGTTTTATTTTAAATGATACTGACTAGCAAAGTTGTGAACTGAATGTCTTTATTTATTTATTTGTTTGTTTTTGTAGGTTGTCGGTGGAAGTGATGGGGGAGTTATTGCATGGCCATTTAATATGTGGAGAGAAGAGAGTTTGAATCATGCACCATTGTCTTTCCATGGGTGCTTAAACAATTCAGTTAATCATGTAAATCATATAGATGGCATCATACTTCGCCGTATTGTTATTTTAAAGGATAACCATGTAGTGGCATTAACTAAAAATGCCGCTCTTTGGCATTATGATGACTGCCATGGTGCCGAATGTAAATTTACATTTGACTGCAAAAGATTTTCAAATATATGCCTTCTGGACATCTCACCATCAAGAGCTTTGCTTGCTATTGCATCATGTGATGGTGAAATTCTTGTTATGAGTGGTATGTATCGTAATATGAAACACTGTTGTTAATGAACGGATTTGTTAACAAGTTGTTTCATCTGTGACAGAAATTTTATTTGTACGAGCTACAGAAATTTTTAGTATGTCATATTAATAGAAGCCAGAGGTGTGGGAATTAAGCCTCAAGAATGACAGTGGGCAATAAGGGGAGACAACATACTTTTTAAAGTGCAACCTGTGTTTCATCCCAATTTTTTGTGCTTACTCAGTCTCTTAATTCTTATGGGATAAAAAATTAAAACACAGTACCTATTTTAAAACTTCACACATTCAGCAACATACAACCATAGGGTTAAGGAGTTGGTCTTACTAATCCTTCACAGACTTGACAGTAAAAAAGTGCATAATATGATGAATGTGGTGAAATATATTTATAATTATTAAAAGACATATGTTAGTTCTTCATATGCAGAGGGATAGAAGAAAGAAAGGTATGTTTAATTCTATGGAGCTACCCTGTAGGGTAACTTTTCCAATGGAAACTATACACCAAGTTTCATAACTTGTATTTTGACACAGCTACAGTTGAATTGCACAACACCTTAAATTAAAGTAAGTTTTTGTAGAATATATAGAGGCATAACACATATGACAGAACTCCAGAAGAAGTTGAAGTTAGCAATAAAATTTTAAGGAAATGTGACAATGCTTTCTGTGTACCTTTTCTATTCTCACCTCATCCTTTGACTGAGGAGGCTGGATGTGTTAGCAGAAGACCAATATGCCAATATGAACATTTTCCTGGAAAATCTGTTTATGTCACTTTTCACCATGTATGTTACGTTTGTATAATCTGTGTCATTCAAGGACATTGTTGTCATTCCTAAAGAAACAACTGCCTATTCAACCAAGAATTCACCTGGTGCCATACCTAAGAAATCTTAAAGTAAGATCCTTGAAGGATCTGGACAATCCCAGATTCCTTAAAAAAAAGTACCAGAGGGAAAAAAAATGCTCCTCACTGTTTCTTTTGTATTACATTTTTCACTGTTCCAGCTGGGCAGTGGCAGCATTGAATACGTCAGTATGCTTGGCTGTCACACATAAAATTGTTAAACAGTGTCTACCATAAGGGCACCTTCAGAATGTTCATAACACTGAGCATTTATGCTGAAGCTGGTGAAGGTGCCCTTTTCATCTAGCACAAATTATTCATAGTGTGATGAGTATCGACTCATGTCAACCCTATATTATCCAGATTTTAATCTCAATTCATAGTCATAAATGTGTTTTTCAAAGTTGCAGAAGGCCAAAAAAGTAACTTTCATTTCAAACAAAGAGACATCTTACAAATATAGGTATTTCATACACGAATTAATCCAAGATTGGTTTATGTACATATACTGGTTAATGCTGGGGTTCTTTGTTGTGAATAAACAAATAAAAGCACAATAAATCATATCCTTTAGACTATGCCTTTAGATAACCTTTTTACACCAAGTTAGATACACACTGTAACTTGGTGAATTAGGTCAAGGGGGCATTGTTGGGGATTCAGTTATTTTCCCTTAAAATGTCTGAGTTTTGCCTTCTAAATGAATTCATGAAAGATATTGGAGCAGATAATAAAGATTTTCATCATCTTCTGTGATTCCTCATCTGCTCTGATTACACAAATGACCATCAAAAAACTGAGAAATGATGTGTGCAACTAAATGGCCCAGAATGTATAGAGCACCTTTTTCATTTATGGAAAAGAGGTATAATTCTTCTGAGTGCCCTCAGAGCATTGGAATTTATTAAAATTAGGAAGCTGACATAGCAGCCACTGAAGGCAAAGAACATGCTGTTGCACATTGTTTGAAGGAATTCAGAGACATCCTGCTATGGTTGTAACTGGTAGTTACTGAAATACACAGTATTGATGTTAATAATATTTATTTTATATTTCATTCTGAACTGGTTTTTGACTTTCTAGTCAATCCTCAGATAACGTAAGACTATATTACTGTGAGACATCAGTTATGTTCCTCCAAGTACCAACAGAATATTCTATAAATGATAGTTTCAGTTAATAGTTTAGTTGCTGAGCAGTTTTCAGTTTCAGTTGATATGTTAGTATCTTGGTGTAGCTCAGCAGTTTTAGATGATGACTTTAGAAAGAAAGGTAAAGTTTTCCTATCAAAAGGCTGCTGGGTAAATGCAGAGGTGTAATAATTGTATATTTGAGATATAAGAGGCACCAAAAAGTTTCTTTTTGAAGGCCGCATAGTCCAGAATCGGTATGCCAGTCAGGAAAAATTGTCATGAGCATTGAGGCAATCACCCCACTGACACACCAGCACACCAGGATGAAGATTTTTGATTGGTGGAACACCATACCCTGTTGCATGAAGAAGTCTTTAACTGTCCCTCATCTGACAGGAATTATCAATTCTCCAAGGCCCTTTTTAAGGGACTGAAAGCATGATAATCATATGGAGAGAGATCAGCCTAATAGGGCGAGTGTTTGAGTGTCTCTCACTTCAGTTAGTATAACTTCTGTGTTACAACACTTACAATATGCGGATGTGCATTATCATGAAGCAACAGTGCCTCTTGTCAAATTTTTCCACAAAGGGTTTTTGAATAGACATGCTGCTGTGTACACACTCTTCATTCTCCAGTGGATATCTACCAGTGTTTGTCCTTCAGCAGCCAAGAGAAGAATAACAGCATGTTGGTCCTGTTTGGATGCATCTGCTAATAATGTCACCATAGTTCATGTTTCTGCACTTGCACCGCATGCTTGTCAAAAACTCGTAACTGCCACACTAATACCTTGTCTTCATGTTCGTGCTTATATACCCACAATAGAGTCATGCTATGTTGCATAGACAGTACAGTGCTCACCCCTTATAGCAGCAACATGAGCGAGTCAAGACAGGGTTCAGAATGTATGGAGCCATACCCCCAGTATTTTTCTGCTTAAGATTTTGTGCTGACTGAAGTATATAATATTTGGGGCTAGAAAGGATGTTATTCATCATCTGCAATTTTTTTATTACTGATTGGAATATCTTTGTTTTATTTTAGGCATCTGGGGAATACCTCAATGAGTAGCAGAATCAAAAAATGGAGACTCCAGATTGGAATATCACCAAAAGGATAGGATTAGGAAAAGGATACAGTGCTACCCATTCTCAAGGTGACCAATAGGTCTCTAGAAGAGCATAGCGATCCAAAGGATTGGAAAAGAGCACAGGTCATCCCCGTTTTCAAAAAGGGACGTCGAACAGATGTGCAGAACTATAGACCTATATCTCTGACGTCTATCAGTTGTAGAATTTTGGAACACTTATTATGTGCGAGTGTAATGGCTTTTCTGGAGACTAGAAATCTACTCTGTAGGAATCAGCATGGGTTTCGAAAAAGACGATCGTGTTAAACCCAGCTCTCGCTATTCGTCCACGAGACTCAGAGGGCCATAGACACGGGTTCCCAGGTAGATGGCGTGTTTCTTGACTTACGCAAGGCATTCGATACAGTTCCCCACAGTCGTTTAATGAACAAAGTAAGAGCATATGGACTATCAGACCAATTGTGTGATTGGATTGAAGAGTTCCTAGATCACAGAATGCAGTATGTCATTCTCAATGGAGAGAAGTCTTCCGAAGTAAGTGTGATTTCAGGTGTGCTGCAGGGGAGTGTCATAGGCCCATCGCTATTCACAATATACATAAATGACCTTGTGGATAACATTGGAAGTTCACTGAGGTTTTTTTGGAGATGATGCTGTGGTATATCTAGAGGTTGTAACAATGGAAAATTTTACTGAAATGCAGGAGGATCTGCAGCGAATTGACGCATGGTGCAGGGGATGGCAATTGAATCTCAATGTAGACAAGTGTAATGTGCTGCGAATACATAGAAAGAAAGATCCCTTATCATTTAGCTACAATATATCAGGTCAGCAACTGGAAGCAGTTAATTCCACAAATTATCTGGGAGTACTCATTAGGAGTGATTTAAAATGGAATGATCATATAAAGTTGATCGTTGGTAAAGCAGATGCCAGACTGAGATTCATTGGAAGAATCCTAAGGAAATGCAATCTGAAAACAAAGGAAGTAGGTTACAGTACACTTGTTCGCCCACTGCTTGAATACTGCTCAGCAGTGTGGGATCTGTACCAGATAGGGTTGGTAGAAGAGATAGAGAAGATCCAACGGAGAACAGCACGCTTCATTACAGGATCATTTAGTAATTGCAAAAGCGTTACGGAGATGATAGATAAACTCCAGTGGATGACTCTGCAGGAGAGATGCCCAGTAGCTCAGTACGGGCTTTTGTTGAAGTTTTGAGAACATACCTTCACCGAGGAGTCAAGCAGTATATTGCTCCCTCCTACGTATCTCTCACGAAGAGACCATGAGGATAAAATCAGAGAGATTAGAGCCCACACAGAGGCATACCGACAATCCTTCTTTCCACGAACAATACAAGACTGGAATAGAAGGGAGAATGGATAGAGGTACTCAAGGTACCCTCCGCCACACACCGTCAGGTGGCTTGCGGAATATGGATGTAGATGTAGATGTAGATGTAGAATTGAGTTGTAGATGCACACATGATCTCTGCTACCAGCAGCTCTGACTGCTACCACTGGTAGTGGTGTGGCCACATTACTAGTAGCTGTACATTCTGTTTTTATGTAACATTGTGAGCATCTCAATTATACACAGTGTCATCTGAAAATATATTCACATGAAGAGGTGGTGTTCAGTAGGGGGCACCTGTGCAACAGGCCAACCACAGTTTGTTGCAGTATGGCGTGTGATGTATGCTTGCAGGCTTATGCACTTAAAAATAAAACAATAGAAATTGAAACATAAAATTCAGTATTAATGTTTTAAGTTATCAACCAAGAAAAGAGAAAAAAATCAATGACTGCAATGTAAAATAACCATCTCAATAGTTAAGGTTGACCTATGGACACTGGAAAGCTATACAAATTGTTATCAAGAAATCATAGACTTGTGCATGTTTATTTTGATGAGATATGTTCAAATATGTTACAATGTTTTATTTAATATCTTACTTTGCATTGCCAGATGAAAACTGCTGCAGAGGGGAAACCTTAACAAAACTGGTCGAAGTGCACTCATTGGAAGGAGCCATATCATCATTGCACTGGGCTTCAGATGACTGTTTATTAGTATGTTCCTCTTCTGGTCCTATGGAGCTATGGAAACTCAAAGCAGTTGGTGGTGAGTACACAATCTTAAGACTGTGTTATGTAGCATCTGCACACATTTTTTTTGCCTCTCAGCTTGCTAGTCATGAAGTGACAGGAGTTACAATTTCAGACAGTACTATATTTGCCACATCTTTGAACAAACAATACTGTAGTGTAACAACCATGGTACCATTGATCATTGTCTGTGTTGTACTGTCCATCAGCTGTTTGCTGTGGAAACAAGTAATGAAGCAGTATCTCACCTTTCACAGCTGCTGCTCTTAACTCCTCCTTGGAGCACAGATTTAAATTAGGTTACATGAAACATTTAAGCATTCATTATGTTTGCATTGACCTTGCCGTTGGTGGGGAGGCTTGCGTGCCTCAGCGATACAGATAGCCGTACCGTAGGTGCAACCACAACAGAGGGGTATCTCTTGAGACGCCAGACAAACGTGTGGTTCCTGAAGAGGGGCAGCAGCCTTTACAGTAGTTGCAGGGGCAACAGTCTGGATGATTGACTGATCTGGTCTTGTAAAACTAACCAAAATGGACTTGCTGTTCTGGTAGTGCGAACGGCTGAAAGCAAGGGGAAACTACAGCCGTAATTTTTCCCGAGGGCCTGCAGCTTTACTGTATGATTAAATGATGATGGCGTCCTCTTGGGTAAAACATTCCGGAGGTAAAATAGTCCCCCATTCGGATCTCCAGGCGGGGACTACTCAAGAGGACGTCGTTATCAGGAGAAAGAATACTGGCGTTCTACGGATCGGAGCGTGGAATGTCAGATCCCTTAATCGGGCAGGTAGGTTAGAAAATTTAAAATGGGAAATGGTTAGGTTAAAGTTAGATATAGTGGGAATTAGTGAAGTTTGGTGGCAGGAGGACCAAGACGTTTGGTCAGGTGAATACAGGGTTATAAATACAAAATCAAATAGGGGTAATGCAGGAGTAGGTATAATAATGAATAAAAAAAATAGGAGTGCGGGTAAGCTACTACAAACAACATAGTGAACGCATTATTGTGGCCAAGATAGACACGAAGCCCACACCTACTACAGTTGTACAAGTTTATATGCCAACTAGCTCTGCAGATGATGAAGAAATTGATGAAATGTATGATGAGATAAAAGAAATTATTCAGGTAGTGAAGGGAGACGAAAATTTAATAGTCATAGGTGACTGGAATTCGAGAGTAGGAAAAGGGAGAGAAGGAAACATAGTAGGTGAATATGGAATGGGTGTAAGGAATGAAAGAGGAAGCCGCCTGGTAGAATGTTGCACAGATCATAATTTAATCATAGCTAACACTTGATTCAGGAATCATGAAAAAAAGTTGTATACATGGTAGAAGCCTGGAGATACTAGAAGGTTGGAATACTATCTTTCAGATTCTAAAGGTGGCAGGGGTAAAATACAGGGAGCAAAAGGCTATTTACAATTTGTACAGAAACCAGATGGCAGTTATAAGAGTCGAGGGGCATGAAAGAGAAGCAGTGGTTGGGAAGGGAGTGAGACAGGGTTGTAGCCTCTCCTCGATGTTATTCAATCTGTATATTGAGCAGGCAGTGAAGGAAACAAAAGAAAAATTCGGAGTAGGTATTAAAATCCATGGAGAAGAAATAAAAACTTTGAGGTACTCCTATGACATTGTAATTCTGTCAGAGACAGCAAAGGACTTGGAAGAGCAGTTGAACGGAATGGACAATGTCTTGAAAGGAGGTTATAAGATGAACATCAACAAAAGCAAAACGAGGATAATGGAATGTAGTCTAATTAAGTCGGGTGATGCTGTGGGAATTAGATTAGGAAATGAGATGCTTAAAGTAGTAAAGGAGTTTTGCTATTCGGGGAGCAAAATAACTGAGGATGGTCAAAGTAGAGAAGACATAAAATGTAGACTGGCAATGGCAAGGAAAGCGTTTCTGAAGAAGAGAAATTGGTTAACATCGAGTATAGATTTAAGTGTCAGGAAGTCATTTTTGAAAGTATTTGTATGGAGTGTAGCCGTGTATTGAAGTGAAACGTGGACGATAAATAGTTTGGACAAGAAGAGAATAGAAGTTTTCAAAATGTAGTGCTACAGAAGAATGCTGATGATTAGATGGTTAGATCACATAACTAATGATGAGGTATCGAATAGAATTGGGAGAAGAGAAATTTGTGTCACAACTTGACTAGAAGAAGGGATCAGTTGGTAGGACATGTTCTGAGGCATCAAGGGATCACAAATTTAGCATTGGAGGGCAGCATGTAGGGTAAAAATTGTAGAGGGAGACCAAGAGATGAATACACTAAGCAGATTCAGAAGGATGTAGGTTGCAGTAGGTACTGGGAGATGAAGAAGCTTGCACAGGATAGGGTAGCATGGAGAGCTGCATCAAACTAGTCTCAGGACTGAAGACCACAACAACAACAACAACAACATGTTTGCATGTTGGGTTTAATTTGTTAGGTACATAATAGGAAATGCCAAATACAGAATTAGTTTGTTTTACTGACAGTCTAAATCAGGAAAATGAAACTGGATTTCTTTTCCTGCAGCCCTATTGATCTGGGTGAAGATCACTTCCTCCTGTAATCCTCTGAAAAACACAAAGAAAAGAATGTATATCCTGTAATATTGTGTACATACACTATGTGATCAAAAGTATCGGGACACCTGGCTGAGAATGACGTACAAGTTTATGGTGCCCTTTATCGGTAATGCTGGAATTCAATATGGTGTTGGCCCACCCTTAGCCTTGATGACAGCTTCCACTCTCACAGGGACATGTTCAATCAGGTGCTGGAAGGTTTTTGGGGGAATGGCAGCCAATTCTTCATGGAGTGCTGCACTGAGGAGAGGTATGGATGTCAGTGGGTGAGGCTTGGTATGAAGTCGGTGTTCCAAAACATTCAGATCAGAACTCGGTGCAGGCCAATCCATTCCAGTGATGTTATTGTCATGTAACAGTTCGCCACAGGCCATGCATTATGATCTGGTGCTTGATCATGTTGAAAGATTCAATTGCCATCCCCGAATTGCTCTTCAACTGTGGGAAGCAAGAAGGTGCTTAAAACATCAATGTAGGCCTGTGCTGTGATAGTGTCATGCAAAACAAGGTGTGCAAGCCCCCTCCATGAAAAACATGATACACCATAACACCACTGCCTCCAAATTTTACATTTGGCACTACACACACTGGCAGATGATGATCACTGGGCATTCGCCATACTCACACCCTGCCATCAGATCGCCACATCGTGTACCGTGATTTGTCACTACACACAATGTTTTTCCACTGTTCAGTCATCCAATGTTTATGCTCCTTACACCAAGTGAGGCATCTTTTGGCTTATGAGCAGCCGCTTGGCGATGAAATCCGAGTTTTCTCACCTCCCACCTAACTATCATAGTACTTGCAGTGGATCGTGATGCAGTTTGGAATTCCTGTGTGATGGTCTGGATAGATATCTGCCTATTACACATTACAATACTCTTCAACAGTCAGCGGTCTCTGTCAGTCAACAGATGAGGTCGGCCTGTATGCTTTTGTGCTGTATGTGTCCCTTCACATTTCCACCTCACTATCACATCGGAAACAGTAGACCTAGGGATGTTTAGGAGTATGGAAATCTCATGTACAGATGTATGAAACAAGTGACAGCCAATCACCTGACCACATTCAAAGTCCGTGAGTTCCATGGTGTGCCCCATTCTGCTCTCTCACGATGCCTAGTAACTACTGAGGTCGCTGATATGGAGTACCTGGTAGTAGGTGGCAGCACAATGCACCTAATATGAAAAAGTATGTCTTTGGGATTGTCTGAATACTTTTGATCGCGTAATGTTTGTACTATGGAGAGCTGTGACTGGTAATAAATATATTCCACATTTTTCAAAACACTCCATCAGATAATCAAGTGATAAATTTTTATTTGATGAAAGAAAGTTGATTACTGTGGACTGCATAAAATTACTTATTTTCTGTACTTGTTAGTGGTATCTACCATATTTCCAGTCACTACCTATTGCTTTATTTTCTGTTACAGATGAATGTCACTCTCTTACCTGTCTTCAGAAGTTCAGCTTACCAACTAAGAAAAGGTCATCTGTTATGACAGCTGTGATTCATGACAGTCATCTGTTATTTGGTGACAGGACAGGAAACATACATGTTTATGGTTTAATAACCACTGATGATGTAAGTATTATCCCCATGCCAGCCAACTCGCAAAAGTTTACATTGTAAATTACATCTTTGAGCCACCCCTTGATCCCAGTATGTATTCATCAAACATATTTAGGCCCAAGATTTCTTATTCATGAAAGTAATGCCTGAAGCTTTTTTGCACATAAATGAGGGCTTCATCATGATTATGAGGCACATATAAGTATATCACCCTAATTTTTGGTGGAGTCCGTACAAGGTAGCAAACAATGAAGGGAAACCATTTCATGAATGAACTCATTCCAGCAGGAAAAATCTGAAGTTGGAATACAACCCTATTGCCCATGGTGCCAGAATGGATCATACGTCAGGTTAAAAAATAAAAACTTTCCATAGTTTATGTGGACTTTGTTTGTACACACATTTGTTCATCACATTGGTTAGATGGAAATATAACAGAAACAGAACAGTCTTGTTTCAGTGCAGACTATGAGTGATAAGGAATGTGATGTGCATGAGGTGCGTAAGGAGCAGTTTTCTTTAAAAATGAAGCCGTTAATATGGTACAGAAAGTATCATTTTTTTTTTCAATCTTAAAGGCTTTGAGTGAATTCTTTTGGGAGATTTGTGATTTAATAACTAATGTAAGAGTTCAAAAATATTTTTTTTTGCATTTGGAATTGGCACTTTGTGCCTCCTTTTTTCTACCAGAAGTCTCACATCTTTTTTTCCACCTTTTGTTACATTTTTATACCTAACGATCCTAAGCCTACAAGTCTGTTGTTGATATAGTCCCTCGAGCAATGATACAGTAATCCTGTACATTTTATGTCCTGTGAGCAGAAGAGTGGTGAGGCACATCACACAAATTGACAAAGGTATCAGATTTTTGCACCATCATAGCAACAACATATTTGTAAATTGAAATGTGGAATACTTTGCGTGGAGAGTTGCCTGCGCCTTCATTTTCTCTTTTCTTAAATGGAACTACTTGTCATTAATTTTATATAATACCTAATAGCACACCAGTCTCTCGTAGAAGGAAGATAAATAATGTAAGATTTTAAAGCCAATCATAGTGAGGCCATTAGAGATAGAGTACAATCCAAATTGAATAAGGATGGGTGGGAAACTGAATGCAGGTAATTACAGTGTCATTGGCTTTAATTTCGTTAGGTATCTGACTACTGTTTTCAGTATTTGATGGACAGTGTGGATTGGCGGGGGGGGGGGGGGGGGGGGGGGGGTTAGAAGAACTGGTGCAGAAGTAGCTGCAATTAAATGCTTCCACCATAGTCTGTAAATCTCAATAACTGGCATGTGTATATTCCTTAGGTTCACTGGAATCTGTGCAACTTTTGCCACTTGTATCATGTATGAGTCTACGTAGTAGATAGCAGTCAGCAAAAGGGGTACATTGCTACTTTATCTGTGAATGTTTGCATATTGGCATGTAATATGATTAAATGTTTTATTTCAAATCATTTGTGACTCTGTGCCTAAAGGAAAGGAAAATTTTCAGGAATGATTTATTGTCCCATAAGAATTTCCATTTCTGAATTAATTTGCTTATTTGTGATAAATTTTGTGATCTTGGTTACACATTCATATCAGTAATTAATTGTTCCAGAACAATGGGACAGTAATGTTCGATAAACTGCATACAAAGCACCAACACAGAAAAGAAAGTGTCACATTTATAATGAGCCTGAAATCTGAAATAATTTCAGTTGGACGTGATGGTATGCTCTGCTGGTTTACTGTAGCAAATAAAACATTACATGAGGTTTCTGTCTGCAGGCTACCTATGGAATGGCCTGCAAGAATTCTTATTGCAAATGGTGGAATCCTTATTGCAGGTTTTGTTGATGTAAGTACTGTCTTTTCTTCTTTTTTTTTTTTTAATTCAGTCTTTCAGAGCAAAATTTGTCTTCTTGTCTTCTGTGTCCATTTATTTTCATACATGTTTTGTATCTTTGTGATTGAGCTTATACAAAAATGTATTTTTTTATCAAAATAAGACAGTATGAGAGATTTGCAGCTTTTTTGTTGTGATTAATCCTAAACAAAGTTGCAAATCATGGTATTATTGTTAAAGCATACAAAACTAAAACAAAGTGTTATTTTGTGATTGAAGTGTCTTTTATATAAAAGCTGCAGTGATATTAACATGTATCATGTGTACTGCTGCAGCGCTGGAGTGTTGTGTTTGTTGATGTATGTAAACTTTCAATGTTGTTTTTAAGCACTTGCTCATCTTCAGATAATAGTGTTGACTTTTGCTAGAAGATTTTTGTAGAATTTTGCATGTCATTGAGCAAGGTGTTGTAAGGAGGTGCCAAGCAATAGCCTTTAGCATACTCACAGGGATAACCGCACATATTGTTGAAAGACACTGAAAATAAGGGAGAGGGGGGGGGGGGGGGAGCTACAGAACCCAAAAATGCAAAGTAGTAGACTTATCACTACTTTTGTTTCGTGTAATCCTGGAGAAATATGTTGTGCTGGAGATGTTAGGCTCCAAAATGTTTACTGTCATAAAGAACTATTCACGGCACTGATGAAATACTGTATTTCAGTACTTTACTTAAGAATGTAAAATAAGACAATGTGTGTAGTTGCTATAAGGAGTATTTCCAGGTTCGCAAGTGCCCATGTTTCTTATACCATTTTCACAGAGTGCTATAAAGGTCTTTTTTATCATTGGTGATGAAAAGTGGGATAGTACATCAATGGTAACTCCTGACAACAGTTACTTGGGTGATTTCATTCCAGTTAATCCAAAATGGGGAAAGAGAACTTCATTTCAGGAGAAGAACATGACAGCAGAACACGGGGGCCAAAAGGATAATCACATCATGGATTTCATGGAGCCTATAACAAATAACATATTTCACACTCATAGTGTAATACTCCAGAACAGTGATGTGACATTAAAGTTTTATTATCAGAAATACAGATATATTGAATTGTTTTCTTTGATTGTAAAAAGCATGAAGTGAGATTACTGACAAGTCCCAATGAGACAATTTTGAGCACATACTTTATAAGCCTGACTTCAGTAAAACTGTCATCGCTTTGTACACTTCAAAGATTGTATTGTGTCTCAGTCATTTGAGAAAAGTAAACTATCAAAGATTTCCTTGCAAAACTAGCTGAGCCCTGAGTGGAATTCTATGAAAAGCAAAACAGCTGTTTCCTCAGTATAAGTGCTTGGCATGGACTTCAGACAACAGAGGAAAGTGACACAATTGTGCCATTTATTTAGCGGCATAAATACATTTTCTGTTTTCTTATCCATTCATCCTTTGTGTTAGAGTGGTTCATAGTTTTATAAACCACACAGTAAGTTTAATGGAAAAAGAGAAATTCTTGTAAAGACAGGCTGTGGCAGGCACACCAGTCATGATAGAACTCAAGCATTACTTAATGCAGAAATAAATGTAGTATAAAATTGACTATATGTTTAAACATTTTGCCCTAATGTCCAGATTTTTTTGTAGTTTTGCTCCATATCTCTTTTTCACAGAATGTGCATTTAAAAGGAATCATTTCACATATGTATTGACAGTTATTCTTGAACCTAAGCATTCATTTCTATTTTGTGTATTGCATATACTGTGGAACTAAAGTGCTAATTTATATTGCTGTAATTTATGTTGCTGTTATTAACCAGTAGGTAAGAAAAGTGATTCTGTTAAAATTTCTGATTGTTAGTATTGCTTCCACTATTTTCAGAGTACAGTTTTGAATCCTGTTTAGAATGGCACTAAATATGTGTTCCTCAGAGCCACACTCTCCTAAACTTGATACTAAGGAAGAGTTTAATGACAATCATTTGGAAATTAGGTTATGCCAGAGTAATGACCTCCACTGTATGTTTTCACCATTGACTGAGCTTTTTATATTACAGTTTCTGTAATTAAGATGAAAAAAACATGTCAGGCATAGACATTCCGAACATTGATCTTATTCATCATTTGTGTGTCTGTGTGTGTGTGGGGGGGGGGGGGGATGGGGGGGGGGGTAGGAAGGAAGGATGAGAGAGAGGGATGGATGGGACTGGGAGGAAAAGTCACTAAGTGGGTCTAAAGTTTCCATTCCGTCCCATCCCTTGTGACCAGTCTGGTGTGGCAGTTGAAGATAGCAAAACAAAATGTGAAGTTTTAAATTTCACATTCAAGAAATTGTTCACACAGGAGAATCATACAGTCATTTGACCATCAGACAGACTCCCATTTGGATGACTTAGTAATAAGCATACCTGGCATAGAGAAACAACTGAAAGATTTGAAAGCAAGCAAATCATCAGGTCCGGATGGAGTCCCAGTTCAATTTTACTAAGAGTACTCTATGACATTGGCCCTGTACCTAGCTTGCATTTTTTGTGAATTTATCACCCAGTGCTAATTCCCAAGCGACTGGAAAAAAGCACAGGTGATTTCAGTGTACAAGCAGGGTAAGAAAACGGATGCACAAAATTACAGACCAACATCCTTAACTTCTCTTTTTGCTGCAGAATCCTTTAACATACTCTCCATTCGAATATCATAAGCTTTCTTGAGACTGAGAAGCTTATGTGCATGTGCAGAAACCAGCATGATTTTAGAAAGTATCACTCGTGTAAAACTCAGCTTGCCCTTTTCTCACATGATGTACTGAGAACTCTGGATGAGGGGCAACAGGCAGATTCCTAGACAACGAGTGTTCATCAGAGACAAGGGTATCGTCAGGAGTGCCCCAGGAGTGTGATAGGACTGTTGTTGTTCTCTTTATACGTAAATGATTTCGCTGACTGTGTGGGCAGCAGTCTGTGGTTGTTTGCTGATGATGCCGTGGTGTACGGTAAGGTGTCGAAGTTGAGTGACTGTAGGAAGATACATGACAACTTAGAGAGAATTTCCAGTTAGTGTGATGAATGGCAGCTAGCCCTAAATGTAGAAAAATATAAGTTGGTGTGGATGAGTAGGAAGATCAAACCTGTAATGTTTGCATACAGTATTACTAGTGTCCAGCTTGACACAATCAAATTGTTTCAATATCTGGTCATAATGTTGCTCAGCGATATGAGATGGAATGGGCATGTGAAAACTGTGGTAGGGAAGACAAATCGTTTATTGGGAGAATATTAGAAATGAGTGGTTCACCTATAAAGGAGTCTGCGTATAGAACGCTGGTGTGACGTATTCTTGAGTATTCTGCTTATGTGGCAGAAACAGAACAAATCAGCTGGTACTATCAGCATAGAAGGTAAAATGTGTGTGGAAATCATATGTCAGGAGCCCGAAGAAATAGTGACATGTTCGAGCAGGCAACCGCATATCTGCAGTCAACTCTCGGATACATTCTGCACAAATGTCTGTGTGTAAAACCATATGGGATGCAATTGTTTAATGTGCTGACTTTTGCAATGACTCGACGGGAGATTGTGGAACATATTTGTAATTCACCTAATGGTAACATCTTTTGTGCCATGTCCTCTTCAAAAATTTATGCACCATTTTTCTTTGTGGAGAAAAGCGTGAGTGGTTTTGTGTACCTGGACATGTAACAGCAATGACGTATGCCCCAATTACAGCAAGACAGTGGAGACTTCATTTTGCAACAAGATGGTTCTTCACCATACTTTCAAGCATTCGTGATTACCTCACTGTTATACTGCCTAAGTGATGGATTTGGATGAGCTTCCCATCATTACTTTTCTTCAGTGGCTTCTAAAGTCACCTGACATAAATGATATTGGCCATGACATGTTGATATGTGTATGACAAGAATCTGACTGTCATATTCATGTTTGCCATGTCACAAATGGTGCCCATATTGAGCACCTGTCATGTGAGTTAAAAACTTGGAGAGATGCTCTGTCCTTTGATATATATCTATTTGCTGTATGTCTTTTAGTTTTTACATAGTCATCTTCTGGAACCTAGAGCTAATTATGAATAACCTTGTATATGCTTTATTTGTAATCTCATTTTGTAAAAGGAAGCAAATATTCTCGAACCATGTAAGATTAAATTTTTTTTCAAAATGGGTAACATACTGGGGTATAAGTTACAGCATACCTGGAATGTGAAACAAATTAATACAAAAAATCAAGTGTGTGCAAAATTGGGCAGGAGGGGAAGGGGAGGTTGTCGACTATGCAATTTGGGATTACATAAAGTGGCTCAGCTGAATGACAGGCGTTCACATGTGGTGTATGCGTCAGTCCTGGTATGTCAGACAAGCTGGAATACAAGTTGCTGGAAGCTGTGACAAGTGCTAAGGATGCTGCACAGTTCAACATATTGTATGATCGTAATGGAAATAGTGCCCGACACAAAGGCCACCACATGAAGTGATTTGTGCTTTTATTTGTTCATGATCTGATTCTTAGTTTGGATTATGTCTGAACATGGAAGCTTTTACCTCAGAAATGTGTCAGTTTTAATACATCATATTTCAATGTGATAAATGTAATTCAACTGCCTTGTTCATTTAAACTGCAAGGTTTTGCAGGTGCCACTGTGTCAAGTATTTACTGTGAGTACCTCGATTTAGAGAAAACAGCTTTTTAATCATCTGCGATGATTAAAAACACACAGCCGTAAATTATAAAAGCAGATGTGTAGCAAATCACTCTGAATTCTAGGACTGTCAACAAAAACTGTTGAGCAGACAACCATTCAAAACTACTACCTCGATGTGCGGTACAAACATTACCACCCTACACATTTACTGCTGCTCACCAAACATCACAAGGCTGCAGAGGTTAATGTGGGCACTGGAACATCATCATTAGACTGTAAAATTGTGGAACAAAGTTACCTGAACTCACCAATGACAGGGTACAAATAAACTGAAAACCATATTAGGTTATATATCATGCTTCACAAAAAGTCATTGTTCAGGCATGTGGTGGAGCAACTCTTATGTGAGGGAATGAAATGGGTAATTTGATAGGTTTGCTTTTCTCTCTCTCTATGACAAACAATATGTGACGATACTTCCATGTATTTACATCTGTTTATTTATTTACAGTACACTGCGGGCAATGTGCATCCTCAATGCAAAGCTGTATCATCCCCACATAGTGCCAGGATTTTTTGAGAAACACTTCTCCTAATCTCAATTCTACCTAACACATTTGGGATGTTTTTGAGTGAGATGCGCATGTCTTGGGCCAAACTTTGCTCATTCTGAAGTATTTGTGCATGGTGGTTGATTGGTAATGAATTATGTTGTCGGTGTCTCATGGAGCCTGTGTTACAAAGCATCAAATCTCAATCATGGAGAAATGAGGTACTGACTGCTGTTTTACTCAGATGATAAAGACCACTTCAGCTGTATGCTAAATCTTTATTTATGATTCAATTAATTTCGTGGCATTAGAGCCACATCTTCAGGGATGTATCTTTATTTCATAATTTCTTTCAAATGATAACTGGTAGATGACCAGACATTCTTTGTCCAACTGCTGCTCAGATGTTGGGTCTGATTGCCGATTCTACGTGGAATCATCTTGTAGTTCAAGAATGTGTAGTCTCAGCATTATGAAGCTCACTGAAATTCACCATTGCAAATGAAAGATCATGAGAGAATGCTCTCAATGGGCAGTGAATTTTGAAAAATAGAACATATTACTTGACTTGTTTTGTCATCCCATCTAAAACTATAATTTTCCACAGAACACATTTCATTTATTGCTAGGTGTCGAAAAGTTGACAAGGGAAAAAATATTCACTTTCATCTGACTGTTGAGACTTGATAACAGTTATGACATCCTATGCTGTTGACTTTTCAAGATTTCAGATGTAGATCTCATTAATGTATAGTCATTGCTGCTACAACAGTTCAGTTAGATTGTATGAGTGCTGTTCCTGTAATTTAGCGTACTGTTTTAGGTACTGCCATTTGTGTGTGTGTGTGTGTGTGTGTGTGTGTGTGTGTGTGTGTGTGTGTGTGTGGAATTGCTGTGCCAAGGAATCACTAATTTAGCTCTCATAATGGTAGATGGAGCTAAGCCTTTTGGACATTTTTTACATTCCCATGGTTCACTGCTGGTGAACCTACACCCACTATAACACTTTCCAGTCAAGGACAGGAAGGAGCAAGTTACACTCAAATGTGCAAATGTAGTTCAGATCTGCAATGCACTTTGGAGTCTTCATTTTGAAAGCGATAGATGTGGATTTCTCGCAGTCATATTCTACTCATAGTAGAGAGATTTTTTTTCCAAGAGAGGAGACAGAAGTTGACAGTTGCATTCTGTCATAACCATCAGAAGGCCACAGTTCTGTCCTGGATTCATTTTAGGCTAAAATGTCTACTAAAATGTCTATGTAGGGCAGTATACTATACACTCCTTTTTGCCACTCTGTCACTTCAGCCTTCCAACCTAAGCTACACATGCTGAATGAGAAAGTATCACACTGTACCATCAGCATGGACCCACTGAATATTAATCTGCATTCTGAAAACGTTTCTGCCCCACCCCTTCACCTTTGCTGCTCCCACTTCCAACCTCTTCCATAGTGACTGTGAAGGCTGAAGTTGCCAAATTTTATGAGCTTGATGATTAATTTCATGACTGGTTATATTATATCATTTAGACAGCATGACAGATCATTTTGAAGGGATGTGTACATTTGAGGCTGTCATGGAAAATAGGTTACTGAAGTGTAGTGGCAGTCATAAAAAAATCTCCTTCCTGATGCTATAGTATGCCTTGTTTATCATTTTGTGCATTGTTGCATAATAATCTTGCAATTTTTTTATTTATAGGTGAAGTTTATTGTTTGGAGCCTTGAAGAAAAACGAATACTCCTAGAAGTTCAATGTGGAGGTGGTCATAGAGCATGGGACTGTGCAGTTAATGAAGATATTTTCACTTTTCTATATCTGAAAGATAATGTTGTACACAGATGCATATGTAACTTAGTTGATTTAACACGACCACACTTGCAGGTAAGCGGTTAAAAATAAATGTGAAATAAAAATTTTGGTTGCTTTGACTGCGTTGTAGCTTGCAACATAAACTTTTAATCATTGTGACATGTTATCAAGCTCATCCATACAACAGTTTATAGTGGTAAAGTGGGTTGGGGGGACTAGCCCTAGGTGTATGGAATATTTTTAATATTTTGAAGGACGAATGGCAATTTGTAAGTAGCCATAAAAAAGTCCCAGTTTTGAATCTATTAAAGACCTACATAATTTCAACTTTTAAATAATTTTCTTGAAAGAAAAACACCTGACTGCGCTGTGGAAGGGGTGGGGGGCACCCCCATCCCCTCCCACTCGCACCCCTTGCCTCCAGGTATGGGCGCACTTACCTCTTACTGGTACTGTAAGTGTGCAGCACAAACATTTGCTTAATCTGATGAAAGTGTTGCCATGTTGTCTCAGACTGCCCACAAAAAGCTTTACTTCATCTGTATGTCTTCTAACGTGTGTGGACTTAAATCAAACAGGAGGAAGAAATGAAAGAATGAATCTTATGAAGCTAAAAAGTAACTTTATTTTGAAATAAAAACAAAACAATAATGAAAAGGAATGCTGTCCACTCAGTACTGTTTCCACCCTGTATTTACCAAGCAAGGTAGCGCAGTGGCTAGCACACTGGACTTGCATTCAGGAGGATGACCATTCAATCCCGCGTCCAGCCATCCCTATTTAGGTTTTCTGTAATTTCCCTAAATCATTCCAGGTAAATGCCGGAATGGTACCTTTGAAAGGGCATGGCTGACTTCCTTCCCCATCCTTCCCTAATCCAATGAGACCAATGACCTTGCTGTTTGGTCTCCTCCCCCAAAACAACCCAACCCAACCCACCCTGTATTTTATAATATGCTCAGACACTTTTCGACACACCATCCACAGGCCAGTCAAGAAGTAGTTGCTTGAGCCTATACCACATCTTGCAGTGGCCTTCCTGAGGTCATTCAATGAGATAGGAGGGTTCATGCAGTGACACACTGCAAGTTTTAACTGTTTCTAAGCATGCTCAGTTGGGTTCAAAGCAGCAACCACCATAGGCCATTCCATTCAGTCAATTCCTGCTTCTCAGAGGGGTGTTCACAAGGTGGGTGCAGTGTTATCTTGCAGTATCATTTTGAAAGGTGAAACTGTTGCTGAAATATTGACCATAGAGTTGGATAGTAGGTTTGAGTATCCTGTCCTCCTGTCGCACAGCTTTCAAATTCCCCTCAATAGCAATAAGAGCTGTCAGACAGTTGTACAGTATATCAACCCAAAAAATGACTGACCTACTTCCCTGCTTAATCAATGTGACTGCATGCCTGATGCACGTATTTGTAACTGACTGGCACCACACTCTTTTATGATGAGTGTCAAGCATCAGACAAATCCTGTACTCAGTGGTGAAGGGAACCTGATGCCATTGATCCAGGTTCTATC
Source organism: Schistocerca cancellata (assembly GCF_023864275.1). Taxonomy (NCBI): domain Eukaryota; kingdom Metazoa; phylum Arthropoda; class Insecta; order Orthoptera; family Acrididae; genus Schistocerca; species Schistocerca cancellata. Next base: position 441,205,779 of record NC_064629.1, on the reverse strand, counting down.
TCAGGTGTTTCCCCTATCTCAGATGTTCCCTCACTCAATTTCTTCTCACACTATTGTACTAGGAGTTTTGTACTTTGCTTGTAATGGGTTATTAGAGGCCAAATAGATTGTTTGCAGATAGCTGCATGCTATCTGGTTTGACATAGTCCTTCCAGATGCCTCGTACACCAGTTTAGGAGGAAACTTCTCATGCTGTCAATGCTTCTTGTTATACAGGGTGCTTCAAAAATGACCGGTATATTTGAAACGGCAATACAAACTAAATGAGCAGCGATAGAAATACACCGTTTGTTGCAATATGCTTGGGACAACAGTACATTTTCAGGCAGACAAACTTTCGAAATTACAGTAGTTACAATTGTCAACAACAGATGGCGCTGCGGTCTGGGAAACTCTATAGTACGATATTTTCCACATATCCACCATGCGTAGCAATAATATGGCGTAGTCTCTGAATGAAATTACCCGAAACCTTTGACAACGTGTCTGGCGGAATGGCTTCACATGCAGATGAGATGTACTGCTTCAGCTGTTCAATTGTTTCTGGATTCTGGCGGTACACCTGGTCTTTCACGTGTCCCCACAGAAAGAAGTCACAGGGGTTCATGTCTGGCGAATAGGGAGGCAAATCCACGCCGCCTCCTGTATGTTTCGGATAGCCCAAAGCAATCACACGATCATCGAAATATTCATTCAGGAAATTAAAGACGTCAGCCGTGCGATGTGGCCGGGCACCATCTTGCATAAACCACGAGGTGTTTGCAGTGTCGTCTAAGGCAGTTTGTACCGCCACAAATTCACGAAGAATGTCCAGATAGCGAGATGCAGTAATCGTTTCGGATCTGAAAAATGGGGCAATGATTCCTTTGGAAGAAATGGCGGCCCAGACCAGTAATTTTTGAGGATGCAGGGATGATGGGACTGCAACATGGGGCTTTTCGGTTCCCCATATGCGCCAGTTCTGTTTATTGACGAAGCCGTCCAGGTAAAAATAAACTTCGTCAGTAAACCAAATGCTGCCCACATGCATATCGCCGTCATCAATCCTGTGCACTATATCGTTAGCGAATGTCTCTCGTGCAGCAATGGTAGCGGCGCTGAGGGGTTGCCGCGTTTGAATTTTGTATGGATAGAGGTGTAAACTCTGGCGCATGAGACGATATGTGGACGTTGGCGTCATTTGGACTGCAGCTGCAACACGGTGAACGGAAATCCGAGGCCGCTGTTGGATCACCTGCTGCACTAGCTGCGCGTTGCCCTCTGTGGTTGCCGTACGCGGCCGCCCTACCTTTCCAGCACGTTCATCCGTCACGTTCCCAGTCCGTTGAAAGTTTTCAAACAGATCCTTTATTGTATCGCTTTTTGGTCCTTTGGTTACATTAAACCTCCGTTGAAAACTTCGTCTTGTTGCAACAACACTGTGTTCTAGGCGGTGGAATTCCAACACCAGAAAAATCCTCTGTTCTAAGGAATAAACCATGTTGTCCACAGCACACTTGCACGTTGTGAACAGCACATGCTTACAGCAGAAAGACGACGTACAGAATGGCGCACCCACAGACTGCGTTGTCTTCTATATCTTTCACATCACTTGCAGCGCCATCTGTTGTTGAAAATTGTAACTACTGTAATTTCGAAAGTTTGTCCGCCTGAAAATGTACTGTTGTCCCAAGCATATTGCAACAAACGGTGTGTTTCTATCGCTGCTCGTTTAGTTTTTATTGCCGTTTCAAATATACCGGTCATTTTTGAAACACCCTGTATAATAGCAAGGGGAGCATGTTCTACACTTGAAATGACTCTTTGAGGCATTTAGACAGACTGAATAGTGTGCACTGGTTGCATTATCATTTTCACAGTTATAGACAGTGTGCTGTACTACTGAACTTGACACAAAATGTAGGTTTACTTTTACTTTCATTGGGCAAGTGGTTATGCCTAGTGATTTCCTGTGCTCAGAAAAGCTTTCTGATCAAACAAATACAAACCATACAATTCATGGGGATGATGCTAAAAAGACTTTGATCAGTTTTGGGGGAAGACATACCAACTACATACATAAAGTGCACGTGAATGAAACAACCTTAGAAGAATAAAATAGCAAAATTTCTACCACAGATGTGCCTCAAACTCAGCTCCAAGAGAATGGAAGACAAGTAAGTAAGTACTCGGGTGTCACAGTTGTCCCCTACTGACCAATTTCTGACTATGACACATATTCTCTTCCTAGAACCTCTTTTTCTGGTTTAGTACTCCCAGAATAAAGGATACCATGGAGAAATGATGTAACTGAGGTCCAGGCTTGTTTCTTAAATGAATTTTTCATTCTGTAGTGAAGTATGTACTAATGTGGAACTTTCTATCTGACTTAAACTGTGTGGGCGACTGGGACTGGAATCTGGAAGTCTGTTGTTTGAGTTCAGTGCCTTTATTCACTGAGCTATCAGAACACAACACACAATATTCTTTGTACCAGTAGTCCAGCAAGCTATACAGAGAGCACTGAGCATAGACAGGTTCCAGCTCTTGGCTGTGATATGAGTACTTCTACAGAGTGGCAAGTTAAGTGTTTATCCTTTTCTGTGTCTTCCATGCAGTATATTTATTAAATTTTATGTGTGTTTCTCTGTTTAAGAGGATTACTCTAGCATTTTTGTAAGCGTAAATTTATTCAGTCTCTAGTGCATCAGTTGCTCATTTGTTTTGTTCTGAAAGCAACAGCCCATTTGTTCAGTAAGCCAACCAGTCAGGATACAGCTAATGGCTGTGATACAAGAGCACCTACAGAGTGTAAAGTGTTTATCCTTAACTGTGTTTTCCACATATTACATTTATTAAATTTCATGCACATTTCTCTGTTTAAGAGGTTTAATCTCACATTGAATTGAATTGAATTTTATTTGATCCTGTAAGATTACATTGTGTACAGTAAATGTACGTGTAATATAGGACATCTCAAAGTAGTAACATTCATTATCACTTATTTTTCTACCCCTTTAGCTTACATTTTTACATCATTGACAATGAATAACAATATATACAAATTTAATGGCATAAGTATTCTGCAACACTATAAAACTCTTTTTCACTGAGATAATCTTTAAGTTTCTTTGGAAAGTCATTATCAAGTACGCTACCTTGCAGGTTTTTAGGCAGACTTCTTAGCAGTCTAATACCAGAGTACTGGGGTCCTTTTTCTAGCATTGCCAGTCGGTGGGGTATGCTCCCTACTTCATTCTTCCTTCTTGTATTGTGGGTGTGTACACTAGCATTTGTAATCCAGTCCTCACTACCTTTTGTGATGTACATTATTGTTTTGTATATATACAGTGATGAAAAAGTTAAGATACCTAACTTCTTGAAACAGTTTCTGCACATTTCAGAGGTCTTTCTTCTTAAAATGGTCCTAATTGCTTTTTTTTGTAATGTGAACACTCGTTTTGTCTCTTGTTTGTTTGAGTTTCTCCACACAGTCACTCCATACTGTAAGTATGGTTTGAAAAGTCCATGGTACACTGTACACAGAAGGTTCTTGTCTGAATACTGTGATAGCTGCATCATTAAGAATATGACAGAGCTCAGTTTCTTACAGACATTATTAATGTGTTTTTTTTCCATTTCAGTTCATTATCCACAAGAATACCTAAGAATCTAGCAGATTCTACTTCTTCCAACCTTGTTCCATCAACCTCTAAATCCATGTCTACAGCCTTCTCCTTGTTTTTGAACACTGCATACATAGTCTTTTTTTAGATCTATAACCAGTTCATTTTCAAACAGCCATTGAGCTGTGACATTTGCAGATATGTATGCTCCTCTCTCAAGCTGTTCCATATTTTGGTCATTATTTAGTATTGTCATGTCATCAGCATACAATATTTTCTTTTCTTCCTTTTCAACACCTATATCATTTACAAACACATTAAATAACAATGGCACCATTATCGAATCCTGCGGCACTCCATATCTGATGGGTTTGGTTTCTGATTGGTATGAGTTTCCTAATTATACATACTGCTTGCGGTTGCACAAGTATGATTTTATCCATTCACCTAGTTGCCCTCGAATGCCATAGTTGCCTAATTTTTGTATCAGCATTTCATGGTCAATGGTGACAAATGCTTTTGAAAGATCCAGAAACATTGCAGAGACAACGTATTTTTCATCCAAGGACTGTAAAATGTATTCTGTTAGACTGACAATTGCTGATTCTGTAGATTCAGTCTTTCTGAAACCATGTTGTGAGGGTATGAGAATGTTATGTTTGGCCAAATAATTAACTAATCTGGTATACATAAGCATTTCTAGGATTTTTCAGAAACCTAATATAAGTCGTCCTTATCCCCTTTCTTGTACACTGGCACCACCTTCATTATCTTCAGTTTTTCTGGAAAAATTCCATATCTGAAAGAACAGTTTACTATGTTCAGCAGTGGTGTTATTATCTGCTCACTTACCAGCTTTATTATATGATTTGATATTTCGTCATCACCAGCTGATTTCTTGGACTTCAGTTACTGTATAGTTTTCCGTAGTTCATCTTCCATGACTGGTCTTAAGAACATAGTAATGCTTGATCTTTTTGGTATCTTAATACTCTTCTGTTTTTGACTATTTCTTTCCAATTTTAAATTTTCTACTACACTGATATAATTATTATTCAGTATGTTTGCTATTTCCATACCATCTGTGACCACTGTGTTGTCTATTTTAATTGACTTAATACCTCCTTCTTTGTTTGACCCATTGTTTTCCTTTCTTTCAGCATTAATTGCATTCCAAGCTGCCTTTGCCTTGTTTTTTGAGTTGATTATGGTGGTCTCAATTGCTCTTGCTTTTGCTTCTCTTGCCGTTTTTCTATACTTCTTTTTTAACATTTTATAGTTTTCAGCTTCGCCCATCCATCTCAGATCCTGCAGCTACCTTTGCTGTTCTAGTATTTCACTGGTAATCCACTGTGTTTGATCTTGCAGCCTTTCTTGTCTCTTTACTTTGGGAAATGCTACATTAAAATGGTATTTAATTGTTGAAATAAATGCATCATATTTTTCATTTACACTCTGGGCCTGTACGGTTTCATTCCAGGTTTCCTTACTTAACATTATTCTACAGATGTTGATATTTTGTTCACTGATGATCCTGATTTCTTTGGTTGTTCATTTTGGTTCTGATACTGTCTCATTACTTCTGCAAAAGCTGATTAGTTGTCCATGATGATCAGATATTTCTGTCTGAGTTACATGTGACTCATAGTTACACATATTAGTAATTATGTTGTCAATAACTGTCTCACATTGTGAAGTCACTCTTGTTGGTGCAGTTATTGTTACTTTCATGTTATGCTGTATTAACAATTCTTCAAAATCCTGTCTTATTTTTGTGTCTTTTCCAATGTCAATGTTGAAGTCTCCACATATAAAAGGTTTCTCTTCACGTTCATTCTCAATAAGCTAGCAATTTTTTTTCAGAAAGATGCTAATATTGCCACATTGTGATCTGTACACACAAAACACTCTAAAATCCTCTGTCACTATACAAGTAACTTCAAAGTCTTTTTCTCTAGCTATGGGCAATGTAGCAGCTTCACTGTTTACATTCTTTAGGAGAGTACCTGTTTTAGTACATATACAAACGCCACCACCCTTATATTTAGATCTGCAGAAGTAACTACCTAGTTTGTAGTCCTTTATTGCAACATTACCTATTTTACTTTCAGTTAGTCCATGTTCACTGATGCATAATATGTCTGGTCTTACTTCACTCAGGAGTACTTCTGCTTCTATTTTTTTTTTTTTTTTTTTTTTTTAAACCAAAGTATTGAATATTTTGATGAAGTACTTTTATGTAATTTTTTCTTTTGTTGGTTTACATGTTGTGAGCTGTATTCTGAGGCAAATTCTTTAGCATCATCTTTTTTTGTATGGTGCTTATATTTTTCTTTTCGAGCTAGAGTGTATGATTTTTCACCCCCTTCAGGCCGTATCAGTTTCCCTTGCTTCTAATGATTTTGCAGACATCTGCAAACATTCTGCTGAAAGTTACAGACCCCAGTCTATTTAAATACAAGCCATCCTTTGCTAATGAGTTTTCATGTAGGAATTTGTTTGGGTCTATAAAAACTGCCCCAAGACGATCACATTGTTCTTTAAGAGCACAGTTTATTTTGGTGATATATTTTTCACTCACTGACTTTCCATTTATGATTCCGCTAAGTATCAACTGAGATCTTCATACATATTTCTTGCAGAATGAATCACCGTAAATTCATTCAGTCTTTAGTGCAATAGTTTCTCACTGAGCGACTACATCAGCATCCACTGGTGACACATCAGGAGTTTAGCAAGTCAATATCTAGAATTGTCTGCTTTTATAGTTCACTTATTCAGTTAGTCTTTCTAGGATGGGTAGGATGTGTACAGGCTGTGTTTGGAGACAGGAGCAGCTGGCTGCAGTTCACGAACAACTGAACATGCTGTTGGCTACAGTCAGTCACCTTGTGACTGCTGCCTCGGGGTATAGCAGTGATGGAGAATCTGGCACCTCAGGTGTCACTTGATTTACCCATGGGCTCTGCTTCTGAGACACCTTCTCGTGCACATGATGTGGAGGATCCACCCTGACAGCAGGGAAAGTGGTGGGTGGTAACTTGTTCGTGTCGGTCAAGGCAGAGGGCCAATGTGGAAACTGGCCACTTGGCCTTGCCCATTCATGCTGTTAGTGGACAGATGGCTGCTCCTTCAGCAGGATCTGAGCAGGCACATGGGGGGAGTGGTTTACTGGTTATTGGGTGCTCCAATGTTAGGCACGTTACAGAACCCCTTAGGCAGATAGCTTTCAGGGCTGGAAAGAAAGCCAATGCACACACAGTATGTCTGCCGGAAGACCTCACCTGAGATGAGGAGGTGGCCTTGCTGGTGCAAGCTGCAGTCGTCTGCAAACTGTGGCTCACGTTGACACCAGTGATACCTATCGCATGGGTTCTGAGGTGATCCTCAGTTCGTACATGCTTCTGGTGGAGGTGGTGATGACTGCTGGCCTTGCCCATGGAGTGCAAGCAGAGCTCGCAATTGGCAGTATCATTCCCAGAGTTGACGGGGGTCCTTTGGTTTGGAGGCGAGTGGAGGGTCTCAACCATAGGCTTTTGTTGACTCTGTGATGGTCTTCACTGCAGTTTCTGGACCTGCATTATCATGTGGGGATTTGTAGGTATCCCTTTGATAGGTCAGGGGAGCAGTTCATAGAGGAAGCAGCTACTTGGATATCAGAGCACTTGTGGAGTGCATGTGAGGGTTGTTTTAGGCTAGGCAGTAGTTTGAGGTGCTCTAATGAACATTCACCAGTTGATATGGAGCAAGAGAAGTCAGTTGGGATTCAGAATAAAGACACTTTGTCATAATTTTATCAGTAAACTGTTGAAGCGTTCATAATAAAGTTCCCAAATTTACTGCCCTCTGGGAGAGTTCTTGCGTTCAAATTATTCTTGGGCCTGAGAGCTGGCTGAAACCCAAAGTGGAATGCTCTGAGATATTTAGCGAGTCATGGAACATATATCTGAAAGATAGATTAGAGGCCATAGGAGGAGAGAGTTCATTGCAGTTGACAAAAATACTATCTGTATTGAGGTTGAAGTTGAATGTGACAGTGAAGTTATCTGGTCACGTATAACAGTGTAGGTGAAACCAAGTTAATTGTAGGATGTGTTTACTGGCCACTCGATTCCATTGTGACAATTCTAGTCATTCAAAGAAAGTTTATGGTAAATAACACATAAATACTCAGATCATGCAATACTGGTTGTCTTCAACTTTAACCTGCCGATTATAGGCTGGGATGTCTATGGATTCATTGTGCGGGGTACAGACAGACAGACCGACAGACAGACAGTCATACAAAATACTTTTGAACACATTTACTGGAAACTGTCTTGAGGAGCTAGTATGGCAGTCCAAACACAATGGAAATATCTTAGATCTTGTAGCTACAAGTAAGGTGAACCTTATCAACAATGTCAATATAGAAATGGGAATTAGCATTCATAACGTCATTATAGCAATTGTGATTTCAAAAGTTAATAAATGAATCAAGAAGACTGGGTGAGTGTTTCTGCTAGATAGACCAGATAAGCAGTTGTTATCATCTCACTTAGACAGTGGACTGACATCACTTAGTTCCTGTAAAATGGATGTAGAAGAATTATAGGCAAAGTTTAAGCAGATTATAAATCATGATGTGGAGAGTTAGTGTCTAGTAAGAATATAGGATGGAAAAGACCCACCATGCTTTAATAACAAAATTTGGAGGATGCTGAGGAAGCAGAGGCTGTTGCACTCTCCATTCAAAAGGGAATGCACAAATGATGACATGCAAAGGTCATTAGAGATTTGTTCTTATGTGAAAAGATCTATGTGCGAAGCATACAGCTACCATCATCACACCTTAGCAAAAGATCTTGCAGAGAACCCGAGAAAATTCTGATCTTATGTAAAATTGATAAGTGGGTCTAAGGCTTCCCTTGTTGACCAGTCTGGTGTGCCAGTTTAAGATAGCAAAATGAAAACTGAAGTTTTGAATCTCATTTTTAAAAAATCGTTCACTCAGGAGAATTGTACAAACATACGGTTATGTGACCACAGGACGGACTTCCGTATGGATGATACAGAAATAAGCATACATGGCATAGAGAAGCAACTTAAATATTTGAAAACACACAAATCACCAGGTTGAAATGGAATCTATGTTCAATTTTAAAAAGAGTACTGTGTGGCATTGGCCCCGTATCTAGCTTGTATTTATTGTGGATCTCTCACCCAGCACAAAGTCCCAAGCGACTGGAAAAAGTGCAGATGACTCCAGTACATAATAAAGGTGAAAGAACATACCTGCAGAATTACAGACCAATATCCCTAACTTCTGTTTGCTGTAGAATCCTTTAACATGTTCGAATATAATAAACTTTCTTGAGACTGAGAAACTTATGTGCAGAAATCAACATGATTTTAGAAAGCATCACTCGTGTGGAGCTTAGCTTGCGCTTTTCTCACATGATGTACTGAGAACTATGGATGAAGGGCAACAGGCAGATACCATATTTCTAGATAGCACTTGACATGCTGCCCCATTGCAGACTGTTAACAAAGGTATGAGCATATCAAATAAGTTCACAGATATGTGAGTGGCTTGAAGAATTCTTAAATAATAGAACGTGGTATGTTGTCCTTGACAGCGAGTCTTCATCAGAGACAAGGGTATTGTCAGGAGTGCCCCAGGAGTGTGGTAGGATTGCTGCTGTTCTCTTTATACATAAATGATTTGGCTGACAGGGTGGGCAGCAATCTGTGGTTGTTTGCTGCTGATGCCATGGTGTATGGTAAGGTGTCAAAGTTGAGTGACTGTAGGAAGATACATGACAACTTAGACAGAATTTCCAGTTACTGTGATAAATGGCAGCTATCCCTAAATGTGGAAGAATGTAAGTTGATGTGGATGAGTAGGAAGATCAAACCTGTAATGTTTGCATACAGTATTACTAGTGTCCAGCTTGACACAATAAAGTCGTTTAAATATCTGGGCATAATGTTGCACAGCGATATGAGGTGGAATGAGCATGTGAAAACTGTGGTAGGGAAGACAAATCATTTATTGGGAGAATTTTAGAAATGAGTGGTTCACCTGTAAAGGAGACTGTGTGTAGAATGCTGGTGCGACTTATTCTTGAGTACCACTCAAGTATTTTGGATCCATACCAGATCAGACTGATGGAAGACATCGATGCAGTTCAGAGGAGGGTTGTTAGATTTGTTACTGGTAGGTTTGAACAAAATTTAAGTGTTATGGAGATGCTTTGGGAACTCGAATGGGAATCCCTGGAGGGAAGGTGGTGTTCCTTTTGCAAACACTATTGAGAAAGTTTAGAGAACTAGAATTTGAAGCTGACTGCTGAATAATTCTACTGCCACCAACATACATACATTGTGTTTAAGGGCCATGAAGACAAGATACAAGAAATTAGGGCTCATATGGAGGCATACAGACAGTCATATTTCCCTCGCTCTATATGCAAGTGGAACAAGAAAGGAAATGACAAGTAGTGGTACAGGGTACTCTCTGTCATGCACTTTATGGTGGATTGTGAAGTATTTATGTAGATGTAGATGTAGACATGGGGTGGCAATGAGCATATCTATTCTTCAGATGCCCACAAATATTGCTATTAAGATAGAATGGTGCATCATTTTGTTGAATCCACTAATTCTCATGGACAACCAGAGATACAATCTCTGACAACTGTGCTATCAACTCTTTCATCTGTAATTGTGTGTTGCATTAATTGTTCTTTCTGGATTCTGATTGATGTCAGTCCATCCAAATTTAGGTTTACTGCTGTCTCCTAAATTGCTTAACGCAGAGCTTGTGCTCTGTGTCTAATGAGCTTTTATACTTGGAAAAATGGTGCAGCAGTAACTACATTGGACTTTCATTGAGAAAGAGGGTGGCTTAAATCCCCACCAAACTGTCAAATTTTATGTTCCTTGCAATTTCCCTCAGTTGCATAAGGCAAATGTTGGACTGATTCCTTTAGAAAAAAGACACCCTTCCTCAATCCAAGCTTAAACCCCATGTCTAGTGATATATTCATCTATCTAATGTGAAGCCTTAACCTTCTTTACCAGTTACCTCTTCATCAATGAGATGGTAAACATCTAATCTCCAATTTCTTCAGTAATCACTTCACATCCTGTACAATGTGGAATTAAATAGCTGGGAAGAGTTTCTTCAACTTAGTCTTTTGTTCCACAGTTCTCCAGGACCTAGTTACATTTATAGCTCAGTGGACATTCATCCACATCGTTTGCTATGAATTCTCACTCTAACACAACTCACCCTCATTTTCAAGGCACAAATGAAACAAGAGGTCACTACATGGCAATTTAAACCCGGGCTACAACAACAAGGAAAAAAAATGGTGTATCCAGAGAGCACATGTGCACCACACACACACACACACACACACACACACACACACACACACACACACACACACCAAAACAACTAATGCATTCAGACAGCCATTGAAGTCCTGCATCAGATTTTTACTAATAGTGAAATACACTCCTGGAAATGGAAAAAAGAACACATTGACACCGGTGTGTCAGACCCACCATACTTGCTCCGGACACTGCGAGAGGGCTGTACAAGCAATGATCACACGCACGGCACAGCGGACACACCAGGAACCGCGGTGTTGGCCGTCGAATGGCACTAGCTGCGCAGCCGTCAGTGTCAGCCAGTTTGCCGTGGCATACGGAGCTCCATTGCAGTCTTTAACACTGGTAGCATGCCGCGACAGCTTGGACGTGAACCGTATGTGCAGTTGACAGACTTTGAGCGAGGGCGTATAGTGGGCATGCGGGAGGCCGGGTGGACGTACCGCCGAATTGCTCAACACGTGGGGCGTGAGGTCTCCACAGTACATCGATGTTGTCGCCAGTGGTCGGCGGAAGGTGCACGTGCCCGTCGACCTGGGACCGGACCGCAGCGACGCACGGATGCACGCCAAGACCGTAGGATCCTACGCAGTGCCGTAGGGGACCACACCGCCACTTCCCAGCAAATTAGGGACACTGTTGCTCCTGGGGTATCGGCGAGGACCATTCGCAACCGTCTCCATGAAGCTGGGCTACGGTCCCGCACACCGTTAGGCCGTCTTCCGCTCACGCCCCAACATCGTGCAGCCCGCCTCCAGTGGTGTCGCGACAGGCGTGAATGGAGGGACGAATGGAGACGTGTCGTCTTCAGCAATGAGTGTCGCTTCTGCCTTTGTGCCAATGATGGTCGTACGCGTGTTTGGCGCCGTGCAGGTGAGCGCCACAATCAGGACTGCATACGACCGAGGCACACAGGGCCAACACCCGGCATCATGGTGTGGGGAGCGATCTCCTACACTGGCCGTACACCACTGGTGATCGTCGAGGGGACACTGAATAGTGCACGGTACATCCAAACTGTCATCGAACCCATCGTTCTACCATTCCTAGACCGGCAAGGGAACTTGCTGTTCCAACAGGACAATGCACGTCCGCATGTATCACGTGCCACCCAACGTGCTCTAGAAGGTGTAAGTCAACTACCCTGGCCAGCAAGATCTCCGGATCTGTCCCCCATTGAGCATGTTTGGGACTGGATGAAGCGTCGTCTCACGCGGTCTGCACATCCAGCACGAACGCTGGTCCAACTGAGGCGCCAGGTGGAAATGGCATGGCAAGCCGTTCCACAGGACTACATCCAGCATCTCTACGATCGTCTCCATGGGAGAATAGCAGCCTGCATTGCTGCGAAAGGTGGATATACACTGTACTAGTGCCGACATTGTGCATGCTCTGTTGCCTGTGTCTATGTGCCTGTGGTTCTGTCAGTGTGATCATGTGATGTATCTGACCCCAGGAATGTGTCAATAAAGTTTCCCCTTCCTGGGACAATGAATTCACGGTGTTCTTATTTCAATTTCCAGGAGTATATATCGCTGAACATAAAAACTGCAGTATCAGGAAGAATAACAAATAACAAAATTTCAGTTTTTGTGCATATGCTGCATAATAGGAAGAATACATGATTGAATCTGTAGGTGATCTGACAGTATACGGCTACAAAATTTAGTACATGGAGCTACCACCACTGGCAGCAACATAGGCTCTAGCCTGGCTGAGCTCTGAGCTAAACTGAACTTAAAAAGGAATCCTTGTGTGTGAAATGGATCACAAAAGGTGAATGATGTTTATGGTATTCAATGACCCACATATTGTCTGCACTGCAGCCTCAATATTGGGTGCTAATGGAAACAGGGAGTGGATCTGGAGGTATCCAATGCTGAGCACAGCATGTGGCCATGGAGCGTAGCTGAGCTGCTTAGTTGATGAATAACTCACAACAGTGCTACAGTGTTAGTGGTGTTGATATAAAGCATAACAGTGGCAATAATAAACAAAGCAAACATTGCATCATATCTACAACTAAAGTTGCCAAAGTTGACAGTTTATCAGAAAGGAACCCAAGGAATTTCTGTGCTTAACAACTGAAGGTGTTACTGAAGCAGGTGTTGAGCCTTATAGTTCAACATATTTGTTGGACAGGAAGCCACAAATCTCGTCTCCAGTGAAACATAGTAAAGTTCAGTCATTGTCAAAAAAAAAATTATGAATAGATTACGAATGTTGTTTGCCTGTTTCAAGGATGCTTGATGCAGTTTACAGGATGAACATCATAGTGACCTACAATGTTATGCACATCGAACTGCACAACATAGATTTCAGTGATTCAGGGAAGGCAGTGGATGTTTGCATAACTTCAAACAGTGCTACAGTACTGTAAGCCATAAGATAATGAAATTTCAAACAAAGTGTTAACTTGATGGTGCACAGCAAACTGCAGAATCAGCCCAAAAATTTGTAAATGGAAATAAAGAAACTTATCTCCTCATTCAGTAAGGCATTTGCTTTCAACTGTGACCAGTCGGGATTTGAAGAGGAAATGCAGTAAAAGAAACTCTGCAAATTAACGGTACCAAGAGAGCTGTATCATGATCAAATAACATCAATGCCTTAATGCATTCATTTACAATTATGCCAACTGTTAACCTGTATGGTAAATTGGCTGGAAAGTTATTTATTGTGCTGTGAGAAATTGGAATTGCTCTGCCCCGTATGATTCTTTCTCATGTGCATTTCCTTGCAAGGGCAGAAAGGAATATTTATGTCACAGCTATACTCTGCAAACCACCATGAGGTGCACAGCAGAGGGTACGTCCCATTGTGCCAGTTATAAGGGTTTCTTCCCATTCCATTGATCTATGGAGAATGGGAAGAATGATTGTTTTAATGCCTCTGTGCATGAAGTAATTATTCTAATTTTAACCTCACAATCCCTGTGTGAGCAAAACATAAGGGATTGTAGTACATTCCTAGAGTCATCATTTTAAGCCAGTTCTTGAAACTTTGTTAATAGACCTTCTCTGAATAGTTTACATCTATCTTCAGGAGTCTTTTGGTTCAATTCCTTCACTCTCTCATGGATTTAACAAACCAATGACAATTTGTGCTGCCACTCTCCATTGTTGTTGTGGTTTTCAGTCCAGAGACTGGTTTGATGCAGCTCTCCATGCTACTCTACCCTGAGCAAGCTTCTTCATCTCCCAGTACCTACTGCAACCTACATCCTTCTGAATCTGTTTAGTATATTCATCTCTTGGTCTCCCTTTACGATTTTCACCCTCCACACTGTCCTCCAATACTAAATTGGTGATCCCTTGATGCCTCATTATATGCCCTACTAACCAATCCCTTCTTCTAGTCAAGTTGTGCCACAAATTTCTCTTCTCTCCAATTCTATTCAATACCTCCTCATTAGTTATGTGATCTACCAATCTAATCTTCAGCATTCTTCTGTAGCACCACATTTCAAAAGCTTCTATTCTCTTCTTGTCTGCCGGCCGAAGTGGCCGTGCGGTTAAAGGCGCTGCAGTCTGGAACCGCAAGACCGCTATGGTCGCAGGTTCGAATCCTGCCTCGGGCATGGATGTTTGTGATGTCCTTAGGTTAGTTAGGTTTAAGTAGTTCTAAGTTCTAGGGGACTAATGACCTCAGCAGTTGAGTCCCATAGTGCTCAGAGCCATTTGAACCATTTCTTCTTGTCTAAACTATTTATCATCCATGTTTCACTTCCATACATGGCTACACTCCATACAGATACTTTCAGAAACGACTTCCTGATACTTAAATCTATACTCGATGTTAACAAATTTCTCTTCTTCAGCAACACTTTCTTTGCCACTGCTAGTCTACATTTTAGATCCTCTCTCTTTAAGTGTCTCATTTCCTAATCTAATTCCCGCAGCATCACACAATTTAATTTGACTACATTCCATTATCCTAGTATATTCTCTGTTTATGTCCAATATACCCTGTTAGTCCTATTTGGTGTGGATCCCACATGCTTGAGCAATATTCTAGGATGGGTCACACGAGTGATTTTTAAGCAATCTCCTTGGTAGACTGATTGCACTTCCCCAGTATTCTACCAATAAACCAAAGTCTACCACCTGTTTTACCCACAACTGAGCCTATGTGATGGTTCCATTTCATATCCCTACAAAGTGTTACATGTAGGTATTTATATGAGTTGGCTGATTCAAACAGTGACTCATTGATATTGTAGTCATAGGATACAATGTTTTCATTCATTTTGCGAAGTGCTTAATTTACATTTAAGAACATCTAAGCAAGTTGCCAATCTTTGCACCACTTTGAAATCTTATAAAGATCTGAATGAATATTTATGCAGGTTCTCTCAGATAGTACTTCATTATAGATAACTGCATAATCTGCAAAAAGTCTGCTGTTACTATTAATATTGGCTGCGTGGTCACTGATATACAACATGAACAGCAAGGGTCCCAATACAGTTTCCTGGAGTACACCTGAAGTTACTTCTACATCTGACAATGACTTTCCATTCAAGATGACATACTGCATCCTACCTACAAAAAAGGTCCTCAATCTAGTCACAAATTTCACTTGATACCCCATATGAGGCTACTTTTTGACAATAAGTGTAGGTCTTGTACTGAGTTAAATGCTTTTCAGAAACCAAGAAATACTGCATGTATCTGATTGTCTTGATCCAAAGCTTTCAGTACGACATGTGAGAAAAGTGCAAGTTGGGTTTCATATGATCAATTTTTTTGGAATCCATGCTGGTTGGTGTTGAGGAGGTCATTCTGTTCAAGATGTCTCATTATGGTTGAGTTCAGAATATGTTCTAAGATTCTACAACAAGTCAGTGTCAAGGATGTTAGACAGTAGTTTTCTGAACCATTCCTACTACCCTTCCAGCAGATGGGGATGACCTGTGCTTTTTTTCCAAGAACTGGGTAAGAGTTTTTGTTTGAGGAATCTATGATAGGTTATAGTTAGAAGAGGTGTTAACTCAACTCCAAATTCAGTATAGAATCTGACAGAGATTCTGTTAGGCCCTGGAGATTTTTTCAGTTTTAATGATTTTAGCTATTTCTCAACACCATTGACAGTAATATTTATTTATTTATTTATTTATTTACACCTGAAGTTCTGTAGGGTCAAATTGAGGAGTAAATCTCCAAAGTCATAGAATGTGTCAGTACATGAAATTCCAACATAAAAGTAATAACAGATAAAAATAAAATGTTTATTGAACCAAAACAAGTCAAGCCATGAGTTTCAGAAAATGCAGTCAACAATATAACATAAGAGTCAGCTTAATTTTTCAAAGAACTCCTTAACAGAACAAAGAAGTGACCCATGAGGAAACTCTTCAGTTTCAATTTGAAAGCACGAGTTACTGCTAAGATTTTTGAATTCTTGTGGTAACTTATTGAAAATGGATACAGCAGTATACTGCACACCCTTCTGCACAAGAGTTAAGGAAGTCCGCTCCAAATGCAGGTTGGATTTCTGCCAAGTATTAACTGAGTGAAAGCTGCTTATACACCTAAAAACAAAGATGATGTGACTTACCAAATGAAAGTGCTGGCAGGTCGACAGACACACAAACGAACACAAACATACACACAAAATTCAAGCTTTCGCAACAAACTATTGCCTCATCAGGAAAGAGGGAAGGAGAGGGAAAGACGAAAGGATGTGGGTTTTAAGGGAGAGGGTAAGGAGTCATTCCAGTCCCGGGAGTGGAAAGACTTACCTTAGGGGGAAAAAAGGACAGGTATACACTCACACACACACACATATCCATCCGCACCTACATGTGTTCACATGTGTGTGTTTGTGTGTTTTTTTTGTGCCTATCTACTCCAACTAGTGAACAAGGGTCAACAAGAGGTTTGCAAACTTACACCACTTATTGTCCGAACTGCCCATTTCTGAGCCAAAAATATCATTTTAAAATGGGAAGAGTTACTCCAACATATAATACAACACAACATAAGTGAGTGAAAATAATCAAAGTAGACTAATTTTCAGGTCAAACGATCATTTACTTCAGATACAATTCGAATAGTAAAAATGGCAGCTTTAAATCTTTGAAGAAAATTCTGAACATGGGCTTTCCATGGCAGTTTACTATCTATCTGAACACCTAGAAATTTGAACTGTTCAGTTTCACTAATCATATGACCATCCTGTAAAATTCAAATGTCTGGTTTTGGTGAATTATGTTTCAGAAACTGTAAAAACTGAGTCTTACTGTGATTTAGCATTAGTTTATTTTCTACAAGCCATGAACGCATGTCATGAACTGCACTGTTTGAAACTGAGCCAATGTTGCACACAACATCCTTTACTACCAAGCTAGTGTCCTCAGAAAACAAAAATATTTTAGAGTTACCCATAATACTAGAGGGCATATCATTTATATAAATAAGGAACAGAAGTGGCCCCAACACTGATCCCTGGGACACCACCCCCACCCCCACTTGACCGTACCCCACTCAGACCCCACATCACAGCCATTCTCAACTCTGTGAATAATGACCTTTTGCTGTCTGTTGTTAAAGTAAGAGGTGAACCAATTGTGAGCTACTACCCGTATTCCGTATTGGTCCAACTTGCAGAGCAATATTTTGTGATCAACACAATCAAACACCTTAGTTAAATATATATATATATATATATATATATATATATATATATATATATATATATATATATATATATATATATATATATATATGCCTAGTGTTCGAAACCTTTTGTTTAACCTGCCCAGTACCTCACAGAGAAAAGAGACTATATCATTTTCAGTTGTTAAAAGACTTCTAAAGCCGATCTTTACATTTGATAGCAAATTATGTCATATAAAATGATCAATTATCCTTACATACACAGCCTTTTCAATAACTTTAGCAAACACTGATGCCATAGAAATAGGTCTAAAATTGTCTACATTATCCCTTTCTCCCATTTTATAAAGTGGCTTTACTACTGAATACTTTAATCATTCAGGAAACTAACCATTCCTAAAGGAAAAATTGCAAATATGGCTAAGTACAGGGCTAACAAGTGCAGCACTTCATTCATCTTTTTAGTGGTGTGAGTATTAAAACTGGGGCAATTCTTCTGGGTTTTCCTTTGTAAAGGAGCATTTGAAAATGGGGTTAAGCATTTCAACCTTTGCTTCATTACCCTCAACTTCAGCTCCGGTCTCATTCACTAGGGACTCAACACTAACTCTGATACCACTAACAGCCTTTACATATGACCATAATTTCTTTGGGTTCTGTGAAAGATCATTTTACAATGTTCTCCCATGGTAGTCACTGAAGGAATCACACATTGCTCTCTTGAAATCCAAATGTGTTTCATTCAGCATCTCTCTATCTATAGCCGCACACTTTGATTTACACTGTTATGCAGTAATCTTGGTTTATTTAGGAGTTGCTTTACAGTGAATGAATAACATGGAGGTTCCCACCTATTATGGACTGTTCTACTGGGTACATGTCAATCCAGTGCATGGTCTACTATTCTTTTAAAAATGAGTTAGCGTTCGTCTACATGCTACAGCCCTATGCTGAAAGTTTAAAGTTCCTCATTGACATATGAAACTACTGATTTTTTATCTACATATTTCTGCTTGTTTTAGTTGTCCTTTGAACTTTGGTAATCATTGTTACGGCAACTGCATCGTGGTCACTAATACCACTTTCTATATGGTCATCCTCAAAGAGGTCAGGTCTGTCTGTTGCCATTAGATCCAATATATTTCTATCAAGAGTGGGAGTCTTAAATTTCTGTTCTAGATAGTTTTCAGAGAAAGCATTTGGTAATGTTTCAGAGGATGTCTAATCACACCCAGCACAAGCAAAAGAGTAATTTTCCCAATTAATTTTTGGATGATTAAAGTCACCACAATGATTACAGTAGGATTGGGGAACTTATGTGCAAGTGAACGTAGGGTTTCCCTAAAGATTTCAGTTACATCAGGGGATGAGTCTGGTATGCAATAGTAGGGTGCAGTTATTATTTTATGCCCACCCCAGATACTGAGTCTTGCCCAAACAATCTCTCATGCCACTTCAATTTCTATCATGGTAGATTTAAGTTTCTTGTCTTCTGCAACAAATACACTACTTCCAATTCCCATTTGCCTATCGTTGCAAATGTACACTAAATTTTTCCCCGAAATGGGTGTACGAGAACTACAACTATGGTACAAACACTGCTTTTGGCCAATAGCTGGTCAAAATAACTTACTTTTGCGTGATTACTGGTCTGTGTATAAAGATCATACTCCTTTATAACAATCTGTCCCTCCTAAAAAGAGTGTGACACTGCAATTCATACCACCTGGATAACTTCAGTGTCTGGATTCTTTTTCTGTGCCTATAAAACGTATTATCCTACTATCTGCAGCTATGCCTTAAAGGATAGCTAGTTTCATGATAAGCTCCACAACAGACTGTTTCATGTTCAGTTTCATGCCATCACATTCCATCAGTTCTCATCACCCCATTACACCAACAGTATTCGGTACTACAATATCCTTAAGAGTGGATACCTAGCTGAGTGTCCTGCACAGTTTGTAATTCCCAATTAGTTCACCATTGATCTCGATGGTGTGAACATTTGTGATCACTGTAGTGCACTATTTTTCATTTGGTGTTCATGGTGCAACTTAATAGTTGTTTTGAACATCTCTTGAATGTTGGTTATGTCCATTTTGTAATGTGTGATACATACATCGCACAAAAGGTTAATCTTGGCACCTCCCGGACACTCATTTTCTGTTGCCCTCTACACACACACGATGAGTCATTAGCAGCTAATATTTTTTCTGTCGTAATTGCTAACAAAACACTTCCAAATGAGCCTTACTGAAGAATGAACTTGTGACCTTGCAGTCAAAGTGTTCCTTGTTAGATGACGGGTATGTGTATTTCATTCCATGCAGCTTCAACTTCAGTAATCATAGTGGCTGGCAAGTAGTCATGGCAACCTATGACCAGATTTTTTCAATTGTTGAGATATTTGGAGAATGTGTCGGTCGTGGCAACAATTGAACATTCTCTTTGTGAAGGTAGGTCAGGTCAGGTCAGCATGGGCAACATGCAGACTCTGATCATCTTGTTGCATGCTGGGCCATGTGATGATGACAAATGTAATGTGGGAACATCCATTCTCCTTGGATTTTTCACACACAGATATGTCTGTCATGATATTGCATGCTGAAGCAGGATCCTTCTCAAAAGATGATGCGGTGCCACTCATGTTGTCACTGGGTGCACCATTGTTGGCACTCCTCTCTCTTTATCACCATGTCAAGAGAAGTGCACAGTTGAGCAAACAGTATATCTCTCCTGTTGTATGCTAGTTACAGGGGCCTTTGAAATCTTGCATGGTGCTGAGTAAGATCCGTCTGAACCCTCCGTTATGTATTTGCACAGTGATCAGAAATCTCAATCAGTGCTAGCAGGCTACCATGAAACTATAAATTGCAATCTTGATAGGCTATGATCCATGTGCTGTTTGCTTCTGATGTGTTCTAGTAGACATTTCTCCTTGTTATGCATTCAAATTCTGTGTAATCTTTCTTTATATATAGGATGTAGATGCTATCACTCTGACCTAATTTGTGTGGCTATGTTGAAATTTTAACCTCTTGCATATTTAGGCATGTAGTACACTTCATTTCAGTTTGATGCTTACTGCTTGTCACATTCATGTTGTTGCAGTTTTAATGCCCATCAATGTATTAAGCAACGACAGATGAGCAGAAGCACAAACTAGGTCCCTCTATTGTTAGACGAAAGAGAGAGCAGGATTCCACACAGAATTCATGCAAAAATTTCCACCTCTTTTCATTTCATTGTTCACACAGCTCCTCCCACTGAGCATTTAAATGGCCATACATGGTGATCTCTAATTTCATTTATGGCTTGAAAATGACAGAATGTCAGCCTGTCAAAATATCAGTGGTTGTCAAGGATATTACGTGACTGTATTCTTGTTAGTTATTTGCATGTATTGTTGAGAAATGAGTGATATTACTGCTAACCCACAATGAAAATGCTGTTGTATCAAATACTCACTTGTTTAGAATAGTGACTGGAGAGTGGATAATCAGTTGCACAATATAAATGATGATGCCAGTTAATAACTAAAAGAAATTGTAATCATTTGCTTTCATACAAGTGAGAGCAGGAGTCTGTTGTTTCTGAATTTGATTGCCATGTTAGTTAATAAAAAAATAATCAGTATAGTACAGATTCATTTGATTCTTTTCTCTATGTTAAAATTCTGCACAGAGGGTTTTGTGTTCTAGAGTTAGAACGGAAAAATCATTTTATTTTTGTTTTTTTTGTTTAAAATATTATTTAATTAATTTGTTTTTATTGCATTTATTAACAGAAAGGTTTTCATCTCAAGGACATTAATTGCCAGAAGCTTATTTGTGAAAATACAGTCAAAATTCCATACCGCCTTGTGGCATGCGGTAGTGAAAACAATACAGTTTATCTTATTTTTCTTCAAGCTGGCATGGCACCTACAGTAGCAGCAGTTCTTGACACACACATATCCAGTGTGAGAACTCTGGATGTATGTTGCCTAAGAAAGTCTGAAGAGTCTGATTTGTTCCTGCTGGTTACGGCTGGTGGAAGAGCTCAGCTGAAAGTGTGGAAAATTTGTGTTTCGCATTCAGGAGGTATATTTAACTATACTTAATATAAAAATAACAATTTGTGCTTTCTCATAATAACAAAATTATATTGTGTGGTATGCATTATGAAACTCAAATATTGTGTATTAGGTACATAGCAATGGGAAATAAACTTTCAGAATATGTCAGTAGCAGCAATAGGCATATAGTTAACTTTCCAGTCTTCTTGATACAAGTTTGTCTGATGAGTTAAAGATGTTGCATCCTGGGATGATGATTCTGTATCATGATAGTCTTTGTCTTGTTGTAAGCTTCCCCTTTGTAATTTGCTTCTGTGGATGCCTTTTGCAAATGAGAGCAGTTAGTTGAGGCGGGTAGGCCAAATGTACAACACTGAATTGCCATGACCTGTTTACATAATCTTAGAGATTGTGTTCGATGTACTTAAATATTTGTCCTACAGCTGTCCTACTTAAGAGAACAACAGGTTTTACACATGATCATATGGTTGAATGAGTCTTTTGTATGACACATTTTGCAAATTAAATAACATAGTCACTATGATCCAGTAGGATAATTGGTAGCAAAACTGTATGGATAATTGAAAAGCATGTATTTATTCTAACATATAGAAAAAAAATTTATGAATTATGTCCTTACAGGCAATACGGGATACACATTCAGTACTATCTAAATATATGAAATATTACAAGTACAGTAATCCATCCATTTAAGTGAATAAATGCTGGAAGAATCCCCTAACTATGGCTCATTTAAGTGGCTCATAAAAGCGAAATCCCAAAGAGCCTCAGCCCAAAAGTTAGTACACTACCATACAGTCAGTGTTTCATAGCATTATCTTACAGTCAATCCATGAAATGTTAAAGCCTCTACACAATACCAGAGTCTAATCACTAAAAGTAGAATTAATATTTCTCAATCCCAACACCTGCTCAGTGTCTTTTACTCTGCATGTTTTAGCTCATGGCCAAATTGTATTACCAAACAACAGCAAGTTTCCTGAGCTGATGACCAGAGTCTATCACTTGTAGACCGTTAAAGTATGAAAATGGTGCAGCATACTCACTCCCCAAAAACTATGAATATCATCTGGACTTTTTAAAAAGCGTGTATCCTACCTTATCAAGTGATACACTGCAACAGACTGTAAACAAATTGTCACTCGCCATCCATTCTGAGATCCATTGTAACAGCAGACTACCATGAAAATAGCCCACCGTTCATATTTACAGCACATTAAGCATGTAGTTAACATGTTGAGAGAAGCACCTCTGATCACTGGTTATTTCCTGACCTCACACTGTTCTCTGTTTACTGGTTCATTAACAATCAATAAAAATACATGCGTCACACGTATGTGCTTGTCATTTAAAACCACAGAAACATCATTAGCTCTTTCAATATAAATATACATTGCCTGCTTATATTGGGTATCTCTGAGCTCCTTTTAATGGTACTCTAGAGCATAGCTTATGGGCACTTCTTTATTTATGACTGAAACAAATAATTACTCAAGTGACCACTAAATATATTTTAAATCTACCCATGTGATACATTTGGAAAGGGGGGGGGGCCTTGGGGCTACATTCATATGGGGCATGTATGTGTAGAAGAACTAGAGATCTGACACACATGTAAAGTCAGATTTAACTAGCATATATTGTAATCCTGACTGTCCCCAAGGTGATCAGTGATGATAACTGATACCTTCAGCTTTTGTATGACTACATGATTGTAACTGCAGCTATTAATTTTTATATATATGTATTTTGAGTAAGCATTGGTTTATGCAAAGACCCAAAATGTTCTTAATTTTAATAGTACAACTATCAACAAGCAGCAATCATATTGTTGTATATAGAACTTCTGTAAGTTTAGTCAGAGATATGAAATTTGATTTCTGAAATGTCAGCAGATGTTCTTTTCGTAACTTGACCCAAAGCCTTCCATTATGACTTTGCATGTTAGTCAGAAATCATTCCAGTCACTCAGTTTTCACACAGTGGACAGGAAATTGTAAGGCCTAACTGCTCTGTCAGCCCTGGTTCTCTGAGATGAATATTCTGAACTACCTGTACCTTATCTGACACACCATGCAGACTGTGATAGTCACATAGTGTGTTTTCAGTTCTTGGCAACTGTCTGCCAAGCAGTAGGCTCCGCCTTACAGGAACCTCAGCTCACAGTGCCCCTACCTTTCTAAATGCAATATGAACTAACCCCAGTTATCAGGTCACACACGTCAAGCAGCAGCAGCTGGCCAAAACACAAGCAGCCACAGGGAAGTAACAGATTTTGTGACATTTTATGAGTTCCTGACCAGAAGTGAATTATATAGTTTCATCTGTACTTTCATAGTTTAATTTTTGAATTTCTGTATGTTACTTTACTATTTGATGGACACAGTTTCCGCATTTTCATTTGTGTCGGAAAGTAAACTGATTTTGTGACCTATTATAAGCAAGGAATGAATTATTTAATCTCACTTGCGTGCTTTGGTAGTTTAGTTTCGAATCTATGCATGTTAAACTAATTTGTTAGAGACATTTCTTGTGTTTTCCTCAGTGTCCACAGTAGAGGTTGGTAGTTCATGTTGATAGTCCTTTGTTTGTGTAGAGCAGTTTTCCATGGTCTTTAGTATGGATAGGGACTGTAACTGCTGTGTGCAGATGAGCCGAATTGATGATACTTTACTCTCAGCTCCAGGCTGTTTTGGCTTCAGTTACACAGCTTGAACCTGCAGTGAATGGACATCACTGTTGTAGGCTAGCCATGGGGATACAATGGATATCCCGCATGACTCATGAGTCCACCAATTGGTCTGCACTGGTGGCCAGTCCCTGCTGCTGCATTGAGGTTGATCCCTCACACATGGTTGAGTGGGAGTTTGCCATATGCAGTCACTTGTCCTGTTGCAGGGGAAGCTTCTCAGCCTGCAGTATCCAGGCACTCACAAAGGGTGGGATTATTGTTAGTTTGGAACTCCATTGTTAGGCATGTTATTGGGCTCCTTAGGGACACAGCTGCCAAGGTGGGGTAGGAAACCAATCAGCACTTTGTGTGCATACTGAGTGGAGTCATTCCAGACATGAAACAGGTCCTTCCGGATGCCATGAAGAGCCCAGGATGCAGCCAGCTGCAGGTGGTGGCTCATGTCAGTACCAATAATGTATTTCACTTTGTATCAGAAGAGACTCTCTCTAGTTTTTAGCAACCATCAGAAGTGGTAAAGGCTGCAGCCTTGCTTGTGAGATGAAGGCAGAGCTCACCATTTGCAGCATAGTTGATGGACCGATTGTGGACCTCTGCTACAGAACTGAGTAGAGGGTCTAATCAGAGGCTCATATGATTCTGCGACTGTGTAGGCTGCAGATTCCTTGACTTGCACCATAGAGTGGTGGGGTTTCGGGTTCCGCTAAATATGTCAGGAATCCATTACATGTGGGAAATGGCTACACAGGTAGCAGGGGCTGTGTTAGGGACTGGATGATTTTTTAGGTTACAGGGTCTCAAGGAAACACAAAAAGGGCTTTAGTCTCAAAGGGTGCAGGTTAAACACAGGAAGAAGATTGATCTAGGAACTATAAGTATAACAGTTGTAAATTGTCGTAGCTGTGTTGGGAATATAACAGAGCTGCAAGTGCTGAAATCTGGAAATAAGCTCAGCTAAAATTTTTGTGAAGGACCCAATGGTGTTCAGAAATGATAGGCTAAATATAGTTGGTGGTTGGTGTGTTTATTGCTGTTAGAAGTAGTTTATCTTGTAGTGAAATTGAATTAGATAATTCCCGTGAGCTAGTATGGGTAGAGGTCATTCTTGGCAACTGGAATAAAATAATAATTGAATCCTTTTATTGACCTCCCAACTCAAATGATACAATTGCTGAAAGGTTCAAAGAAAACTTGAGTCTAATTTCAAACACATACCCAACTCATACAATTATAGTGATGATGACTTCAATTTACCCTTGATATGTTGCAAAAATATGTGTTTAAATATGGATGTATGCATAAAAGTTATCCAAAATTGTGCTAAACCCATTCGATGAAAATTATTTCAAGCAATTAGATCATGAGCCCACTCGAATAGTAAATGGTTGTGAAAACACACTTGACCTCTTAGCAACAAATAATCCTGAGTTATTAACAAGAATCAAAATGGATACAGGGATTATTGAATGCAGGGTTGTCATAGACTGAATACCATAACTCCCAAAGCCTTGAAAAATATATGAAAAATATACCTATTCAAAAAAGCAAATTCAAATTCACTTTGCACCTTCCTGAGAGACAATCTCAACTCCACCCAAATTAATAATGTAAGGTTAGACCAGATGTGGATTGAATTCAAAGAAATAGTATTGTCAGCAATTTTTTATTATTTATTTTATTTTTTTATTATTTATTTTTTAAATTTATATCAAGTACATTAACAAATGATGGAGCTGACTGTTTCTAAACAAAATGGCTCAGAACACTGTTTCAAAAACAACGAAAAAACATGCCAAATTTAAACGAATGGGAAATTCCCAAGATTGCTGATCTTTTACAGAAGCTTGAAATCTAGTCCAGACTTCAATGTGATGTGCTTATAATAGCTTCCACAATGACACTTCATCTTAAAACCTGACAGAAAATCGAAAGAGATTCTGGTTGTTTGTGAAATGTGCTAGAGCAAGACACAGTCAATGTCTTCCCTGTGCGATCGCAATGGAAATACTATCGATGCCAGTACTGCTAAAACAGAATTACTAAACAAATCCTTCCAAAATCCCTTCAGCAATGAAGACAAAATCAATATTCCAGAATTTAAATCAACAACAGCTGCTAACGTGGGTAACTTAGAAGTAGATATCCTTGGAGTAGTGAAGTAGCTTAACTCACTTAATAAAAACAAGTCTTTTGGTCCAGACAGTATATCATTTAGGTTCCTTTCAGAGTATGCTGATTCAATAGCTCCACACTTAACAATCATCTATAACCACTCGCTCAATGGAATATCTGTACCCAAAGATTGAAAAGTTGCACCAATATTCAAGAAAGGCATTAGAGCCATACACTAAATTGCATGCCAGTATCATTAAAATTGATATGCAGCAGAATTTTGGAACATATATTGCGTTAGAACATTATGAATTACCTGAAAGAAAATGGTCTATTAACACACAGTCAACACATATTTAGAAAACATCGTGCTCTTTTTACTCACACTAAGTGTTGAGTGGTATTGACAAGAGATTTGAAATTGATTCCATATTTCTAGGCTTCCAGAAGACTTTTGACACTGTACCTCATAAGCAGCTTGTAATCAAATTGCATGCTTACGCAATATCATCTCAGTTATGTGGCTGGATTCGTGATTTCCTGTCAGAGAGGTCACAATTTATAGTAATTGATGGAAGGTCATCCAGCAAAACAGAAGTGATTTCTGGCATTCCGCAAGTCAATGCTATAGACCTCTGCTGTTCCTAATCTATATAGATCATTTAGGAGACAATCTGAGCAGCCATCTTAGGCTTTTTGCAGATGATGCTGTTGTTTATTGTTTAGTAAAATCATCACAAGATCAAAACAAATTGCAAAATGATCAAGAAAAGATATCTGTTTTTAAAAAAATGGCAAATGACCCAAAATAATGAAAAGTGTGAGGTCATCCATGTGAGTGCTAAAAGTTACATGATCAAACCTAATGGCCCCAAATTCAACTAAATAGCAAAGTGTCTTTGAGAAACACATTGCAATGATTCTGTGCCTGCCCAAATTAGAGGTGTCTTTCCTCACAGTTCAGTTCTGTCTGGTAGCCCTTAAGGAATTGTGTGCCTAAAATTATGTCACTGACAAGACAACTAATAATAAAACAATTAAAGCTGAATGAGAAATCTAACATTTGAATTCTTGTAGTATTTAGTTCCTTATGGACTTTATAAGCCCACCCTTTGCAGTCCTAATATTTATTCCTAAAACATTTTTATATCATTCTAATGCTTGACCTTTTACACAAAACAATTTTGCATCACTGAACTGTAAGTGCCTAGTGTAGGATAGCTTATGCTTTGTCACTGCTTACATAAACTTCTATAATTGTCCATATGTTTTCATTTACCTCCCTCTCAATATCTTACCTCCAGTAAATAATTTTCAGTATCTTTTGTGGTTCATTCGTACACATTTTATCTGTGACCTATAGCTTCTTTATTACTGTACCACTTAAACTTTCCCATTGGATGTCTCTTTAGCCCTAGTTTCATTTCTTCATTGTTCAGTCTCCCTTGCTAAATTGAAGTCATTTATCACTAACCAACATGATGTTAAAGCATTGTTTACTAGCATACAGGGTTTTCAATCTGCAATGTTAAATTAATCTTTTGCCATCCTTGGTTCTTTCAGAAGTCATCAGCTCACCTCCCCCTACAGAAGCAAATGCACTGATTCTCTCCTTACATGCATCAGCCATATTAATCAGTGCAGATTCAACATTAACTTCTCACACACTGTGCTTCCACAGCTGATACACCAAACAATATGCTGTCTATTTCAAACACAGACACATTAACAACTTCACAATCTCCAGCTAACATGCCCATTGTTATGCTGCCTCCTTCAGTAATATTCACCTTAATATCTTCTCCCAAATAATTATAATTTCAAATAATATTTAAGTTACTCTATCTTTTGCAATTGTAATAAAGTTTTATTTCAATCAGTCACATTTCACTTTTATTTAGAGCATCTCCAGGGGTCAGGTTTTTTGGATCCTACATTATTTCTATGCATTTATGTAAACTTAGGCACTCAGTGTAGTGCGGTGTGTTAGAAACTCAAGGCCTATATATAGAGGACCACACATAAATAATGTAAGAGCCAAAAATTGACCACTGCAGATGCTTTAAATAAAAGAAAGGTGTGTGTTCCAAACAAGACTTTGTTACAGTCCAAAAAAATGAAATAACTCTCGTATTACTTGTAAAGCTGTGACTGTGGAAGAGAGACCTCTAAAACAAAAAAGACAATATGTGTTATTATTGCTACTGCGTCTCGCGTTATTGGAATTCTTAGCACACCTGTCTTCTGTGGAGTTTGGATTTGCTTCTGCCTCCAGTTCAGCCATAGAACTGCCCACTTGAATGAACTTTACCTTTTACTTTCCTACTTCTCCCTCAGAAACATTACATAAAATGTCCTTTCCTATAACTGCATTACCTGAAATTGAATCACTGAATCACTGCTACTTTCCTTCAGTAGTTTCATTCTCCTGCTGTATCCGTCCATTTGCCCCAGAATTTGTTGTTGCTGTGACATCCGTAATGAAATTTTGTGTCAGTTCACCACTTATTTACCTCCATTTCCTACTTCCATACTCTTATGGGTCCACTTTTCCCAATTGTGTTTGTCTATCTTTGAGCCTGAGATGTGGTCTGTCTTGGATTTCCAAGTTCCTGTTTTGGCTTTAAGGAATGTAACCTTCTGCTCTTTAAGACCTTTACTTTTACTTGTTAGCCATATGCTGGATTTGAAAGTGTTTGTCATTATTATAATTCAACCACTGATGAAAATAATGATGAAGATTGTTCTACTTAAAATTCACTGGCCTGTGCTGGGAGTCACATGGCTTATCTTCTCGTCAATTTAGCAAAAGGCTAGGACTATTACTGTCTTGCCAGTGCCTGTAGAATTAATCACACCTTCCCACTTTTTTCTCCTTGCACCAATCCACATTGCATAAATCTTAGCACATTAACTGGGTTCTCAACAAAATTGAGAAATTTGTGCATTGAATGTGTTGGACAAATATGTATACACACATCAAAAAAAGTTTTGCATCACCCCAGTTCCCAGAACTCCTGAAGATAGACATTGACTGTGGATATTGTGTCACAGACACAGTCCACTTGACTGTTCAGAGATGTCATTAAACCCGCCTAAAGATCCCTCTTAGGGATCTACGCTGAATTGCTGTTGAGGAGTGGAACAATCTAGACCGACAATACCTTGATGAACTAGTGGATAGCATGCCACGATGAATGCAGGCATGCATCAAGGCAAAAGGACATGCTACTGGGTATTAGAGGTACTGGTGTGTACAGAAATCTGGACCACGACCTCTGAAATGTCTCGCTGTACGGTGGTACAACATGCAATGTGTGGTTTTCATGAGCAATAAAAAGGGTGGAAATGATGTTTATGTTGAACAAGGAAACAAAAGAAAAATTCAAATTAGGTATTAAAATCCATGGAGAAGAAATAAAAACTTTGAGGTTCGCTGATGACATTGTAATTCTGTCAGAGTCAGCAAAGGACTTGGAAGACCCATTGAATGGAATGGACAGTGTCTTGAAAGGAGGATATAAGATGAACATCAACAAAAGCAAAATGAAGATAATGGAATGTAGTCGAATTAAGTCAGGTGATGCTGTGGGAATTAGATTAGGAAATGAGATGCTTAAAGTAGTAAAGGAGTTTTGCTATTTGGGGACCAAAATAACTGATGATGGTTGAAGTAGAGAGGATGTAAAATGTAGACTGGCAATGGCAAGTAAAAGCATTTCTGAAGAAGAGAAATTTGTTAGCATCGAGTATAGATTTAAGTGTCAGGAAGTTGTTTCTGAAAGTATTCGTATGGAGTGTAGCCTTGTATGGAAGTGAAACATGGACGATAAATAGTTTGGACAAGAAGAGAATAGAAGCTTTTGAAATGTGGTGCTACAGAAGAATGCTGAAGATTAGATGGGTAGATCACATAACTAATGAGGAGGTACTGAATAGAATTGGGAGAAGAGGTGTTTGTGGCACAACTTGACTACAAGAAGGGACCATTTGGTAGGACATGTTCTGAGGCATCAAGGGATCACCAATTTAATATTGGAGGACAGCGTGGAGGGTAAAAATCATAGAGGGAGACCAAGAGATGAATACACTAAGCAGATTCAGAAGGATGTAGGTTGCAGTAGGTACTGGGAGATGAAGAATCTTGCACAGAATAAAGTAGCATGGAGAGCTGCGTCAAACTAGTCTCAGGAATGAAGACCACAACATCATCATCAACAACAACAACAACAACAATGGAATGTTGTCTACTCCCGGGACCTTGTTTCGACTTAGGTCTTTCAGTGCTCTGTCAAACTCTTCATGCAGTATCATATCTCCTATTTCATCTTCATCTACATTCTGTTCCTTTTTGTATAATTTTGTCCTCAAGAACATTGCCCATGTATAGACCCTCTATATTCTCCTTCCACCTTTCTGCTTTCCCTTCTTTGCTTAGAACTGGGTTTCCATCTCAACTCTTGACATTCATACAAATGGTTCTCTTTTCTACAAAGGTCTCTATAATTTTCCTGTAGGCAGTATCTATCTTACCCCTAGTGATATACGCCTCTACATCCTTACATTTGTCCTCTAGCCATCCCTGCTTAGCCATTTTGCACTTCCTGTTGATCTCATTTTTGAGACGTTTGTATTCCTTTTTGCCTGCTTCATTTACTGCATTTTTATATTTTCTCCTTTCATAAATTAAATTTAATATCTCTTCTGTTACCCAAGGATTTCTATTAGCTCTCATCTTTTTACCTACTTGATCCTCTGCTACCTTCACTATTTTGTCTCTCAAAGCTACCCATTCTCCTTCTAGTGTATTTCTTTCTCCCATTCTTGTCAATCATTCCCTTATGCTCCCCCTGAAGCTCTCTACAACCTCTGGATCTTTCAGTTTATCCAGGTCTCATCTCCTCAAATTCCCAACTTTTTGCAGTTTCTTCAGTTTTAATCTACAGTTCATAACCAATAGATTGTGGTCAGAGTCCACATCTGCCCCGGGAAATGTCTTACAATTAAAAACCTGGTTCCTGAATCTCTATCTTACCATTATGTAATCTATCTGATGCCTTCTAGCATCTCCAGGCTTCTTTCATGTATACAACCATCTTTCATGATTCTTGAACCAAGTGTTAGCTATGATGAAGTTATGCTCTGTGCAAAATTCTACCAGGCGGCTTCCTCTTTCATTTCTTCCCCCCAACCCATATTCACCTACTACGTTTCCTTCTCTCCCTATTCCTACTATCTTATTCCAGTCACCCATGACTATTAAATTTTCGCCTCCCCTCACTATCTGAATAATTTCTTTTATCTCATCCTACATTTCATCAATCTCTTCATCATATGCAGGGCTAGTTGGCATATAAACTTGTACTACTGTGGTAGGCGTGGGCTTCGTATCTATCTTGGCCACAATAATGCGTTCACTATGCTGTTTGTTGTAGCTTACCCACATTCCTATTTTCCTATTCATTATTTAACCTACTCCTGCATTACCACTATTTGATTTTGTATTTATAACCCTGTATTAACCTGACCAGAAGTTTTGTTACTGCTGCCACCAAACTTCACTAATTCCCACTATATCTAACTTTAACCTATCCATTTCCCTTTTTAAATTTTCTAACCTACCTGTCCGATTAAGGGATCTGACATTCCTGATAACAATGTCCTCCTGAGTAGTCCCCGCCCAGAGATCCAAATGGGGGACTATTTTTCCTCTGGAATATTTTACCCAAGAGGACGCCATCATCATTTAACCATACAATAAAGCTGCATGCCCTCAGGAAAAATTACGGCTGTAGTTTCCACTTGCTTTCAGCCATTTGCAGTACCAGCACAGCAAGGCCATTTTGGTTAGTGTTACAAGGCCAGATCAGTCAATCATCCAGACTGTTGCCCCTGCAACTACTGAAAAGGCTGCTGCCCCTCTTCAGGAACCACACGTTTGTCTGGCCTCTCAACTGATACCCCTCCGTTGTGGTTGCACCTATGGCACGGCTATCTGTATTGCTGAGGCATGCAAGCCTCCCCACCAATGGCAAGGTCCATGGTTCATGTTGTATCTTACACTTTTGTCCTGCACTTTGCTTCAGTTTAGATGTAATAAGTGTAGCAATTTCACCATTGTTGCCAATCAGTATTATGTAACACTATGCGGTGCTGCAGTAGCCACTACACAGTGAATTGCTTATTTATTGACCTTGTGCTGGCATTAATATCATTTTGTTTCATATTCATTGTTACAAATAAGTGTGACATATGAACATAAGATTACTGTTACGTGCATTCACAAAACCTTGTTCACTCCATATACCATTTCCTTCACAGCAAGTGGTTAAAATGTAGCATGAGCTGAAAGTGTTGTCAGTACTGTGTAAGATCTTCTGCACAACATTCCACTCCCCATGGTGCAGTAAACCTTACCCCTCTGTTCCATACATAACACATTACTATGCCTTAAGAAAAGGTAAACAAGTTATACTGTTTGACCACAATGGTGGCTGCCAAATCATATTAACTAAAAAATTAATAAACGGTAATTATTCTGCTTTACTTTTACTATTTTCCATTTCTGCAGCTGCTTGAACATCAACTGGTTTTTGTCATTTTCTTTATCATTGTGAATTGAGGTAGAAAAAAATCCAAGGATAAACAAATTTGTCTTACCTTTTTTCCCCCCTTTCTCCTCTTTCTCCCTTTTTTTCCCTTTTCTCTTCATTGCTTCAGACTTGTGTTTAGAGTCCATAATGTTACAATCACTTAAATCAAGCTCACACTCTTGCTCAACAAACCCAAAACTGTCAAAATGTTATAAAACTACTGTCAATGTTGCAAACTGAAAGGTCTCAAGATGAGGTGGAGGTGCACTGTGGTCAGCTCTTTGATGGCGCTATGTATGAAACCACATGTCTTACAATATAACTACTATTTGTTAGTTGTCCTGTTCTGGTTACAGCAGACATGTAACAGGTGTGCATGAGGACAATGATCTTTAGGAACAGCAAAGAGAATCCCAGACATGGCATAATTACACTAATTCTTTACTTTTGCATTGCCATTCACACAAAGAGAACTGACAGGGTGTATATGATCTGGGACAACCGGGAGATCTGGGAAAAACCTGGGAAATTTTCATCCAGGAGAAAACCGGGAAAACCTCACGAATTTTTCATTGTTTTAGCTTTCAGTTAATTTCTTTTAGGTTTTAACTGGTAAGAACTGATGCTCTAACAAATGATGTTCCTGTATCCCGCTACTGCAGAATAATACTGCAGCAATAAAATTGACAGCCCTTAGATTTATGAGATTTATCATATACCCAAAATTTATCGGATTTCTTTTAGTACCTGTGTGGATGACCTCACACTTTTCTTTGTTTAGTGCCAATTGCCACTTTTCACACCATATGGGAATGCTCTCTAGATCATTTTGTAATTGGAATTGATCGTCTGATGATTTTTTAGATGGTAAATTACAATGTCATCTGCAAACAGTCTAAGGGGGCTGCTCAGATTATCACCTAGATCATTCATATAAATCAGGAACTGCAGAGGGCCTATGACACTACCTTGTGGATCGCCAGATATCACTTCTGTTTTACTAGATGATTTACTGTCTATCACTACGAACTGTTTAAATGGGGCTTCATGAAGGAATCTTCCACCTTGTGTGACTGCGGAGAAGAACAGACAACCAAACATTTAATTAACTGTCCTAGATGTCCTGTATCATGTTCCACACAAGAGCTTGTTGATGTTTCAGACAATGCTGCTGCCGTTGCACAATTTTGGGCTAATACCGTTTAGTTTGTTCTTTTATGATTTGACCTGATTTGTTATATTGTATATATTGTAAATATTGTTGTAATGTTTTTGACTCGAAATAAATAAAACTACGAACTGTGACCTCTCTGAGAGGAAATCACGAATCCAGTCACACAACTGAGACGATACTCCATATGCATGCAATTTGATTAATAGTCGCTTGTGAGGAACGGTATCAAAATCCTTCTGGAAATCTAGGAATATGGAATCGATCTGAGATCCCTTGTCGACAGCACTCATTACTTCAAGGGAATAAAGAGCTAGCTGTGTTGCACAAGAATGATATTTTCTGAATCCATGTTGGTTATGTATCAATAAGTCATTTTCTTCAAGGTGATTCATAATGTTCGAATGCAGTATATGCTCCAAAATCCTACTGCAAATTGAGGTCAGTGACATGGGTCTGTAATTTAATGGGTTACTCCTATTTCCTTTCTTGTGACCTGTGCTACTTTCCAGTCTTTAGGAACAGACCTTTCGTCAAGTGAGCAGTTGTATATGTTTGCTAAGAAAGGTGCTATTGTGTCTGCATACTCTGAAAGGAACCTGATTGGTATACCATCTGGACTGGAAGACTTGCCTTTCTTAAGTGATTTGAGTTGTTTCACAACACCTAAGATATTTACTTTTATGTCTCTCATGCTAACAGCTGTTCTGGTTTCAAATTCTGGAATATTTACTTTGTCTTCTCTCATGAAGGAATTACAGAAAACTGTATTTAGTAATGGTGTTACCATCATCTGTAACATTTCTATCGCTATCGTACAGTGATGGTATTGACTGTTTTCTACCACTGGTGTACTTTACATACAACCAGAATCTCTTTGGGTTTTCTACCATATTTTGAGACAATGTTTTATTGTGGAAACTATTAAAAGCATCTCGCATTGACGTCCACACTAAATTTTGAGCTTCGTGAAACTTAGCCAGTCTTGGGGATTTTGCATTCTTCTGAATTTGGCATGCAATTTTCGTTGCTTCTGCAATAGTGTTCAGACGTGTTTTGTATACTATGGTGCATCAGTCCCATCTCTTACTAACTTATGCAGTATGAATCTATCTATTGCTGTTGATACTGTATCTTTGAATTTGAGCCATATCTGGTCTACACTTACATAATTAGCTTGGAAGGAATGGAGACTCTCTCTTAGGAAGGCAACAAGCGAATTTTTATCTGCTGTCTTAAATAGATATATTTTGCATTTATTTTTAGTGGTTTTGGTTGATATGGTTTTAAGCCTCACTACAAAGACCTGGTGTTCACTAACCCCTGTATCTGTCATGACGCTCTCTGTTAGATTAAGATTATTTGTGGCTAAGAGGTCAAGTGTGTTTTCGCAACCATTTACAATTCATGTGGGCTCATGAACTAATTGTTCAAAGTAATTCTCAGAGAAAGCATTCTAAGTTGATTTCTGAATGAATCACAAGTTGATTTTCGAATGTGTGCATAGTGTACATGATGTCTCCGTCAGGGGAATCCTCATTGCATCTAGAAAACTTTCCTGCAGACAAAAGGGGACAAGGCTATATGACCTTTGTGGAGTAAAGCCGAACGGATGAATGCCAAGTGCTGTGTGATTATATGATTGATTATATTTGCAAATGAGCAGCGTTGCTATAATTAGTGGTGAAATCCATAGATTCAGACTACGAAAGTGGAAATAAACGACTAACAGGAATAACAGGTAAAGAAAGACTACATATTATCTTATTGGTGTAGCCAGGAAAATGAAATTTTGACAGAAAATTTTTGGCCAGATTGCTATACTAGTAAGGGCCAGTTGTACAGTCCCCAGCTAGCAGCTGCTTAAGTTCTATTCTGGAAGTAGAGTGGAAAACTTTTCGCATGAACATGTAACAATGCCTAACTGGAGAATAATCGCAGGATAACTAAACCCGTGACCAAACATGAGATAATACAGTACTGGTACTCCAAGAAAATTTGCATCCCAAAAACCACACTGCAAAACTTAACATCAGTTTGAGGCCTACTTTATTGAGAATCTGGACATACGAATGTGCACTTTAAGTATGCACTTTAAATGTGCACATTTTAGTATTGTTCACGAAATTCCGATGCTCTTGGAGTATCCCCAGATGTCTTGTTTCTTTTATGACTTAATGTAAGATCTTTTAACGTTCTACACATATGAACATAGGGCTTCCAACATCATCGTAGCTGCACAAGCACGGCGGTGCCTGTTATCTGGTGCTCTCTGGAAACTGCTGAAACGAATCTATTTCTAACATGTTGCGGGAAAGTATTGTGAATGGTGGTTTGAAAAGTGTTGCTTTCAAAGTAAATTTCCTTTTATGCCGGTTGAACTACATGCGAGAATATTCAATGAATTTCTTAAATCACAGAGCATTTGACTCATTTAAAAATCATCTCTTTGATGATGAGCCATTTAGAAGAATTTTGAGCCCATAAGATCAGACATTTAGTCATTATTAAAAATTTTACTGGCACATTTGTGTGATATATCGTAAAGTGAACATGTGCAGAAAAGATCAACTTTATATGTGAAAGCTTAGCTTCTCTTGCAGCTTATTAACATTAGAGACCAATATTATATGTGAAAGCTTTGCTTTTCTTGTAGCAGCACTATGTATATTAATTTAAAATATTAACTTTTTCTGTTTGTGTGTTCACGCTACTGAACAGTGATGTTGGTATTGGCTGACAACATCACGTGTCCTATGCTCTGAATATCTGCTGTCATCACGTGACATAAGCTATGACTTGGTTACAAAAGTGCATCTCAGTCTCGATTTTAATGCTTCGGAAAGTAACATGCGGTGTTTGGTGGAATTCAAATTTATACCTTCATAATAAGAAAACATGCAGGATTAATGTTGCAAATCAAAGACCTTTTCAAAATATGTATTTCCCCCCCTGAATTTCGTTTTCTAAAGTGCAGGGAAATTCTATGCTTGTGTATAAAATCATAACCAGCCAAAGGATTGATAAGTTTTACAGTTCCGACAGAAAATATACTGCCACTTAACACAGAAAAAGTGTGTTTTCACCTGGTAGATTTTTTTTCCTTGTCTGGTTATATGCCCTGACATAGGGATGGAAAAATTTACTGGCTTTTTAGTCTTATTAACCAATTTTTGAAGGACAACAGGCAAAATTTCAACTTGCCATGTCGGTGGTGCTAAAATTTGCGATTTCTAATTAAAATGTTTTTATTAACATTTCCATTGCTTTCAAATACTAGGTTATTAGAAACAAAGTAAAGCAAGCATTGCTCATCTAATAACAATCCCAAAAGACATTCATGTGACACATACACCATTAGTGAGCTAATAACATATCTGTGCCCTATAGCTGTGCACACATTCTTTTATTTGTTCGTAGAATAGCCAAAATAAGGGTGAACTGCCATGTGCACTCTTATGTTGGTGGAGATGTAACTATAATAATCTACATCTACATGCATACACCACAAGCCAGCATGTGGCGTGTGACCAAGGGTACCTTGTACCGCTACTAGTCATACCCTTTTCTGTTCCACTCACAAATAGAGTGAGTGAAAAATGAATGACTGTATGCCTCCACAAGAGCTATAGTCACTCTTACCTTATCTATGTGGTCCTTACATAAAAATGTACATTTGTGGCAGTAGAATCATTCTGCAGTCAGCTTCAAACACCAGTTCTCTAAATGTTCTCAGAAGTGTTCTTTGAAAAGAATGATGCCTTCCCTCCAGGCATTCCCATTTGAGAATGAGATTTTCACTCTGCAGCGAAGTGTGTGCTGATATGAAACTTCCTGGCAGATTAAAACTGTGTGACAGACCGAGACTCGAAAGGTCCCGACTTTGAGTCTTGGTCCGGCACACAGTTTTAATCTGCCAGGAAGTTTCATTCCCATTTGAGTACGCAAAGCATCTCCACATGTTTATCAAACCCACCAGTAACAAATCTAGGAGCCTATCTCTGAATGGCTTTGATGTCATCCTTTAATCTGATGAGGTAGGTATCCCAAACACTTGAACAGTACTCGAGAATGGATTGCACTAGTGTTCTATACATTTCTCCTTTACATATGAAACACACTTTCCTGAAATTCTCCCAATAAATCAAAGTTGACTAACCACCTTCCCAACTACAATCGTTACATCGCTTTGCAGTATTATGCCTAGATATTTAATCAACATGACTGTGTCAAGCAACATACTATCAACACTGTATTCAAACATTACAGGACTGTTTTCTCTACTTATCTGCATTATTTTACATTTTTCTACATTTAGAGCTAGTTGTCATATATCACATGAGCTAGAAATTTTGTCTGACTAATCTTGCAGCCACTTACAGTCACATAATGACAATACCCCAGCACACCCCAGCATCATCAGCAAACAGCCACAAATTGCTGTTCATACTATCTGTCAGATCATTTATGTGTACAGAGAAGAAGAGTGGTCCTACCACTCCTGACAATACCCTTGTCTCTGATGAATGCACACTGTTGAGGAAAATATACTAGGTTCTATTATTTAAGAAGTCTTCAAGCTCCTCACATATCTGTGAACCTATTGTGTATGCTGGTACCTTTTCTTAGCAGTCTTGTGTGGGGCACTGTGCCAAATGCTTTTTGGAAATCTAGGAATATGGAATTTGATTTTGTCCTTCATCCATAGTTCACAGGATATTGTGTAAGAAAAGGGTGAGCTGAGTTTCACGTGAGTGATGGTTTCTAAAATGATGCTGATCTGTGGACAGAAGATTTTCAGTCTAAAGGAAATTTATTATACTCTAGCTGAGACTATGTTACAACTTTGCAGCAAACTGATGTTAACAATATTGGTCTATAATTTTGCAAATCCATTCTTTTGCCCTTCTTATATACAGGAGTTACTTGTGCTTGTTTCCAGTGCCTAGAAACTTTGCCCTGGGTGAAAGAATTGCGATAAATGCAAGTTAAGTAAGGGGCCAATGTCATGCAATACTATTCGTAAAACTGAATTGGGGCTCC
Source organism: Schistocerca cancellata (assembly GCF_023864275.1). Lineage (NCBI taxonomy): Eukaryota > Metazoa > Arthropoda > Insecta > Orthoptera > Acrididae > Schistocerca > Schistocerca cancellata. The sequence goes on along the minus strand of NC_064629.1, from coordinate 441,166,485 downwards.
ATCTGGACCTGGTGACGCATTTTTTTCCAACTCTTTTAGTTACTTCTCTACATGAGGGATGCCTATTACTATGTCCTCCATAAGAGAGTCTGTGTGATATCGGTGACTTAGCAACACTGACCTCTATTATGAACTGATGACTGATCAATATTAAATGAAACATAAGTTCACTGTTACCAGTCACTGTCAATTTATCTCCATAATGCATTTCAAAGGTTTAAACCTCCATAATCAGGTGGATTTACATTTGTTAATATGACATTTGTGTGTGTTATGATTTTTTGGAGGAACTTGTGGCACACTGTCTAGTGGAGAAACAAAACACTATTTTATAACATGGTTTTGGGTTTCTTTTGACAAAAAAATTAAATGTGTATCTAACAGTAAACATAAAATAAGTAAAATGAAGTACCTCCAGTGGTCACAGGTTCCTTTCACAGTCGTAACACATCACATGTATACTGTCATATTTTGTAAACAAATATGGCATCAGTGTCTATTGGGTGCATGGATCATATAGCAGAAGAGAAAACATTCCATTCCATCCCTTTTCCCCTGTTTCAATCAAACATTGTAACAAAGTCCAAAGAATATACGTCCTAACAACATTATTACAGAATAAATTTTTTAAAGGATGTGGAGGAGTTGTTTGAGGTGTTGAATACATTCATTGGAATAAATACTTCAGGTGGTATATAAATCATATTGGCTACAGTGGTAAAATTATACACAAATAACAATTTTGGTTGTTATTCATATTTAGATATGAAAGGCTGGAGGCAGAGGGGGAGGAAGAGGAAGAGGAAGAGGAAGAGGAAGAGGAAGAGGAAGAGGAAGAGAAATAGAAATAGAAATGAGATGGAGGAAGAGGGTGGAAAGAGTGACTGTATGAACTCAAAACATGGTTACCTCCAGTTCCCATCAGGAAACCGAATACATAGATGTTTTATTATATTAAACACCTTGTCAAATGTGTGTGTGTGTGTGTGTGTGTGTGTGTGTGTGTGTAAATATTGTCATTTTTGTCATTTAAGATGGATTCAGGTTGTTTGGCTTGGTGCTTGTATATTTGGAGTGTTTCAAGGATGTCTAGTTTCCTGCCTTTTGGTTGGATGTGTAGGATGCTGATACTTGTGTTGTTGACATGGTGTTTTGTTTCATCCAGGTGGGTGGCTATTGCTGATGTGTGGTATTTTTTGTTTTTTAGTGCTTTAGTTCTTTGAATCTAATCTCAAATGATCTGCCTGTCTGGCCTATGTAGAAGCAGTCGCAGTCCAAACATTCCATTTTATACACATCTGTGTGATGAAGAGGGTTTCGTGTGCTGATGCTGTGGGGTAACTTCAGTCCAAACTTGTTGTCTGTGGTAAAGGATATGCTTATGCCTTTTCGTTTGAAGACATTGGCAGTATGATATGAAATGTTACCTAGAAAGAGGATTGTATGGAAGATGTTATTTTCTTTTTTTTTTTTTGTGTTGTGATTGCTTTGCCATTATTGAGTGTTTTAGAGTGTCTACTATGGAGCTGTTATAACCATTTGCAATAGCTGTTTGTTTTATTATTTCAATTTCTTGATCACATTTGTCTTCAGAGAGTGGTAATTGGATAGCTCTATTGCTCATGTACCGGAATGCTGCCATTTTGTGGACTGTGGGGTGACAAGAGGAGTTGTGGATTGTAGTATGTGTTGTGTTAGCCTTCTGATAAATTTCAAACTTCTAATGGTAATGCCTAAGAAATTTATACTGTCATCTGTTTGGTGTTCAACTGTGAAATTTTGTGTTTTCATGGGAGTTGAATAACTGGTTCAACTTACTGATGTCATCTTTAGTGCCTTTGATTAAAATGATGGTATCATCTACATATTTGTAGTAGTAGATGATATTTTTGACGAGGTGGTGATTGCAATTAAGGATTTTGTCTTCTAATTTACGTATAAATATTTCAGCTAGCAGTCCAGAAAGATTCGAGCCCATTGCCATACCATCTGTTTGTATGTAGATTTTATGGTTAACTTTAAAGTAGTTGTGTGAAAGTGTGAATTCAAGCAGGTCCATTAGTTCAGTAATGTGAGTTGAGGTGATTTTTTTGTGCTTTTGTAGGTTGGCATTGATTATCTGTAGTGTGGGATCTATTGGCACAGAGAAAGAAAGGGTTTTTTTATGTCAAATGAGGCAAGTGTGGCTCCATCAGGTACTTCTATGTTTTTGACATGTGTAAATTCTGTTGTGTTTTTAAGTGTTGTCTCATTATTGAATGTGTGGTGGCACCGCCAGACACCACACTTGCTAGGTGGTAGCCTTTAAATCGGCCACGGACCGTTAGTATACGTCGGACCCGCATGTCGCCACTATCAGTGATTGCAGACCGAACGCCACCACACGGCAGGTCTAGAGACACCTCGTAGCACTCGCCCCAGTTGTACAGCCGACTTTGCTAGAGATGGTTCACTGACAAATTACGCTCTCATTTGCCGAGACGATAGTTAGCATAGCCTTCAGCTACGTCATTTGCTACGACCTAGCAAGGCGCCATGATCATTTGCTATTTATCTTGTGATGCATGTACCGTCAGACCGATGTTCACCAATTATGAATTAAAGTTAAGTATTCCATCAGCTACGTACTTTATTTGCTACTATAAATTCCCTTAATGTTCCAGACCTCACACCAGCCTGTGTGAGCGTAACGCGTGCCTTTCGGCTACCAATCATAGTGGCTTGGCAGTCTTGCCAAGTTACAACAGAATGTGTATGCTTCTTTGAGAATTTTGAAGAGCATTTTGCTGAGTTTGAATGTTGGGCTGTCCCTGCAGTTCACTACAGGCCTGATGGGGGTCCCATTTTTGTGTATCTTAGGTTGTGACCTAAGGCAAGGTGCTTGTGGGCTCATTGTTACAGTATTTCTTGCTTCTTGGATGGTGAGTAGAAAGTTGATGATGTTTGAAATGTGTTTAATCTCTTTTGACTGATCAATGTTTCCAGTTTTGGGAATGTTCCAAAAACCAATACAATACAAAATTTATTTTACAATAGCTATCTAATATTTGCCAATTGAGCACTCTGGGGGATCTGAACCCTTGAGAGACTTGGGCCCTCCATGATGCTTCAGCCCACCCCCTCTCATTGCATCTGCCTGCTTGTACATTACTCCATAAACCATGTGGTCTCACCTGTGTGTGTACAATCCTTTTAACCAAACAGTGGGCTCTATCCTACAGGAACTCCACTCTATATTGCAGTATCTTGCTAACTGCAATATGAAGTAACACCAGCTTCTAAGTTCCACATGTTATATTTCAACTTATATTCATGCCAGAACTATGTGGAACTACCATGTGCTCTACACACACAACATATTTGGAAATATCTTACTCTTACTCTGCCCTGTTCCATTTGCGAATGGCACAATAGAACAACTACCGTCCATAAGCTTCCTTATGAGCTCTAATTTCTGTGATTTTCTTGTCATGATCATGACATGTGTGGAAGGAAGTAATATATTTCCCAATTCTTCAGGAAGTGTACACTCAGAATGTTGATAGTAGTCCTGGCCATGATGCACAAAATCTCTCTTGTAAGATCTGCCACTTTAATGCGTTGAGCATTTCCATAATGCTGTCACACTTACATTTCCATAATGCTGGCACACTTACTAAAATAACCTGCCATGAAACAGTCTGCTCTTTATTGGACACTCTTCATATCCCTCTCTCTTCTATTAATCCAATTTGGTTAGGGTCCAAGACTGACAAAGAATGTTTAGGAGTCAAGCAGACAACTGCTTCATAAGCCTTTTACTTTTACGATAAATAACATTTCTTAAATACTTCCCAGCAAATGTCAACCTGGCATCTGCTTTTCATAACACAGGTGTAATGTGGTCATTTCGCTTTAGCTTGCTCCAAAAGGTCACTCTGAGGTAAATTACAGTTTTACTCTTTATAATAACTTATCAAAAATAGTGTAATTAAATGCTAATGGATCTATTCTCCCATTTACACACAATATGTTACCTTTATTTACATTCAGGGTGACCTACCAAACCCTGCACCTTATGCTGGTCATCTTGCATTCTGCTACATCTTCCTGGCCTTGTTACCTTACTATATAGGATGTCCCAGGAGTAATGGTCAGTATTCAGGGATAAACAGAAATAAACTTGACATGGATGTATACCATATTTTGAACGGTTTTTGAGATACAACACATTTAATGGACATTGTTATGTATTTTCTGTGTTATCCAATAAATTTTCAGGTTTACACATATACAACAATTAGTAAATATGTATGTTTTACAAAGTATCAGTTGAAAACTACAAATTTTTAACACATACCTTTAGGTATTCTTGTACGTGTCACATTGCAGCTGTTGTACACTTCACAATAAATGTTTAAATATCCCAGTTTCAACTTCAGTACATGTGTGCATTCTTGGAAGAATATGTTGTGTTGCTTATCTGAGGACCTCTGCATGTTCCCTAATGAGGACCGCTGCATCTATGATTCAACCAAACAGTTCATCCCACATATTCATATTTCCTTTGTACACCTCAGCCTTCATCCAACCCTATAAAACAAGAAAAGATCTGATGGCTTAAGTTCTGGCAATCTTGTGTCTTGTTAATTGCACTACCATGACCAAGCCAGTGATTAGGGTAAATGCAGTTGAGATGTTCCCTCACACATCTGGTAAAATGTGAAGTGGTGCCATCATGCTGCTAGTACATTGCAGTCTGCACAGTCAAAGGAACTTCCTCAAGATGTGAAACAAATGAATTTTCCAAACAGTGCAAGTAATTCAGTCCGATCATTCACTCTTCTAAAATGATTGGACCTATCAACTTGTTATTGCTTATGAACACCAAACATTGATCAAAAAATTAACTTGGAAATTGGTTTCCACTGTAGTGCGTCAATTTACTTGTGACCATCTGTGATTATTAAATGTATTGTTGGCTCCATTCCATGTAAATGTGGCTTTATCAGTGAATAGTGTTAATGAAAACAAATGATGATAGTCATTTAACCAGTGACAAAATTCAAGTCATGTGGCATTGTTGTCATTACAGAGATTGTGGACAAGCTGTATGTGAAATGAGTTTAAGACGTCCACATGTAATGCTGGTCATTCATGTGTTTGTCGGGCATTGATATATGCAGATAGTTGCCATGTGCTGGAAGTAGGTCTACACTGCAACATTTCAATGATCTACTGCTCTTTGACCACAGGTTGTTGAGCTATATTTTCAGAATTAATGGGGACTTGAAAGAAATCCTGTTTCATGCATTGTGCAGAAAACTCTGGTAAACACTCTATGATCAAGAATATCACCTGCTGGAAAGTGCAGACAGTATTCTTCAACAGCAGCTGGTGCACTACCATCACAGAAGCCATAAACATGCACCGTATCTGCATATCCTTCATTTGTGTAGATGTGTGGCATTTTAGCTAGTGCATGTACAAAACTTAACTGACTGGTGCTTCTCTCTGACAAACTATCAATCTCTCACACTACTTCATTCACAACACAACATGGACAACTGTGCATTCAATGGGCTGGTTTAATGGCAGAAAGGTATCCCAAGCAAAGAGGTTCAAAGCAGTGACGTAGGTTGGATTAGACTAAAATGTCAAAGAAGTTGGATGGGTAACACACATGCATGCATGCATGCCTGCCTGCCAATAGCCTAAAAACAAATATACATTAAATGTGTTCTATCCTGGAAACCATTCATATGAAGCTTTTTGCTTCAAATGAGGGTTCATGTGATATCCCAGAATATTGACCATTACTCCTGGAACAGCCCTGCAGACATCGCCATCACCTGCAAACAATGTTGTGGAACCTCTGGTCTTATCTAATTTATAATTCATCCATGTCCCAAACAGTAATGGCCCTAGAACACTCCTTCAAGACATTCTACTTTTGCTTATGTTGACTTGTCCCATTAAGATCAACTTCTTACAGTCTGTTTGCTAGGAAGCCCTCAGTCAAGTCATAAATCTACTGTGACACTCAGCTCATATTTTGTTTCCTAAAAATAGTGGAGAACTGTATAGAACGATTTTCAGAAGTCAAGGAACATGGTCTCAACCTGGGCTCTACTGTCTACAGCTCTATGGAACTCATGGGTGAACAGAGTGACTTATCTATTACAGGATCTCTGTTTGAGGAAGCCATGTTGATTATATAGAGGAGATTTTCACCACCCAAAGAGGTCAGATAATAATGCATGAGCATAAAATATATTCCATAATTGTACAACAGACTGACATCAGTGATGGTTATGTTGACCTATAATTAAATGTTATGTGCATCTCTCTGGCGACTTTCCTTGAATGGAAGTGATGTGCACTTTTGTCAAATCACTTGGTACTATTCAGTATTCTGATCAATAGTACACTGCTGTGAGAAGAGAAATAACTTCTTTCACATAATTTTTGTAGAATCTTATAGGTATCTCCTTAGTCCAAATGCCTTTAGACCAGTGGGTGATTTTAGGTAATTATCCAATTTGTGCACACTTACCTCAGTGGCTCCCTGTTATAACATCAAGTTTAACACATATATTTCAGAATGACACAACACATATAAGTCACAGAGTAAGTTGACAAGCAAGACATGTGTACTCGTTAGCATTCGAATGAGCACTGAGTCCCAGTCTAGCGGCCGCTGCTTGGCTGGCCGCTTAGGTGGCGCAGCTGCTGCATGGCTGGCAGACAGCGCCAAACGTAGAGGACGCACATAATTGCGCGGTGGCACTTTGAATGATCGGCGAGTCACAACACTTTTCCCCCCTTTGAAATTGTTGCACTGGTCTTGATGGAGGTGTCCTGGAGATGGCTAACATCCATAGGCGTTGTTTGACTCGCCGTAAAGTCTCGAGGAGGAGGCTTCCCGTATGGATGGAAGTGTCCGCGATGATAACGGGTCAAGATGACAGGAGATGTAGGGGTCGAATCTGCTGGGACCCCATGCACCAATCTGCCCATTGCGGCAAGTCCAGTTGATATGACAGGACACTTGGGTGATGTGTCGGTGTCTGTTGGAGGAGGAGGCGAGTAGATTTGCTCTGACAGAGGATGGTCATCCGGTTCCTGCATGGGCACATCTCCTGGTGGCATCCCTTCTTGTGCTGCATCGTGATGACGGTGAGAGGGCTGCGTTGTGAGTATTGAGAGATGCCAAAATCCCAAGCGTCAGGTAGAGCCAAAGGTGGTGTAGCGGCATTCGGAACAGGCATTGCTGGCACACGAGGCCGAAGCTGGTCCGAATGATGCACTGCAACACCCGTGTCTATCTGGATTTCATACAGGTGTCTGCCACGATGTCTTAAGATGCGGCCCAGGCTCCATTTTGGCCGCCTGCCATATCCCCGTACCCAGACGAGGTCGTCGGCGGTGAACCAGCCAAGTGAAGGCACCTGCGGCAATGAGGTGGAAGGCCGCAGAAGATGAAGTAGCATGCGGGGCTGTCGTCCATGTAAGAGCTCAGCCGGGCTGTGGTCGCCCATGGGGGTGAAACGGTAAGACGCCAGAAACTGGAGAAGCACATCATCAGCAGCAGAAGAAGTCAGAAGTTTCCGCATCTGAGCCTTAAATGTGCGGACCAGTCGTTCAGCCTCACCGTTGGATTGTGGATGGAACAGCAGGGCTGTGACATGCGTAATGCCGTGACGAGCACAAAAATCCACAAATTTGGAAGAGGCAAATTGCGGACCATTATCAGTAACGAGAGTAGAGGGGAGGCCTTCCAAAGAAAAAATGCGGGCAAGAGCACTGGTGGTTGCCGCGGTGGTAGGCGACGTGCAAAGGACAATGAAAGGAAAGTTAGAATAGGTGTCAATTACAAGGAGCCAATAAGTACCTAAAAAGGGTCCCACAAAGTCAGAATGAATGCGCTCCCAGGGCTTCTCGGTGAAGGCCACGGTGACAAAGATGACTTCGAGGCAGCGGCCTGTGACGCACAAGGGCTGCAGGCAGCAACCATGTGTGCTATTTCAGAGTCGATGCCAGGCTAGTACACATGACGGCGCGCCAGAGATTTTGTGCGAGACACACCCCAGTGCCCTTGGTGAAGGAGACGCAAGACCGAAGCACACAAAGACGCAGGTATCACAACACGCGGTGCAGCATTGTCAGTGGAGAGGAGGATAACACCATCCGTAGCCGCGAGGCGGTAGCGCAAAGCATAGTAGATCTGCAACAGGTCAGAAGTCTTAGCGGACGGGTGATCTGGCCAACCCTTCTGAATGCAGCGTAAAACCCGAGAGAGGGTAGGGTCAGAACCCATAGCAGCCACCAGCCTGTCCCCAGTGATGGGCAACCCGTCCACAACCCACTGCTCGGCAACATTCAGGTGGAAACACAAAAGTTCATCCCTATCGAATGCCTGATCAGGACCCATGGGAAGACGAGACAGAGCATCAGCATTTGCATGTTGAGCCATTGGCCAGAAATGAATCTCATAATTGAAACGAGACAAGTAAAGAGCCCAACGCTGGAGGCGGTGTGCAGCCTTGTCGAGAAGTGACGTTGATGGATGAAACAAGGAAACAAGTGGTTTGTGATCCGTAACAAGATGAAATTTTGAGCCATAAAGAAAAAAACCAAACTTATGAAGAGCATAAATAATGGCCAAAGCTTCTTTCTCAATTTGAGAATACTTTTGTTGGGCATCCGTGAGTGTTTTCGAGGCATAAGCAATGGGTTGTTCCGAAGCGTCAGAAACCGGTGCACAAGGACTGCACCGACCCCGTATTGAGAGGCATCTGTGGCAAGAATAAGATGTTGGCCAGGTTGATAAGTAGCCAGGCACAGGGCCTGTTTCAGCATAGTCTTCAATTTCTGGAAAACCGCTTCGCATGACGTGGACCAGTGAAAAGGCACGTTTTTATGCAACAGGCAATGCAACGGCTGAGCCACCGAAGCTGCAGACGGTAAAAACTTGTGATAGTATGCTATTTTCCCCAAGAAGGCCTGCAGTTCCTTAACAGATGTAGGGCGAGGAAGGGCATCAATTGCAGCGACAGTTTGCTGAAGCAGACGAATACCATCCCGAGAGAGTTGAAACCCCAAGTACGTGATAGATGCCTGAAAAAATTGTGATTTCTGAAGATTACACTTAAGACTGGCAGTCTGTAAGGCATGAAAAAGTATGCGGAGATTTTGAAGATGTTCTTCAGTGGTGGAGCCAGTGACAACAATGTCGTCCATGTAATTGATACACCTAGGGACAGGGAGCAATAATTGTTCCAAGAATCGCTGAAAGAGAGCAGGGGCGCTAGCAGCCCCGAATGGCAAGCGTTGGTATTGATAGAGGCCAAAAGGCATGTTAAGTACCAGAAACTGCCGGGAAGCAGCGTCAAGAGGAAGTTGATGATAAGCTTCTGACAGGTCAATTTTAGAAAAATACTGTCCTCCAGCAAGTTTAGTGAACAGTTCTTCAGGACAGGGCATAGGGTAAGTGTCGATGAGGCATTGAGCATTTACAGTGGCTTTGATATTGCCACAGAGATGAATATCACCATTTGGCTTAGCAACGACAACGACAGGAGAGGACCACTCACAGGAAGTGACAGGAAGCAAGACCCCTGAAGTAGTGAGACGATCCAACTCCCATTTTACCCGATCACGAAGGGCCACAGGAATGGGCCGAGCCCAAAAAAACTTAGGCCGAGCAGTGGGTTTGAGCGTGATATGAGCTTCAAAGTTGTTTGCACAGCCTAACGCAGGAGAAAAAAGGGACGAAAATGTCATCAACAAGGAATCCAGTTGAGCATAAGGAATAGCATCAGAGACAATATTGACAGAGTCATCTATGGAGAACCCAAAAACGTGAAAGATTTTCTGCGTTGCTCTGGTCAACCACAAATATGGGAACAGTGCGAACAACGGATTTGTAAGATACCTCAGCATTAAACTGTCCCAAGAGAGAAAGCTTCTGTTTATTGTACGTCCGTAATTGCCGAGTGACAGGTGACAGGAGTGGAGAACCCAACTGAAGGTACGTCTGAGAATTAATTATAATGGCAGCAGAACCGGTATCCATTTGCATGCGAACATCTCGACCAAGGATTTGGACAGTGAGGAATAACTTCCCTGAAAGGGAAGAAGTGCAATTGACAGACAACACAGAATCAGAATCAGTGTCATGTTCATGAACATCATGTATGCGGTCGGATTTGCAAATGGAAGACACATGACCTTTCTTTTTGCAATTGTGACACACAGCCCAACATTGGGGACAATCCTCGTGTGAATGTTTCGTAAAACATCGCGGACATGAAGGAAGTTGCTGGGGGTTTTGCTGCAGTTTCTTAGCAGGTTGTTTACGGCTAGGATGAGGCTGCACGTGGGAGCGCACTGCGGCCACGTCGGCCGGCGGGGACACGCTGCACGCGTCGTCAACAGTGCACAGAGGTTGTATTTCCCTGACATCACCCCACGCCTCTATTTGTGCCCCAGCGGCGTGAGAAATTTCAAAAGTCTGCACAATGGAGAGAACTTCATCTAGAGTCAGATTCGCAAACTAAAGGGCACGTTGCCGAACTTCTTTGTCAGGCGCCGACCGGATAATAGCATCCCGTACCATGGAATTGGCATAGGAATCTTTGTGAATGTCAGTAACAAATTGACACTTTCAACTGAGGCCATGAAGTTCAGCAGCCCAAGCGTGATAGGATTGATGTGGCTGTTTTTGACAACGATAAAAGACAACACGAGAGGCTACCACATGCATTTGCTTTTGAAAATAGACAGAGAGAAGTGAGCACATTTCAGCAAAGGACAAAGACGCAGGATCCAGACGCAGGAGCTAATTGCAACAACAACCGATACATTTGAGGTGAAATCCAGGAAAGGAACAGAGACTTACATGGTTGTTCGTCCATGACATGAAATGCCAAGAAGTGCTGTCGAAGACGTTTTTCATAATCAGACCAGTCTTCCGCCGTCTCGTGGTAAGGAGGGAGAGGAGGTATAGCCCCCCCCAGTGGCACGTAAAGTGCCCTCCGCCACACGCCGTTGGGTGGCTTGCAGAGTATAAATGTAGATGTAGATGTAGATGCTTTCTTTGCTCTCATTTTGGCCTCATACAACTTTGTTTGTCAACAAGGCTTTGACTTCACTTAAATGTCTGATGAAGCTGTCTTTGCTTTTGTATTGATAAGATCATTGTATCTGGTGTTTCAAGCAGTTGCATACCTTTAAGATTTGGAACTATGTGGGAATTTATGTCACTTTAGTATCCTGCTATATTAAATACATCCAGTGCAGATTAATTATTCACAAAAGCTTACAGAGGAATTTGTACTCTAATACCTAACTTTTTGCTTGTGGAAAGTACGACTTCATATAGAAAGAAATAAACAGTATAGGTGAATTTGTTGGCTGCATGATCATAAATCATGACAAAGAACGGTATTAAGGCAACATAATCATTGCAAATAATGTCAGACAAGCAGTGGTGGATACATATGGAGAGCATGCAGGGCACATGCCCCTCCCCCCCTCCGCCCCTTTCGGGCCCCCCCACGTTGCCACCCGTGTTGCCCCAACCAGTCAGCCCACATGCTATTAATTTGTTTCTTTTATCAGTCGACTCGACTGAATTGAGTTATCGAATAGCTGTACTTTCCTATGTAGCACGCGCATCTGCGTCATTGTATTTCATACCTTTCTATCTGGTACATAGATAGCTGATACATACCTACAAGAAAAGTCGCGTATTTGTTCGATAAAAGTTACAAATATTCTACTGTTTTCTTGTACAGAGAACCTTCGATAAGTAGCGTTATAAATACGGACTACTCACCAAAAGAGAAGGTAGTTTACATTCAGAAACAGAAATATTAAGACTGAAGAATGAATAAGTAAAAAGTCCTAGTTTTAGCAAGTGCAAGTGTGAAGATTAGTCAAGAGTGAGAGAGATCAGCTGATTGTGAAGTATTAATAATAGTATTTCATAGTAATTTCTCAGTAAAAATATTGTTACAAGACTCTATCAAATGCACTAGAAAGAAACAAAATTGGCAGTAAACATTCCACACACACAAATTGCCAAATGACATCATCATTGGAAACTCGCCCTTATATTATACGTTGTAAGGTAGATATTGGCCTGTCACTTTCACAGTAGGTATTTGTTCACACTCCATAAAAGTCTGGAAGCAAACATTCTGGCAGTGAAAGTTCTCAAAACAACTGAGCCGCATATATAAGGGAAGCAGAGTCACTGCCAGGTAGTCACTTTGAAAGCTAAAATCATCGCGATAACTTGAGAGTGATAAAAAGTGAGCAACTGCAATTATTGGCTATTACCACAGACTTCAGTCAGTATTGTGCTTAATGATATTAGAAATATGTGGAGTGTGACCATGTGTGTTTTAGTACTAAGCGTACTAGTGTTACATTTTTCAGTGCGAATGAAGTGTTTATTTGAGAATAATTGGCATCTAATTTACCTATGTCATAACAATATAATAAAATAGATTGTTATGTAATAAGAAAAAGAGAAATAGAAACATCTGAAAATTCCGGTCACTATTCAGTTGCAAAAACACCACCAGATGTATAGGCAGAGCCTAGCACTTCGTCGAAACTTCCACAACAAAGTTCATCAACTTATTTCTTTAATCCCACAGATATTGGCAATTATTTGGATCTATTAGCATCAGGAAATATTGCTGATGATATAAAACAGAAGCTTCTCACAGATCCAAGGAAACCTGAGAAAGATTATATCTTTCCTTCTTCCAAGCACAAGAAGAGGGAACAGTTTGAATGCAAGCAAGTGCACAATAATCACTTCGAACAGTATCCATGTTTGGTGTTCTCACAAGTTAAAAAGGGACTTCTTTGAATTAACCATTCAATTTTTGTGAATAATGAAATGGTTGGAGGAAAGAAATCAATTATCGCCAAGAAACTTGTGACTGAACCACTAACGAAGTTTACCAAACTTACTGGTAAAGATGGTGACCTTGAGACCCACTCTCAGTTGAAGTACCACATTGAAGCATTAACAGATGCAAAACTATTTTTGGTGACATGAAACAACCGCAAACTTGAGGTCTTAAATAAATTGTCAAGACAGAGAATGGAAATCATTAAGGAAAACAGAGACTATCTTGTACCTATAATAAAAGCAATCATACTCCATGGAAAGCAAAATATTCCTCTGCAGGAGCATAGAGATGATGGGAGTCTATTAGAAAACAAAAATGACCATGAAAGTATAGTGCGTAGTGAGGGAAACTTTAGAGCTCTTCAGAGATTTAGAATTGACACCAGAGACTTGCAACTAAAACATCACCTTGAGACCACTAAAGTGAACACCACTTACATAAGTAAAACAACGTGTAATGAACTCATTTCATGCTGTGAAACAGTGAAGTTATCGAGAATACTGGAGGGAATGAAAGATTCTCGTTATTACAGCATAATCTTCGATGAGATTAAGGATGTAGGGCACATCGCCCAACTGAGTTTAGCTGCAAGATGTGTAGGTAACAACAGCAAATTACATGGAAGATTTTTGGGTTTTGTTGACATCCATAAAGACAATGATTGTAGTGGAAACATTGATGATGAACCTCAAGAGAGTCAAGATGAAGAGCGTATGTTACTGGTGAAGTATTAGGTACTACAATTCTAAGGAGAATGGAAAGCCTATCTCTGTCATTGGATAACTGTGTGGGTATAGGCTGTGATGGTTGCTTAGTTAATATGTCACAATTAAAAGCAGCTGAGCCATCAATGTGCAAGTGGCACCATGTCAAAAGTCATCGGCTCAACCTTGCTGTCTCTCGCAGTTGCAAAGTTACAAGTGTGAGAAACTCACTTGGTACTATTGAAGAAGTATTATCATTCTTTACAGGCTCTAGCAAGCAGTTCGCAACATTAAAGAGTCAGCTAAAACACTCGGTACAGTCACATTGTCAAACAAGATGAGTTGAGTGACATGACGCTGTTATTCAATTCGCAGCTGTTCTTGGAACAGTTTGCAAAGTTCTTAAAGAAATATGGTTTTGGAGGGATAAAACTACTGCTGCCAAAGCCAATATTCTCCTTCAAGCTCTCTCTAATAGAAAGTTTATTATCACTCTGATTACACTGAGAGACATTATGAGCATAACATATCCAGTCGGCAAAATCTTACAAGACTCTAGCTTGGACATCGCGATGGCAAAAGCAAAATTAGATTTGATGCTCAAGGTGTATGACAGCATGAGAGCTAATGCTGATAGCCACTTTGCTCGTATTGTTGAAGAGACAAAGGCAGTTATGGAAGAGTTAGACGTGAAGATGAGTGTTCCTCATCTTACATGCAGACAGAGACACAAGGAAAACTGATCATAATGATGATGCTACGGCATATTGAAAAAGAACTGTTCTCATTCCAACACTGGACCATGTTACAACTGACATGAGAGAACTGTACAAAATATTTGCTTGTCTACCTGCATCTATTGCTACCATAGAAAGAAGTTTTTCAACCCTGCGGTGTACAAAGGCATGGCTGAGGAGGATCAACTTAATGGCTTAGCTCTGTTGAACACTGTCACTCTGACATTGATTGTCCTATTGACGATATAATTAACCAATTTTTCAGGAAGAATAGGAACATAGAATTCATCATTTAAGGAAGAGAACCACAATTTTAACTTTTTTTATATCATAAGGTGGCATTGTCTTGTATATGTATATAATCAGTTTAAATAAAACTTTCTTAAACTTTGCATGTGACTTGATAATTTTTTATTATGGTAAAAGTAAAGGTAGCTCAAGATATCTTTAGTGCCCCCTGCTTGAGGTTTTTCTGTGTCTGCCACTTCAGACAAGGGATCTCTTCTGAAGAGCTACTTATATTATAGTAATACTGTTGTCATGGACATGGATGGTGATGGAACTTTGTAGGATTTATGCCTCTGAAGAAGATACTTTGGTGATAAAATATGATCTACTATCAAGATGCTAAGAGGTTCAAGACATACTATAGCTACTGTGTCTTGCAGAGATCTGTAGCCTTCTGCCACCTATTTGCTGTTGAGGCAAAGCTGGTACATTTTCTCTTGCAGCCTACCTGTCAGTAGCACATTAAACTGTACGAAAGAAAGAGAAAAGGGAATTCTATGAAGGAATCCTTTGCAGGTTATGGTTGTTATACCATAGAACTAGAAGAATAAACTTGTCCAACAAATTCATTGCGATAATTTTTGGAGAAATTTGGGGGGGGGGGGGGGGGGGGGGGCAATTCATCTACTCTGATACTGACTGTGTAAGGGATTTTATTCTATAACTCATAGGCACTGTATTTTAAGATGTTAATTACCCATCAGTGAAAATGTAGCATCAGATTACAGAAAAAACATATATAGAACA
Organism: Schistocerca cancellata; assembly: GCF_023864275.1. Taxonomy (NCBI): domain Eukaryota; kingdom Metazoa; phylum Arthropoda; class Insecta; order Orthoptera; family Acrididae; genus Schistocerca; species Schistocerca cancellata. The sequence continues at coordinate 441,151,095 of NC_064629.1, read as the reverse complement.
CAGCTTGTTTGAGAAGCATTATTAGTCTATCCAAAACACTTTGTGGTACCAGTTGGGAGCCATAGCTGGCATTAAGTCGTAAGCCCTGATGATATTGTTGATATATTTTTTTTATTTTCTGTCATTCAATTACATTTATACAATTTTCTTGTGTTTGAATCTCTTCCCCCTCCCACCTCCCTCTTAATCCTATTTAATTCGTAGACAGAAATAAGAACTGTAAACATTGTGTACAGCACTATATTGTGCAAAAATCTCAAGGTTGAAAATGTGAACATACATGTTTAGAGGTTGACCATTAGCTGTTGAGAGTTTCAGATGGAGCATTAGGCAATGATTGATTGAAACAAGGGAAAGGGATGGAATGGAAGATGAGTGGCTTACTCTGATAGATAAAATAGTGAATACAGCAGAGGCTCACATAGGGAAAAAGAGAAACCTTGGTAGAAGCCCTTGGTTATCACAGGAGATATTGAATTTCATTGATGAAAGGAGAATATATAAGAATGCAGCAAATGAAGCAGGTGAAAGGGAATACAAACATCTAAAAAATCAGTTGGCAGGAAGTGCAAAATGGTGAAGCAGGAATGGCTGGAGGACAAGTGCAAGGATATAGAAGGCTATATAACTAGAAGAAAACAGATACTGTCTATAGAAATATTAAAGAGACTTTTTAAAAAAAAGAGAGGCTGCTATATGAATATTAAGAGCTCAGGTGGAAAACCTGAAAAGCAAAGAAGGGAAAACTGGAAGTTGGAAGGAGTATTTAGAGAGGCTATACAGGGGAAATGAACTTGAAGGCAGTGTTATAGAAAGGAAACAGGTCATTTGGAGATGAGATGGGAGATATGATACTGCAAGAAGAATCTGACTGAGCACTGAAAGACCAAAGTTGAAACTAGGCCCTGGAGACACAACATTCCCTCAGAACTACTGATATCCTTGGGAGAGTCTACCAAGAATCTGAAAGAAAAATGTAATAATTCCAATTCCAGAGAAAGCAGGTGCTGACAGGTGTGAATATTACTGGACTGTCAGTTTAATAAGTCATTGTTTCAAAATACAGAAGAATGGAGAAACTTGTAGAAGCCAACCTCAGGGAAGATCAGTTTGGGTTCTGCAGAAATGTTGAAACACACAAGACAATAGATTAAGGGAAGGCAAAACTGTGTTTTGTTGCATTTATAAACTTGGAATTTTTTTTTATAGTATTGACGGGAACACACTGTTTGAAATTCTGAAGGTAGCAGGACTAAAACACATGGAGCAAAAGGCTATTAACAACTTGTACAGAAACCAGGCAGCAGTTTTGAGTCAAGGGGCATAAAAGAGAAGTACAGGGTTATTACAAATGATTGAAGCGATTTCACAGCTCTACAATAACTTTATTATTTGAGATATTTTCACAATGCTTTGCACACACATACAAAAACTCAAAAAGTTTTTTTAGGCATTCACAAATGTTTGATATGTGCGCCTTTAGTGATTCGGCAGACATCAAGCCGATAATCAAGTTCCTCCCACACTCGGCGCAGCATGTCCCCATCAATGAGTTCGACAGCATCGTTGATGCGAGCTCGCAGTTCTGGCACGTTTCTTGGTAGAGGAGGTTTAAACACTGAATCTTTCACATAACCCCACAGAAAGAAATCGCATGGGGTTAAGTCGGGAGAGCGTGGAGGCCATGACATGAATTGCTGATCATGATCTCCACCACGACCGATCCATCGGTTTTCCTATCTCCTGTTTAAGAAATGCCGAACATCATGATGGAAGTGCGGTGGAGCACCATCCTGTTGAAAGATGAAGTCAGCGCTGTCGGTCTCCAGTTGTGGCATGAACCAATTTTCCGCATGTCCAGATACACGTGTCCTGTAACGTTTTTTTTGCAGAAGAAAAAGGGGCCGTAAACTTTAAACTGTGAGATTGCACAAAACACGTTAACTTTTGGTTAATTGCAAAGTTGCTGCGCGAATGCGTGAGGATTCTCTACCGCCCAGATTCGCACATTGTGTCTGATCACTTCACCATTAAGAAAAAATGTTGCTTCATCAATGAAAACAAGTTTCGCACTGAACGCATCCTCTTCCATGAGCTGTTGCAACCGCGCCGAAAATTCAAAGCGTTTGACTTTGTCATCGGGTGTCAGGGCTTGTAGCAATTGTAAAAGGTAAGGCTTCTGCTTTAGCCTTTTCCGTAAGATTTTCCAAACCGTCAGCTGTGGTACGTTTAGCTCCCTACTTGCTTTATTCGTCGACTTCCACGGGCTACATGTGAAACTTGCCCGCACGCGTTCAATCGTTTCTTTGCTCACTGCAGGCCGACCCGTTGATTTCCCCTTAAAGAGGCATCCAGAAGCTTTAAACTGCGCATACCATCGCCGAATGGAGTTAGCAGTTGGTGGATCTTTGTTGAACTTCGTCCTGAAGTGTCGTTGCACTGTTATGATTGACTGATGTGAGTGCATTTCAAGCACGACATACGCTTTCTCGGCTCCTGTCGCCATTTTGTCTCACTAGAGTGTAGTTGAATGAAATCAGGCAATAATAAAGGAATTGCATTAGGAAATGAGACACTGAAAGTAGTGCATGAGTTTTGGTATTTGGCCAGTAAAATAACTGATGATGGCTGAAGTGGAGAGGACATAATATGTAGATTGGCAGTTGTAAGAAAAGTGTTTCTGAAGTAAACAAATTTGTTAATATCAAATATGGATTTAAGTGTTAGGAAGTCTTTTCTGACAGCATTTGTCTGGAGTGTAGCCTTTTATGGAAATCAAAAGTGGATGACATAACATTTCAGACAAGAAGAGAATATAAGTTTTTTTAAATGTGACACTACAGAAGGATGCTGAAGATTAGATCAATAGATCTTATAATTAATAAGGAGGCACTGAACAGAACTGGGGAGAAAAGAAATTTGTGGTAAAACTTGACTAGAAGAAGAGACTGGACAATAGCACACATTCACCAAATCAGTACTGGTGGGAAGTGGGTGTGTGTGTGTCGGGGGAGGGGGGGGGGGGGGGGAGATTACAATCATAGAGGGAGACCAAGAGATGAATACAGTAAGCAAATTCAAAAGGATGGAGAGCTGGATGAAACCTGTGTTCAGGCTGGAGACCACAACAACAACAAGCATCTCTTTATTTACACAGTTGTTTTACCTGTCTTCAAAATGAATGAATCAGCAATGATATTTTAAATGAAAATGAATTTTGAATATACCACATTTTTAAATTGGACTAAAAAGTATACAATAGTTTCTCCTAGCCCCATACAGTTTCCTAACCCCATACATAAAATTTTTGATTGTGAATTGTTAATAGGTATGAAAATACTTGTAAGATTTAAAGTGAAAAACATGGGACACATGCAACAGGTAATAGTAAGGAGGTGCATTACTCGCGCATCATTTATGTATTACATGCACAACCTGGTTTTTGTTACAAGTATTTTTGTAGCTATTGCAAATTTACAATCACAGATTTTCAGGGCTATATGTTTGGGGTTAGGAATCTGTATTGGTATAGGAGACCTTATTTCTTATTTTTTAATCCAATTTAAAAATATGGTGTATTAAAAATTCTTTTTTATTTAAATAATTATTTTCTGCTTTTTAGTCTTGTGTGTGTGACATGCATCAGTCCACTTCAAACATTTTGATGAGATTACAACAAAGGTTTATTTCAGTTTCTCCTCACCTGGCTCAGCCAATATATTGTCTCCTCCTATTTACATCTTGTAAAAAGACTGTGAAGGTAAAAATTAGAGAGATTAAAGTTCACAAAGAAGCTTACCAGCAATTGTTATTTCTGTCAATCACTCATGACCAGAGCAGCAAAAGGTAAAAATTAGAGATATTTGAGTTCACACAGAGGCTTACCAGCAATTGTTATTTCTGAAAATCACATGTGACTAGAACAGGCGCAGGGGGAAATTGGAGTGGTACAGAAAGCATTCTCCTCACACCAGACAAGAAAGCAAATTAATATTGAAAAAAAAGTTCTTAGGTTTCTAGCACCATAAAGTGATTAAAATTACACAAGCTTTCGGCCAAACACTCCTTGGCCATTGTCAAGTGATATGACTGCCAGTGGGCTGGTAGTACACCCCCTTATATATACACTAGCTGCCAGCTGTGACGTCACAGGTGCTTGCGGCATTGCGATGTATGGGCATACGTTGACTCAACATTCAATGTGGCCGCACAGTCGCTGGATCCATTTCTTTAACTACACAATCCCAGAAGCCGTTAGTGAGAGATGTGAAAGATTTTTTATGAGATTTTATCTGTGACGGTTTTGTAAAGCATGCTGTGGTATCATAGGCAATAAAACCTCTCTAGCTCCTTCCTGTGTTATTCCACAGTACGTATTGTTTGTTCAACATAAGACTGGCCACACTTGCAAGGTATTTTGTAGACCCCAGGTGTTCTGAGACCTGCTGTATCTTTAACTGGTCTCATTATTTGGTGGATTTTTGTCAGATGCCTGAAATTCAATTTTATCTAGCATTGTTTCAACAGGTGGCTTATCTTGCCTGACATGTAGCCTCAGAATAACAAAAAAAGCAAGTTTCTTTTTCTGCTGCTTGCCAGTGGTCTTATTGGGATTCTTGCTTGAAATCACTTCATTTATTTAATCAACACTACAGCCATTGTTCCTGGAGATCTTGCTTAGGTGACTTAAAGTATGGGACAGGTTATCAACGTCTGATATCATTCTTGCATAATGCACCAATTTTTATAACACAGTGCACTTCTGTGCCCAGTGATGATGACTGATGGTGTATAAGTATGGATTGATGTGGATAGGTTTTCTGTAGATGCTGTGACCAAAGCATCCATTTTGTTTGCTGTGGATGAGGACATTGGGAAAGGGCGACATTTTGTTGTTTTCTACTTCCAAGGTGAACTGAGTGTTGCTGTTAATACCTTTGAGGAGTTCCAAGGAGTCATCAAGTTTCTCATTTCCATGGGACCAAATGATGAATGTGTTGTCAATGTATCAAAAGAAACAACTAGGCTTTAATGGCACTGTGTCTAAGGATATTAGATGCAGCAGGTCTCAGAACACCTGGAATCTACAAGATACCTTGTAAGTGTAGCCAGTCTCATGTTGGACAAACAGTGCACACTATAGAGCAATGCAGAGAGGAGCACGAGAGGTTTTATCACCTGTGATACCCTAAGGAATCTGCTTTAACTGAGATTCCTTTAGAAAATGCTCACCAGATAAAATTTGATGAAATGCCCATCATGGCTTGCCCTAATGGTTTCTGGGACTGTGTAATTAAAGAAACCACTGAAATAAAAGTCACTGATAACACCCTAATTAGTGATAGTGGCTGGCAGCTCAGTATGGCATGGGATCTTACAATCGTGTGGTTGAAGCAAGCATATCGAATACCGAGTCAATGTATGCCCATACATGTCAGTGCCATGAGTACCAGTGATGTCACAGCCAACAGCTAGTTTATATAAGGGGTGTACCAGCAACTCACTTGCAGTCATATCACTTGAATATGGCCAAGGAGTGCTTGGCCAACAGCTTATGTAATTTTAATCACTTGACATGACTAGAAACCTGAGAACACTTTACTCAGTGTTGCCACCACCAGACTCTGCATTCTTACGAATTAGTATTGCATTGGCATCCAGTTCTGAGCTATGTTTAAAATTTCAGGTCTTTAGCTCATCAGGAACTTAGTTTAAAATTGATTACAAAATTTATACTGAACAGACAGACAGACAAGAAAGCACTATTCAACTCCTCTTCCTCCCTCTCTCAGCTCACTCATGGATGTCCACTCACATACTGCCTGGAATGAATTAATATACTACTACACAACATGTCAATCCTGCAGGGAAGCCGAGATGTTAGGTATTACCAAAGTTTTTCACCTCCACCCCCAGCCATACCAAACAGATTGACAAGAAAGCAAGTTAATATTCTTCACTGTTTTTAAAATTTCAGGTCCATTTCCTATTGGGAATTTAGTTTAAAATCAGGTGCAAAATTTGTGCCAAATGGACATAGAGACAAGAAAGTGACCTAATAAAAACATGGTTAAAATAAAACACTTCCACCCAAGCAGCACCTCTCCCTTCCCTTGTGTGTGTGTGTGTGTGTGTGTGTGTGTGTGTGTGTGTGTGTGGCCGCGCACGCACATGGGTTGCACACATGTTTATGTTAGTGTCAACATTGAGTATCTCCTCTCTCATGTTTCTCTTTCAGATGATGCTGTATTGCCACAAGTGTATTGCTCTGAAGTTTGCTCAGATATTTTGAATAAATGTGGAGGTAAGAAGAAAGCACCTTGGAAGGCACTGCAGCCTGTGGCAGAGGCAGATATGCGGTATATGGACATCTGCATCTTGCAAACCGAACACACCCCAAGAGACACTTGTGAATACACTGTTCCATTTGCTTTTATTTTGGCAGGGTGTTCAGATGGGAACTGGAGGTAACCATGTTTTGAGTTCATTAAGCTGTATATAATCATTTATGTTACAAGACTGACAAAACTATCCTCTTGTTACATTACAATAATTTTCTTATGATCCCACCTTCCTCCCGTCCTCTAAATTTCACTTTATCTCTCTTTTAAAATGAAAATTCTGAAAGTACTTCAAGGATGCCATTTTTTTTTCAATATGTGAAGAAGAAACTGCAGCTGAAACCAGAAATATTGTAAACAAAATTTATTTAAGAGTGTAGAATAATATTAATTGACTATTGCCGAAAACACAAGCATCTGAGGCTGTCAAGTTCAGGATACATCTGTTGAGATTATCTGGTGAACATGCTGCGCTACAGAATTCAAGATAAAATGAAGTGCCATAGATGAGTGCAGTTCTTTTGAAAAAACAGTGTTTTAATGAAAGAAACAGAAGTCTTGCAGAACTCGATACATGTACATATGGTACTTTAGTGCACATATTGCTTATACATGGCCCAGCCTGTTTAATGTGATCACCACTTATGTTTGACATCCATGTGCAATAACTACTCACTGTGCCAGGTGGCAGCACTATCAGTGGAGGATATATAAAGCTTTTTGGGGGATGCAGAAAACAGTGGATTTGTCGTAAAAGTGGAAACAGAGTGATTTATCTGACATCCAAAAGGACTTGATCCTTACATTTTGGGCCAAGGGTGGAAGATTTTCAAAACTGTTAAGTTTGTAAACCATTCATGTGCCACCATGGTTAAAGTATACTGTGCATTGCAAAATGGTGCTATCGGAACTGGCACACAGGAAACTGTGATGCACCATGGTCCATAGAGGACAAGGGTGAATGCTGACTATGAAGATGTGTCTGGGTGAATAGATGTGCAGCTGTTATGCACCTCACCACCCAGATGAACCAAGGGACTGTGAACAGTGTCTCCTCAATGACGATTCAGTGATTGTTGCTGCATAAGGGCCTCCCCAGCAGGCACCTGGTTCAAGCAAACATGCTGACTGCTGTTCATCTGTGATGAAGGCCAGAATTTGCATGACAGTATCACACCTGGATGTCCACTGAGTGGCGACAGGTGGTCTTTTCAGATGAACGCATCTTATACTCCATCAGACAGATGGTCGATGGCATGTACAGCATGAAACATCTGAAACCAAACACTCCGCAGACACTTGGCAGAAGGCTCCAGGCTGGAGGAGGCAGCGTTATGGTTTGGGAAATGTTTTTGTGGCATTCCCTAGATGATTTTGTCATTCTGGAAGGCACAGTGGGTCAGCAGAGGTATGCCAGTTTGTTTTTCCTCAGCATGATGGCATATACCAGCAGGACAATGCACCATGTCACACAACTCAAAGTGTATGTTTGTGGTTCAGAACCAGGATTGGTTTACTGTACTCCTGTGGCCTCCAAACTGCTTGGATTAACACACAATCAAGAATCTGTGGGACCACCTCGATTGGGTTCTTTGCGCTATGGATCCTCAACTAAGAAACCTAGTGCAGCTGGCCACAGCACTGTAGTTGGTGTGGCTCCACATCCCTGTAGGTGCCTTCCAGAACCTCACTGACTCTTCGTGCACACCTTTCAATGGTTTGCACTGCAAAAGATGATTATTTAGGCTTTAGACAGGTTGTTTGTTAATGTGACTGTACAGTGTAGTTAGCTGCTACAGGATAATTTAATTTAGTCTAGTATTTTGCATGTACCATGGCCCATATTTTCAATAATTCCCCACAATGTGGAATTATGTCAGTAGGTTCACAAATAAGACATGGTTTTCATAACTGGAATTTTTGTTTCTCTTAATTTACAACAAAATTTGGTAAATGTAACCTGATCATATGCACACTATCTCCTCAGAAATGCATCTATGAAGTAGAGGGAGAAGTCAAGTATAAATGACTTCAATTTATTTGTAAAACTTTCGTTGTCTGCCAGCACCTTTAATTCACAAGAGAGATGGTCAAATACGTTTATGACTCTATACTTTGCTCCTTATTGTGCAAGCATAAGGATAAGGTTTAGACAGTGGAGACTATATTTATTCCTAGTGTTACATTTACGACTGCAGCTATTATTTTCAAATATGCTTGAATCTGTATAGGAAACGTTATAGGAGACTAAACATATTGTGAGGCTGTGGTTAGTATGCCTGATTTTTTTTAAACAGTTGCCTACATGAAGTTTGAGGATGGACACCAGATATTATTCTTACAGTATGTACCTGTGTCATGAATACTTTTGTCTCTTTGTAAGGAATTACCCCAAAATTATTCCATGTGACATTAATGATTGTAAGTGCATGAAAATAAGTTAATTTTTGAAACTTTTGTTACCAAAATGAGCAATTATATACAGAGCAAATGTTACTGAACCAATCATTTGCTAAGATCTATAATATGTGATTTCAATTCAAATTCTGTTCAGTATACACACTCTGAATTTCAAACAACCATTATTACATATTTTATTTCCTTCCTGCTGTATGTCTGTTGATGGTTTGTCCCCTTGCAGAAAAAGATTCATCGCAAGAGCTGTGTAAGTCGTCTAATGTGACCCCTTGCTTCTTATCAATAAAACATGAAGTCAGTTACTTAATATGTCTTGAAAGCCATAAAATTTAAGCTTCTCCAAAACGATGTTGTGATTTACAGTGTCAAGTGCTGTATGCAGATCACAAAAAATCCTGGTACATGAAATCTTGTCAATTAGATATTTTAATACATGGTCAATGAAATGGTAGATGGCATGTTCAGTGGAGAGGCCCTGCTGGGTCAGAATCTTGTATTTCTGGATATACTCAACCACTCTGAAATATATCACCTTTTCCAAAAACTTTTGAGAAGAAAGTAAATAGTAAAAATTGTTGGTAATAATTAATTTCTGTCATACTGCCTTTTCTAAAGAGCATTCTTGCAGTTGCATAATTTACTCTGCTCAAAAGAAACCGCAGGAAAGTGATACATTAAATATATAGCTGAGTTGTAACAATGGAAAATTGTACGGAAATGCAGGAGGATCTGCAACGAATTGACGCATGGTGCAGCGAATGGCAATTGAATCTCAATGTAGCCAAGTGTAATGTGCTGCGAATACATAGAAAGAAAGATCCCCTATCATTTAGCTACAATATAGCAGGTCAGCAGTTGGAAGCAGTTAATTCCATAAATTATCTGGGAGTACGCATTAGGAGTGATTTAAAATGGAATGATCATTTAAAGTTGATCGTCGGTAAAGCAGATGCCAGACTGAGATTCATTGGAAGAATCCTAAGGAAATGCAATCCAAAAACAAAGGAAATAGGTTACAGTACGCTTGTTCGCCCACTGCCTGAATACTGCTCAGCAGTGTGGGATCCGTACCAGATAGGGTTGATAGAAGAGAGAGAGAAGATCCAACGGAGAGCAGTGCGCTTCGTTACAGGATCATTTAGTAATCGCAAAAGCGTTACAGAAATGATAGATAAACTCCAGTGGAAGACTCTACTGGAGAGACGCTCAGTAGCTCGGTGCGGGCTTTTGTTGAAGTTTCGAGAACATACCTTCACCGAGGAGTCAAGCAGTATATTGCTCCCTCCTATGTATATCTCACGAAGATACCATGAGGATAAAATCAGAGAGATTAGAGCCCACACAGAGGCATAGTGACAATCCTTCTTTCCACGAACAATACGGGACTGGAATAGGACTGGAATAGAAGGGAGAACCGATAGAGGCACTCGAGGTACCCTCCGCCACACACCATCAGGTGGCTTGCGGAGTATGGATGTAGATGTAGATGTAGAGTATACTAGATGCTTTAGAAGAACATCTTTTTAATGTCTTGTTTGAATTTTTGTTTTTAATGGAGTTAATTATTTTCCGTATTCCACAGAGAGATGATTGAGTAATCTTGAATTGACTGAATGTTTGTGATAATGACTGTTGCATATACTGTAATGCTGTTGTTTTTGAGCCTACTGTACCAAATTTCTCTTATGGAGAAAGGAGGAGTTGTCCTTTATGTGAAAAATAATCACAAATTGAAAACTGCAGACACAAGTAGTTTTAATGCAGAACACACATGGAACCAAGTGCATGTGAAGTCATAATGGATTAATAGCATAATTATAATTATTACAATTTACAGATCCCCACTGGGAAATTTTTAGAAGCTTTTAAATAAATATGAAACCTTATTATGCCTCCTACCTGACTAAAGTAGGAAAATGATACTTTGTGGTGATTTTAATATTTCTTTTTTTAAGTCTGGGCAATGTGATATAGAAATTTTACTTAATAGTTCTACATCTGCAGCCATACTCTGCATATGGCAGAAGTTACTTGCCATTGTACCAGTTATTAGGGCTTCTTTGTGTTCCATTCAAATATGGAGCATGAGAACAATAATTGCTAAATTTCCTCTTGCATGTGTAATTAGTCAAATGTTCTTCTAACAAACCCTACAGGAGCAAATGTGTATGACTCTCTCCCATGGCTCAAACAGAAGTGTTATGATTTGTGGTACACTTCTCTGTGTACATTCAAATACCCTCTAGGACTATTTGGTATGGGTACCACACACATGAGCAATATTCTTGGATAGGTCACATGAGTGTTTTGTGAGCAATATCTTTTGTGGACTGACTGAATCTCCCTAATACTCTACCAACAATTTGAAGCCCACCACCTGCATTACATGTAGCAGACCCAGTATAGGTGTTTGAGTTGACCAATTCCAGTTGTGACTCATTGATATTATAGTCAATTTTACATTTCTGAACATTTAAAGCAAGATGCCAATCTTTGAACTGCTCTGAAATCTTGTCAAGAGCCTGCTGAATATTTATGCAGCTTTTTTCAGTCAGTATTTTTTATAGATAACTGTACCATCTGTGAAAAATCTTAAATTACTATTAATATTGTCTGCAAGGACATTAACACACAACATGAACAGCAAGAGTCGAAACACTGTACAGGGGCATACCTGAAGTTACTTGTACATTGTTGATGACCCTCCACACAAGATATCATGCTGTGTACTCCCTCTTTAAGAAATGCTCAATCTTTTGACAAATTTTGTTTGACACCCCATATGAATTAACTTTTGATAATAAGCATATTTGTGGTACAGAGTCAAATGGTTTTCAGGAATCAGTAAATAGTACAGCTACCTGACTGTGTTGATCTGTGGCTTTCAGGATGTCTTGTGAAAAAAATGCAAGTAGGTTTCACATGATCTGTGTTTGTGGAATCCATGCTGGTTGGCATGGAGGAGGTTACTCAGAGATACCTCATTATGTTTGAACTCAGAATATGTTATAAGATTCTACTACAATGACACTGGATAGTATTTTTGTGCATCACTTTTACTATCATTCTTGTAGATGTGTGTGAGTTGTGCTTTCTTCTAACTACTGGGCATGGTTTTTTGTTTGAGGGATGCACAGTAGATGCTAGTTAAAAGAGTGTCTAAATGAGTCACAAATTGGAACAAAATCTCATGGGTATTGCATTGGGCCCTGTCGCCTGCTGCATGGCTTCTGAGGCCATTCTCACTTCATACAAGTGGCTGGCGGTGGTGGTGAAGATGGCTGGCCTTGTACATGAGGTGCAAGCAGAGCTCACAATTTGTGTCATTGTTCTCAGAATTGATTTGGGTCCTTTGGTTTGGAGCCAAGTGAAAGTTCTCAACCAAAGGCTTCATCACTTCATCGACTCTGTGACCGTCTAGGCTGCAGACTTCTGGACCTGTGTTATTGTGTGGGAATCCCCTTAATAGGTCAGGGGTGCAGTACACAGAGGAAGCAGGTACTTGGATATCAGAGTACTTGTGGAGTGCACATGAGGGTTTTTCATCCTAGGCAGTAATTTGAGGTGCTCTGACAAACATTCGCCAGTTAATATGCAGCAAGAGAAGTCAAATGGGGTTCAGAAAAAAGACACTTTGACTGTCATAATTTTATCAGTAAACTTTTCAAGTGTTGATAATAAAGTTCCCAAATCTACTGCCCTCCAGGAATGTTCTTGTGCTCAAATTATTCTTAGGCCTGAGAGCTGGCTGAAACCTAAAGGAGAATGCTCTGAGATGTTTAGCGAGTCATGAAACATCTATCTGAAAGATAGACTAGAGGCCAGAGGAGGGGAGTGTTCATTGCAGTTGACAAAAATACTATCTCTATTGAGGTTGAAGTTGAATGTGACAGTGAAGTTATCTGGTCATGTATAACAGATATAGGTGAAACCAAGTTAATTGTAGGATGTGTTTACTGGCCATTCGATTCCACTGTGACAATTCTAGAGTCATTCAAAGAAAGTCTATGGTAAATAGCACGTAAATACTCAGATCATGCAATACTAGTTGAAGGCAACTTTAACCTGCCGAGTATAGGCTGGGATGTCTATGGATTCATTGTGCGGGGTACAGACAGACAGTCATACAAAATACTTTTGAACACATTTACTGGAAACTGTCTTGAGCAGCTAGTATGGCAGTCCAAATACAATGGAAATATCTAAGAACTTGTAGCTACGAATAGGGTGGATCTTATCAACAATGTCGATATAGAAACGGGGACTAGCATTCATAATGTCTTTATAGTGACTGTGATTACAAAAGTTAATAAATCAGTCAAGAAGGCTGGGTGAGTGTTTCTGCTAGATAGAGCAGATAAGCAGTTGTTAGCATCTCACTTAGACAGGGGACTGACATCACTTAGTTCCTGTAAAATGGATGTAGAAGAATTATAGGCAAAGTTTAAGCAGATTGTAAATTGTGGTGTGGAGAGTTATGTGCCTAGTAAGGATAAAGGATGGAAAAGACCCACCATGCTTTAATAACAAAATTCAGAGGATGCTGAGGAAGCAGACGGTTCAAGACGGAATGCACAAATGATAACAAGCAATAGTCAGTAGAGATTCATACTTATGTGAAAACATCCATGCATGAAGTGTACAACAACCATTGTCACACCTTAGCAAAAGATCTAGCAAAGAAACCAAGAAAATTCTGGTCTTATGTAAAATTGATTAGTGGGTCTAAGGCTTCCATCCAGTCCCTTGTTGACTAGTCTGGTGTGACAGTTGAAGATAGCAAAACGAAAGTTGAAGTTTTAAATCTCTCATTCAAAAAATCATTCACTCATGAGAATTGTACAAACATACCATCATCAGACAGACTCCTGTATAGATGACATTGTAATATGCATCCCTGGCATAGAGAAACAACTGAAAGATTTGAAAACAAATAAATCACCAGATCCGGATAGAAGCCTGATTCGATTTTACAAAGGGTACTCTATGGCATTGGCCCCTTACCTAGCATGCATTTATCATGAATCTTGTACCCAGCACAAACTCCCAAGTGACTGGAAAAAAGCGCAGGTCACTCTAGTATATAAGAGGTGTAAAATAATGGACCCACAAAATTACAGGCCAGTATCCCTTACTTTTGTTTGCTGCAGAATCCTTGAATATATTTGTAGTTTGAATAAAACTTTCTTGAGGCAGAGAAGCTTATGTCGACGGATAAGTGTGGTTTCAGAAAGCATTGCTCCTGTAAAGAGCTCAGCTTGCCCTTTTTCTCACATGATATACCGAGAACTATGGATTAAGGACAACAGGCAGATTCCATATTTCTGGATTTCCAGAAAGCATTTAACATGGGGCCCCATTGCAGGCTGTTAACAAAGGTACAAGCATATGGTATAAGTTCATGGATAGGTGAGTGGCTCAAAGACTTCTTAAGTAACCCAGTATGTTGTCCTCGGTGGTGAATGTTCATCAGAGAGAAGAGTATTGTCAGGAGTGCCCCAGGGAAGTTTGATAGGACTGCTGTTGTTTTCTATATACATAAATGATTTGGCAGACAGAGTGATCATCAGTCAGCTGTTGTTTGTTGATGATGCCGTGGTGTATGGTAAGATATCAAAGTTGAGTGACTGTAGGAAGATACAAGATAACTTAGACAGAATTTCCAGTTAGTGTGCTGAATGGCAGCTAACCCTAAATGTGGAAAAATGTAAGTTAATGCAGATGTGTAGGAAGAACAAACTTGTAATGTTTGGATACAGTATTACTAAGGTCCAGCTTGACATAAACAAGTCATTTAAATATCTTGGCGTAACGTTGCAAAGTGATATGAAATGGAGTGAGCACGTGAGAACTGCAGCGTGGAAGACAAATGATCAACTTTGGTTCATTGGGAGAATTGAAGGAAAGGATGGTTCACCTGTAAAAGAGACTGCATGTGGGATGCTTATGCAATCTATTCTTTAGTATTGCTGGAGTGTTTGGGATCCGTACCAGGTTGGATTGAAGGAAGACACTGAAGCAATTAAGAGTCGAGCTACTAGATTTGTAACTGGTAGGTTCAAACAACATGCAAGTGTTACAGAGATGCTTTGGGTACTCAAATGGCTATCCCTGGAGGGAAGGTGGCTTTCTTTTTGAAAAACACTATTGAGAAAATTTAGAGAACCGGCATTTGAAACTGGTTGCAGAATGATTCTGCTGCCTCCGACATACATTGTGCATAAGGGCCATGAAGATAATATACAAGAAATTAGGGCACATATGGAGGCATGTAACCACTCGTTTTTCCCTCACTCTATTTGGAAGTTGAACAGGTAAGGAAATGACTATTAATGGTACAGGGTACCCTCCACCACACACCATGTGATGGTTTGCAGAATATCTTTGTATATGTAGATGTAGAAGCTTTGTTCAATTTTAGCCATTTCAGCTTTGTCTCAATACCACTGACACTATTATCTACGTCACTTATATTTGCAGTGATGTAAGAATTAAATTTTGGTACAACATTGCTGGATTTTCCTTCGTAAAGAAACATTTGAAAATAGAGTTCAGCATTTTTGCCTTTGCTTTACTACCATCAATTTCAGTTCCTCTCTCACCTTTGAGTGTCTGGACATGAACTTTAGTGCCACTAACAGTCTCCACATACGAGCAGAATTTCTTTGGGTTTTGTGAGAATCTTTCAATAATATTCTGCTACAGTGGTAATTGAAGGCTCCACACAGTGCCCTCTTGACAGCCAAATGCATTTCATTCAGCGTCACTTTATCTGTAGCCCTACACTTTGTCTTGCACTTACTATTTACCTCAGTTCCATTAGAAGTTATTTTTTTCCACCGTAACTGTTGAAGATACTGACACCTTGATAGGCAACTCATTAGTGTATGAGGACAAAGTCTACAAAATTAGTATTCGTCCAGTTTTAAATGGGTTATCAGATGATGATAGCCAATTAGTCATAAAAGACTATTTGGCAACTCCAAAGAATGTGTTAACTTAGAAAACTGTTAGATTAGTTAATGATCTTATATTGCACCTTTAGAATTAACCTTCAAAGCATTATCCAAAATAACAAATATGAGGCAATGTATGTAAATTCTAAATTCAATACAGTTATAAGTAAATTTCTCTCCTTAAAAACCAGTTCCCAACAAAAACTGTGATATTTGGCACCAGTGGTGTAGCAAAGAAACAATGGATAACAAAGAGCAGTAAATTATCGTGTAGCAATAGATATAACTATGTCAAATGGTCAAGATAAGCACAGATGTGCAACTCCTTTCTTGTTGTAGTAAGTATTGTTCTTCATTGAGAAGAATCATCAGAAACTCAAAAAGCTTGCTCATCATGTCAAAGATTAATATGTTTGAAAATGAAATCTATACAGTACAAAGTGTAGTCAGAAGGGAAATGGTAAAGAGTATGAGGAACAAGGTGATCTAGTAATTAAAGATAATGACCAAATGATCTATGACATCAAACATATATCGGGCGACTTTTATGAGTTTTTAAATGTAACTGGTAATAGGTGAAATACAGTTTCTGAATATGTACCAGCTGACAGGTTTGCAATCTACTTTTAGTATACACTGCAGCACATAAATACAATCTCAGAAATGACATTCTGTTTTGCTTTAATGAACTATACTTGTCAGCAAAAGATGATGACATTCATCCTCTCTGGTATATATCTAATAGATGACTCTTAAGAATTTTCACTGGGTTATTAAAATTAAAATTTTAGTTTTACTTTTATTGTTATATCATTGTACAAAAATTATGATGGTCAACATTAAGTTGCTGATCTTGTCAACTGTGTAATAAAAACTTGATTATACACTATCAGGATGCTTATACAGACATATTCATAACTACCTCCTGGTTTTCAGAAGATGACTGTATTTGCATGTATTTTCTGCCTACTGAAATATCAGGGGTACTTGTGATAACCCTGTATTTTGTGATATGTGCAATTTTCCACTTCCAACCAATTTATTTTCGTTCATAATCATTGAATAATTCTTCCCATGACCAAGCTTGTTTATGTGCTTGTTTTATTATGTTATTGAACTGGACTTCAATTCAGAGTGGCTATGAGTACTGGTGGATCTTAATATCCATGGTAATCAGAAGAATAGAATAACTATCCATTCCTCAAATTTGTCTGCCCATGCATACCTTGTTACCTATTTAAAATAAAATTTATCCACCTTTTTATGTTTACATTTAAGATGATTTTTGCCTATACCTGACAAGTTTTGTTCATATTTACTGTGCAGCACTGCAACATTTACATTTCTCCTCATTATAAATTATTCTTATTTGTCTCTGTGTCAGTTTTCCATCTACTGTAACATTTATCTGCATTTATTTAGCCAGCTCACCACTTCTTTCATGGCAAATAGTTTCCATTGTTGAGGGAGAAGTTAATCTTTGCATCTGTTTCCTGAATATATTGCTCTTGCTTTGTATTATCATCCTGATCTGTACAATGTAAATTTTCCTAGTTCTAATTGAGAGTTGTTTCATCCATTCATAAATGTTGATATTTTATCTGATACTAGAAAAACTTACTTGATAAGTGTGCAGATTAACATAGTATTTGAATATGTGCTTCATGAAGCGAAATCAACACTAAAATATTTTGAGTGACTGAGAATTGTTCAGAAATCTAGTTGTCTATATTACAGACACTCTTAACAGTAAACAAGCTGAATCACTTAATTGTATACTGATTTATGATTTTATTAGTGTTGTGGAACCTGCTTGTGATATCTGTAGAAGTCAATATAATTCTTTTAAAAGGAATTTTGGCGTTTATTAGAGGTACAGCATTCAGCAGAAAAATACACAGTAAATTAAAAGATGAAATTAAATTTTGTAATAAGTCTGTCAAAAAGTGACACCATGAAAATAATTTCTGATTAGGCCCCAGATGTTGGAGAGTCAAGGAATGTGAACCAATGGTAATAGCTTGTTTGCTGCTACTAACAATAAGATGTGCATAAAATAAGTCAAGAATGTCTATAACTCAAAGAAGAGTTATAGACATTCTTGACTTATTTTATGCACATCTTTTTGTTAGTAGCAGCAAACAAGCTATTACCATTGGATCTTATTCCTTGACTCTCCAACATCTGGGGCCTAATCAGAAATTATTTTCATGGTGTCACTTTTTGGCAGACTTATTACAAAATTGACTTGACTGCTAGATCAGCCAATGAGGTTTGATTGTTAGTAATCTGTAGCTTTTCATTTGGTAAAAGATGTACAGAGAGAGGATTCTACCTGTTCATTATATCAATGTAGCATATGCGATTTTCTGTTTTGTGCAAACTCAAGTCTTGAAGTTCATTATATATGATGAGTTAATGTCACATATAACTGTCTGATTTTTCTCTTTATGAGTGACTTATTAGTTATCAATACAACATCCATGTGTACTTCAAGGTGTGCCACTTCAGTTATAATGTCAAAATTTAATAATTCTTCTTTTTTGAAAATGTTTATTGGATTAATTCCAAATTCAGTGCTGCTGCAGTTACATTGCCGCACAGGTGTATGTTTCATTATCTGTATTTGCTCTTCTATTCATAAAACTGAACAATCAATAAAAATACTGAAAGAATGGAACAACGCCTGTGTAGGAACTGTTATTGTTGGTGTGAGTAAATGGTTTCACAGTATTAATTTGTTAACAGGTTTTGTGGTGAAATTGTATGCAACAGACTGTGTACTGATATTTTTAAAATAATTTTGAAATACTCACTCTTGGTTTCACTATTTTCCTTGTGCAATGTATGCACTTTAGATGAGATGTTTTTATTAATATTTCATATTTTAGAAGTTTGATATGACTGTTGAAGGTCTTAACATTAGGATCTACAGTTGTGAAATTTTCTAGGCTGTTTAAAATGCAGCAGAATCTTAGCCATTCTTCTCTGAATTTTAAATGTTTCGGTAACTCACACACTAATGATTTTATTTTCCAGGTTGCTAAATTACAATACACAGTGTGACCATCTGAATCATCTGAAAGCATTTCCCAGCCAAATGTGTGTGTTGAAAGTTGGCTATCTTTTCACCAGGAACCATTATTTTGTTTTTACAATGGACACCAATGGATGTTTAAAATTATGGGATTTAACTGATGATATCCATGACACAGTAAGAAGTAAATTTCAGATGTCTAACAATCATAAAAATTCCTTTGTTCAGACAGAGAAACAGAGAAAACCATTGTTTTCAATGAAAGTGCACCAAACAGGCATTAATAGTAGTGATACATTTAGTGTATCATGTGAGAGGTTTGTTATTGGTACAGGTGGTGATGATAATGCACTATCACTAACCATGCTTGATTTGAAGGTTGGGAATGCTGGAGATATGGATGTAGTTTGTTTTTCTCATTGGAAAGATACAACTGCACATCTTGCACAGATTACAGGTATGCAATAATTATT
Organism: Schistocerca cancellata; assembly: GCF_023864275.1. NCBI lineage: Eukaryota > Metazoa > Arthropoda > Insecta > Orthoptera > Acrididae > Schistocerca > Schistocerca cancellata. The sequence continues at coordinate 441,131,870 of NC_064629.1, read as the reverse complement.
CAGAAGAAAATATTCACATTATTCAATAATAGCTGCAACTTGTTTGCTGTGGAATCTATCAGAATTGAAAAGGAATGTTTTTCTACTGGTTTACATTTGTTGCAGGCATAAAAATGTTTAATGGATTCATTATTACTGGTTCTGTGGATCAATGCATTGCATTGTGGAGCTGGACTTACCTATCATGCAAATTGAATGCTACGAAACTTCAAAGCTTTTGTAGTACCATTACCGACATTAAAGGATTTCTTGCATGGAGAACAGAGTGAGTAGATTTCAACTTCTTTTACCATATCAATGATTTCTTCACTTGGTCTTTACTCAGATTAGTACTCACTGAGTGTAGCAGGAAATGTTAGATGGGATGAGAGGAATAGAAAACACTGCCATGTGAAATACACAAAAATAATGTTGTCATGAAAGTTGGTTTTCAGTAAGAGAGTTAGGAGTTTCTTTATTCTGTAAATCACTTGAAAACTGTAAAGTACAGAGATCATAAACCCATAAACATGCCTCCATTATATTTTGAACGTTTCCTGTTTGTTACATTACAGTACCTATATTGTCTGGTGTATGTTTTATTGTATGTTATTCAATCAAGAACTTGTATTTCTTTGATGCAATTGGTTCTAAACTGTGTTACAGCATTTAACAATGTTTCGGTTTTTACTATCCTTTTCATAATATTGTTCCATATAGCTCTGTATTAAAACAGTCATTGAAAAAGACTGAGCCTTTAGAATACAGGAAGCATTTAGTTTCTCAGCAAAAAAGGTTTTTATTTGAGTGTTGTACATTTCTTCATTCACATGTGTTTGGAGTATTTTGTATTTAATGGATTGTTGAGAGGATGTAAGTCATTATAATGATAGCAGTGGCTGTCACTTGTCACTTTGTCTTCATGTGTTAACTGTTCAGGTAATATTAAATGCCATCTAGGATCTACAAAGGTAATGTCGCTTTTTTTTAAAGTAATTATGCTTTATTCGTAAATCTCAGAGATTCCTTTTCTATTTACCTTATCTCACTTCACTGAAATATATGCATTTTGTGTATCTTTGACACTTTATATTCATTTGTTTATTTCTTAATCCTTCTGTAGACAATTTTCATTATATAAATGCAGTCACATAGACGTAGCCAATGTTTCAATTATATACATCACATGAATCAGACATGCACAATTTAGCAGAATGTAAATTTTCTGTATGATAAATACCAAACCTCATGACAACACAGTAATCATATGCTCATCCTCACATTTTCACAATATCATTCTTTCACCATGACACTCCAGTAGTCTACACCATGCACTGAGTAATTCTGCCATGTTACACTCTGATAGCCTCACTTTACAACAGCATGTCTTTCAGTGCACCTGAAACAAACAAAAAAGGGCAAGCAGCAACAGAACAGGATCAAAAAATGTGTGCGATTTCCTGAGGGACCAAACTGCTGAGGTCATCGATCTCTAGACTTACACACTACTTAAACTAACTTATTCTAAGAACAACACACACACCCATGCCCGAGGGAGAACTCGAACCTCCGGCAGGAGGTGGCACGCAATCCATGACATGGCACCTCTAACCGCATGGCCACTCTGCGTGGCAGCAACAGCATCATTCTTATATAATAAGACAGTACAAGTATTTTATGTTTGTGCTTACTGGTTTATGGGTACACATTTTATGATGGCCTCGCTGCTTGAAAAAAATACTCTCTACTGTTCAGATTCTAGGTATTCATTTAAACTATACAGGGTTAAGGAGACTAAATAACCTTTTAATTTGTTTCTGAAAATAGATGTCTTTCGAATGCTTTTTATGCTGAGTGTCAGTTTATTGTGTAAATGCACCCAGCAGTTATAGGATCTTTCTTGTATAATTTGAGCCACTTCCTGTGTAGATGATGATCGTCCCTATTTCTCATTTTGTAATTGTGTATATCTCTATTCTTCTGGATAGTACTATTTGCTTTCACATGCATAATTGTTTTCAATATAAATAGTGAAGGGACTGTCATGATATTAAGTTGCCTGATTGTATTTCTGCAGGATTGGCTTGGGGTAACATTTGCAATGTGTCTAACAGCCTTCTTTTGAAGCTTCACGAACCTATAGACATGCATATGTGCAGCATTTCCACAGACTAAAATGCAGTAAGATAAGTGGGGGTAGACTAGACCATATTACATTATTAACAGCGTGTCTGCGTACTGTCCTTGACATCCACCTCATTAAGTATATGTTAGTGCTTACTTTTGAGCATACGTTGCTGATATGGTTCTCCCAAGTCAAATGCTTTTCAATGATGACACCCAATAATTTGTAATTCCGTACCTCTTTGAGAACTGCATTACCCAGTTTAAGGGAAATATTCTCAGTCTCTGCCGTTTTATTCACTTGTAGTTGTGTCTGTGTTGACTTATTTCAATTTACAAACATGTTTTCACTGAAATAATTGTAAGCCTCACTCAGATTTGCAGAAGCACTTGACTCCAGTTCTTTTACCAAGTCACTTTTTAGTACGAGTGAAGTGTCATCTGCAGACATTACTACATTGTCATCTACTGCTGATGTCAAATCATTTACGTACAGAATGAACAGACGGGGACCTAAAACTTTTGCCTGAGGTAGACCATAATTAACTGCCTGAAAATTAGAGTGTATGTTTACAATAGCACAACACTTTTTACATTTTACTTCTACACACTGCTCTCTGTTTTCCATAAATAATTGTATGATGTCATCTGCCTTCCCATGATATATTATAATAGATCAGCTTGTGAATTAGTTTGTAGTGACAAACACAATCAAATACCTTTGAGAGGTCAAGGAAAATACCACAAACTTTTCTTTGTTTGATCGAATGCTCCAATAACTTCGGCTACAAAGTTAGCTATGACTGTGGTGGTAGATATATATTTTCTAAATCCACGATGTGCCTCATTTAGTATGTCATTCTTCTCTATAAAATTTAATATTCTATCCTTCAAGACTGTTTCCACAATTTTAGATAAGACGGGCATTATAGTAATTGACCTATAGTTTATTGGATTTTTCTTATCATCACCCTTATGAATGAGCACAACCTTACTCTGTTTTCAGCCATTTAAGAAATATCCCATGTTCCATGGTTGAGTTTATTAAATTAGTCCGAGTTCTACCAACCACTGAAAACAGTACTCTACTATACACATAGGTATCCCGTCAAGACCTTCCATGTTTTTGGGCCTTGGAGTGTGTGTTATTTTTGCTATCTCTTATTTACTTGTTGGCATTAGAAAAATACACGCTGTAGTATTGGATATATTATACATATTACTTGGCTTTTGGGACCATCTTTCTCTAAAATTATATTACTGCTCTCTTTCCTAGCAGACCCTTTCCTGCACCCACTGATGTGTAAGCATTCAGTCTTGGAAATGTTTTTAGAAGTTGAAATTTCGTTCTGATAAAATTTGGACTTAGTTTATGTTATAATTCTACTGTAGGCTCTCTTCTTGTCCTTATATGTGTCAATTTAGCCATAGTTTTGGTTATCTGGCAATTTTCATATGCCATTTTTAGATCTTCCCTTGATTTTATAATATCTGAGGTGGTCCATTTGTTATTAACTCCCATATTTAGACTTCTGGATACAGTAGAGCAAGCAGTATTTATGTAATAGCTTAGTGTTGAACAAAATCACTCCCATCTCTCCTCAACATTATTTATGGAGTGTTTTTCCTGTCAGTCTTCCCCATTTACTAATATTTGTAGTCTACTCAAATTTTCTGGTTTTAACTATCTGGATTCTAGGAGAATTTTTTCACACACAACATTTACTCCCAATATTTGAAGTACTTGTCTGATCTATCAATGTTTGTGAGGTCTGGCAACATCTTGTTGGGCTTCGAATACCTAATTGGAGATTGTAGGCATTGATCAGATCACAGAAACTTCTTTTATGACAATTATCTTTTAATGTATCAGTATTTGGATCCCCCACTATAACTACTATAAGGGAATTCATTTATCACCTGATCTAGAAATACTTCTAGTTCTTTTAAAAAGCTATTTATTGGTGAGCTAGGTGATCCGAACAGACCCAATATGTAACATATCTCTCCCTGTAACTTTATTTCCATAACTACTGCTTTGAAAAACATTTATGAACTATTTTCAATTGGCCATCGAGAAATTTACTTTGTCTCACTGCTTACATATGGTGTAATTCACCCTTCCTTGTTTTTGTCCCTGCAGAAATGATTAAATCCTTTAAAGTTCTCTGGATTGTAAACACACATTTCATTCTCTTTAAAGCATCATTCTAACTTAATAAAAATTTATGCTGTCTCAGTTGCTAATAATATTTCAATCTCTTCAAGTTTACATGACACATTCTGAACATTCTGGTACAAAATTTTTATGGTGGAAATATCTACATTAATAGTATCTATGTTACTCTTCACCCCAGCTGCGAGTACAGAAAACCCTCGTTCCTTCTGAGTGTGATCCCGTGACTCCTTCTGCATCCCTCTCAAGCGCCTGCTGTTGCTGCTACTGCTGCTGTTGCTACCACTGTTGCAGTTGCTGCCAGTGATGATGATGTCCCTTGTGCTGCTGATTTTGGTGCAGGTGCACTGTAGCTGTGGAGTTGTTGTTTGCAGTGTTGATGATTCATCTGCTTGTGACAACAGTACTGCTTGTGCTGGAGAAGAGCCTGCTGCTGACAGTTGTATTTACTAGTAGCTCTGCCCCTGTCTTTGTCTGGTGAATGCAAATCTTCCTCTGCAGCAGTTACAGGCTTTGCTGACAATGGCACTGCTATTGTATTGTTTGCTGGTGCACTTGGAACACTCTTCATAATCACGTCTAATATTTTTTTTTTGCACAGCATGATCTTCCCACTGTGATTTCTAAGTAGACCATGCTTGGTAAAATGTTCCCTCACATCATTTGTTTCAGTGAATGTGGCATGCTTATATCTCCTGCAAATCTTCTGAAACTTCTTGTTTGTTGCGACAGTTTCCTGATACACACTAGAGTTTTCTATTAGGTTGTGTTTGTGAGTGATACTAACAACAACAAAATTTGCTTGCACTTGTTTTTCAAGAACTTCTGTCACTGCCCATGTTGCAAGTCTACTTTCATTCCACTACACATTATTTCCTCCACCAATTATGACAAACTGCCACACTTTTTACTAAATATCTCTTAGTTCCTGAGTACTTCACATTATAGCACACCAGGCTTCATGTTTCCCTGTCACTCTAAACTGTGTCTGCTCTTCAGCCATGATCATGGCTAGGTCTTTCTCATGACTTGCTGATGAGATTAGTATTTCACCTTTACCTTCTTTTGATAAGTAATATCTTTAAGTTTGTGCCTGTCTTTTACTCCACATGGCTTGTACATTTGGGAGTCTTAATCCTAGATTGCAATGTGTATGTTTGCCTATGGCTATTATGGCTGATTAAGTCATCTTTCATGCCTCTGCAGTTCTTTTCACAGTTTTCACCATCTTCGGACAGAACTTTATACCTATGTCTTAACGGCACACAATATTTAAGATCACAGGTGCCAGTGTGAAAGTATTGTTTACTTGAATTTTCTGCAGATTCTTGCTCACAGTTTATTACAGGATCTTCTAGGCATTGCATCATGCCTTTCAACATACTAGTGTAGTTTTCAACAACATCTAAGTCATAACAGAGCTCATCAAAGATGTTTAGCTCAGGTCCTTGTTTGCACAGTTCTACTGCTGATTCATGCTTGTAGCATACCACTCCACAGTCACAAAAATTTAAGTCAGATGTTATCTGCACAAAACAACTTGTTGTCATACAGTCATTCATATAGAAGGAGAAAAAGTGTAACATCAGAACATCAAAGTGAATCAGATTGTTCCATTAGAACCATTGGCTAGTACATGAGATACAAATACCTGTACAATAGACAGAAATTAATAACTATCAGTAACAGCACTGCTAGCTTCTTCAGACAGAAAAGAGAAATAGCTGAGGGGAAGGTTCGAAAAGCTCCCAATTTGTATAAGGAAGAAGACAGGCATAAATGGGTCAAAACATTATACGAATAAGCACTGCGCCATCTTCAGGTCAGAGAATGTAGAAGTCAATGAAAGAGTGAGAAGTAAATATAAATATATAAAAAAAGAAAAAAAAAAACAGCAAAAGAAAGGACCACTACAAATAAGAGGAGAATAAGAGGGACAATTATGAAGGAGAAAAATAAAGAAATTATCTAACAGAGGTGATTCAAGAAAGGAAAGAGAGAGTTCAAATGCATAGAAGAATAAGGGGGTACAATGAAAAGCAAGTTCTCATCTTTGGAGTTTAGGGGAACATAGTGAGTGGGAGTTACCAAATGGTTTGCCTTGTGTAGCAGACACCCCAATCTCATGAGACATGCTCTGTGGCATACTTAGCATTTAAGTGCTGGATGTCCCCTAGGCACTCTTCCCATTTGGTGGTGGTTGTCTTTGTGTCTAAATAAAGATGTGCTTTGAATACATCATCTGGTAAGTGACATGAGTAGTATTGCTTCTACATCTGTGTCTACATACATATTCTGCAAGCCACTGTATGGTGTATGGCGGAAGATGCCTTTTACCACTACTAGTCATTTCCTTCCCTTTTCCTTTTGCAAATAGAGCAAGGGGGAAACAACTGTTTACATGCCACCATATGAATGCTAATGTCTCTTATCTTATCTGTGTGGCCCTTAAACAAAATGTATGATGGCAGCAGTAGAATCGTTCTGCAGTCAGCTTCAAATGTTGTTTCTCTGAATCTTCTCAATAGTGTTTCAGGAATAGAGTGTCGTCTTCCCTCCATTTCACAAAGTATCTACCTAATACTTGCAGTTTGATAGAACCTATCACAAACAGATCTAGCACCATGTCTCTGAATTGCTGTCATGTGTTCCTTTAATCTAACCTGGTGGGAATTCCTAACGCTCAAGCATTATTGAAGAATAAGTTGCACTAGTGTTCTATATGTGCTCTCCATTAGAGATGAGCTACACTTTCTTAAAATTCTCCTGATAAACTGAAGTTGACCGTTCAGCTTCTCCACTACCATCCTTATATTCTCATTTCATATCATATCACTTTAGAACATTACACCTACATATTTAATTGATATGACTGTGTCAAGCAGCACACTAGTAATGCCATATTGGAACATTACAGGATTGTTTTTCTACTCATCTGCATTAACTTCCATTTTTCTACATTTAAAGCAAACTAGAAATTTTGTCTGTCATCCTGTATCCTCCTACAATCACTCAATGACAGCACCTTCCTATACACCACAGCATCATCAGCAAACAGCAGCAGATTGTTGCCCACCCTGTCCGTCAGACCATTAATGTATATTGAGAATAAGAGCAGCCTAATCACGCTTGACTGGTGCACTCTTGATGATACCCTTGTCTCTGATGAACAATTGCCATTGGTGAAAATGTACTGAGTTAGGTATGATCAGAATTTTCTCAGGTCCTCGGCAAGAACTTTTGCTAAGGTATGAAAAAAGTGGTAAAGCTTTGCACATCGATCTTTTTTCAGTTGCACAGATTTCTACTAACTTTTGCCTGTCATCATTTAAGCATTCATTTTTTAACTGAGAGTGCAACAGTCTCTGCTTCCTCAGCGTATTTATAATTTAGTTATTAACTACGGTGTGTATTTTCTGTACTTGATCCACTTACTCAGCACATACTTCTCCAGAGGACCATTTACACTCCATTTAAATATTGGCCATAATTCCTTTACATTCATCATGTTGGAACTAAATTATGTCTATTCATTGTCTAAGAGGGATGTTACCAAATTCTTACCAGCTTTTTCTAGAAAAAATATTCTCCTAACTTTCCTCCCTCTCATATCACAATATTTGTAATTACTTGATTTCATTGTCAGCATTCTTAATTTCTACATTTAGTGCTCCTAGATTCTGAAAAATGTGCTTTGCTGATAGATATTTATGGTTGAAAAAAACAAAATCTGAGGTCCTTGTATTTCTCCATTGCCTCACACGTTACAAAAATGTGTCATTTAATTTTGTAGAGAAACTGCTTTTGAATATAGAAACCATTTAATTAAGAAATGCCTTAAATTTAAAATTGTTTGCTCATAATTCTCAACTAAATCTATCTCTTCTGTAACTTTACTGGAATATTTCATAATTTTTGTCATTATCTGGTCTCCTTATTTTTTGTGACTGCATTTCAGTGTCCTATAAAAGTAATTTGATTATCAGTTATTGAATTAAAATAGCATTTTTATACAAAATATTAGCACCCAAAATACTATATTATTGTGTTCATAGGAGGATGAAATTAATAATTACCGGAGATTGTCAAGGCACAGTAATAGTCTGAGGTCATTATTTCTGTTATTGTAATTAAGTAAGTCTGAATTTACATGATAACAATGGTTGTCTTTCTCGCACTGACAGCATCATTAAGAATAAAGCCTTTTTTGATTTTTATCTATGCAAAGAGGACAAAAAATACTCTGTTATAATAAAGACTTCTAATATTCCTTATTACTTTTGGACCAAAGGAGACCAATTACCAAAAAGCTGAAGCATTGAGTTGTTGATAGGTACACACAGAAAGAAAGAAAACTTACTAGCTTATGGAGAAATCCTTTTTCAAGTGGGAAGAGAGAACCAGTTTGTTGTCTATACTATGGATATTCTACTTTATTTCACATATACAGTACATGTCTGTTTTATGCTGCTTAAAGTGTTAGTTAGCAATTTGTATATTTCTGAAAGCATGGTGTACTCCTGTGTGTACACCAACTGCTCCTCCATCATTATTAATTACCAGTTTCAGCTGCTTGCTTATTTCCTTTGAAGTAATAGAGCTAAATTATGCATACACAGCAGTGTACATTAAATTGCTACCTCAAGTGTAAAAGACATTTATTTATTAAATCTTTTTAATCACCTATAAATAATGTCACAAATGTGTGGTTATGTTTATATGACTGGGATCAGTATTTATGCTGTGTAATGTTGTGTTGTTCAGTTATGGATAAGTATGGAAATAAAGGCAGAAATAAAGTTGCAGCTAATGTCACATAGTGGCCCATCTCTCTCAAAAAGGACAAGCTTGCAAGCTTCATGTCACCATCTGACAGTTGGGATTACTGTCAGAAGTTTCTTGTTCAGATGCTGCTGAAAGTTTTTAAACTTATACCAGGACAAGTGCTCACAATCTATTGATCTTGGACTGCAACATTTCTTCCTTTATGTGTTTTATTTATTCATTTACCTGTTCAATTTTGTGGGACATCACAACTGAGAGCTGTTTGGTCATGGAATAATTTATTATATAGTTTACATAAGGTTGAGTAGAAAATTTATAAATAAAAGAACTAAATAATTAATGAAACATGAAAAAATTGTGAGACAGTTTATGAATAAATAACACATTAGAGAGGGAAATTCTCAACTGCTGCAAGCAACTCCTGTACAGAAAGGAGTAGTATGCACAAGGAAACCTTTGAATTTGGATATGACTATTTGGGGCTTATCACTTTTTTCCAGTTCTGCTGGAAGCCAGTGTTCACTAAATGATTGTTCCAATCTCTCAACAACAAATCCCATGATGGAATGTATATACAGATGCAGAAAAATTAGAATTCTGGGACACCTGAACAATGGCCTACACCAGTGGTTGTCAAACTTTTTTGTGCAAGAGCCATTATTAACATTGTAAGGCAACACCTCAGGCCTCATAGGAAGGGGGTCGGAATAAAGTGGTCAAACAGAAATTCAGTTTTACCCAACCATGGTTACTGATAGAAGCTTACAGTTACACATTTTGAATCTACATATTACAAGGTACCACACCAAATATGAGGGGTGTTCTGTAAGTAATGCAACACAGTTTTTTTCTTTGACAGTTATGGTTGAAACAATGCAGAATCTAGGAGCTCTAAATGTAGAAATTAAGAATGCTGACAATGAATATTTCTGCTTCAGCCCCTATAGTTTCATGAAGTTCTGACAGGTGGCAGCACTATATGTTGCCTTCAAAATGGTGTCTGTAGTGGAAGAGTGTTCCAAAGACATAACTGCCTGTGTTTCTTGTGACAGGAAACCAGAACACCACAGATATTCATAGGTGCTTGCAGAATGTCTGTGGACACCTGGTAGTGGAAAAAAGCATGGTGATTTGTTGGGTGAGGCATCTGTCATCACTGCAATAAGATCACACAATCCTATCCAATCTTGCGCATGTCGACTGGCCGCACACATTTGTGATTCCTGCACTCTCATTTCAGGTGATCGACAGATCACAATCAAACAACTCACTGCTCAACTCTGTTGGTAATGCTGATACACTCATCCATCAGTTGGGGTACTCAAAGGTGTGTGCCCACTGGGTTCTTTGTCACCTAACAGAAGACCATAAAGTACAAAAAGGACCATCTATGCAGAATTGCTTCCATGTTACAAGACCGATGGTGTCAATTTTTTGTTGAATATCATCACAGATGATGAAACATGGGCTCATCACTTTGAACCAGAAACAAAATGGCAATCCATGGGCTGGCAGCACACCACCTCTCCTGAGAAGAAAAAGTTAAAAAATGCACCTTCAGCTGGTCTTCCAGGACTCTATTTTGTTTGATGTCCTCCCTCATGGTGCAATGTTCAACTCTGAAGTGTATTGCACTACCCTCAGAAAATTAAACAACAGCTTTAGCATGTTCACCACCACAAAAATGCAAACAAACTTCTCCTTCTCCATGACAACGCAAATCCTCGCACAAACCTACACACACAGGAGGCATTCACAAAACTTCATTGGACTGTTCTTTCTCATCCACCCTAAAGCCCAGATGTTGCACCTTCTGAATTACATTTGTTTGTACCAATGAAGGATGCATTCCACTGGAAGCAGTACATGGATGATGGGGAGGATTTTGGTACAGCAAAATGTCGGCCCTGACATCAACCAGTAGAGTGCAGGCCCTATCAGTAAGGTGACATAAGGCTGTCACATTTAAAGGAGATTATGTTGAAAAATAGGGTTTTCTAATAATATGATGTATTCGAATCCTAAATAAAACCAACCAGCCTTTTTTTTTTTTTTTTTTTTTTTTTTTTAATAGTTTGCATTACTTATTGAATACTCCTCATAATTTTAAGTAAAAAAGAAAATAATATATTATAACTACATACATTTTTATGAAGGCCTTTGCAACAGGGTCTCACATTTATGTTTCTGATTTACGGGCACATTATCTAGATACCTTAACATGTTGGTATCTGAGAGAATATCAAGTGGCTGCAGCAGACCATTTTCAAGTGGGATTTTGTATTGGGCCAAATTCATCGCTGGCCGCGGTGGTCTAGCGGTTCTGGTGCTGCAGTCCGGAACCGCGGGACTGCTACGGTCGCAGGTTCGAATCCTGCCTCGGGCGTGGGTGTGTGTGATGTCCTTAGGTTATTTAGGTTTAAGTAGTTCTAAGTTCTAGGGGACTTATGACCTAAGATGTTGAGTCCCATAGTGCTCAGAGCCATTTGAACCATTTTGAACCAAATTCATCCAAAGCAAATGGTTTTAAATAATATGGCTTCATTAATTCATAACTGTCGTAAAGAGAGAGAATGGCAGATGATAGCTTTGTATATAAAAGGGTTTATAAGTCAGTTTTATTTGTTGTATTATGCCTGTTTTTCTAGGAATAACTAACTTTTATCGATTGAACATCTTTGCCACTTTTGCTGATGAGTAGTGTGGCCACTTTGCCCAATCTAACTCCACGTCAGCATTAGCTATCCATAGAAGAATCTATCAGACTGAAATAAATAAAAATGAACTACATTATTCAGCCAAATGACTTTATTTAAACATTGATGCCATATAAAATAATTACTTTCCATACAAGTGAGGTAACAGGAATAATATAATTGACATATTACATCAGATAACTGAAAAACAAAACAGTTTTTACTAAAAAATGATGGACAGAGCTTCCTCTATCAGTCTCACTGACAACAGTGGCAAAGTATATTAGAGCTAGTTGGACCATTTCTCAGCAGGCACCAGTGCTATTCAGAGAAAAAGTACGCAGTGGCCTCTTTCCATCCTAGTCACTTTACCACACCTTTCTTTACTTATCTTACTGTTAATTAGAAACCTCCATAAATTAGTATGTTATTTAACTGAATAATTTTTGGATGGTTCAATTTAAATCAGCTTTGGTTTTGCTTCTTTGTGTTTAATTTTTGTTGCTCCCAGATTTCCTTCATTTTTCAAGAGTGTTGATCCTTTTCTTCATGGGTCTACTTTCTTCCTTTTGCAGACCGGCAGCACAAGACACTCTTTCCATGCCTCAGAGAATGGCAAGGATAGTACAAGGCGTGTTTTTTAAGTAAGCACCGTTTTGAAATTAAAAAGAGATGGGCTAAGATATCTCAATAATTTTATTTTTACATGAAAACCTGTACCTTAATCTACACACTGATGCCATTACAGTTTGTTTCTTCCTTGTTTATGTTGTGTACTGAGTGTTTAAGATGCCTCCGATAATCGTGAGTCCCGCCGACTGTGAAGTACGCAGCTGTTATAAGATTTCTTAGTGCTAAAGGCCTAAAAGTGATTGATATTCACCATTAGATCTGTGCAGTTTACGGAGAAAACATTATGAGTGATGGAATGGTAAGAAAGTGGGGCATCCCTTGGTCGCTAATGAAAGTTTGGTGCAGGAAGTGGACAATAAAGTGAGAGAAAACAGACGTTTTACGATTTCCACCTTGCAGGATGACTTTCCTAATGTTTCTCTTAGTGTTTTGTGTGGCATTGTGACCGAGCACATGAATTACTGAAAATTGTGCGCACATTGGGTACCGAAAATGTTGACAGATGTGCACAAAACCAAACGTTTAGACAGTGCATTGACTTTCCTTGAGTGGTACCACAACAACAGTGATGATTTCTTAAGCCAAATTGTTACGGGCGATGAAACATGGGTGGTCTACGTCACACCAGAATCAAAGCAACAGTCCATAGAAGTTGAGCAAGGGCATCGTTTTCCTGCAAGACGAGGCCCGTCCACATGTGGCAAATCAGTCCAAAGATCTCATCACATCTTTTTGATAGGAAACTCTAGATCATCCTCCGTACAGCCCCGATCTTGTGCCCAGTGTCTACCATCTGTTCCTGCACTTGAAGAAACACCTGGGCAGTCAGCGTCTTCAAGACGATGACGAAGTCAAAACAGTGGTGATGCAGTGGTTAACAAGTCAGGTGGCTGACTTGTATGAGGAGGGTATTCAAAAACTGGTACAACGTTATGACAAGTGCCTCAATATTGACGGAAATTATGTAGAAAAGTAGATTAAGATACAGGCTTTTATGTAAAAATAAAGTTATTGAGATATCTTAGCACGTCTTTTTTTAAATTTCAAAATGGTACATACTTAAAAAACACACCTCGTACTTCGTGGAGTGGAGCTAGAAAAATTATTAATAATGTTGCTGAAAATTGTGAGCAAAAATAAAGAGTTGCTCCACTCTCTCTCTTAGCCAATAAGATGAACAGTGATTTACATAGGAGAGAGCTCCAACTCTGTGAGAATAATTCAGAATATTGGTTGCAACATGCCCAAATGGGATCCTCTCTCATTGGACCCACATTTACGACTAATGTACCCCCAATTTCATCATTATTATTATTATTTATTTTAATTAATTTATTTGTTTATTTATTTATTTATTTATGCTGACATGAAATCCTTCCAACCTGGAGTCAACCAGTGGGGGTCAATATAGACCACTTTGGGAACCACTGTTTCAAAGGCTTTCCGTGGCCTCAAAATAAACTCTGTGTGCCATGTGTTGTTGATATTATTGATAGCAGTGCATTATAAGTAAGTAATTTTTTACTCATATTTCAGGAATGGATTTACCATTTCTCTTTATGGTCAAGGCATGGAATTGATCAAAGCCATTGTGAATGATGATCCAGACAAGGAGGCAGCTCAAAAAGTTTGAAATCTGAAAGCAGATTAGGTAAAATATTTAAGCTACATTTCATTATCTTTTCTGTGGATTTCAGAGTATGTTCTTTCAACAAATTTCAAATGTTTTTGTGCTATCACATAAACCTATGTCTGAGCTGATGAAAATATGAGAATAGATCAGTCCAGAGTTGGCGTGAATTTTGACTCTCAGAATAATTTAGGTATGATTCCGAGAGATATGATCAACTTTTAAGTTGTACTGACAATAATGGGTCCTTCATTCTTGGGAACATGCTGGAATCTATCTTCAGAATTGCCTCCACTCTTTTTAAACAGCTATCAGTTAGTTATAATTTCTTATAATTCAAAACATCTACATACTCATTGCTGTGACAGGGAAGCACATGAACAACATGCCCAGTTTTGAAGTCCATCCAAGGCTGTCCTTAAACTATAACAGCTATGAGAAAAAGTGATTGTGGAACTACATCTTCACAATCTGCCCAATGGAGATTTCTCCTGTTAGAAGCAAAATTCAAAACAGTATTCTGTTCTTGCTAAACTGGATGCAGTTGAGTTGACTGCTTCATGCTTTGGATTATTTTGTGCATTGTGTGCACACACTTCAGTTTTGTAATTCAATTCTGTGTCACTGTGCCTCTGGTTAAACATTGTGCCACTGTTATTTTTGTACTGACAAGGGTATCAAAATTCCTTCTTGCACTCTATTTAGTCATCTCCACTAGTGTGTAAAGTTAATTACACGTAACTACACAACAGTTCTCCTCCAACTTTGCCTTTATTTTCCTATAACACTATTTATTCGCTGTTATGTAGATACTAAAACACTGTATGTAGCACATGAAATCATATGAACAGTCTGTTTCACAGCTCTGTTACAGTTTTCTAAGGACTATAAAGAGCATTGAGTAGATAGAGTTTTGATAAGGAACCCATGTCTGGAAATGTACCTCTTGGATATAAAGTAAGTTTGAAGATTGGTTCACTTTCAAATCTCCTGCTTCACTATACACACACAGGTGAGACAATGAGCTGTGATTTGTGTGCGCTAAAGGAGCTGCTCCATGTGGCAACTCTGTTCATTCCACGAGGTGCATCGGCAGTACATGCTTTCATACACACAGCCCACACACCCTGGTGCATGGTCGTGACGTACCATAGTCAACTGTCATCATGAACTTTTTAGTTTCTCGCAGAATTGTTATAGTCAGATGAAAATGGTATGTGATGGAATAAGATGACCCAGAAAACATTCTTGACATGCGTTGTGAAACTTGACCATTACATAATGTAACATGAAATGGGATATTTGAAAATGATCCGCTCTTCAAACTCATTTTATATCCAAATGGTTCACTTGTCAAGACTTTATCTATTATGTTCCACTCTACAACCCCTAGAATCCTGTAAGAGGAAGCATGAAACACTCTGTATAATACACCAATATGTTGTGCTCTTTATTCCAAAGGCTGGTTGGTTCCTTGCAGCTCTTCATGCTAGTCTACCCCATGCATCCCTCTTCACATCTGCACAACTTCTGCAACCTACATCCAGTTTCAAAGGCTTCTATATTCAAGCCTTGATCTCCCTCCACAATTTTTACTACCCACTCTCCTCTATTACCAAATTAACTATTCCTTGATGCCTCTGGATGGGCACAACTGATGTATCCCCTCTTTGTGTCAAATTGTGCCATACGTTTCTTTTCTCCCCATCAATTCAATATCTCTTCATTAGTTGCTTGATCGACCCATTCAGAATTCTTTCATAGCATCTCATTTCAAAAGCTGTTCTCATCTTGTCTGTATTGTTTATCATACATTTTTTATTTCCATGTAAAGCTAGACTCCAAAAAAGATATCTTAAGAAATGAATTCTTCATATACAGGGTGACACAGAATAATGGAAATGTTTGAAGTGAGTAGTGGCAGCCATGGGCAGATAGCAGCACTGCGGGTTCATGAGAGTTAGCGAGTAAACAGTCCGCCATTTCAGTAATCATGAATCAGTGGAACACACAACAGCATGCATTAGCCATAAAAATGTTTTATAAAAACAATGATAGTTTGGTAGCGATGCAGAAGGAGTTTTGAAGTTTTTATAATTTAGGATGTCATGATGCCGTTCTGTCAAACCATGCGATTAATAACTTTGAAGAGACTGGATCTGCCCTCAAGAAGAAACCAACAGAACGATCAAGAAGTGTGCATTTTCCAACAAACATTGATGTTGCATACGAGTCTGTCTTACGGAGCCCATGGCATTCAATTCATAAGCAAGCAGCAGTGGTTGGAATGTCTCGGGAGAGTGTTCACACAATGCTTCATCTTGATTTAAAATTTCATCCATACAAACTACAGATGGTGCTACAATTGAAGGACAACAGTTACCAGTTACGATTAGGAATCTGTCAACAAATGATAACAAGACTAAACAATGACGATGAATTTCTAAACAACTTGTGGATGTCATTTTCATCACATGGTATTATTGGACCATATTTTTTTGCAAATGAACAGGGAAACACAATAACTGTCAATGCCGATTGTTATGTGGAGATGTTATGAACTTTGATTACACCTGGATTGAAAAACTTCCAAATGTTCAAGAAGTCTGGTTTCAACAGGACAGAGCGACATCACACTGCATGCCAATCAATGGCATATGTGCGAGAATTGTTTGGCAACCATGTGATCTAACGGTTTGGTAACATTCTCTGGCCCCCTAGATCGCCAGATTTATCCGTTTGTGATTTTTTCCTTGTGGGGCTACCTCAAGAGCAAAGTCTCCATGATTCAACCAAGAACCGTAGGTGAGTTAAAACAGAGAATTCGGAATGCAATTCACAGTATCCCAGCTGAGATGTTGCGGCAGTCAATGAGGAATCTCAACAACAGATTTTGCGAATGTATTCATACAGGAGGATGCCATCTGAAGGAAGTAATTTTTAAAAAATGATAAATGCCGTCAGTGTTTTGTAAATGAAGAAGTTGTAAGGTTTCAATTGCTATGAATGCAATTTCTTTCCTTCATCACTTCTAGTTTTATTGGATTGTGGAAATGTTCCCATTTTTCTGTGTCACCCTGTATAAATTTATGTCAGATGTTAACATGTTACTCTTTTTCAGGTAAATGTTTCTTTCTTTTGCCAGTCTGCATTTTATATCCCCTGGATTTCTGCCAATGCCAGTTATTTTGCTGCTCAAATAGCAAAACTTGTCTGCTTTTTTGTGTCTCATTTCCTAATGTAACCTCATCAGTATCACCTAATTTAATTTGTCTACTGTCCATTACCCTCATTTTACTTTTGTTGAAGTTCATCTGACACTATCGATTCTGTTACCTAATCTCCCAAGTTATTTCCCATTTATAACAGAACTAAGATATCATTGATAAACCTTAAAGTATTTATTTTGGTTTACTTTACTGCTTGCTCGAAACCTGAAAAATGAATAGGATACAAACCTGTACCATTTTCTTCTCCATTATGCCTCCCGTTTGTGTTATTTTTCTCTTGTAGCTGTAGCCTGGTTTCTGTACAAGTTGTAGATAGCTTTTCACTCCCTGTTTAGTATCCTCAATAATGCCTTGATTTCAATGAGTGATTTCCAGTTGACATTGTGAAAAGCTCTCTATATATCTGTAAATGTAAGAGTTGGGTAACAGAAGGGGTAAATGTAACAACTCAAAATTTAGATGAGACATTGAGTCATCGGTAGGCACATAAACAAAGCTAAGAATGTTGCTAACTTTCAGATGAATCCTCCTCCAACTCTGGAGAAGCATCCATCCAAAAGCTAGCAAATTCATTAGTCATGTTTGTATGCATATTGTTGTCTCAGTACCTCTACTGTATGGTGAGATGTTACCTTTACTCCTTCCATCATTTGCATTCCCCTAAGGAATTTCCATTATCAAATGTTGACTGTAGGTTTGACTTTCTTCAGTCAATGTTGTAAGATTAGTCAAATAATAAATATTGCCTTGTGTGGTCTTAAATTTCTCCAGAATGCAAATTGATCTTACCCCCAGGCTGGCTTCTACCAATTATTCTGTTATTTTGCAGATAATTTGTGTCAGTATTTTGAAACTGAGACTAATAAAACTGGTAAGGAAAGTTCTGGCTGAATGTCAATCATTTAGGAGTAAAAGAGACAGCTCACTGAATAATAGAGCCATTGAGTAATTGACAGTTCACAAAAAAGACTGTACAGTTTGCTACTGTACACACACACACACACACACACACACACACACACACACACACACACACACACACCAGGTGTGCAGGATAGGAATGTGGTAGGGAGAGACAGGAAGTGCACAGGATAGAAATGTTGGAGGGAGAAGCGGTAGTTGCACAGGATAGGAATGAGACGCATGGGTTGTCTAGCTGGTGGCTTGGTGCAGTGCACAATGACAACGATGTGAAGGAGTGGATTGGGAAGGGGTGACAGGACAGGGGAAGTGAAGCAGTTGGGCGGAGAGTGTGGGTACAGTTGATTAGTGGAGATTGAGGCCAGTAGGATTACTGAAATGAAGTATGAGTTGCAAGGATAACTCCCATTTATATAGTTCAAAAAGTTGCTGCTGTGGGGAAGGATACAGATGGCATGGGCTGTAAAGCAGCATTGAACTTGAGTATGTTGTGCCCAGCAGTTCTGCTACTTGGAGGTCAACTCTGCTCCCTGCCACAGTTTGGGAGTGGCCAATCATTGTGGTGGATAGCTGGTTGGTGGTGATGTCCACGTAAAGTGTTGAGCAGAAACTGCAGCAGAGCTAGTACATGACATTGCTGCTTTCACATGTGTCCCTGCCTCTGATTGGACATGATAGACTATTACAAGACTAGAGTAACATGTGCTGAGCAGGTAAATTGGGCAGGTCTTGCACCTGGGTCTTTGACGTGGGTATGGCCCCTGTGGCAAGGGGTTGGGAACTGGACTCACGTAGAGATGGACCAGGATGTTGTGCCATGATTACTTATCGCTGTGCGAATATGTGGCTCTTTAATATAACAAGATTTGATGATGTCATGTTAAATGCAAGGGCCACATATTCGTACAGTGATAAGTAATTGTGGATTAATTTTAAAAATTATAGAAAAGTGGTATTTATCATAATTTTTTTTTAAAAAAGTTCTGCCCTATAAAGAGCATTAGGTTAGTTGCAGAGTAATAAAAAAACACTTTTAACAGCTTTCTGTGGTTATTTTACAACAAAAGTTATAAATTCTCCCATTGAGCTTATCCTACACTTTCCATGAAATATTCCACATCTTTGCCATAACCATTCATTTTAAAGTTTGTTTAGAGCTTGTTTAGCTTCTAGTGGGATACATTTGTTTTCCAGTTCTCTTTCATTGAAGTGAGAGCAAAATTAAAGGTTTCTTGCACTTCAATAACAGAAATGCTGGTTTGCTCAGTTAACAATATTTTGTCATGGAATAGATGCATGGTTGAAATAAGGAATATAAGATTGCAGTCATGTAAGTTATGTTTAAATAAATTACTTACTTATTGATGAAGACACTGATTGATGGACTGGAAGTAAGACCACAGAGCTGGAAACAGTTTCAAGGGTCTTTCCAGTGCTGAATTAATTGTTAACCACATGGTGTTAGGAGTTGTTGGTATCGTGTATTAAGAAACTCACAGAAAATTTAGCACTTCTATCTGGTTTGTATACACATGAAAATAGTTTTAAAAAATTGTGATTAGTGATTTAGTAACCAAAGGGAGAGTATCAGTTCCATGCTGTAAGCAGGTAGGCACAGTATGTGCTGGACAACTAATAACTACCATATTTTCATTGAACAGAACACACATTCTGTCCAGGCTTACAGGTAAGGCCACCAAAGTTTACATTTGCATTGTCTCCACTTAAAGCAATACAATTGGAGGAGATGGTTTGTTTGTCTGAGGTCTGTGAAATAAAAGATTCTACAGTTTCAGGTGTTTCATTTAAACAAACCTGTACTTCTAATACTTGTACCTGAGTGCCATTCTCCATATAATCAAAATTCTGAATTGTGCTGTTTCATAAACCAAAATATGGCATTCTTTCATTAAGAATTTCAATTAAAATTTCTAATGCATGTAGGCAATAGGACTGTTTACAATAGCCAGATTTTTCCCCTTGTTTTTCTACACAACAACTCTTTAACTACATCAGATACTTTAAAAAGTGTTTAATTAAAGTTTGATGTGCAGTCCATATGCTTTAATGAATGATGGTAGGTGTAGCTTGAACCTTCTTATCCAAAGCTGAGAATTTTGGAGTGAAGAAGAGTGATTATAACCCTCACTTGAGCTACATCTTTCAGAATTTTTGTGTTTTACATTGCAGAGATGTATTTATAAATCACTAATACCATTATAGCCTTGCTATTTTTTATTATTCAACTGACTGAATATATGCCTGTGAGAGTGGAAACTGTCATCAAGGCTAAGGGTGGGCCAACACCATATTGAATTTCAGCATTACCAATGGAGGGCACCACGAACTTGTTCGTCACTCTCAGCCAGGTGTCCGGATACTTTTGATCACATAGTGTACATTGAGAAACCCTGATGACACAGTGACAAGAGGTTTGGAAACATCAATGCGATACTATAACATGGATAACAACCATAGGAAAACATCCCCATAGTTTGAAGATTCCTGTGATGGCTGTCAAATTCACCCTGATTGAGAAGAAATTGTTGAATTACAATGAATGAATGAGGGCATATTATTATATATGTGCTTGGTCAGCTCGTGGCTGTGGAAGCAATGACCTTGCTGCCCCTGGGGAGATGTTTGCTTCTCTTCACAAAGAGAATGTGGGTAGATAGTCACTTTCACTGTCACAGATAGGTATAATTCTTCCTCAGTTGCTCTGTTTCTCCACACTGAATAGAACTTGGCAACAAGAAACAAATAGGCTATTTGATAAAATTGCTGGCAGGTTGCAATTGGATCAAAGGGAGTTTTATTCCAGAATATGACTGTGGCTGGGATAAATGCACAGCAGGAAAGAAGGGAACACAAGGATAAGGATTTCAACAAGCAAGCATAATCAGTAGCCAGAGATGTGGACAACAACACCGTTGAATTCTTCAGTACACAATGAGAAAGGGAAACACTGACAAAGTGTAGTACCATTTACTTTCTTAAGGATTCATGGGAATCATTTAACAGAAAATAGAAAGTTTAATCATAATTTGAAAATAAGGTATATCCCTATAACTAGCAAGGTAGTTAGCATAACAACCATATTTTTTGACCATAGCCTACCTCTGATAGGAAGCACACACGAACACACTACAGGTCTAATTCTCAAGCCCGAAGTATTGGTAAGTGATTGGAGAGAGTAAGGGTAGATGTAACAAGGATGAGAATGCATTTGGGGGGACTGAACTCCTTACATAAATCCTTTATAAATGTACAACGCTGAACTGTCTTAAAATGGGAACTAGCTTTGCCTCATATTATTTAAGCAACTATGTTAATAATTGTGCAATAAACATTTTTATTTGCTGTCATTTCTAAGAATATTTTATTCATAAACATTTTGTGCCTATTTAGGTTATGCACAACAGAATTTGACCTATTAGGTGAATAGTGTAGGTTCAATTGAGAACATCCACCACATAGTAAGAGAAGCACAGTTCAACAAATTGAGACGTGCACAGAAATGATTGGTGCAGGTGCTTCGTCCTCAAACTGATGCACATCTTACATTGAACTGTTAATGAGTTGGCAAACAGTCTTGTGTATAGGTTAGATCACTGCAAATAGCAATTAGAAAAATACAGTCACTAAAAAACCCGCATAAACTGACTTAAATCCATAATCAGAAGGAGAAGTTATAAACCAAACCCATTGCTATCAAAAAGACAAGAGATTTAGTGGATGAAAACACACATAGTGAAGCTGACATTGTAAAACAAGGAGCACACAGAAAATTAAATACTGACCTTTATAAGTATGTAAAAATTAAAATCCATTGTTGTTGTTGATGAACGCAGTATTATCAGCATGGAAATCAAGAATCAATTATTCCATTTCATCCATTAGTTTTTCGCAATGGACATGTTTCTTGTTGTCACCTTCATCAACAGTTCTTCGAATTGCTACCCATTCTTGTTTGCCAAAGGAGGCAAGCTTTTTCTCAGCAAACTTCTAGACGTCCACAAATGAGACATGTTGTTAGCTATTCTGTTTTTTATTAGAGCTCATACCATTTCTATAACATTTAGTACTAAGTGATTTGATGGTTTCTAGAGAAGAGCCCCAGAAGTTTAGCTGCAGAGAATATATATGTGGGTATTTAACTTTTTTATTAGAGCATATAATTCAATTTCTTTGCTTAACTGGTTGAATTAAACATTATATGAATAACCATGGTTTGGAGTCCATGTTATACTGTTGTTCCCACTACAACTGGTTGGATTTCAAAGTTCAGAGTTAATGTGCCTGTTGACAACTCAGTGCCCCAACTATTCAGTGAGTTACTCTTATCATCAGATTATTCAAATTCCACTAAGGACTTTCTGTTATCATATTGACTACTTAGATTAGTATTTTAGCTCAGTGTTCTTGCTATTCAGTATTGGTGGTTTCTCATTCAGTTTCTTGTTAACTTGCACAGTCAAACTAAAGCAAGAGTTACTTGACAAGTTTTGTATCAGTTCCAGTTCTAATAATATGTGTGATGAGGGCCTCCTGGCAGGGAGACCATTCGCCTGGTGCAAGTCTTTCGATCTGACGCCACTTCGGCGACTTGCGCATCAATGGGGATGAAATGATGATGATGATTAGGACAACACAATACCCAGTCCCTGAGCGGAGAAAATCTCTGACCCAGCCGGGAATCAAACCCGGGCCCTTAGGATTGACAGTCTGCCGTGCTGACCACTCAGCTACCAGCAGTGGACAGTCCCACACTAAAACAACTATTCAGTCAATAAAATTTCAACAATGCTGTATAGAATTTTTTAAAGTAAATGATAAAGGATCAAATAATTACCTTTAAAAATGTATAACATTCATATTTTCATGCTTATCTCTCATTTTACTCTCTTTCCTGAATATTAAAAATATATTTGAAACCAAACGAGACTTTCTTCCTGTAGAGATAACCACTTAGTAGTTTTCAGTTGACTAATTAATTCCTTGTGCCCTCCAATACTCTTTGTTCATACAGAGTAATTTGGTTACCTGTATTGCTTTCACTTGATCCATCTGGTCATTTATTTTGTTTAATACGAGAACTGTGAATGTATTTTCCAGTGGTAGAAATGATGGCACTGCTATCTTGATAGCAATTTCTTATTTTGTGTATGCAACAATATGTCTACTTTTATATAAATATTGAAAAAGCACCTTATTATTATCAGATGTTTCTCTTCAGCTGGTAAGTGTCTACCAGTGAATTACACAATTGATTAATTACCTAAATGAGGCATAGACAGTATAAAAAACACCAACATACCTGAAGTCTCTACTGTGCTTTATAATGTAATGCCTCCTTTAAGTGACAAATTTTCTTGCACTGAAAGAAGGACATGTTTCAGTGTTGTGGCAGTTTGTGTGTAATGTGGAAATTATGTACCAGTCTCGAGACAACTCGTTCATGAAGAATCTAAAACATTCTTCTCCCTTTTCCATATATTTCCTAGAGTGGAAAAGTTCTAGAAGCTACTTGCTCCTCCCTCCCTCCCTCACTCACTCACTCACTCACTGGAACAGGTCCCATTGTCTTGGGTACAGTTTTATAGTCTCATCACTGGATGACAGACAGTAAGTGAATTTAATGGCGATCTCGTTGGAATAAAGTGGTGGACTCACATGCAAGCCAAGAATGTGTCCTCTATGTGCAGGCAATCTTTCCTGTATGAGCTATTGTAATTACTGCATTGAAACAGCAGTTTTTGAGGTAATTATTACTGAAGGGAGTAACAAAATAACAAAACTTTTCTTTTATGTTGGGGAAAGGAGGAGAATTCCTTTCTTGTTGGCAGATAGGCAGTAATGTTGGGTTCTGTAATAGGTACTTGTGCTAAAAATTGTCTTAAATCAGTCAGCTGTCAACTGTGGAGAGGTGTCAGTTAGGTTTGAAGTGCCTGTTTTTATAAATTCTCTTTCATATGATCAGGTGTTTTTCAGTTGTGATCATATGAAAAGAACACACTGATATTAACCTATATGTCTTGTTTGGGAACACAGTAGCAGAAACCATCACTCTGTTTTATAAGGTGTACAGTGAGGAAATACCAATACTCAGGTTAATTTACAAGTACTTTTCTCATTTTAAAAGTGATTAATTTATATGATAAATATGAAACATGACTGTAATGTATGTCTATTTCCAAACAGACTTGTAGCAATAAAATTCATATTCTGTGTTTGTTTTCTGATGAAAGGGTGCCTTAAGTGTGAGTGTGTGCCGTGAATTTAAAGTGTAACCACAAATTGATTCTGAATTTTTGTCAAACATAATTACAGGTATTGAGATGTACTCGGTGTTTCCTACTGAGCAAGGTGATGCAGTGATTAGCTCTCTGGACTTGGATTTGGGAGGATGACAGTTCAACTCACCATCCAGTCATCCAGATCTGGGTTATCTGTGATTTCCTTCCCCAACAATCTGAGCTTCTACTCTGTCTGTAATGACATTGATGTTGATGGGATGTTAAACCCTAATCTTCCTTCCTGGTTCCTTTTTTCAATGTTTCTTCAAGTCACTCATTTATTTAGAATCAGGATTTAATTTAAATTTTCCAATGTAAATACATATCATTTGGTAACTAATGTTCTATTAAAGATACTTTGTTTTATGGCTGTTGTTACTGTATTTCATTGTAGCAAAAGGAATGTAGCATGGACACCACATGAGATGTAGCCAGCTCTAAGAGTGTCACATAATACTTCCCAATCAGCCTGTAAACTTCAGATTAGTTTCAGTGTATGAAAAATGTAAAAGAAACAAAGGAAAACATCTACTTACCAGGCTGCTGCAGCTCAACCATCTCAGATAGAAAGCTCAATAACTTTTAAAACTAGGAATGTGAAGAAAAACGGTTTTTCAAATAACTGTACAGGAATGGATCCAGAACACTGGGGCTGTGGTCTGCCTACATACCAGAAAATAACTCGGGCGACTGAAGTGAAATAGAGAACCATTTTGCAGTAAATGCCTCTCTCAACTATTATGTTGCTTGATTAATTCACACACACACACACACACACACACACACACACACACACACGGCTGCATTTTCCCAGCTGACAACACTAAACCATCACATTAGTTCAACTGATGGAGACTCCACTGGGTCCAGGAAGTTTGTTGCAGTTTAGCAATTTCAGCTGTTTCTCAATGTACACTATCTTCTCCGTGGCATGAGAATGGCAGTGGAGCAGCAGTCCTGGATTTTCCTTTGTAAACGAACATTTGAAAGTCAAATTAAACATTTTTGCTTTTGTCTTGCTACCTCAGTTTCAGTTCCAATGTCATTCATGAGTGTCTGGCACTAACTCGGGTGCTACTGAAAGCCATTATATTTATGACCAGAATTTCTTTGCCTCTTGTGAAGTGTCTTTCCATTCAGCAAATCTCTATCTACAGCCCTATGCATTGTTTTGCACTTATTGTGCAATGTTCAGTGTTTCTTACTTACAGAGACTGTATACCAAATAGGGACCCCCTTTGTGAACTGACCTACTATGATTATATATCTGTCCAGTCATTAGTCAATTAGTCCTCTAAACTTGAATCACATTTTCATTTTTTGTAGTCCTGTCTTCCTCAGTTGCGTGTAATATTACGGTATATTGATAATTTTTACTTATGGACCATAAGTGACAAAAATGTAAATTTAAATAACTAATATATGTACATATTTCAGGCCACTGATAATGCCTTGCAGAAAATAAAGGCGAAATGTGTATGGCACTAAAATTGTGTTTTATTCAGTTGCTGTCAGATGGTCCATAAGTAAAAATTATCAACATACCGTGATATTCAATCACATTTCTTATTCATGCTCCTGCCCAGAGCTTAATGCTTCACATTTCTACTTGAGATATGACACTACTGCCTCTTTATCTAATTTACTGGATAAGTAAATCTTTCTACTGGCCTTAGTTGCCCTTTATACTTTGCAAATCATTGTTGCTACAACTGCCTTGTGTTCGCTGATACCTGTTCCAATGTGGACCTCCTCAGAGAGGTCAGGTTAATTTGTAGCCATAAGATTTTTGCATTTTATGCAACCCTCAGTGCCTTCAAAAACCATGTGCAGGATTTTCATATTCTCTCACTTGCTGCATGCAAACTATTAGTCCTACAGACAAAATGAACACGACCTTTCTGTAGGAAATTAAATGTAGTTAAATTTTGTATCGGGGGATACATTTTTGCTGTAGGGCACAATTTTTGTGTTATTCAAGAAAAATGCATTTGGAGGTCACTTTCATATGTTTCTCTTTAATTATTCAAAAACCACATGCTCTGGCAAAAACATATCCCTTTGTAAAATTAAAATACATTAAATTTCCTACAAAAAGATCCTGAGTCTCGTGGTCAACAGAAGGACCCAGTAATAAATTTATGTACATCCTTGATACTGAGTCTTGGCTAAAAAAAACTCACATTCAGCTTCACTTTCTCTTTCAGTGGATTTGAGTTTTGTGTCTGTTGCGATGAATCCACCACTTCTATTTCCTGCTAGGCTATCCTTGTAATCATCTAGTAAAATTTCTGCCAAAGAGGCTGTGGGACAGCATGAGTAAAAAGTGATAAGTTCTTTGATTTATTATGTATAATGTGACTAAAATTATGTAAATAAGTTACAGATACATGTAAAATCAGATATATGTAAAATCATATATATTAAGTCTTGTATTATGTGTGTACTATGCCTATATCTGTGCAAATAAAGGCATATTTTTGAGAATGTTTGGAAGTTTGTAAATGTTGTGTATAATGTATTTCAAAGTAAACTGATTGTGGCGAGTTACATTTGCACATTCTAATTATTTTAGCATTAACATCTGGTCTGGAAAATCATTTTCCATTAACTGTCGTCTAGATACTAATATAATTAACTCAATATTTCAACCTTTTTCCAGTAATTGGCCAGATTGTACTACTGAGGTGTCTGAAAGTTTACGATCATGGTCGTACAAAGTCAACTGTCATGGCATAACAGCACATTCTGTGGATATTTATAACTATCACAGTGTGTTCTATTAAGTTTCTCCTTTCATCTGCAGAATGTATTGTGTGTGTTTACCATATATGTTATCATTTTTGTGTTTGTTTTGCAAGTTAGATAACTCTTTGAGGGGCAGGTGAACACCATAAAATTTTAACCTAAAGGGACATGAACAGTAATTTACATATTCAAATCTGATCCACTTATAACACTTTAATTTTTATCTATCTACAGCAGGTTTGCAAAAATTCACCTTCACGATGACAAAATATTGCTATTAAATATGATCATCACAGCAACCTGCCACCACATTACAGTATACAAGTTCAGTGCTTGGTGGTTCAACTTTGGTATAACTTGCTTTTAATTTTCAAAGTATCTCTTGAAACAGTTCTTACCTGCTCTCAGACCCAAAGGTATTTTGCACACTGAACACATTCACACAGTTTGGACCAGGATTTCTCTTTAACTGAAAATTGCACATCATCTTTTGGAGAACTGCTCCATTTCAGTCTCCTTGTGCATAATGAACGGTTTTGTTACACAGAAGTCTACAAAGTGGAAGAGCAATCTCATCCACCATCTCTTACTTTTTCTGTCTGCAACGTAGTCTAACTTCAGTCAATCAAAATTATCCATATAGTTCATACTGGAATTGTAATCTTTCAATGCAAGAGAGCAAGTGACATTGGTTATTGTTCTGTCTTCCATACTGTGACCTAGTATGGACACATCCGATGGTGCATGACATAGAGAAATTGTATTGACTGCCCTGCTTCCTTCCATTTATAGATAGCTACTACATTATTGCTAATTGTATAATAAAATTTCCATCTCTCAAGTTCCTTTTCCTCCTTGAGTTTTGGAATTTTTTCCTTCTGAGATTTATTGTTCCTCAAGTGTTCAGACCACTGGACTTTAGGTTCTTGAACAGTTCCTTCTCTAGATTGTTGCACAGATGACAAAATGGTAGATATCAAAATAGATGACAGAGGGATAGAGAAACAATTAAAATCGCTCAAAAGAGGAAAGGCCGCTGGACCTGATGGGATACCAGTTCGATTTTACACAGAGTACGCGAAGGAACTTGCCCCCCTTCTTGCAGCAGTGTACCGTAGGTCTCTAGAAGAGCATAGCGTTCCAAAGGATTGGAAAAGGGCACAGGTCATCCCCATTTTCAAGAAGGGACATCGAACAGATGTGCAGAATTATAGACCTCTATCTGTAATGTCGGCCAGTTGTAGAATTTTGGAACACGTTTTATGTTCGAGTATAATGACTTTTCTGGAGACTACAAATCTACTCTGTAGGAATCAGCATGGGTTTCGAAAAAGACGGTCATGTGAAACCCAGCTGGCGCTATTCGTCCACGAGACTCAGAGGGCCATAGACATGGGTTCCTAGGTAGATGCCACGTTTCTTGACTTCCGCAAGGCATTCAATACAGTTCCCCTCAGTTGTTTAATGAACAAAGTAAGAGCATATGGACTATCAAACCAGTTGTGTAATTGGATTGAAGAGTTCCTTGATAACACAACGCAGCATGTCATTCTCAATGGAGAGAAGTCTTCCAAAGTAAGAGTGATTTCAGGTGTGCCGCAGGGGAGTGTCATAGGACCATTGCTATTCACAATATACATAAATGACCTTGTGGGTGACATTGGAAGTTGACTGAGGCTTTTTGCAGATGATGCTGTGGTGTATCGAGAGGTTGTAACAATGGCAAATTGTACTGAAATGCAGGAGGATCTGCAGCAAATTGACGCATGATGCAGGGAATGGCAATTGAATCTCAATGTAGACAAGTGTAATGTGCTGTGAATACATAGAAAGATAGATCCCTTATCATTTAGCTACAATATAGCAGGTCAGCAACTGGAAGCAGCTAATTCCATAAATTATCTGCGAGTACGCGTTAGGGGTGATTTAAAATGGAATGATCATATAAAGTTGATCATCGGTAAAGCAGATGCCAGACTGAGATTCATTGGAAGAATCTCAAGGAAATGCAATCCGAAAACAAAGGAAGTAGGTTACAGTACATTTGTTTGCCCACTGCTTGAATACTGCTCACCAGTATGGGATCCGTTCCAGATAGGGTTGATAGAAGAGATAGAGAAGATCCAACAAAGAGCAGCGCGCTTCATTACGGGATCATTTAGTAATCGCAAAAGCGTTACGGAGATGATAGATAAACTCCAGTGGAAGACTCTGCAGGAGAGACGCTCAGTAGCTCGGTACGGGCTTTTGTTTAAGTTTCGAGAATGTACCTTCACCGAAGAGTCAAGCAGTATATTGCTCCCTCCTACGTATATCTCGCGAGGAGACCATGAGGATAAAATCAGAGAGATTTCCTGTATAAATATCAAATTTCAAGTTGTGTGATGATTCGTCATATAATATCCTCACTTTGTATCCTCTCTTTATAGGTTTGCCTCTCATGTACTTTATTGAGAGGTGATCTGCCTTTAAATTTAACTATTGATTCATCAATAGCAAGATTCTGATGTGACGAATTGAAATATCGGAATTTAATTTCAAATTATCTAGCAGTGGACATAGTTTGTATATTTCATCATAATTCTGACTGTTCTGTGAGGAACCACAGAATTATCATGGAGGTGCAAGTTATCACTAACCAACTAAATCTTTTTACTGTCATTAGCTTTTATATATAACTTTCACAAAGGTCTGGATCAGAACTGCAGTAATCATCGTAACTATGATTCTGGTCATTCCCATGTAAAGATTTATTCAAATAAAAGTTCTTATTTCATGTTCATTGGTGGAGATGAAAGATTTGCTTGTCTGTGTTGCATTAAAATCATTTTGAAACATTATGTGATTCATAAGTGTTTCATCAAAAAACTCACAAAGTAAGTCAGTTGGCTTTAGGTTCAGTTTCTTCTTTATTGCTGCAGCCACACCACCTTTTCCAATAAATAATGGCACTTGGTCGACACTTGTTTCTTGGCCCCACTTTATCATGACAGTTGATGAAATAGTGAATGACACCGCATTGTTTTCTCTTGTCTCATCACTTTCACTGTGACCTTCAGAATCAATACTGCTCAACACAGCACTTTAAACAAAACTAGAAGTTGCACAATCTGTATTGAATGATTGGTCATTATCATCATTTTCATCACTGTTAACACTGTTGTAATTAGGAAGAATTTCATCAAGTAATATTCAGCGACATTATTCCTGTGTTATTCTTTTTTGGTGAATCATACTGGATGAGGAAGAAAATACACTGGATGTAGAAGAAGGGGAAGTGGTTAGTGCCATTAATCACACAGACATCCATCTGTGAAGTATAGAAAATTCTATTTGATTAAAAAGTAACACATCTTGTAGATTTATGGGACGTCAGCACATAGATATAAACAATTGCTTACCAATATAGCCATATAAAGAGCAGCTACAGAGAGGAATGCATGAGACTTCCATGAACAACGTCAACATTGTATGAAATATCAGCTTGTGCCATAAATAGGTGGAAAAATACAGCACTGTGGTTCTCCTGCCATATAGTGATACCTAAGTCAACAGTAGTTAAGAGAACTACAGCGCCTGAATGGTAAACTGAGAAAAGTAATGTGGTTAGCCACAGTGACCACTGCCCTTTCAAAGTATCTGCATATGCGGTAGGTTACAGTGATGCCTGCCCTTTGAAGAGTTAATGAGCATAACATGGACAAAAAGAAAGTTTGAGACACAAAGGTCTATGTAGCTTTAGGGAACCAAGATATTTTGTCATAATGTTTGATCTTGTTATAATATAAAATCAGTTTGTGTTTGTTAAAGTTTCCAACTGAAGAAGAAATAATACTGTCTTGGGTGCAGGACCAAAATATGATGGAATAGAAAATAGCTTTTTTTGTTGTTAATTGCTTCAGTACTTATAGGGAACTTGTAAGTCTTTTAGTGTAGGAGGTACAGAGGTTAAAAGAGAATCCACAAGTTTACTTATAAAATGGTATCCCCTAGGAGAATGGCTGTGAGGGATAGGAAGAATCACCTTGTGCATTGAGTGTGTATGCCAGGAGGTCTCATTCCACATGTGGCTCTGGCAGTTCTGTTTTCAACAACTCACAGTTTGTGTGGTATACTTCTCAGCTGATCTTCACCTATTAAGCCATGTAAATGGGTGTCTGCATTATTTTACTGCAGTAGTATCTGTTATCAATTTTTGGTATTTTGAAAGGCAATTCTGCATGATTCAATCTGTCTTTTATTCAGAATGGTCCTAGTGTGCCCGTTATTTTCGAACACAAAACATTTTTGAAATCTGTATATCATGAGTTACTAATTATAGTCATAAGGAACTTGAAGTGAAACAAATGATGATTCAAAACTAAGCCACTAGAAGAGCCAGAGAAGAAGGCCAGAAGGTGATATGTGATAAAGCAAGCACTGGGAAGATAAGTATAACATTGCCTAAAGATATAAACAAAATTCAATGATAGACTGAAAAAATATAGACAGTGGAAAAGCCAAACAAATGATGGTGACAGAAAAAATATGAAGGGAGAGATAAAAACCTCAAAGTAGCGGTAGAAGGTTGGGAGCAAAACTGAAGAAGTAGACATCTTCATATGCCCTTTATCCTTGATTTACTTCTTGTCTGCCTTCTATTGTGTGAGGTACTGCAGTGATGAGCCCAAATGATATGACCACATTTTTAATAGCATGTTGGTCCATCCTTCAAATTCAGTACACCGTCCCGATAGCTGAGTGGTCAGCGTGATGGATTGCCATCCTACGGGCCCGGGTTCAATTCCCGGCTGGGTTGGAGATTTTCTCTGCTCAGGAATTGGATGTTGTGTTTTCTTCATCATCATTTCATCACCATCCGACGTGCAGTACACCCAATGTAGTGTCAAATGTAAAAAGTCCTGCACCAAGGCAGCTGTACCTGCCCCGTAAGGTGCCTCCCAGCCAATGACGCCAAATGCTCATTTCCATTTTACTACACCAGCAATTTTGAATTCCATGGGTTTGACAAGTCCTCGGTAGGTTTCCAGAGGTATGTAACACCAGATGTCTATGCACTGGTCATCCAATTCCCATAAATTATGGTTTGGTTGTTTGTGCATGCAGAGCTGGTACCTGACAACATCCCAGATGTGTTCCTTCAGGTTCAGATCAGACAAATTTTGTGGCTAAGATATCAACACGAATTTATGATAATGCTCCTCAAACCATTGTAGCATGATTCTGCCCTTGTGACAAGGACGGTTACCATGCTGGAATATGCCAACATCATGTGGGAAGGCATAAAATATGAAGGGATACAGGTGATATGCACTGATGTTTCTGTAGTACACAGCTGTGACGTTGCTTCATTTACTACTGCAGGTCCCATGGAAACCTAGTTGAATGTCACCCTTAGCATACATAATACTGCCTACACCCACTGTGTTCATGGTGTGGTGCAAGTTTCGAGCAAATGTACACCTGGATGGTGGCATATCTCGACGTAGCTGTCACCCTGGTATAACAAAAAATATCATTCATCCGACTAGGTGACACCAGTGGCGGATTTAAAAATTTTTAGCCACTGGTCACACCATATTATATGCTCCCCACCCAAAAAAAAACATGTTTTGAATAATAACTATTACCCGATTACTTCACAATCGCCGTTTTGGGTGTGAGCGCTGTGAGCTATTTCCGTACTCTGCTATTCGTTGTTCTGAAGGACGCGTCAGCGGAGTAGTGGCGATCAATCAAAATGTAATATGGTTCCTGAACTGCACTTGGTGTACGGCAGCGGATAAAACAAACTTAAAACTGCATTGCGTTAACACATTCATCTGTCGAAAGACAAGGGAAACGAAGACAAGGTCTTTTATGACCTAAAAATTCAGCAGAGCGTGTAGGAGACAACGGATTTTTGTTATACATTCACTTTTAATATGTTCTTTTACTCGAAACCGTTGAAAATTAACCGTTAAAAATTTACTTTTACAGAGATGCGTTCAAAATTAAAATTAAACTCTCGTTCTACGATCTAATAACTTGAATGTGTAGCAGATTAAAAAAAAAAAAACACGCTTGGTATTAATACGTGAAACTATAGGAAAGCGTAAGAAATGAAAGTGAAATAGAGCATTCGGTGCACGAATTAACAGCTAAATACAGACGAACAAACACAGAACTGGATTTGCTATTAGCCTACATAATTTTACGGACTAGTGTGGAAAAGTCTAATAGTTAACGTGTAAAGCATTAGGGTTTGTGTTGCTAGATGCTGCATAATAAGTGCACAAAATACCTTTAACCCATGTAAGGGCTGAACATTTTTGTACTGCAGCTATTGCTTTCACCATAGCTCTTTCTAACGGTGTTAGCAAAGCTTTTACGCATTTATCGACAGAACTGAACTACGATATTTGTTAACACTTTTTCATCTGAGCGTACCCTCCGATAATGTATATTTCCGCGATAACTATACATTTCAGCAGAGGCCAAGAAAACACATCAGTTGTAATATACCTGTACTACGTATGACGGCTGTACAGCGCCGAGCGGCAAGAGTCGTTCGGGTATTGTTTAGTATTGTCGGGCGCCTTCGGTCACGTCTGCACGTAAACGAGGTTTAGTTCCGCGTTCTGTCATTGTAAAATAAACAGATAATACGTAGTTCGTAAATCCAGTGAATGTTCTCTAAGTTATAAGAAAAATTACATTACAATCTTAAATTTTTAAAACTAATATGAATAAATAAACAAACTCACCAGTCAGCAAAGCTTGCATACGGCTTTGACGGCAGAAAACTCATTGATCGTATCTTCATAGTTCAGACGGTTATCAGTTAGGAGGTCGGCTTCGATGTGAAGAATGGACAAGGCGTTCAATCTCTCCTCAGACAACGTAGGTACGATTTCATTATTTTAAGAGCCGAAAACGAGCGTTCTGCTGAACAATTTGTAAGTGCCATACATATTAATATTCTAAGAGCAATGTCAACATTCGGAAACACGGTCTGTAACCTCTCTTTTCGTAAAAATGTACTCATTTCGACTGGTATATTACTAACCTCAGAAGATTTCAAAAGTCCCACGAAATGTACACTTTCAAGAGGGAATGAAGGCTTTAAATCTGTGTCATATGACGCTTGGAGTTTTGCTGCACGTTCAGCAGTATCGTCAGGTAAACTGTTCTCGAGATTACAGAAAACTGTGAAGGAGTCCAACAGTGTTCTATAATTTTCCTTCCTCCTCACTAATTCGGTTTACAAGTTGACAAGTACTGGGAGAAATGTTTCGACTCTAAATTTTTCCCTTCCAGTCAGAAAAACTTCTTCAGAGTCCGCTACTTCATCATGAAGTTTGCGTTTTCGTGATCTTTTATAGGTGCATTCAGAGTTTATATTAGTCACAACCTCCATGGATTCATTTTCATAATAGTTGAACATGCCACGAATAGATGCAATAAATCCTACAAGTGATTCATATAATTCATGCACTATTTTAGTATCAATATTTACACTTTGCAATTTCAGATTTACACTATTAAAACTCTGGAGTATGTCCTTCCAAATTGTCATCATGAATACTGTTTCTAGTCTGCTGAGTTGATTCAGTGAAGCTGAAGCCTCACTTTGCACAAGTGGTTTTTCAAACGTATTATTGGCAACATGTGTGAGGGCATTAATAACGCCCTCTCAGTTTTCATATAGGCCTACGCTTACGCACTCTTCCGCTTTTGCTGACCAACGTTTTGCTTCCTGGTTCTATGAAAGAAAGAAGTTTATCCCAGCGCTGTGTACAAGCAGAGCAAAATTATAAAGGTTTTTCACTGCATTGAAAAATGAACATGCTTCCCGACAACAGCTTGCAGCACTAATGCCGACTAAATTCTAAGAAAGTGCTGCACAAGGCACATAATGCGCTTTCGGATTTATTTCTTTCATGCGTGCCTGCAAACCAGTGTAGGTTCCTGACAAATTGCTTGCGTTGTCATATGACTGGCCTCTACAATCAGTAATATTAATAGAATATGTAGACAGGACTTGTAGTACGGCCTCAGATAAGTTTTTGGACTTGTGTCCCGGGTTTGGTAAAAACTGAAGGAAACGTTCAACAGGTTCACCATTCCCGTTCACATATCTTAATATGAAAGATAATTGATCAATATGTGAAATGTCCGCAGTAGAATCTACTACTATAGAGAAATATTCGGCCTGTTTTGTTTCACTTATGAGAATTCGTTTAATTCGTTCAGAAAGAAGCTCTATTATTTCATCACAGATTGTTGAAGAAAGATAACTTGTATGCCCCTGCCCTGGATTACCATATCGTTCAACGTGCTCTGCTGATCAAACTCGGCTATAAGTTCAAGAGAAGTAAACTGACCATTATGTAATGGTCAAAGTCACTTACGTCTGGGGAGTTCCCATTTGTGGCCCATATGCTCACTAAGAGTGATACTGCATTCATCTCTCCCCCACGTATATTCTTCCTTTCATCTACACCTATCTCTGCAATGCAATTAAAATTTATGGGCCTGGGAGAGGAATCTTTGAACCACCTACAGTTTATTTCTCTACTGTTCCACTCTATAACAGTGCGTGAGAAAAATGAACACTTAAATCTTTCTGTACAAGCTCTGATTTCTCTTATTTTGCTACAATGATCATTTCTCCCTATAAACGTTGGTAACAATAAAATATTTTCTCATCTAGAGGAGCAGGTTGGTGATTGAAATTTTGTAAAAAGATCTTGCTGCAACAAAAAATGCCTTTCTTTTAATGATTGCCACCCCAACCTATTTTACGATAATACAGAATGAGCTTGCCTTCTTTGAACTTTTTCAGTGTCATCCATCAATCCTATCTGGAAAGAATCCCATGCAATACTCTAGCAGAGGGCAGACAAGCACAATGTAGACAGTCTTTCTACTTAATCTTGTGCATCTTCTAAGTGTTCTTCGGGGTGCACTCAGCCTCGTGATGCCAATTGAGGAGCTACTCGACCGGTCAAAGAAAACCATCGTAACGACCGGGAGAGCGGTGTGCTGACCACACGCCCCTCCTATCCGCATCCTCACTGAGGATGACACGGCGGTCGGATGGTCCCGATGAGCCACTTGTGGCTTGAAGATGGAGTGCTTTCTAAGTGTTCTTCCAATAAAACTCAGTCTTTGGTTTGACTTCCTCACAATATTATCTATATGATCCTTATGATTTAAGTTGTACATAATTGTAATTCCTAGGTATTTAGTTGAATCGACAACCTTTAAATTTGTGTAATTTATCGTGTAACCAAACTTTTTAATGGATTTCTTTTCATACTCATGTGGATGAGCTCACACTTTTCCTTATTCAGAGACAGTTGCTACTACTTTCTCCATGCGGATATCATGTCTAAGTCATTTACCAATTGTTTTTGATCTTCTGATGAGTTTGTGGTTCAGTTAACGACAGCATCATCTGAAAACAATCTAAGAGGGCTACTCAGATTGTCTCCTCAATCATTTATACAGATTAGGAACAGCAGAGGGCATATAACTCTTCCTTGGGGAACACCAGATATCACTTCTGTTCTACTCATGATTTTCCATTGATTACCACATACTGTGACATTTCTGACGGGAAATCATGAATGCAGTTACACAACTGAAGTGATACTCCATAGACACACAATCTGATTACAATTCTGCAGTCAGAAATGGTGTCAAAAGCTTTCTGGAAATCTAAAAATATGGAATCAATCTGAGATCCCTATAAATAGCACACATTACTTTGTGTGAATAAACAATGATATTTTCTGAATCTGTGCTGACTATATTTCAGCAGGTCGTTACCTTCGAGGTTTTTCATAATGTCTGAACACATGAGGGATATTCAAAAAGTAGATTACATTCCAGTATTTTTTTTTAAAAGTACAGGAATAAATAAATTCATTTGAACATGACACGTAAATACAACTTCTCAACACAGTCTCCACACAAATTTAGGCACTTACCTTAGTGGCAAACAAGCTTTGACATTCCATTGTCATAAAATTGTCCCACTTTAGACTTCAACCAATTAGTCACATCGTCCTGCAGCTACAATTCGTCATCAAAGTGCTGCATGACGAGCCAGGTATTCATCGGTGGAAACAGGTGGCAGTCATTGGGTGCAAGATGAGGACTGTACTGTGGATGAGGAAACATCTTCCACTTAAAAGCGTCGAGTACTTCTCCAGTGTGATTTTCTGTGTGTGGTCAAGAGCATTTGTGCAAGAACCAAAGTTTTGAGCTCAATTTCCCTCTATGCTTATTCTGTGCAGTGACTTGATACAACAAACTTCATGAAATTTGTGGAAAACCAAACAGGAAATCTGACATTGTCAATTGGTGGTTTCTTGAATTTTCTCATTCACTTCTGCAACCATTTCATCAGTCACAATGATTGGTCGTCCACCTTACACTTCATCCTGAACATTAGTTAAGCCACTTTTAAACCTAATGCATCATTCGCACACGTCACCTTCAGTGATCACATTGTTTCTGTGCACTGCAAACAGCTGCTGATAAATTTCGATTGGTTCATGCTTTTCGGTAAATAAAAACCTTATTACTGACTATACTTCACAACTTGAGGGATTTTAAATTTTGGTACTCATTTAAAGCTTTTATTATGCAATAACACGAAACGACACAAACCCCACACTGGTACAGCTGGATAATGACTGAATGAACCAATGCTCAGACAACAACATGGCCACACTAGGTGCCCATTGTTGCTGCAGGTAAAAATGTGATCTACTTTCTGGTGTACAACCGGAATCTCTCTGGATTTTCTGTCAGATTCTGAGGTAGAGTTTTTTCATGTATCCAAAACACTACAAGGCAGCATCCGATCTTACATAAAGTTTTGGCTTATCAGAGTTTCCTGCTAGGGTACAGACTGTGGCGTGTCTTGCTAAACACTGACATAGTGGAAGAAAAATACAGTTAAAAATCAGCAGCTAACAGTATTTACCCAAATGAGTCGACAATAAGTGGCAGAGAAAATGGGACCAAACAAAGGCCAGAAGAAGGTTCTATCGGCATCTAACAAGTGTTGTGGACATAGGCAAGATGATTGCAGGTGTGGCATCATGGCCATTAATCATATTTATGGTAGTTTAATCACACAAAATTAATATTTGAAGTAGGTATGCAAGCATACAATTAGACAAAACAATGTATGACTGTAAAGCTTCAATCTTAATGAAGTGTTGAGTGTTACTGTACACAGAAGCGCCAAAGAAACTGTTATAGAAATGCGTATTCAAATACAGAGATATGTAAACAGACAGAATACGGCACTGCAGTTGACAACGCCCATGTAAGACAACAAGTGTCTAGCGCAGTTGTTGATCGGTTATTGCTGGTGCAATGGCAGGTTATCATGATTTAAGGGAGTTTGAACGTGGTGTTACAGTTGGCGCATGAGCGATGGGACACAGCAACTCCGAGGCAGCGATGAAGTGGGGATCTTCCCGTACGGCTGTTTCACGAGTGTACTGTGAATATCAGGAATTTGGTAAAACATCAAATCTCTGACATCGCTACAGCTGGAAAAAGATCCTGCAATAACGGGACCAATGACGACTGAAGAGAATCATTCATCATGACAGAAGTGCAACCCTTCCACAAATTGCTGCAGATTTCAATGATGGGCCATCAATAACTGTCAACATGCGAAGCATTCAATGAAACTTCATCAATATTAGCTTTCGGAGCTGAAGACCCACTCATGTACCCTTGATGACTGCGTGACACAAAGCTTTACACCTGGGCCCATCGACACCGACATTGGACTGTTGATGAATGGAAACGTGTTCCCTGGTTGGACGAGTCTCGTTTCAAATTTTATTGAGTGGATGGGCATGTATGGGTATGGAGACAACCTCATGAATCCACTGACCCTGCATGTCAGCAAGGAGCTGTTCAAGTTGGTGGAGGGCCTGTAATGGTGTGGGGCATGTGCATAATGGTGTGGGGCATGTGCAGTTGGAGTGATATGGGACCCCTGATACGTCTAGATACGACTGTGACAGATGACATGTACATAAGCATCCTGTCTGATCACCTGCATCCATTCATGTCCATTGTGCATTCCGACAGACTTGGGCAATTCCAGCAGGACAATGCGACACCCCACACGACCAGAATTGCTACAGAGTGCCTCCAGAAACACTCTTCTGAGTTTAAACACTTCCGGTGGCCACCAAACTCCCCAGACATGAACACTATTGAGCATATCTGGGATGCCTTGCAACGTGCTGTTCAGTAGAGATTCCACCCTCTCGTACTCTAACGGATTTGCGGACAGCCCTGGAGGTTTCATAGTGTCAGTTCCCTCCAGCACTATTTCAGACATTAGTCAAGTCCATGCCTGGTTGTGTTGTGGCACTTCTGCGTGCTTCCAGGGGTCGTACATGATATTAGACAGGTGTACCAGTTTCTTTGGTTCTTCAGTGTAGTATTAGTATAAGATAGTATTCCCCCCTCCTCCCCTCCCCCCCCCCTCTCTCTCTCTACTGTAGCTGCTATTATGGAACGCCTATGAAAATTACCCCTTCCCTTCCTATAATTATCGTTAGCCTGACTTTGGTATCTATTCTGTTTCACCCCAAACCAATAGGCTCCCCATAAGCTATGGTCTAATTATTATTTTCACAATTCCTGTCATCAATCTTCTATCATTACATTCCCATTGCCTATTTCTTTGCTCATGACCCCTTTCATGATCCCTATGTTTGTGATTCCACTTATTATTTCTCCTATCATCATCCTTGCATCAGCCATTCCAATCATTATACGTCCTGTTACTGTTATCTTGGTAATTATTTATGTTATATCTCCTTCTGTCTCTGTCTCCATGATAATGATTCAGCCACTCATCCATTCTGATAAAATCCATGATCTCTTTGCCAATTCCTCTGTCTCTAACTTCTTTCTCATTCTATATCTAGTTTATGAACATATTTAAAAAAATTGTTGAATAGAATTATGTGGTCCATACACTAAACCCCATTGTACTTTTTGTGACACTCTTCTCTTCAATTCATCTGTCTGTATTATCTCATCTAATTGTTTTTCTAAGAGTAGATGTGTTTTAATTTTGGCCCTCAAGTGTGTTTCATTGAAATGCCATCTTCCCTGAAACATGAGCCATTCAAAAATTCTGATTTGATTCTAGCTACTTTGCTTTCTGACCAAACTTTGTTCGAAAAACATTTCTCACATTCTGCAAAAATCAAATCTGTACATATGTTCTGATTAGTGCAATCTAAGAATTTCATTACAAATTTACTTTTCAAGTTAACACACATACTGTCGGTAAAATTATCTTTACATTGGCAAATAACGCCTAATCGATGGATTTTATTTCCTCCTGGAAAATTCTTCTTGTTTATACTACGCCAAGTACTACTGATGTTACTACAAAAATTTCTGATTGCAACATTTTCTTCAATTTCACCCACTTTTATCATGACATTTGAATATTAGTAACACATGCACCAACATCACGTTTACATCTGATAATTCTTTCTTAAATAGTCTAGTGGTTTCACTCAATTTTAAATTAAAACTGTTGCTTTTAATCAGGAAATGTGAGATTTTTAGGGTCTTGTTGGTACTTCCTATTTCTTTGATCAGTTTGTCTTCAGTTTTTTCAATTTTGGTTTCAAATTTACTATGCTCTGTGTTCACATGGGTTTTGAAATCATTTAAATCTACTCCTAATTCCTCAGTTGTCCCTTCAGTTTCCCTTCCTGAAGTTTTTCATGGTCTAAATCCTTTCAAATATTTTTTGTGCTTCACCTTGCCCCTCCAAATTTTTATCCAAGCGATCTAATTTTTCTCCTTGTTGATCCAACTTTTTGTTTAATTTGTCACTCTGTGTTTCAAGTTTGTTCCTAATTTGGCTGTCTAGTTCCCAATCCAGCTGCCTGGCTTCTGACTTTGATTATCTAATTTCTCCCCAGTGAGTCTTGGAAAAATATTAAAACAGTTATTACTGTCACGAACTATCTCCTCCTGACTGAAACCTTGAAACAGTGAACCAGTGCTGTTTGATTTTCCACCTGCTTCTTCCCTTTCTGACTGGTACATCGCTAATATTGTGCTGAACTTCCAGTTCATTACATTGCATCGAATTTTCTACCTTCTCCAACTCCTTATTTTTAGCGCTGCTTTTGTCACAGATCATGAAAATATTTTTCACAAAAAATACAAAACACCAACATAAAAGGAAAAAAGCTCACTAAATAAAAAGTTTTTCATATTACATACTGATTTCATGATTTTGAAGTAAAGATGAAATACCTGCAATTGGTATAAGTAAACACATATTGCTGTTACCACCCCAATTTTCACAAAATCAACAAATATGTCAAATTTCACTAAATGTTACAAAAAAATCACAAAATTAGCAAAATGTCACAAAGACGTTTTTGCCAAAAATTGAGATGTTTTAACAGAAAATAGTCAAATCAACATGAGTAAAAAAACAATCGTCGTTTTTTCAAGCATTGTAACGGTTTTTTCGAACATTTTCACCATTTTCAATCACTTTCCTTTTCTTTGAGCATTTTCACTATTAATTGCGAAGATTTCTTTCATTTTCCAAATATTTTCTAAATATGTTTCCAAGATTTCAAGGCAAAATCGTAAAATTTCAAGCAAAAAATGTAAAATGTATAAATATTTAAGATTTTCAAACTAAAAATCTAATATTGTGAATTCGTGTACAGGATTTATATCATGAATGTCATTATAATCACCTTGTTTTTTCCTTCCTTTGTATCTCAGTTTAATATAACCATCTTCAAAAAACTGAAAATGTAATCCACTTTTTAGTTTCAGATATTTGTTTGGAAAAATAATTTTAAATTAATTATTAAGATACATAAAAATTTTCCTCCATACTTAGTTTTCAAATAATCACAGCTAGCAATGTTATATAAAACATCTTTTTCTAGTTCATTTATTTTCCTAAACAATTTTTCATTGTTCACACTGCTGAGATTTTTAAGTAGACTTAATTTTCAAATAATCATAGCCAGCAGTGTTATATAAAACATCTTTTTTCTAGATCATTAATTTTCTTAAACACTTTTTCATTGTCCACACTGCTGAGATTTTAAAGCAGTCCAGTTGTCATTGTGCCAAAGAAATCAATCAGTGGGGAGAAAACCTATCATTTATGTGTCAGTATGAGAACGGTAAGCCGCCGAAGTGGCCGAGCGGTTCTAGGCGCTACAGTCTGGAACCGCGCGACCGCTACGGTCGCAGGTTCGAATCTTGCCTCAGGCATGGATGTGTGTGATGTCCTTAGGTTAGTTAGGTTTAATTAGTTCTAAGTTCTAGGGAACTGATGACCTCAGCAGATAAGTCCCATAGTGCTCAGAGCCCTTTGAACCATTTGAGAACGGTAAACAAGGTTATCACACCTGATACTTACCCTCTGCCGTGTATCGACTAGACCTTAGACAGGTTAGGAAACTGCAAATGCTTTACCACCCTGGACATGCGTTCTGGATATTATCAGATTCCAATTCATTTTCAGTTCCGTCTGGACAATGCAGGGTGCGATGCTTAAACCTAGAGAAGTAAAAGTCCTTTTAAAAGCAGATTTATTGAAACAAAATACAAATGAAAATCTTTTGACATATAAGTAGTGGTATTTTTCAAGAGTAACATTACTCAATGTAACGCACTTCAGCAGTGATGACCGCCTCCAATCTTGTCCTGAAGCGATCGCATGCACTCTTTAAAACAGCGCTGTCTATATTTGTGAATGCTGCTTCTATAGCGCTGCCTAGAGATGCGACATTAGGGTGCCTCACCTTATCCGGATTATTCGGGGGCCAGAACTCTTTTCATCAGAAGATGTCAATGTTATCGGAGAGCCAGTTATTAACTAAATGGCTTGATGAGGTCCTCCTGTTCCATCCGACACATAGTGCACTCGCTGAAATTCAATACCGATGCCAGTTTCCTCAGCGATTGTCCAGGGTCCTCCGTAATCAGCGCCTAAACCTTTTCGATGACTGCCGCAGTTAGTGATACGCGTTTCCTCGAATGTGGTTTCCTCGCCGGGTTAGTGGAACCTTCCCCAGACTTCTCATAAGCATTGTACTTGGTCACAATATCGTAAACAGTTGACTCGGGTACCCAAAGAATAGAACTATTTCAGGGAGCGAACGGCCAGTGCAATGACTTTCGATAATTGCGGCTCTTCGGCTGTACTCCGCATTTGTCCGCATCAGATGGTTCAAATGGCTCTGAGCATTATGCAACTTAACTTCTGAGGTCATCAGTCGCCTAAAACTTAAAACTAATTAAACCTAACTGACCTAAGGAAATCACACACATCCATGTCCGAGGCAGGATTCGAACCTGCGACCGTAGCGGTCGCTCGGTTCCACACTGTAGCGCCTAGAACAGCAAGGCCACTCC
This sequence comes from Schistocerca cancellata, assembly GCF_023864275.1. Taxonomy (NCBI): domain Eukaryota; kingdom Metazoa; phylum Arthropoda; class Insecta; order Orthoptera; family Acrididae; genus Schistocerca; species Schistocerca cancellata. The sequence goes on along the minus strand of NC_064629.1, from coordinate 441,088,194 downwards.
GGCCGGCTGTCCGTAACATCTAGGCCATTTTGAGGTTCTGACTGTCTACTAGATGCCTATGGCTTTCAAGAACGCCAGTCGCGACCTCCGGTGGAACTACGATAATGCTGGATATTCAGATTGAAACTTGTCCAGATTTAAGTGCCGCACCCCGTGTGAATTTTTGTGCAAGCTTTTGGTCTGAGACATGCGCCTGCCACTTTTAAAAATCATTTGCCAACTTTTTATTGAGAGGTTTAAAGCCTACTATGTGTCTTGCGTATCTCTACTGCATCGTAATTTTTGCAAAAACAATTGAAGAACATGCTGAAAGATTAATAAATGTATAGTCTAGATTGCAAAATGCACACTAGAGTTTAAAACTAGAGAAATGTTCTTATCCACAATCACAGGTTCAGCATCTGGGGCAAGTCATTAGATCAGATAGAGTTAAGACAGATCCTAGGCCAACTGAAGCAGTGGATAGTTTTCCACCCCGAAAGAATCTTAAAGGGTTAAAATCCTTCCTAGGTTTTGCCAACTATTATAGGTGTTTTATAGGCGTTTTGTGCGACAAAGCTATTAAAAAAATTCCTAGAGATGCAGTATTTCAATAGACAGATTAGTGTCAGGCAGTAATGAAAAAAATTAAAGAAATTTTGACTACTTCACCTCTACCAATATATCCGGATTTTTAAAAAATCTTTTTTCTTTCGATGGATGCATCAGACTACGCTGTCGGAGCTGTTTTTAGTTAGGAATATAATGGTGAGGAAAGACCAGGTGATTAATCCTCCAGATAAATAAATTTAGTAGAAATTACTCCCCGGCCGCCCAACAAAATTCACTATTTATAAAAGCCTTGTTAGACCAGTTCTCACTTATGCTTTGGAAACATGGCTGCTCGAAGGATCTGAGAGGAAAGTTTTGAGGAGAATAAATGGCCCTTTGTATGGCAGAGAACAATAGAGGAATAGGTACAATGCAGAATTGTACACTATATATGCCGATGCTCCAGTAACAAAAATCATAAGATCAGGAAGGATAAGATGGGCATGTCATGTGGCAAGAATGGAGGAGTCTGAGATGACGAAGAAGATTCTCTTTGGTAATCCAGGAGGACAAAGAGGGCGAGGTCGACCTCGAACAAGATGGCTGGATGGATTGGAAGAAGACCTACGGAAGCTCAGATGAAGAAACTGGAGGAGGGTAGCATGTGACCATGATGGGTGGCAGATGCTCCTTGGGAAGGCCAAGTTCCATGCTGGACTTTAGCTCCACAGAAGAAGAAGAAGAAGAAGAAGAAGAAATTAATTACAGCACTACAGAGGGGGACTTGCTGGCTCTCACATTTGGAGTAAATTACTTATGTGTTACGTGTCTTGACGTCGGTTCACTGTGGTTACCGACCAAGCTGCTTTACCATGGATTTTAAGTTTAAAGGATCCCAGCAGTCGCCTGACTGACATCAAAATTATCAGAATATGATTACACTGTTGGGCATACGCCTGGACGCCTGCACAGCAATGCCGACGGCCTAAGCACAGAGGTTAGAGTTGTTCAGACGATGTTTCAATCGATGAATTGAAAGAGGCACTGGAGAGAGAGATGTAGAATACCATCAGTGTCCTACAGTATCAGATTTTGTTAAGAAGACGGTATACTATACCGCAAAACTCCACTGGGTAACAGGATTGTAGGCCTAATACCTAAAGAATTGCAACAGCATGTTGTGGCATAGTATCATGACAGCCTGCAGGCCTGCCATAATGGACGACGTGCCACAAATCCTAGAATAGCCTAACGATACTGGTGGAGAGGTCGACAAAAGGATGTTCAGAAATATATACAAAATAGCCTGCCTTGTGCGCAAACATTGCCAGAAGCTACAAAACTTTTTCGACTGTGGGCTTAGATCTCGTAAGCCTCTTTCCCCAAAGTAATCAGAGTAATAAATATATACTGTCAATCCTTGATCACCTTTCCAGGTACCTAATTTTAGTTCCACTTGCGGACATGGCGCAGAAACGGTGATGTCCTCGTTTGTCAAGTACTTGGCCTTGCTGTTCGGCACTCGCGGCGCAGTACTAACTGGCCAAGGTTCAAATTTCATGCCAGTTTTGTTCATACAGCTTTGCAAAATGTTGCAAATTAAAAAATCCAAAAAAGTCAACGAGCGCCTTGTGCGAGTGCACGGAACTATTATTTGAATGCTGTCGTATTATGCACGGAAGATTCAGTTAGATTGTGATGGATATGTAGGATTTGTCGCCTCAGCTTACAATAGTTGTGTCCACGAGGCTATGGAATGCTCGCCATACGAAGCAGTCTATAGGAGACCCTTGAATTCACCTTTTGAGATTGACAAATTGCCCCCTGAAGTCACTATAGGCGGAGAGAAAAGGCTAGCCCGCCATATTAAAGCCATATGGAACCAAACTAAAAACAATAATTTCAAAGCCACACAAAAACAGCTATAACGTAGCACAAAAGGCACTACGCTCCCTCAGTATAAACCCAGTGATTTGGTATTGCTCTGAAATCCCGTGGTAAAAAATGGACGAACTAAGTAGTGCAGTCCTCAGTATGAGGGCCCCTACCCTCTACTGCAGACCACCATCCCGGTGAATTCCGAAATGTAGTTACCTGATCTAATACAATAGTAGACTTTGATCGGTTAAGGGGAGCCGGAGGTAGTCAAAACCAAAAAATTACGATTTTTTTTTTTTTTTGCTACCGAAAATTAATTGGAACATTCCTCTTTAATGTAAACTTTGAATTATTGTTCTACTCGCCCTAGAAGTGGAGTTATTACCATTTTCCCCCCACACTTGCAGAGAAAATGGGCGGCCGCTAAATGCATTTAACACCCTCTCGTGACTTCCTGGCGAACTGCTTGGGATTTTCTCGGCCTGTTACGCATACAGCGCCTTATGTTACGCATACAGCGAGTGTGCAAGGGTTAGCTACATTGTTTTCTGTGACAAATGAAGCGCTAAGAGCGAGGAACATCGTCTCTTTGCTGTTTACCGTTTCGAATTAGTTCAGTGTTGCGCCTGTTGTTGGTAGTATTATACTTCTTGTGTAAAGCGTTGTTCTGGTTACGATGCCACGTTTTAGTAACCGTGTATATAAGAAGAGGAAGAACGTAGGGAAAAGAAAATTAACACTAATACCAAGTTGTGATACTACAATTACTGAAACAGTGCGTTCTTCTGCTAAGCAACACATGGCCGGTCATAGCCCTGTGACATCTTCTAGCAAGAAGCTGACTGGAGGAAGTGACAGATTTCGTGAATATGTTAGTGACAGCGATGATATTAACGAAGTACTGAATATTGGATTATTATCTTCTGTGCTGAAAGAAAGTGTTCTGTGCAAAATGTCTTCAAGTGTAGGAGTGGGACTAGAGATAACAAAGCACTTTGGTTTAGCTAGTGAGATGAAGATAATCTGTGCATGTTGCAAGTATCAAGTGACTTTCTACAATTCACATGCCAGTCTCTTTTGTGAAAATGGACGATCTAGAGTGTTTGATGTGAATGTTCGACTTGTGTATGTTCTGCGATCCATTGGAAAAGGGTCTGCTGCTGGTAAACTGTTTTGTGATATTATGAACTTGCCATCGCCTCCAAGCAAATTTGGGTACCACTGTGAACTGATAGGATCCTCTGTTGAAGATGTGGCTTTGAAAACCATGAAGGAAGCAGTGGAGGAATCTGTAGAAATGAACGGTGGTTCTAGGGATTTGGTAGTGGCATTAGATGGTTCCTGGCAAAAGAGGGATCATAAATCCCTGAATGGGGTTGTAACTGCTACTTGTGGTGATAGTGCAAAAGTCATAGATGTTGCAATATTATCAAAACATTGTAGGTGCTAAAATAAAATCAAAGGAGAGCACAGTGGAACCTGTGAGGCAAATTTTAGTGGATCAAGTGGAGCAATGGAAGTGGATGGAGTGAAACAAATTTTTGAACGTTCAGTTCCCAGATACAACGTTAGGTACAAATACTACCTTGAGGATGGTGAATCCAAAGGTTTCAAGACTATAGAGGAACTGAAACCATATGGAAATGAATTTGTAGTTGAAAAGTTGGAATGCATTGGGCATGTGCAAAAGCATATGGGTGCACGGCTTCGAAGGCTCAAACAAACTTTGGGTTCAAGTAAGCTCAGTGATGGAAATACAATAGGAGGGAGAGGCAGGCTTACTGATGAGGTGATTGAACGTCTACAGAGATACTATGGGTATGCTATAAGGCAAAATACTAGTAATGTTAGTGACATGCAAAAAGCAGTGTGGGCATTGTTCCTTCATACTGCCTCTTCCAATGAATACCCTCAACACAGCCTGTGCCCAAAAGATTCCTGGTGCAAATATAATGCAAAAAAGGACTATGATCTCAAACATGGTTTGCCAGCAGCTGTGATAAATGCAATAAAACCAATTTTTCATGACTTAGCACAGCCAGAATTGTTACACAAATGTCTACACGGAAAGACACAGAATCCTAATGAGAGCATAAACAATTTGATTTGGAAAGTAATTCCTAAAAGGGTGTTTGTAAGCATAAAAACACTGCACTTTGGCATTTATGATGCAATAGCAACCTACAACCAAGGGAACAGTGTGAAGTGTGAAGTTCTGAAGGCATTAGGATTTACAGCTGGGGTGAACACTGTACGAGCACTAAGAAATATTGACAGAGAAAGGATAAGGGGAGCAGAAAGAAGAGAAAGGCATATGAAGTATGATGGAACAACAGGCCAGAAAAGAAGACAGAAGAGGAAGCTTTTGGAGGATGAAGAAGAAGACCCTGATAATCCATCCTATAGTGCAGGAATGTATTGAGAAACTTTGATAGCTATTTCCCATAAATTTAAATTTTTCGAATATAAGGAACATTTTCTCAAAATCCACTCAAGCTAGAGAGATGAAATTTTTATACAGCACTCCTAGTGGTCAAACTTACATTGTAACACACCCATTTGACAATATGTTCAGTAGTTTCATTTCAGTTTAATTATAAAGCAATTAATTGTAAAAAAAATTGGGTCATTAATAAAAAAAAATAGGAAGGAAACTAGAAAAGATACTCCAAAATCCCTCTGTCATAACTGCAATACTAAACCACTCTATATGTAAAAAAAAATCAAATTTTTCTATTTGGTAGTTTATTCATAAATGTTCCTCAAACTTAGTGATTTTAACATGGGCAGCATAGGCACCTCCGGCTCCCCTTAAAGACGTATCAGGGCTCAGCTGTGCGGCCTCAAGCAGCACCGCCTGCTTCTACCCCTAAAATCGCACCGACGGATAAAGTTGTCACTATGACAGAGCAGAACAAGTGGAAAGATAGGCTGTTACCAGCACGTCCGAGCTGTGCCTTCAGAAACAAGCATCCCTATGCCCTGCGGTCCAGGGTCTAAATGAGAAAGATGTGGCGATAAGAATGTCGCAGTAGGACAATAAAGATACGAATCATTGAACTATCTGTTTGTATCTGTAAAATGCATTAGCCAGACAGAATTTAGTGCAACAGAGATGAACGCTCTTCCGCTAAAAAAGTGCTAGGCTTTGCTTGCACTCTTTTATGCTTTTAGTTGTCATTTTATATTATAAGTCTTAAGTGTTAAGCAGGCATCGGCAGCTAGAGCAGAGGGAAGTAGGATTAAAGTCCTCAGAACTAAATGAAAATAAGCAAGCTAATTATTAAAAGCTCATGCAGTCGAGGCAAATTTCTGTCAGTTACAGAAAAACATGAAAGTATGATTAAGTTTGTGATACAGCAGTCACAAGTTAGATATTGACTACCACTTACACTTTGTCCCGAACAGAAAAGCTAAAGACAATAAGTTATCACGAATTCGCAGTAACAGGTTGCTTAACTTTAATTAATGTGGGTCAATGGAGACAAAAGACCTCCACAAGGCATATAGGAAACAGAATCAGTTTGCATAATGTCGTAGTAGTAGTAGTAGTAGTAGTAGTAGTAGTAGCTTTATTCATCCGTGGATCTCTTTTTACAAGGATATAGGACATGTCAAAGTATTTGCAATTCAGATCAATTTAAAATAAGCTAATTCGTATACACATGTATTTACAGACTTCTAGTTAGAGACAATCATTAGATGTACTCCTGGTATACAACACTTTTTTTACAAATAACTTATTAAATAATGTAATGCCACAGTGTTCATTCATATCTCACTATCAGTCACAACACACTCTATACACATATTGTATAATAACACTTCATTCATTCACTACACACACACACACACACACACACACACTGGAGATCTATTTTCTGTACCACAACTTCCCACTTGCTATCCTGAAAAACAGAGTCAGCATCCCTTCGTTATGAGTGAGATATTGAGCTCAGAAACAGGAAGAGGTGTTAGTATTGTTCTATGCGTAGCTTGGGGGTAAGTATTTCTAGAAAGGAAAAAAAACATAAAGTGAAGGTGTTATGTGGAATGTTGGATATTTTATAATCATTATTATTATTATTATTATTATTTATCAAACCCCTACCCTTTTTTAGCTAAGTAATCCTTCAATGTATAAAATGCATTGCATAACAAGTACTTTTTAGGTGCCTTTTTAAATAAGTGTATTTTAGCAATTTCTTTAATCTCTTTTGGTAATTTATTGTAAAGTTTTATTCCTTGGTAGAAAATGATGTTTTGAGTTTTATGTTTATTTTTTCTTAGTAAATGTGTAAATTGAGTCTATCTCTTGTTGCATGGTCATGGACAGAGCTGTTTGTGCAGTAATTTCCAATGTTATTTTTGATATGTACAAATGACTGGCAAATGTATTCACATGGAGCAGTTAAAATCCCCAGCGTTTAGAACAGATCTTTACAATGACCTTGACTAGTATTTTTGGTTATTATTCTTATGGCTCTTTTCTGAAGTTTAAAAATTTTGTTCATATTTTGTGCATTTATTGCCCGAAAAAGAATTCCATAGCTAATAATTGAGTGTACATATGATTAACACGTAACTAAAAGACACTGCATGTTAAACACTGATGATAGGATTCTGAGGGCATTCTGTTTGCAAGTACCTTTGTGTTTTCACACCACTTCAACTGAGAATCAATATTCATTCGTAGAAATTTTGCATGTCTTAAACAGTCTATAGAGGTGCCATCTACATTTAATTTAACATTGTCAGTTTTCCTCTTCAAACTGAAATTCTTGGCATTAGTTTTCTTTATGTTCAATGTCACTTTATTACTTATTGGCCAATCATAAACTTTGCTTTCTCAGCAAGGAGTTCTCTTGTTTCCTCAGGGACTATAATATTGCTGTCATCGGCGAAGAGGATTTTTTCAGCATGAGTAACGCTACTGGGAAAGTCATTGATGTTTATTAGGAACAGTATTAGTCCTAATATGCTACCTTGCGGAACCCCTATATTAATGTATTTTGGTTCTGATAAGGGTTTCACTAAATGTTTAAATATATTTGAAGTATGTGTTATCTCTACCCTTTGTACCCTATCTGTTAGGTATGATCGAAACCAGTCATTAGCTACCCCTTTTATACCTAATGCTTCTAATTTATGTAATAGAATCTTTTGGTCGACTGTATCAAACGCCCTAGAAAGATCCAAAAATGTGCCTCTGACACACTCAACTTTATCAAGAGCATCAAGTACAACTTTTGTGAATTCTACTATGGTTGACTCCGTATTTTTGCCACTTTAGAAACCAAACTGTGATTCGCTTAAATGAGTGTATTTGTTCAGGTAATTCATTAATCTGTCTTTCATAGCTGCTTCTATTATTTTTGAGAATGCTGACAGCAGGGAAATGGGCCAGTAATTTTCTGCGTCTTCTGCATTATATTTCTTAAGCAAAGGTACAACTCTTGCCTGTTTTAACTGCTCTGGAAAAGTCCCTGATGTGAAGGATTCATTTATTATATTTGTTAAGGGGCATTGTATAATCCCTATGCATTGTTTCAGTACACACATTGGTGCTTTATCTAAGCCTACTGACTTTTTATTTTTTAGTTTATGAATTGTTTTACTGACTTCATTCTCTGTGGTTGGAGGTAACATAATTGCATTTAGTGCAACAGTATTTACAGGTGTTATATTTGAAACTTCCTGGCAGATTAAAACTGTGTGCCCGACCGAGACTCGAACTCGGGACCTTTGCCTTTCGCGGGCAAGTGCTCTACCATCTGAGCTACCGAAGCACGACTCACGCCCGGTGAAAATCTCATTCTGGAAACATCCCCCAGGCTGTGGCTAAGCCATGTCTCCGCTATATCCTTTCTTTCGGGAGTGCTAGTTCTGCAAGGTTCGCAGGAGAGCTTCTGTAAAGTTTGGAAGGTAGGAGACGAGATACTGGCAGAAGTAAAGCTGTGAGTACCGGGCGTGAGTCGTGCTTCGGTAGCTCAGATGGTAGAGCACTTGCCCGCGAAAGGCAAAGGTCCCGAGTTCGAGTCTCGGTCGGGCACACAGTTTTAATCTGCCAGGAAGTTTCATATCAGCGCACACTCCGCTGCAGAGTGAAAATCTCATTCAGGTGTTATATTTGTTTAGGGGAATTTTTTTCTGTAACTTCTCTGCAATACTTGAAAAATGCTCGTTTACATAGTTTGCTAGGTGCTGTGGATCATTTATTACTTTATCCCCCTCCCTTAGCAGTATGTTATTCTGCATTTGTTTGCCTCTCCCCGTTTCCTTTTTTATAACATCCCAGCCAGCGTTGCTTTTATTCTATGCATTATATATTATTTTGTCATTAAATGACCTTTTTTGCAGCAATCAGCACCTTCCTATAGATATTTTTGTATCTACGATAGAAATTTAAGAATTCTGGATCATTGCGAATCTTTTTCATGGAACTGAGGTGTTTAAGTGTTTGGGAGGACCTCGTAATACCTGCTATTATCCATCTGTTTTTGTGAGATGTTTATACAGACATGCATACTTTTGGAAATGCCTTTTCAGAGTTCAATTTAAACAATGTGGAGAATTTACAGAATTTCATATTCACATTGGTTTCCTTATACACTTCATCCCAGCTTTGTTTTTCTAGTTCTTTTTAAAAATCTTTTATTTTGATTTCTGATAGATGTCGTTTGTAGGCTTGTAGTTTAGGGAATGATTCAATGCCTGACTTTACTGTTGTTATTTGACAGAGATGGTCTGATAGTCCGAGATCTTTTACAGCTACATCACGTTTTTCCCTGTCCATATATGTGGCCAAATGGTCAATTACTGATGAAGTCGTTGTGGTAACCCTTGTTGCACTCTTGACCAATAGGGATATGCCAAAACTTTGAAGGGTGTTTATGAAGGTACTGCTGGATTCATTTATGATGTTAGTGTTGATGTTAATGTTCCCACACGGAATTATGTTGACTTTTGTACTTGAGACTTTATCTAGAACTTCTGTTAACTTATTGAAAAAAGTAACCACACCACTACTGGGGGATCTATACACACACAAAATGATTAATTTCTTGGTGGTATCAAGCCCTGTTAATTCAATAGCTGACACTTCAAAGTGTTTCTCTTCACTTACAGTACTGAGGTCATGTCTTGATTTGAACTGTGTTCCTGTTCTGATATAAATGCATGATCCTCCACCCCTTGAAGTAGTTCTGTAGTAAGAGTTTGCCTTTTCATACAATAATAGTACACGTTAGATGTCTGTGTCTCTACACCAATGCTCAGTAATACAAACTACTGTGCAGTTCAAAGATTGGAGCTCAACTTCTAATAGTTGTATTTTATTTTTTATTGATTGCATGTTTTGATTGAGGATAGTTAAGTCTGTGAAATGCTCTATATTACTCTTTCCAATGATTTGTTTTTCTTTGTGACATCTGGTATATGTGAGGTTTGAGGCGTTAAAACCTGTCTCGTGAGTGATTGTTTCAGTATGTTTTATTTAAAGTACTTTAGATACTCTTTAGGCAGGGGAACCTGTTGTCTGGATTTATCCTAAAAAAGACCTACTTTTCCTACCTATGACAACAGGTATTTGACAATGTGTGGCCTGAGATCCACCCCCTATACTTTCAAGAATCAGCTGTACCAGTCTTCCCTTCCCAGTCCTCTTTACATGTAGGCCATGCGTAGTGAAACCCCATCTATTGATATTCCTGAAGGGCACCAGAGAAACATGAGCAAAGTTGGCTGTCCTCAGAGCCATCTCTAATCCCACATTGATTCGCCTCACAACTCTATCAAGGTGTAGTCGGCCATGACGTCAGAACAGCTCAACAAAGTGTACGTTGGTGCCATGAGTTAGGGAAGCTATCTTGTCCAGGTCACCTCCCATGTCATATGCCCCAGCCCTGTCCAAACTGTTTCCCGCCCCACCCATTATCACTAAATGGTCCTCTTTTGTAAAGTCCTTACATAAAGACCCTAGGTCCTCTATCACATGACTTAGCCCTGCATTTGGCTTGAAGGTACTGGTGGCCTACCTAGCAGCAGCACTTTCTTCTTCCTAACACTTTGTACATTCCTAGGCTTCTTGGCCTCAGTTGAAGTGTGCTACACATTCCCTGCTACTTGTTCTACCTGAGGCTCTTCTCCACTTAACTATTGCAGTGGTAGATACCTGTTTTTTGTGTTGATGATAAAACTGTCGCGTTCTCTTTCTTCCTATCCTCCTACCAGCTGCCAGTTCCCAACCACCCTCCTCCCCCCCCCCCCTATCTCCCTTGATCCTTATGAGTTCTTTCCTTGCTTCCTCCAACTGTGCCTGAAGGGCATAGTTTTTCCTTTCCTGTTCCCCAATCAAAATGTTCCTACTGCATACTCTGCAGTTCCAGGAGAGAGCCTCTTCTGTTCTCCCAACATTGTCCCCACTGCATCCCCCCCCCCCCCCCCCCCCCCAGTGAAAATATTCCCTACAAGATTGGCAACAAATCCCTCTACTCACTACCCAATAACAGATCCCACATTTCTCACTCATGGTCAGTTTCGAAAGAATAATTAAGTTTAAAGAATGTTTTAAATTTGTCAAGGACGCGAGATTGGCTATGTGTAAACAAAAAACCACACAAAGCTCTTATGTGCGGTAGTTGTAATTTTTTTTGTACTGATTTAGAGATACAATGACAGAAGAATGAATTTGTAATTAATTTGCTTTTAGAGAATTTACGTTATCAAGCGTGTTTGGTCAGGAAAATTTAGGCCTAGATCGCGTCTATCTAACTAGTAAACAATACGAAATGTGTTAGTTGAATACGATTTAGAAACGTTTAATTACACTTTTATTGCAACAATAGACACTGATGAAACTAGTAGCAGTCTTTTTTAAACTAATTTTGCACTATCAAGAAAACGTGAATAGGATTTTTTGTGCTTACGTCACTTAAAATTTCGGGTTATGTCGCGGTTATCGGGACTTCAGCTAAAGAACAAGTTTTTTCAAGCGCTGCTGGGACGCTAATATTCAGTTGTGTGACAAGAACGGACACTGCAACAAGTATACAAAACAAAGAAAATTTAAATTTGACACTATTTCCTCTTAAATAAGTTCTTTTAGCGGACGAAGAAAAACCCTGTGATCTCACTCGGCGGCCATCTTGCCTCTATAAGTCACTATAAGTGACCGGAATAGAACCCTGGCCCCCTGCATGGTACGCGGTAACGCTACCGCTACGCTATGGAGGCGGATACTGTAAGTGAAATACACGCAAAATATAACAAAGGGCCTCTCAAATGCTTAATAGTAATCCATTTCTCAGAAACACGTATGGTCGCAAGTCAATGTAAGAGTTAGCTACAGGTGAAGAACACAAGTAATGCTCCACTCGAGTCAGTCAGAAACTACTTCTGTGCCATAATGTGAACACCTAGAAAATGCAGAGTAAGTTAACTGCCATCTCACTCATTGTTATTAGTAAGGTTGGATAGCTTGACACACATTGCATTTACAAGTAACAACTGCTACCAGTACACAACTGTTTTATCTCCTGCTACAACGTTTCACGCATAGTGCAGTTCTATATTTTAACAAGTATTACGAGACGGTCTCTTCAGTCAGTGATTTGCACTACTGGCCATTAAAACTGCTACACCAAGAAGAAACGCAGATGATAAACGGGTATTCATTGGACAAATATATTATACTAGCACTGACATGTGATTACATTTTCACATAATTTGGGTGCATAGATCCTGGGAAATCAGTACCCAGAACAACCACCTCTGGCCGTAATAACGGCCTTGATAGGCCTGGGCATTGAGTCAGACAGAGCTTGGATGGCGTGTACAGGTACAGCTGCCCATGCAGCTTCAACACGATACCACAGTTCATCAAGAGTAGTGACTGGCGTATTGTGACAAGCCAGTTGCTCGGCCACCATTGACCAGACGTTTTCAATTGGTGAGAGATCTGGAGAATGTGCTGGCCATGGCAGCAGTGGAACATTTTCTGTATCCAGAAAGGCCCGTACAGGACCTGCAACATGCGGTCGTGCATTATCCTGCTGAAATGTAGGGTTTCTCAGGGATCGACTGAAGGGTAGAGCCACGGGTCGTAACACATCTGAAATGTAAGGTCCACTGTTCAAAGTGCCGTCAATGCGAACAAGAGGTGACCCAGACGTGTAACCAATGGCACCCCATACTATCACGCCGGGTGATACGCCAGTATGGCGATGACGAATACATGCTTCGAATGTGCCTTCACCGCAATGTCGCCTAACACGGATTCGACCATTATGATGCTGTAAACAGAACCCGGATTCGTCCGAAAAAATGACGTTTTGCCATTCGTGCACCCAGGTTCGTCATTGAGTACACCATCGCAGGCGCTCCTGTCTGTGATGCATCGTCAAGGATAACCGCAGCCATGGTCTCCGAGCTGATAGTCCATGCTGCTGCAAACGTCGTCGAACTATTCATGCAGATGGTTGTTGTCTTGCAAACGTCCTTATCTGTTGACTCAGGGATCGAGACGTGGCTGCACGATCCGTTACAGCCATGCGGATAAGATGCCTGTCATATAGACTGCTAGTGATACGAGGCCGTTGGGATCCAGTACGGCGTTCCGTATTACCGGTACCCTCCCGAACCCACCGATTCCATATTCTGCTAACAGTCACTGGATCTCAACCAACGCGAGCAGCAGTGTCGCGATACGATAAACCGCAATCGCGATAGGCTACGATCGCGATACGATAAATCGCAATCACGATAGGCTACAATCCGACCTTTATCAAAGTCGGAAACGTGATGGTACGCATTTCTCCTCTTTATACGAGGCATCACAACAACATTTCACCAGGCAACGCCGGTCAACTGCTGTTTGTGTATGAGAAATGGTTGGAAACTTTCCTCCTGTCAACACGTAGTAAGTGTCGCCTCCGGCGCCAACCTTGTGTGAATGCTCTGAAAAGCTAATTTGCATATCACAGCATCTTCTTCCTGTCGGTTAAATTTCGCGTGTGTAGCGCGTTAACTGCGTGGTGCAGCAATTTTAATGGCCAGTAGTGTATACTGTCATGAGCAAATTGCTGCGTATACCTATAGAGTGGTTCAAATGGCTCTGAGCACTATGGGATTAACATCTATGGTCATCAGTCCCCTAGAACTTAGAACTACTTAAACCTAACTAACCTAAGGACAGCACACAACGCCCAGCCATCACGAGGCAGAGAAAATCCCTGACCCCGCCGGGAATCGAACCCGGGAACCCGGGCGTGGAAAGCGAGAACGCTACCGCACGACCACGAGATGCGGGCCCTACAGAGTGTAATACAAATGTAATACATTACCCATTACCACTACTTTTGAAGTCAACCAATGTCATTTACAGATAAAATAGTTATTCAACACAGCTAACATTGTATACGGCACTTAAAACTCCCATGAGCTGACTTTGAACCATACTTTTATACAAAGCCACGACTATTAATTATTTTACACCCAGATTTCACACACTGAGGCAGCCATTCAATCCCATTTAGGTTCAAGGCTATTATTATTATCTGGTAGGTAAGAAAATTTATTATAAAACAGGAAAGTAATAAAGACCAGCTTATTTTCGTCAGTTTAGAGGCAACCGGGCCATAAGCGTCTCACTAAAGATTTCTTCACTGTAGGATCATATACCGTTCTCCTGGTAAACGTTTTTCCATCCTCTTAATAGGAAATATTAACGAATTTACAAATTGAAAACCTCAGCCGCTCCGGCAAGCGACGCCACATTGTCACCCGTGCGCGGAGGTTCGAACGCGCGCCGGCTCTTCCTCCACTTCTCTTGTGGCACACGGCGGCCATCGCTCTGACGTCGTACGGCGCTCAGCTGCCTGGCCACGTGCCCGCTTGCTGTTTACAACCTGCACACGTGCATTTCTGTACTAGAAAATAATTTCCTTTAATAAAACACCCACTGTACCCCAACCTAGCAAAGAGTTATTAAAATGTCAAGTTAAAACATTAAATCCACTTATCAAATAAACGGTTATGCATTTGCCTTATGCTTTAATTAATCACAATGTTAGACTGCTCAGAGCTCACCTGAAACAATTCCGCACAATCTACCATATCAATCATAGCATGCAAACTAATGTTAAAAATTTGGAAATTTGTGGTAAGTTCCTGTGGCACCAAACTGCTGAGGTCGTCGGTTCCTAGGCTTAACACTACTTAACCTAACTTAAAGTAACTTACGCTAAGGACACACACACACACACACACACACACACACACACACACACACACACATGCCCGATTGAGGACTCGAACCTCGGACCGGAGGAGCCGAGCGATCCGTTTGCAAGGCGCCTCAAACCGCGCGGCTACTCCGCGTGGCCGATGTTAATAGCTTTCAGTAGATAAACGAAAATATTTCTAGCTTCTCACGCAACCTGACTCCATTGTATGATTGAAGACGCGGAACCTTAATTGATGTAGTTTTGATAAACACAAGTAAACCATTCCCATTAGGAGTATCGTTTAACTCTTCCCGGCAGAATTGGTCGTCCTATCTATCACTGTAGCAGGAGTGATTAACGGAAATTCATACTTTAACAAGAGCTTACTACGATATGCATGTCCGTGGAAATCCTTAATGCGTAAGAGAGAGAGAGAGAGTGAGAGAGAGAGTATAATACGCCAGTATAGTCAAAATCTGACCAAGTAAATTTACTCCTAGTAGAGATTTCAAACTAAGCAGAAATTGCACATTAAGATACAAATACAATGTAGTCCTGTTCAAGATACGATATAAGTAATACCCATTATTGATTGTGTTCAGTAATGCTTCACTTAAATTAGGGCAAGAACTGCCATTCATTTTGTAGCTGCAATCACAGCATGAGGACTTGAGCATCTAAAAGTCACTAAGCGTAACCAGCTTATCAATCTTCAGTATTTCCAGTCGTATCCTTGCGCCACGTAAACTTAATTGAAGTAAACTACGAATTTTGCATATATAACGACACCAGGAGATTATGACGTTGCAAATCGATATTCATCATACCACTGCGTCAATGAGCCAGATACATTTTCCAGCGTTTCTCAAGCACGTGAATACTGGCCGTCATAAATGCACCGAGCGAGCCACTCGCGCTGTAGAGGTACGCTCCCTACCGACGCTACAATGGATCCTGCTGACTATAGCATCTGCCACTGGTATCACGCCACAACGACTGCGCGGAGCCTGGCTTAGCTACAGCATCCAGCACTTTTACATAACGCAGTTAGAAAACTTCGGAATACAGCTACGATCTCTACTTTTTCACATCAAAATACTGTATTGATTTTACCAAACCCAGTTATTCGTGCCCTTACAAAACACATTGAAAAATTCGTGCTACAAATTATTAACAAAAAGTAGATTCTGAAAATACAGTCTCTTACGACACTGTAATGCCGAACGGAGTTTCATGGCCGTTCAGTCCCAAGCTCTTCCTACTTGAAGGGCCATCTGTTAATTGTCAAGACATCGACTATAGGCCCTAAGTCTGCGTCCAAAACACACTTCAAGCTAGTTCCTGTGATTTACCACGCCGACTTAAAGCTTTCAGACTTCAAGGTAAGTTCGTCACAGGAAAATCAACTGCCGCCGTCAGCGAGAATCTTCAGTGCAGCGCAGCAGTTCATAGGATAATTCGGGTAGGTTGAATAAATCGCGGCAAAGGCCAACAATGATGACTTATCGTAATAATGAGTATAGGCACAAAGAAACAAAGCACGTAATAATGCAAGATCGTCAATGACTATGACCAATTGTGTATGTGAGTCCTCTACGAGACTAGCAATATTTGAGCCTCTGCAAGCTGCCCATGGTGCTAGCTTTATTCATCCTATAGATTTTCTGTCTTTTTGCTCTGTTCTGTGGTTTTGTACAGTAAGTTCGTAGAAAACTATTTTCCAGAATTACTAAGGCTTATTTTTGTTCTTCGAGGAAATGCAGCCCGAAAAATCCGATGTTTTTGCTAAAGCTAAAGATTTCTTAAATTTTTAGTACTTTTTTAAATTTATTTTTGTCACTACACTTCTTGTTAAAACTTTAGACCCAGTCGAAATTTTGAAAGCCTTATTGCAAAAATCCCTCTCTACAGTTCCAAAAAGCCATAGACAATATTGTCAGAGATGGTGTAAAGTTGCCTCTAACTGATGAACGTTTCAATGGAATGTGACCAAAATATTTGCTGTTCAAGATCCGAAACTTCCAAAAGTTCGACAGATTTGTTGAAAAGTTGATGACGACGCTTTACCCTATGCTTTTGCCATTGCCTTGATTATTACCACAGAATTTGAGGTTTTAGATATTGTGATTCATTGTGATCGATTTTCTGAAGCTATTATGACTCAATTCAAACAAATAGAAAAACTTCTTCTTTCCAAAACTAAATGCTGCAGTTTTATAATAGAATGTTATAAGGATGACTTTGACCCAGAAAGATTAACTTTGCATAAAAATATGATGTTAGATGTGTATGACTCTAAAAATTATTTCGTTTGGAGTACGGAGGGCTTAGTGGGCTTCTTTTTTTCAAGTATGCACGTTGACGAATTGATTCCAGAGGTCATGAAATTGACTAATGGTTCAAATGGCTCTGAGCACTATGGGACTTAACTTCTGAGGTCATCAGTCCCCTAGAACTTAGAACTACTTAAACCTAACTAACCTAAGGACATCACACACATCCATGCCCGAGGCAGGATTCGAACCCGCGACCGTAGCGGTCGCCTGGTTCCAGACTGTAGCGCCTAGAACCGCTCGGCCACCTCGGCCGGCGAAATTGACTAAGGTCGCACTGACTATACCAGTCCCTACATGTACAGCAGAACATTCGTTCTCCGCCCTTAGTAGATTAAAAACTTACCTGCGCAACACCATGATACAAGAGAAATTGAACGACAATGCTATCGTGCATGTTCATAAACAATAAGCAAAAAAACTTGAACCTTGACACTGTGGCGAACATTTTCATCAAACTATCCACTGCTGTTCATGGGTACACATACTTTCTGAGTGAGAGTTAGAAATTACACCAAGATTCGAGAAAAATAAAGTAATTCTATGTGGATGGTTGGTTACTTTTGTACTAGTTAGTATGAAAAAAGAACCTAGTAAACAATTTTTTTTAACTCTTGAATTTCTCCCAGTGTAAAGAATATTCCTTGAATTTTCGGGACTGCAGCCAGATGAGTTCAACTTTTTGCCACGCTATTTTGGCTGACATCCATTCAGCCATTTTCAGGTGAGTTGGTTCACATTGTTAACTTTACACCAAAACAATGGCGCGGAGTCGCATGCACATAGGCAGCCGCTACATAAGCGAATTCTGTCGAGTTTCGCACCCTCTTCGCATATTACTTCACCTATGGCGCGCAGGCGCATGCATGGTGGTGAGGCGACATTACTTGCGCGCTATCTGTCGGAATGCAGAACTGTGGAGATTCGGGAAATCGTAAACCAAAACTGTTCTGCCGATATGCAGGTGGCACTACTGCAGTGTGGCCCCACGAGGAAGAAGAACTGTCACGCTCTCCGCAGCACCTAAATTTAATACACAAGAGTATCAAATTTACGGTTGAAGTGGAGAAGGGCGATTTTCTGCCGCTTCTGGCTGTCTTGGTCAGTCAGAAAATGGATGGGTCATTGGGACATTTCGTTTACCGTAAGCCCACACATACAGAGCTGTATCTGCAAGCGACTAGCTGCCACCATCCATCACAAACTGTGGGCGGCGTCCTTCGAACATTGGTGCACTGGGAACATGTGTCTGATGGAAACAGCTTTGCAGAGGAGCTAGAACACCGACAACCTGCATTCAAAGGTAATGGATATTCTCCACATTAGAACTGCACAGCTTTGAGAAGGAAGAAACGTGGCCATCTACAAAATCAAGAGGAGAAGAAGCATTTCAAGTCCAGGTCGTCCCTCCTACAAAACGGCTGTATTTCTTCGAGAGGAGGCTAAATCATAAGGAAACGTCATGTCAAAGTAATCTTCCGACCACGTACAGTGACTTGTGCTCTTCTTGGTACGGCAAAGGACGATCTGGGATTGCGGATGGCTGGAATGTATAGAATATGTTCCCAATGTGGCAAAGCTTACGTGGTCACACAACGCGCACAGTGCGTGATAGATGTATTAAATATGATCACCACACTCGCCTTTCGCAGCCCAGTATGTCAGCAATAGTGGAGCATTGTATCTCCACAGGACATTTCATGTATTATTCTGTCATGGAAATCTTGGCCTTGGCGAGACCCTTCTGGGATTTAGTTATTAAGGAATCGGTGAAAATACATCTGGCGAAAGGTCTTATTTATCGTGATGTCGGCTTTCAACTGGATAAGAGGTGGGACCCGGACAATTCGTTAATATCTATGGAAAGGAAACATTTTATGATTGGTGATACATAGCAACAGTTAATTTTATTAATTTGCTATCTGAACTTTTAACTCCGGAAGCCCACATTTCGACAGAGAGTACACATATAGTATCACCATTACATATGTGCCTGCGTGCTGTAGATGGGGCAATATTGGAGGAGGGCATGAAGCTCGACAGAAATCGTTCATGTAGCGGCTGCCTTTGCTCATACGACTCTGCGAAGATGTTTTGGTATAAGGTTACTGACGTGAACTAGCAATCTCTAGTAAATTCGAGGGTTAGAACTCCTCTTCCTCTCAGGAATAAGAACAGCTCTAAGTTTAAATACCAGTAGGGAAAAATTTCCAGTTGTCTTCATCGCCTTCTCTGACAGTCTTCATTGCCAGTCTGTCCTCACTGGCCCCCTCAGGGGTCAGTATTCGTTTGCTGAGTACGGGCTGGTCGACCCTGGGGCTCCTGAGCTGGGGACAGATAACCATCATCAGTTCTCTGACACTGTAAATTGTTGGCGTGTTTCAGCGACAATCGTGTGGCACAGTGGTGGAAAATTGTGTGTCACAGGGAATGGGGATCTTAGCTTGACTGCCTGGAATACAAGGATGGAATAAACTCCGGAAAAAATCCTCAACCTCAAGGTGTGCTGTACACTGATGAGATACATGGCTGTTGAGGTGGAACAGTCGTTAGCGGGCAACCTCTGGGAAACCTGCCACACCTCAGTTGTATAAGGCTTACTCAGGTGTGCAGAGCTCTGTGTGAGAGGACCCTTATTTCCCTAGCTGTTCATGGGACCAAGGTGGAATCCTCCAAATCTTCTTCTTCTCCTCCCAGCGGGAATGGTGTACTGCCTGTTAGTACTCACATTGATTCATCAAAAGGTATGAGGAAGGCTAGTCCTCCTGATAATCAACTTGCTGTTAGTAATGGAACTCAAGGAATCATGAATCAGAATGTCTTTGTAGTGATCAAGAGAAAGGGGGAACAGTTTGAAACAGTGTCCCCCTTTTATATCCATAAAGGCTTCGAATGGCTTACTAGAACCCTAAGGTCTCCTCTCAGTGGTACACCATCTTGAAGTAGCACTGACTGTGCGTATGGAGAGGCTTGTGTGTTCGTGTGAAGCTAAGGGCTATGGCGGCTGTGGGAACCTACAGTCAGTAAGGTCTTGACTGATGGACCAGACTCAGTGTGTCCTACAACGAACTGTCATCCTACATCCATTCCTTGTCATTTCCCAATTCCTCAATACTCAACCTTAGGTGTGATGCAATCCATACCCAGGAGTGCGTGGCAGTTGGGAAGATGTGTGGTGAACTGAGCCTCAGGGATACTGGGCGACCTCCCTGAGTAATTAGTCTTGCACCACGTGAGGTTTCCGTGATGTGGGCCAATTAGATCCCCAATTTTCGTAGGACCAAAATGGACATGAAACAAAATTTCAATACTAAGGGGCAAGTTGAGACTTCAGACACCAAAACATTGGAGCTGGAATCGATGGAAAACATCCTCTCAGCTGAACAGAGGGACAGACCTGTTCAAGAAGTGGAAATGATTACTAAGAAGTTGGACCGGATTAAGATCAAAGACTTGTCTGGAGCTCAGAGGGGGAAACTTCTTAGAGAAGAAAAGCTAAGGGAAGGAAAAGAGTGGCTTCCTAAACAAAAGTGGAGGGAACTAAAAGGGCCTGAGACCAAGACCTTCAAAAAAAGATTGTCCCAGGGCGAAGGGGGTGTACAAACCCATTCCACATCAAGGGCAGGCAGTAAGAGAACAAGGGAGGAATCCCACTTCTCAGGATAAGTGTATCTGGTCGAGACAAGAAATAGGGAAACAGACCTATAGTACTGCAGTGTCAGCTTTTAGGATGGCTGTTATTCAGCAAGGCTATCCACTGGTCAAGATCACCTCACAGCAGTGGAGCTCGTGCAGATGGCTCTCTTTGAGAAGATTGGGGGAGATGCTGGCCCAGGACCCAAATTCAGGAGAGACTGTCTGCAGCACGGTGCTATTATCTTTGTCTGTGAGGGTGTGGGTGCAGTGGACTGGCTTAAGGAAAAGGTGCCCCTAGTATCACCATGGCAGGATGTGAAGCTGCTGATAAAGACAGCGGCTGAGCTCTTCAAGACCGCAAATATATTAATCTGAGTGCCAAAACTCCTTAAGGATACTTCTCTAGAGACTCTGAGAAAATAGGGATAGTGTCTCAAAACCCGAAAGTCTCGACAGAGGATTGGAAGGTAATCAACCAGAAGGTTGCACAAAATGGCCAAACCCTTGTGGTGAAGGTCAGAGAGAAGTCCCTGAAGGCAATGCAGGTACATGGCCTGAGACTATTCTTGGGGTTTTTGCAGGTTGCCGTCAGGGTAATCAAAGACATCAGAAGCGACAATAGCGACAAGATAGAGACTGAAGGTGCTGCAGATAAATCTGCAACACAGTAAAGGGGACACTG
This sequence comes from Schistocerca cancellata, assembly GCF_023864275.1. Classification (NCBI taxonomy): domain Eukaryota; kingdom Metazoa; phylum Arthropoda; class Insecta; order Orthoptera; family Acrididae; genus Schistocerca; species Schistocerca cancellata. Next base: position 441,066,910 of record NC_064629.1, on the reverse strand, counting down.
TTGCCCTGAGTCGTCTTCTGGGAGGACAAGAAGTGGACATGGCCCTAATTCAGGAACTCTATTTACATAAAAGGTGTGTATTGGGCCTCAGCGGCACTGGAGGTAAGTTGGTTTATGCTAGAAATATAAGAAACTCCAGAACATGCATTTATGTAAAAAATGGAATCCCCTTCATGCAGATGGCGGACTTTTATTCTAGGGACTTTGTGACCATCATGATGTAGCAACGTGAGGAAGGTATCACGAGGGAGTTTGTAATGACCTCGACTTACCTTCCTCGTGAGGACAGTGCTCCTCCTTCTCAGGAGATGAGGAGACTGACAGAAGCCTGTGCCCGACGGGGCGACCAGCTACTGGTTGGATGTGATGCTAATGCCCACAACTTAGTGTGGGGCAGCACTGACACCAGCAGTAGAGGTGAGTACCTTCTAGAATTCCTTCTAGCTAATAACTTAGAGATCCTCAATACGGGAAAGGAATATAAGAAGGGAAGAGGTAATGACATAAACTTTGGTTGAGGGGTAGTTATGTCAAACAATGGCATGTGGCTTTAGAGCCATCCTCATCAGACCACATCTATATTCACTTCAAGGTTAAAATGGGAATTAGACAGACCATGTCCTATAGGAATCCCAGGAAAATGGACGGGGAGGCATATAGGAGGGACATGGACTCAAGTCTATCGGCAGTCAGTACTTCAATAGGGAATCCATTAGAGTTTGTGGAGGTAGCAGAGGCAGTGATCTCTGCCATCATGACCTCATACCATGACAACTGCTCAGTCGCCAAGAAATGCACCAATAGAAATGTATCTTAATAATAATAATAGCTTTATTCAACATCGAATGGTACACTGCACATGTACAAAGAAACAGTAATGATTAAAGTTATTTGTACAATACACAAGACACATTCTTGTGAATACGTCATTAATTTACAACAAAATTACAATAAGGTGTTTACTTATTTCTATTCACATAATTTCACAAAGCATTTGTTGTTCTTCATATACGTATGGTACTCTTCTAGTGTGTAGAAAGGGTGTTTTACTAAAAATTTCTTAAGCTGATGTTTCAGTTTAATTGTAGGAAGAGCCATGACTGCTCTAGGCAGTGCATTAGCTAATTTTATACCTTCATACTGAGGCCCCTTTTCGTAAAGTGCTGTTCTATGGCTGCCAATGTAAAATCTTTCTTTATTTCTAGTATTGTACTGGTGGAAATCTGAATAAGTGTTTGGGTGCAGTCTTTTCACAAGCAATATGGCTTTTAGAATGTATGTGTTTATAACAGTTAACACCTCTGTTTTTGGAAACAAGTTGCGACAGAATTCCCTATATTTTGCTCCACAGATTATTCTCACACCCCTTGAAGATTTGAAGAATGAGTAGCTTATCTAGATTAGCTTTGGTTGTTGCCCCCCAAATTTCAATACCGTAGTTCAAGTGAGAGGAGAAAAGAGCATGGTATGCAGTCTTTAGGACTACGGTCTCTCTACAGAACTTGCTAATAGTACTGATTGCAAATATATTTTTTGACAACTTTGTTGCTAGAGAGTCAATATGTGTGTCCCATTTCAGGTTGCTTTGGATTGTTACGCCAAGGAATTTTACACTAGACTCTTTCTTTACCAATTCGTTGCCCATGTATAATTTAATTTCATTATTCAAACTACTTTTGTTAAACTCCATCAAACATGTTTTACTGGTGCTTACATTTAAGTGAGTTTCATTAAAAAACTGAACAATTTCTTTTGTTACATTATTACACTCAGCCTCTAGTTCATTACATGATTCCTTTTTACATACAATGGACGTGGCATTGGCATACCAAACAATTTTGGAATTTATAGTACAGCATTTAATATCATTTACATAGATCAAGAACAGAAGGGGGCCCAACACCGAGCCCTGGGGCACCCCATATTTTATGCAAGTGATCTCTGATTTGTAGACACCACTTTCCGTTTTAAGTAGAACAAACTGCTTTCTATTGCTCATATAACACTTTATTAGGTCATAAGCAGCGCCTCTAATGCCCAAGTTCCATAGCTTGTCTAATAGGATGTCAATGTTCACACAATCAAAGGCTTTTTCCAGGTCTAGGTATACACCTGCCGCATGTTCCTTGCTTTCGATACCCCCTAACACCTCTTCAATTAGTTGAGCAGCTGCAGTGCTAGTTGATTTACCTTTTACGAATCCATTTTGATTTTCGAACATCAGGTTGTGTTTGTTAAGAAAGTTTATAATCCTGTTGTATATAACTTTCTCAACTATTTTGGAAAAGACAGGAAGGATTGAGACTGGTCTGTAGTTTTCTATTTTGTTGTTGTCACCTTTCTTAAAAATGGGTGTTACCTGTGCTATTTCTAGTATGTCTGGATAGGTGCCTCATTCTCTTATATTGTTGACTGCTGCAGACAGAGGTACAGAGACATTTTGGCTACAGGCTTTTAAAACACTAGTATTTAGGCCATCATGCCCAGCTGAATTAGAGGGTTTTAGAGAGCTAATGATGCCAATTATTTCTGCACAGTTTGTGGGGGCTAGATATATGCTATGGTCACATGTATTACCTTTAAAACTGTAGTGCATGTTTTTATGTTTGTCGTTTATGGCTTCCCCTATGGAAGAAAAATATTCATTGAAATATTTGCAATTTCTAGTTGGTCTTTTATGAGCATGCCATTGTGGTTAATAGTAAAGTCCATACAGAATTTGTCATTGCCGGTTCTAAAACTGTTTATGACTGCCCAAATGCCAGTAGTTACGTTGTGTGAGTTTTGAAGCTTATTTGCAACATAGTTGCTCCTGGTCCTTATAGTGTGCTTGATATATTTTGAAGGCTTCCTTTATCTCAGGGATCTCTCTATTATTCAGCATTGCACTGTGGAGTAGTTTTAATTTTTCCCTCGCTTCAGTGACATTACTATTTACCCAAATATTTTTGTTTATATTTTTTGTTTGTTTCATTTTTGTGATTACAACTGGGCATGTGGTATCAAAGCAGTAATAGAAGTCAGCAGCAAAGTTATCATATGAAAAGCTATTATTTTCAAACCATTTTATTTGTGCTAGCATCCAGTTTAGTCTATTTATGTTGTCATTATACATTATTCTTTTAGTTACAAACTGTTGCTTTGTGGTGAGAGTGGGGGTCTCATGGCGTTCCAATTTAAGCTGTACTGCATGGTGATCTGAGATGGCTAGTTTTAAAACCGATGCACTGTGGGATAGGTGGGTCATGTTTGTTATTATGTTGTCAAGACATGTTTTACTATTGCCAATTTCTCTAGTGGGTTCCCGAATGAGTGGGGTCAGGTTAAATTCATCACACAGACGATGTAACTTTTTGGTGCTGACATCATTTGTTAATAAATCTATATTTATATCCCCTGTAACTATAATATTTACATGACCATTTGGCCCAGAAAATGTTGTGTCTATATATATACAAGCAAGTCAGAAAGATTTACAAAAAAGGTATCTGTATTTGCTGCAGGTGGCCTGTAAACACCGATAACTGTTATGTTATCTCTACCCCATTTCAGGTTTATTGCAGCAAATTCTGAGACTCCTTCCAAGCAGAAGGCACTCACATCAATAACATTAAAATTACTTTCATTTACAGTGAAAATTGCTACACCTCCCCCAGTTTTGTCTTTTCTACTGAAGGCTGTGCAGAATTTCATACACAGTGGTTGACTAATGCTAATCAGAGCTTCATTGTACCAATGTTCAGTTACAACTAATATATCAGGTTTGTCAATCCGTGAAATTACATCTAGATCATTATGCTTATTTCTAGGACTACCAAGATTCTAGTGTATGATTTTAAGGCTGAGTTTTACCTGCTGGACCTTAGAGGATAATTTTGGACTAGCAATGAGGCCAGCAGGCTTCACAAGTTTCCCTGGCTTGCCAGCAGTGGCTGGTGTTGTGGCAGATTTTGTTGAGGTGGGTTGCACCACCCCATGGCAATGGACTTCTTTTCATCACTTTGTGAACAATGTCGCCTGACTTCCTCAATAATTTTGCTACTAATGATCTTTTTGCCTCTTTTGTTCATGTGCAGACCATGAGATGTGTGCAGCTCCCTTTCTAGATAGCTGACATCTACTAGAGACACATTCTGAAATTTACTACATAGATCTTTAATCCTGTCATTTGTTTTATGAACTTCCCAGTTCACAATAGACTGTTTCATAAGATCATGCCTCTGTGGAATGTTGACAACAACTGTTTTAGTGTAATTTAACTTACCCAGTACCATTTTCATATGTCTAATTGCATCATTTGCTTGATTTCTTGCTACATCACATGAACCTCCCATAATAACGACACAGTCATTGGATGAGAAGGAGTCACACTCCTGCATGCACGGCTTCACCACATCGGAAAGAGGGGCTCCAGGCTGGATGTGGTCTACAGCTGCAAAGTTGTCTTGCATGTTTGCGATGTTTTGCGCTATTTCACGTCCATGGCTGTCTCCATATAATAGAATCCGGCCCTGCTTGTGTTTCTGATTGTCGTCGTTTCTTCTATTTTTCTCTAGGGACGATTTCTTGCATGTAATTTCACAGATTCCACTTCCTTGGACGGTTTGTTTACGTTCAGTTTCACGTTTTGCACACGAGTTTGGGACTTCGTGTTTTCTGAACTTATCACTGACAGTTTTTTTGCAGCTTGAAGGATTACTTCTAGTTTGCACGGACTGAACTTGTTCTTGTTCCACTATTTCTTCGAGAATTTGAAACCTGTTTTGAGTATTGACGGCAGGAAAGCTTTCCTTGGTTTTTAGTTTAGGCCTGCAGTCGTTCAGCAGGCGCTGTTGTTCAAATTCACTCACCTTCTTATTTAAGAGAGTAACTTCAGCCTTTAGGTTCTGGATTTCACTTACCATTTCGCCGACTAGAACAGATAATTCACACCTACAGTCACAAATTTTTTCTTTATGATAATTATTTGAGTTCTGAACGCAGCACTGACTACAGTTCCAGCATGTTATAAATTCATTATTTTCTTTCACAGATGAGTCCACTTTTGCACATCGAAAATGATACGAGTTATTACATTCCTTGCACGTGATTTCAGTTTTCAGTACTTTTCCGCATTTTTTACACTTTTCCGCGTCAAAACACGAGTTTTTACGTAAGCTAAGAACTTTACCATTACTATTTGCCGCCATCTTGACGAACAGCAACCTGGAATCACAGAGGAAACAAGTACAAAGGCTGTTTAACATTGCAAGAAAGAAAGGACAATGGGCAGAATGTCAGGAGGCCCTTGTCAACTACAATCCTGTAATAAATCAAGCAAAGCACGCTTCCTGGGAGGTATTCCATGAGGATGTAGAGGGTACGGCTGTTCAGGCCAGGGTTCACAAAATCCTCATTAGGATACTAACTAATCCAGGAGGAAATTTAAGGAAAGAGGATGGAGAGTATACAAGGACAGCGCATGAAATGCTGGAACTATTCCTCAAGACTCATTTTCCTCAATGTACTCTGATAGACAACATAGACCGGGACAAGATCCCTATAAGATACCGGTTTTTAGATATTCGAAAGGAGAACTGGGAATCTGCCAGAGAATGTGTTGACCATAATAAAATCCAGTGGGCAGTAGGAACATTCCAATCCTTCAAGTCACCTGGTTCAGATGGAATTTTTCCAGCGCTCCTGCGACAAGCAGGAGTGAACTTAATAAGATTTAGATTATTTAGGGTTAGCATAGCAGCAGGAATCATTCTTATCATCTGGAGGGCAGTGAAGGTTGTCTTCATTCTAAAGCCAGGGAGAACTGATCATACCAAGGCCAAGGATACAAAACCAATTAGTCTGTCCTCCTTTCTTCTCAAAACATTAGAAAAACTGGTGAACGTGAATGTTAGAGAGAGGAGGTTAACTAGGGTCCCTCTACACATAAACCAATATGCATACCAACCAGGAAAGTCGTGTGAAACTGCACTCCACCAACTTGTTGGGAAGGTGGAGAAAGCACTACACTTTCTGAAAGTAGCCCTCTGCATCTTGTTGGACATCAAAGGGGCTTTTAGCAACACAACCTTCGAATCCATGGTTATACCAGTAGAGGTTCATCGCTTGGAAACCGCCATTTGCAGGTGGGTTAGAGCCATGCTTAGTGATAGAAAGGTAGAAGCCACTATGATGCAAGAAAAATTGTAATCAATACCGCCAGAGACTGTCCACAAAGAGGGTTCCTGTCTCCTCTACAGTGTAACCTTGTGGTGAATGAACTCATTGTAGAATTAAACTCTAGACAGTACTTTTGCCAGGGATCTGCAGACGATCTTGTCACAGTAATATTTGGCAAATTTTCAAGTACAGTCAGATCTGTGGCACAAGGAGCATTGAACATTGTGCAAAACTGGTGCAGGAAGCAGGACCTAAGGGTCAGTCTAAGAAGACTGCTGTAGTACCATTTATGAGGAAGGAGATCCAATGCACATATTGTAATCTCAAGCTTCTCGATTTAACTCTACCAGTGAATAGGATAGTGAAATATCTAGGGGTAACCCTGGACAAGAAAATATCATGGACCTCTCATGTAAGGAGCACCTGTTCCAAGGCGAGCTTCTGGTAAAACCTGGGGCTGAAGCCCCAAGAGTATGTACTGGATATACACCATGGTAGCAATACCTGTGATACTTATCGGGCTTAAGTGTCGTGGGAAAAGGTAGAACAGCAGGTAGCTGCTATGGAGCTTGCTAAGGTGCAGATATTAGCCTGCTTAGCCATTACAGGCGAAATTGGCAGCCTACCCACTGCTGGGATGGGAACCATGCTGGACATGCCCCCATTACACCTGTGGGATAAGATGGAGGCAGCAGCTGGAACACACAGGTTAAAGACTGGCAAAAACTGGAACTCACTGGAGAATCCAGGATCTCACACTGAAATACTGAGTGAGATAGACATAGGTATGGTTGGGGAAATGCCATCCGACTATATAATAACTCCCAGCTTCAACAAGCCTTTCAATGTAGTAATTGGAACTAGAGAGCTCTGAGAGAACAAATTTCGACACCACACTGGGGACATAGTTTGATTCACCAACGGTTCGAAAACAGACCAAGGTGTTCGGGCTGGAGTATACAGAGTTCAGCCAAGGCTGGAGAGTGTAATCTCTTTAGGGAAGATGGCCACTGTGTTTCAAGCAGAAATATCTGCTATCAGGGTGCACACGGAGGTCGTAGCATTTTCATTTATTCATACAGCCAAGCAGCCCTGAAACCACTGGCAGCCTGTGCAACAAGTTCAAATATCATGGCAGAATGCCACAAAGTCCTTGTGGACATAGGGGAAAGCAATAGGGTAAACCTATTATGGGTCCTTGGTCACTCAGGGATTAGTGGTTATTAGCAAGCCGATAGGTTGGTCAGGATAGGGGCGATGACACTATTTATTGGACTGAAACCTGTCCTGACAATCATGAAGGCGATGATCAAAATAAAACTACGAGACTGGACAGGGGGACAGCATGTAGAATATTGGGTTAAGGTCCAAAAGCAAAAGCATGATAAGATATTGATGCCAAAGCCATGTTCTAAGAGAAGTCTCTCAATCCTGGGCTTGAACAGGGCTTCAACAGGAGAGAAATGAAACTCATGGTTGGACTATTGACAGGCCATGGGAATTTCAAAAAGCACCTACATAAAATGGGGATAATAGAAGAAGACGCCAAATGTAGGGTATGTTGGTGTGGGAGAGGAAAAAGCATCACATTTGATCTTTGAATGCAAGGCATTGGAGATTAAAACACACAGAATATTCGGATTAACCAGACCTGAAGAAATTGTGTCTAGCAAAGCACTGGTAAAGGATCTCCTTGCACTGTGCAGGGGCATTGGTTGGCTTTACTAGAGACACTGGGAACGATACTGCACAATAAATTCTGTTTTGGTGTAGGGAGCAGCAGGCTTGACCAATGTTGTTTTTGCTTCCCTGATAAAATCAGACCAAATCAAATCAAATCAAATCAATCCTAAGGTCTATTAAGTGGTTGCAAAATGGTTCCTTGCTGGTCGAGATTAATTGGGTAAATCAGGTGGAACTACTCAGGAAGTCACAGAAATTGGGTGATTATGACATCATTGTTGAGTTGCATACCTCACGTAACTCTAGTAAAAGTGGAGTCACCTGCCGTGATGATGTGGTAATTGATGTTGCCAAACTCAGACAAGGAGAGGCGTCACAGGGGATAGTGGATGTGGAGCAGAGGACACATAACAATAATGGAGAAATTGAGAAGACTGCCACCTTCATTGTGACCTTCAATTTCTGATGCTACCTGAACATGTAGTGGCAGGTTAGGCCCTATGTACTGAACCCTATGTGCTGCTTCAAATATCAGTGTTTTGACCATATAACGCTGAGTTGCAGAGGCAAAGCTACCTGTGGGAAGTGCGGAAAGGTAGCTCATGAAGCTGAGACTGACAGTCCATCTCCAACAGTCTGCATTAACTGTTCTGGGAGCCATCCAGCCTGGAGCCAAGATTTTGTAGAGGAATGCAAAATTCAGGAAATAAAAGTGACCAAGTGGATTGCTTATGCAATAACCAAAAAGCAATATAAGGCAATGAAACCCCTTGTCTTTGCCTCTTCTTTTGCTTCCTTGGTGCAGAAATCTGTTCCTAAGGTCCACGCTTTGACACGGACGACACCCAGCATATCATTATCCACAACGAGGGCCTGCTCCTGCACCTGAGTGTGCCAAAGCAAAATTAAATATATAGAGATCCAGGCAGCTACTATGGAAGATACCAGTAATGCAGTGAGCATCCTGAGGGCACATCAGAAGGAAGTGCCTTCCCAAGCCCACTTCCTTCAAAGAAAAGTGGCTCTCACCGCCATCTTTCCACCTTATCCTTGCTGGGAAAGGGAGTAGTGAAAGGATCTCAGTATTCAGATCGAACGCTGTCTAGGATGCCATCAGATGTCATTCTGGCGCATCTGACTGATGATATTGTGGATTTTGATGCATCATCACCAGACCCAGGCAGCCCCTCCACCCCACCTCACTTAATAAGGGCCTCACCACCCCATTGCAAGGACAGGGATAAATCAAGACCAAACTGATCAAATGGCTCACATACTCCAATGGAATATAAATGAATACAGGACTCATTTGGAGGAACTGAGACTCCTTCTACAGGACAGACCCTTTTGTCTCTGTCTTCAAGAGACTCTTTTTAAAGAGACTAATACACCTGGACTTGGAGGCTGTAATCTCTATAGAAAAGGCAACCTCACTGGTGACAGTGCAAAAAGTAGGGTTTCAATGTATGTAAAGAACATTTTCCCTCATCACCTGTGCACTTAACCACAAGACTACAAGTGGTTGCTGTTTGGATAGTGGCTGATATTGACGTCATGGTGTGCTCTGTGAACCTATCGCGCCATGAGCCTCTTGGCAGTAGGATTCTCCCTCATCTTCTTGATGAACTACCCAGTTTCTTCTTCTTTTTAGGGGACTTCAATTCGCATGGTCCACTATGGGGGTTCTAAAACCAGTTGCCCCAAGTGCTGGATACTTGAGGACTTGATACACACTACTGACATTATACTAACAAATGTGGGTCAAGCTACACGTTTTAACACTGATGCCATTTGTTTGCAGCCATAGACCTCTCCTTTTGCTTTCTGCCTTGCAGACACTGCTCAATGGGGAGTGGACAATGACCTTCATGGTAGCAACCACTACTCTATCTGGATCCGTCTGCTTGATCAAACAAATCCCGAAAGGAAGCCACTGAGATGGTTTTTCCAAAAGGCTAACTGTGTGCTTTACAGGCAGTTAGTTGTTTTCAAGCAGTGTGATAGCCTCCAGAACTGGGTGGATCACATTGCAGCTATGATTCACCATGCTGCTGATGCATCCATCCCAAAGTCAATGGGAACACCTAGGGGGACGACAAGTCCAGTGGTAGAGTGATGAGTGTTGTTCTGCAATCAGACACAGGAGGGTGGCTATGTGCCGATTCAATCGATGTCCTACAGATGAGAATCTTGCAAACTTTTGAATGGTGCATGCAAATAATTCGGGAGGGTAAGTGGAGGTCATGGAAAGAGTTCCTGAACTCCATCAACAGGTCCACATCCACCAGCAAAGTATAGGAAGCCTTCAGGAGGATCTCAGGGTGCAACACTAGACCGTCAATAGCAGCTGTATGAATACAGGGGTCTCTCGTAACATCGCCAAGAGGCATAACTCGAACAATGGCTCAATCATACGAGTCCCTTATGGCTGATTGTAGCCGAGATCCTACTTTCCAGTGATATCAGAAGACACAGGAGAAGGCTGATTTTGATTTCCATGCCACCAATATGGGAGAATACAACCAGCCTTTCTCTCGGTGGGAGCTGGATTCTGCATTGTCAATAGCTGTTGATACGACCCCTGGAAGTGACCTGATAATGTACATCATATTGCAACAGTTGGGCCCACAGTTTAACGTGTTCCTCCTTCAGATCTTTAATGAAATTTGAATTTAATGAAATCTGGATGATGGGCGACTTTTCCAGCTTGTGGAAAGAATCTATTTTAATCCCAGATTTAAAACCAGGGAAGGATCAGACAGACCCCAATAGTTACTGTAGTATTAACCTGACAAGCTGTGTAGGAAAGACACTGGAGCATATGGCCAATTGACGGCTAGTGTGGGTCCTCAAAACCAGGACCCTACTCAGTCACTCCTAGCACGGGTTCAGGAGGTATCACTCCACACTCGATAACCTGACACTGCTCAAAGCAGCAATTCAACAAGCTTTCCTTCATAAGCAACACCTTATTGGTGTTTTATTCAATATGGAAAATGCCTATGAGACTACCTGAAGGCATAATATTTTGTCACAGCTCTATCAGTGGAGATTCCATTGACATCTACCCACATTTATTCGGTCCTTTTTCTGGGACAGATATTTTAGATAGAAGGTTGGGAAGGTCTTGTCTGACTGTTTTAAGCTGGAGCATGGTGTCCCTCATGGGAGTGTTTTAAGTGTCACAGCACCTGTTATTGCAATAAATAGTATTACATCAACAGTGCAACGGCCTGTACTATGTTCCTTGTTTATGGACAACTTCTCCATCTTCTGTAAATCCTCCAGTCTTCAATGACTACATGGAAATTGAAACTGATAATCAGATGGTTGGAGGAATGATCTTACACCACAGGTTTTAAATTCTCTTTGGAGAAAACTGTTCATGTCGATTTTAATCATTCCTGCTCTCTTTGTAAATTACCCATTTTAAAACAGGGGGACACCATTTCACTTTCAAGGAAAAGGTGAATTATCTGGGCCTTACTTTTGATGAGAAATTAGCATGGCTGCCACACCTTAAAGAACTTAAACATCTTTAAATGTGTCTAGTCATAAGTCTTGGGGAGCCAACAGGCCACTTATGCTCCAACTTTATACCTTTTTTGCAACCCTGGCTTGAATACGGGTCCTAGATTTATGTTTAAGCAAGGCCTTCATACCTCAAAATGCTGGATGCAGTTCACCACAAGGGTATTAAACATCAACAGGGACCTACCACAAGAGTCCTGTCATTTACTTTTGTGTGGAGGCCGGTGAGCCTCCACCATCTACACTCCTGGAAATTGAAATAAGAACACCGTGAATTCATTGTCCCAGGAAGGGAAAACTTTATTGACACATTCCTGGGGTCAGATACATCACATGATCACACTGACAGAACCACAGGCACATAGACACAGGCAACAGAGCATGCACAATGTCGGCACTAGTACAGTGTATATCCACCTTTCGCAGCAATGCAGGCTGCTATTCTCCCATGGAGACGATCGTAGAGATGCTGGAGGTAGTCCTGTGGAACGGCTTGCCATGCCATTTCCACCTGGCGCCTCAGTTGGACCAGCGTTCGTGCTGGACGTGCAGACCGCATGAGACGACGCTTCATCCAGTCCCAAACATGCTCAATGGGGGACAGATCCGGAGATCTTGCTGGCCAGGGTAGTTGACTTACACCTTCTAGAGCACGTTGGGTGGCACGGGATACATGCGGACGTGCATTGTCCTGTTGGAACAGCAAGTTCCCTTGCCGGTCTAGGAATGGTAGAACGATGGGTTCGATGACGGTTTGGATGTACCGTGCACTATTCAGTGTCCCCTCGACGATCACCAGTGGTGTACGGCCAGTGTAGGAGATTGCTCCCCACACCATGATGCCGGGTGTTGGCCCTGTGTGCCTCGGTCGTATGCAGTCCTGATTGTGGCGCTCACCTGCACGGCGCCAAACACGCACACGACCATCATTGGCACCAAGGCAGAAGCGACTCTCATCGCTGAAGACGACAAATCTCCATTCGTCCCTCCATTCACGCCTGTCGCGACACCACTGGAGGCGGGTTGCACGATGTTGGGGCGTGAGCGGAAGACGGCCTAATGGTGTGCGGGACCGTAGCCCAGCTTCATGGAGATGGTTGCGAATGGTCCTCGCTGATACCCCAGGAGCAACAGTGTCCCTAATTTGCTGGGAAGTGGCGGTGCGGTCCCCTACGGCACTGCGTAGGATCCTACGGTCTTGGCGTGCATCCGTGCGTCGCTGCGGTCCGGTCCCAGGTCGACGGGCACGTGCACCTTCCGCCGACCACTGGCGACGACATCGATGTACTGTGGAGACCTCACGCCCCACGTGTTGAGCAATTCGGCGGTACGTCCACCCGGCCTCCCGCATGCCCACTATACGCCCTCGCTCAAAGTCCGTCAACTGCACATACGGTTCACGTCCACGCTGTCGCGGCATGCTACCAGTGTTAAAGACTGCGATGGAGCTCCGTATGCCACGGCAAACTGGCTGACACTGACGGCGGCGGTGCACAAATGCTGCGCAGCTAGCGCCATTCGACGGCCAACACCGCGGTTCCTGGTGTGTCCGCTGTGCCGTGCGTGTGATCATTGCTTGTACAGCCCTCTCGCAGTGTCCGGAGCAAGTATGGTGGGTCTGACACACCGGTGTCAATGTGTTCTTTTTTCCATTTCCAGGAGTGTATTCAGCATCATCATCTCGTGGTACACCAAGCATGTTCAGTTTGTCCTTTCCTACATCGCCAGCATCCAGCTATGTTGTGCAGCCACCAATGGAATGGCTGTCAGTCATCGGCCACAGGCAACAATTCCATTTGGAATTCATGCAAGGAGTTAGTATAAGGTTCTTGCAACAGAATTCAAATACCTGTGAAACTGCAAGTATTTGGTCTTTATAAACTCTTTGCAAACTTGTTTTTGTGGCAAGTCTTTTAACAGTGCCACCAATACCATCACAGGGAGATTTGCCATGGCTGGTAACAAAAGAGGACTAGCTGCACTTTATGTTGAAGTCATGTTCATGGTAGCAGATATTTCTGACATTCTTACAATTTTTATATTGTGGGCACAACCATCAATGAAATATTCAACATACACAAGATGAGTTTCTGGAAATCCACACTTAACAAAATTCAATACAGTCTTCTGAGTGTGGTACACCAAAGCAACATCATGTCCTAGATCATCAGAAACAATACAAATATTTTTTTGCATGCAACTTTTTGTCCTTTTTGTAATGTATATGGACGGTGTGAAGAGTGCAGCTTCCATTGTTCCAATGGTACCCCTGTACTTCCACTTGAACAACAAAATTGAGATTTTCACTGAAATCCATTAAAATCAACACTGATCCTTCATCAAGTGTTTCCTTCTTTATTTGCAGATAACCAGATTGTGATTGAGAAATAAAAGAGTGTGGTGTAAGTTTTTCAATTTTCTTAATTAGTGTGTCACAGAATTCTGATAGAGAAGTGATTTGAACACTTAAAGTCATTCTATCAGTTGATACCCATTGACTGTACTGTACCATCTCATCAGAAACATAGTCTTCTATTTCATTTTCTACGTGGGTTTGAAACAATGAACCGGTGGGGCATTTTTTCACACAGACAAAACATACAGGCTCAGTTATTTATGTCATATGTTATTACTTCAATTAGATCTTGGTATGTTTCTTTAGTAGAAATGGAATTTAGAAGCAATTTAATGTTTTGGTGGTAAATGCACACACATACAGTATGTGTTCCTGATGTTCCTGATGATACACTGTTTTGGTTGAAGAGAAGCAAATTTTGAGAATGCTACTTTGTCTTCAGGATACTTTTTTATCAAGGGAATACAGTTCAGTTAAATTACTTAAAACGAGACGCTTTTGTTCATAGGTATTTTTGCTGGTGCTCACTTTGTATCTTTTCCCAGGCATTATCCTTGTGTTTTCATCATCCAAATAAAAGCTCTTTGCTTCTTGCACTGTATCATGTGGCAATGTCTTTCCTCTTTTCTACTCATCCATTGGTAAAATTCCCTTCTCCATTAAAGAGCTCTTGCTTGTCGTACCAAATATTCAGAAACCTGAAATCTGGAACTGACTTTCTGTCAAGACCATGTTGGCAGCACAAGAGTAAGTAACTGAATTTTTTCACAATTATTTGCATATTCAATTTTCTGTTCAATTTTGTCCAGGGTTCATCATGATGTTTTGCCTTTGCTTCCAGTTCTGTTAAATCACAGTCAGGGATAGTGCTTGCACCAGCAGCCAGCTCAACTTGATATGTACATGAAATTTTAGTTTTCAGAGCCCCAGCTGCTGATTTGATTTTTTGTTTGAATGCTGCATACCGACTATGCCGAGCAACCAAATACAGCTTTGCAGGAGATACTGCTACGCTAGTTTAGCTAGTATTGAGCACATATTTATCACATTACTGTTATTTATATAGCCTCGTGATGAGTCGTCACTTGCTTGTTTTTCATTAATACTTTTGATACAGGTGGGCATATTTTCTCCCCAGGAATAATGCTAAAGCCTCTCATTTTGAAGGTCTTTGCCTTTTCAAAACAAATTTCACACAATCCAGATGAAACAGATTGTTTATGGCACTTGAAGGGATCACAGCTAATTTTCTTATGTAGAGAGAATCTGCACAGGTACCTTCACCTTATTATTGTAACATTAGGGGACTTAGTTTTGTTTTGGAATGACTAGTTAAAAACTGCAACAATTGAATTTTTAACCAATAATTGACTCTAGATACAGCTCAGTACAAGAGCTCAGAACTGCATGCTCAGTGAACACATGACTAAAAACAAAGGAACTGGATGATGCAGTACATATAGTGGCAATAAAACAGTGTTCTCGGATATGATTTGTTCCTAAGGAAATCCAGTGTAGCCAGCTTCAGCAATTTAGTGGTGACATGGTAGTCATGAATTAGCAACTCCAATTTTCTTTACAATAACATTGTTTTTCACACTTCCCATTATTTCTACAATCTGATTCTTTTTGTGTGAGGAATATTTATGATAATATTGTAAATTTTTCAAAGGTGTCTATGAGTGGGCAATACCTTAAAAAAATTATAATGTCTACGCATGGATTTTGTTTAAAAGAAATTATTTACATTTTTTTTCTGAGATGTAGATGATGGATATTCACTACAAGAAGCATAAAAATATAAACCTTCCTCCTTAACTAAAAAAATTCAAGCTTCCACTATAAAAACTGTAGGAACTATTGCATTTTTAAATTATAAAGGAGCTCATCTGTGAGAGCCTGAATTCCTGAATCTATACAATTTCTTTTTATCATAACTGAAAAAGTAATGACCTGCAACATTTACATTTTGGAAATGTGAATATATCTGGATAAACTTCCACTACCCAAAATTTCAAGGATTTGCGTGATGATAGGGTGTCAATTCCTAAAATTTCTGGATGATTTGACGTGGAATGACCCTCATATCCTCCCCATAATCTTTTCCTAGTACTGGAAAGCATTCGATAAACTCAACACCGTACTGCACTCCCCACTCCTCCACAATAATCAGCCCTTACCTGAAAACCAGAGCTGACCACTTTTCTTTTTATCCTGTCTCTATGACATCTTCTCCATAGTAACTCTCATTTTGATTACTCCTTGTTCCCTAACATCCACAATTGTACTAACACTGCCATCACACCCTTGGCTCCCAGCTTCCAGTATTTCGATAACATACCACAAAGAGAATTCAATACACCAAAGACGGCACATGACACATAACAAGTACTTCATAGAAAACGCATCAAATCTTCTGGTCATGACCACATCACCTCATCAACACCTTAAAGACTGCCTTCTCTTCTTTCTCATCACCCTTGCAACCTATCATATCACTTTCCTCTCCACAGGTTACTAACCTGAGGTGTGGAAAACCTCCAGAATGCCACTTTTTCTGAAACTGCACAAACCTCCTTCTGATACCTCTTTGTACTGCCCCATCTGCCTCAACTCAGTGTTCAGTAACATCTTTGAATTCACCCACTCCTAACACATCCATCAATACCTAAACCATCACCACCTCCTTCCCATTAAACCAGTATTGTTTCTGTCCCAATTTCTTCTCTGATGACCAGCTCCTGCATCTCAACTTCCATAGATCCACTATTTTTGTCTCCCTTGATCTAGAGTAAATCAATGACTATGTATGGCATTCCAGTCTCCTTTTCAAACTTCAGATCTAGGCTCTTCCAGTAAATATGCCTGCATTATCCCCCTTGCCTCCTACCTCCATCCCAAAAATCCCAACGATTCCTCCAAATCCACCTCAGTCAGTTTACCTCCTGGTGTAACCAATGGCTCCTTAAGATCAACCCCTCCAAAACCCAGGCAATAATTATAGGATGAACAACCCACACCTTCCGTCTCCTTGATTTCCACCTTACCATTTATGATTGTCTTATACAATTACCTAACACACTAAAATATGTTGGACTAACCTTTGACTGGCAAAAAGTGTGGAATTCTCAGCTACTAACCATCCAACAGAAAGCCCAAAATAGACTAAAACTACTAACAGACTGAACTTTGGGATTATATCCCTCCACTACTCTACACACCAATAAAACCCTGAGCTGACCCATCTCCTGCTATGCAAATGCTACATTGATCTCTGCCTCACCAATGTTCTGTACGTCCCTCCAAGTTCTGGAATGCCATGCCCTATGCCTTGCTGAATCTGTTTACCTTCCCACACATGGACTTTCTACCACCTTACCTGATTCCCATCCCTCCTCATCCACATTGAACACCTCTGCATCCTCTGTACCATCCACAAACTAGATTCCAGTAACTCCATTGTCTCCCCTCTGATCACCAATTCTGGTTGCTGTCACACCTTCACAAACACATCCCTCCATCTCTACACCTGCACACACTCCATATCCTATCTCAATGCAACTCCAACCAATTCCTTCTCTCAGACAATGAGATTTGCCCTGATATTTATCTCTCCTACCAACTTTAACTCTTCTTCTCCTATTGCACTCCACACTCCACATCAGAGCCCATCTCTCCTTTTCCCTCTCCATCCATCCCTATCCTTCTCCTCCTGTAACCACTACCCTCCTAACACACCACACTATTCCTCACCCTCTGTCTTTCTCACTGTCCATATTCCCACTGTCCGCCTCACCTACTTCCTATCCTCTCTATAGTTCCTCTATATGATGGCCCCTACCTCTTTACCCATGCTCCTCTATCCTATTGAAGATATTCTCTCCTCTGACAATACTTGTCACTGAGTGGAGGTCCTTCAGATCTTAGGTGAAAGTGCAGTGCTTCAATGTTTATCAGAAGAATTTCTCCTGACTGTGATGTGTTTTTAAAATATATATTTTTTTCATTTTTTAGTTGTCTGTCTTCGATTTTTAATTTAAAATAGTAAAAGAGAAACACATTTTAGTTTCTCATTCTATATTTTTTTCAATTTGCTTGGCTGAAGAGCAGAATATTGTAGCAATGCCAGCTCACCATATGGTGTAGATGTAGATGTAGATGTAGGTGTGAGAAGGATGAAATAACAACAAGGGAAAAAATAGCAATCTCCAGTGCTAACCACTCACCTGAAGATGGCTGAACAGGTGTCAAGCAAAATATTGTGGCAAGATCTGATGTCACCAGCTACAATCCTGAAACTTCATGAAATAGTTCATTTACCTTTATCCAGTTTTACTCATTCAAAAATACCTGCAACTGGATTTTCAGAAGGGAGGGTTAGTTTTCAAAATTTGTGAACTGTGGTTTAGAGCACCCATATTGATTTTCAAAAGCTGTCATCCCTGCCATCTGGGCAACATCGTAACATATACACTACAAGAAGCAGCCAGCACTTGCAGTGATTGACAAGCATTACAGTACAAGCAACGTAATTTCAATTTTGTGAATGTGTTTCATTGCACCTTCCCAACTCATTGGTCAGTCCTTCGATACGATGCTACTTAATACATTGCGGGGGATTCATGTTGCAGAGAGGTCCCCAACGGAATTTGTGCATAACTTGGCCATGAGGAAATCTTTTTCTATTGATCTCTTTGTATTTTTATTCAGCCTGTGGACCATACCATAGACTATACAATCAAAGATAATCCTCTTACTATAATAAACTTTCTTGATAGATTTGTCCAACCCACACTGACAATTATCAGTTCAAATCAGGGATATGTAGTTCTTGAACAAAGCAGTTAAAATGAACTATTCTACAAAAGGAACTGTTCAGAACAGTCTCTCCTCCAAGCCCACTCTGAAATGTTGACCAACACAAAAGTTCTACTGTCTCCTCTGTGTTGTTAGTTGCAATTGAGGTGATCATGGGATGTGAGGCCATGTTGTCCATACATCTGGGTAGGATAACCCACTAATATGGGCCCATCTAAAAGATAGAAGTGGTCAAAAAGTGAATAAAGGGTAATGGGTTAGGGCAGAGGGGAAAAAGTTCCAAGACATGTGCCATGGAAAAAAAAATCTCTGTGAGAGTCTGGACAGGTGGTAATAGTAGAAGCAGTATTCTTCCTATCTGTGACAGATCACGCAAGGGTGTAGTTGTAGTTAGTTTTTTGGGTATTTTTCAGTGCTTGGTACCATTTTCATAGCTTAGATTGTCATAAGAGAATCAGTCCAATCGAGGAGTGGTACTACTGAGGCTAGGAACCTGTTAAGTATTCTGGTTGGTTGGTTGGTTGGTTTGGGGAAGGAGACCAGACAGCGAGGTCATCGGTCTCACGGGGAAGGAAGTCGGCCGTGCCCTTTCAAAGGAACCATCCCGGCATTTGCCTGGAACGATATAGGGAAATCACGGAAAACCTAAATCAGGATGGCCGGACGCGGGAAGTATTCTGGTCCAGCAGCACTGTTTGTACCTGTAAGGTGCCAAGGCTGTCATATGATTGGCTGATTGGTCATAAATCATTCACATATTGTGTGGGGTATTGTTGGGTTTGTTTGTGTTTGGTGTGCAACAAAGTTTCCCTGCACTGTCAGCTGGTTGGCTGGATACATTTAACTGATGTTGCCAGCCAGTTTTGCTGTAATGCAGGGGTTCACCAGTATTTGCTTTGTTGGCAAGCTTCTGGTAGCCATACGTGATTAATAGTCCCTAGCAAGGAGTGTTTTTAGGTGCTTATGTTTCCACCTATGGTTGTGATCATAGTTTCCCAGGTTTAGAAAGGAAGGATTGTTCAAGTATCTCAAGTTCCTGTACAGTTGTGTGGCAAGACTTTTGTAAACCTCAGTGAGAGTCTCAAGGCAGCATTCTCTATGAAGTTCCATGGTGCGTGTGAATTGTGGAATGTTTCTTATTGTTCTTAGCTTCCTATTCTTTATGACCTGCAAGTGGTGCAGGCATGTGGGAGCTGCATACATCATCACTGGTCTAATAGGTATTGTGTACGTGGACCTCAACACCTTCTTATTTAGTGTGGGTGGCACAGGCATGTGGGAGCTGCAAAGGTTAGCAGAGGTCCAGCCAATATTGAGAGAGCTGGAGAGTCATCTGCTTGAGAGTTTAATTGGTTCTGTGCATCTTTAGCTGCCAGGTGTCAGAAACATTTGTTATGGAGAATTCTGCGAATGTGTCTGCGGACTGTGTTACAGACCAAAAAGTAGATATTTTTCAAGGAACTAATGTGGTTATTACTGAGGGATCAGACTTTACAGTTAAGGTGCATTAATTTCAGAAAATGTATGCACAGTAAAGTTTATTTGTACTTCCATATTCTTACTGATGGCTTCTACATGTAGTGTGTAAGCAATGGACATGCCACAGGTACTGTTTACCAAAAGATTTGCAGCTGCGGACCACCTTCTGTGTGATATCAAAGTATATTAGTCTCTGTAATGACTTTTGATTAAAATATCATTTGTGGACAAAGTTATTTGAAAATTCATGACAGTGTACTCCTTTTCCAGTGACAGTTGTTTTCTTCCAAGTGGGGATAGGCAATGTCATGGCCACTCCTTTGTACTGCCTTCTTTTGTGGAAACTGTAATCCACGCATAATGCATGCACAGATGTGGTAGGCCCTACCATTACAAGTAAGGTTACTGTGACACATTACCTGGATGTGTAACATCAAGTTATGTTAAGTGATAACATTTATTTACATCAGTACATATCACTTACAGGCAGTCCGCCCCTGATAGCTGAGTGGTCAGTGCAATGGCATGTCATACCTAAAGGCCCAGGTTCATTTCCCGGCTGGGTCAGAGATTTTCCCTGCTTAGGGACTGGGTGCTGTGTTGTCCATATCATCATCATTTCATCCCCATTAACATGCAAGTTACCAAAGTGGCGTCAACTCGAACGTCTTGCACCAGGCAAACGGTCTGCCAGACGAGGGGCCCTAGACACACGGTATTTCCATTTACTTACAGACAAATTTCATTTTGCTTTCTATACTTATAGGCAGACCATATCAGTCCAAGGAAAAGTACAATGGATGCAAATGAGAGAAAGCTCAGCTATAGTTTCAGCAAATATGTTAGTATTTCCCAGGTTGTCTATTCAGTGAGCAAATGATCATAGGGAAACAAAGGTATGTACCTGGTTCTGAATTTTCAGGAACATGTTATCTAAGCAATTCACTATAAATAATTTTATACATTTGTACTGTGTTGCAAGTTATTGGTATTCCTAAAGCAATAACTGAAGTAGCTGCAGAACTGGAATTTCTGTTTCTGAATTTTTGATACTGTTACTAGTATATCATCTTCAGGGTATTCAACATAACTTGTGCATACGTTCTCCAAGTCTGTTGAGTGTTCTACATGATGTTTCTCTTTTCTAGTGTTGTATGTCAGATTTATAACTTGGCTCATTAACTCCCTTGAGTCTTGTTCCTCTGATAAAGAAGTTGTGCTTATGAGATAGTCTCTGCCTTGGTTTGTTGACTCCTCACTGCTGTTGTCCTCTGAACTTTATAATACAGGGCTAGTATGAGCAAAATAGCTATTGCTCTGGCCAAACTCTAGTCTTGTCAAGACAAATTAAAGGGCCAATCCTATAATTTTCATTCACTTTTTGAAACTACCCACTTTCAATAATAAATGAAAATGGCACAGAAGTAGATATTTCCACATTTCAGAGCCTTAATGTGCTCTTAGGTTGTATAAAATGAGCCACATAGTAAGTATCTGTACACACCACTTTCTACACAAAACAATTCTTCCCCCATTTCTCTCACTGAACTTTCAGTAAGTTCAGTTTGTCCCAAAAAGTACCTTTCACAAAATTGTGTGTCAGGAAGTGAGATGCAAGATTCGATTGCTGAAACTTTCAGGCAATTTTAAACAGGCTATGGAGGAAATCATTTACTAAAACTTTAACAACACTTGTCAGTGTTTTATCTGCTGTGTGCCTGAGGAAAAAATGGTTCACCCTCTTATTCACTGATTCACCACTAATAATTGCATTAATATTGTTTTACTTGTCCTCACAAACTGTCATCCACCTTATAGATACTGACAGCCAATGCTTATCAAAATTATCAAGTGCATTGTTATTTCTTATAAATACTTCAAGAGTTTTAAGCTTTTAATATTAGCTACAAACATTCTTCAGATAGTGATGCAGCACTGTCACCACATGATCAGATTTTACTTAATACCTCCTGGTACTGCTAAACTCTCCCATTAAGCCTTGCTTGCTAATGATGTCAACATAAGTAAACCATGGGCAGAATAAGTGTTCCTTAAATGGCCTGTATCTTGGATTCAGAGAACAGAGCTTCTTCAATTGAACTTGTATTTTCTACTTCAACAAAGAATATCCCAACTACTAAATAGCATACATTAGCTTTCACTACTAAGAAAAATAATGGAATGTCATACATCATTGTTTTGTAAGTTGCATCAAGCAAACATACCTTACTATATTTCTTTATAAATTTCTATTGCCACTTGTTCTCGCAACAAAAGGGCGATAGCTGTAGTTCATCTGTCATCTGAAAAAATCTCTCATACCTTGAATTCTTTCCTCACTCATTAATTTGATTCTGTAACACAGCTTGGTCAATAGTGGTTTTCTTTAACTCGAGAGCCTGATACATAAGGTGATAAATTAGAATCTGGCTACAGGGTGAAACATTGTGTTAGTGTGATCAGGTCTGTTTTCCCAGCAAAGTTAAAGAGCACAAACCTTGAAAGTGTAACTAACAAACTTTAGTGATGTTCTATTTGCAACAAGTGTGTCTGTAGATACTGACAGCCAATGCTTATCAAAATTATCAAGTGCATTGTTATTTCTGTGTGTGTATGTTGGACCTTCCATCGAGCTACGGACCCCTTTGAAGATGTCTCCCACAGTCGGAGACGAAACGTTGGGGATCACCACAGAATTCATCAACCGACCACAGCATAACAGCCCAGATCATTATAATGGACATGATATTTCCGGCCGTGAAAGTCTACATTTTAGTACACAAACACTTCGTTTCATTACTGGCCAGTACAGTTTTTCTGTGTAACATGGTAGTGCAAATGCAGAAATAACTCTAAAACTCAGTCCACAACATTTTGATTGCACTACTTCATATTTTTTATATAATTCTGCATTCCTATTTTACTTCACTACTGAAGCAAGAACATAAAGTAAAGAAAAATCTACATATGTAGACCTACTTGGCTTCATATCTCATTATCTGAAAGGACCAAAACAGAAATCCTTTAACACAAACTGTTAAATAATTGTCATTGCAAATGTTCAAATACATTCCTAGGGAGTATTATGATGTATTGTGGGTTGTTGGATAGAGAGGTGATATCTCATAAATATTGCTCTAACAGTACTAAAAGCATAAAGGAATCCACACTTTTAATAAGCCTCCACTACACATTTGATGCGCTGGAACAAGTGTGTTTGATGGGACATGCTCCCATTCAACACAGGTTTTACTTTGAGTCATTACTTGTCTCTGTACTGGCAGGGTAATTACTGCACAAAACTTCACAAACTGTAGGTACATTATCCAGAATGAGATTTTCACTCTGCAGCGGAGTGTGTGCTGATATGAAACTTCCTGGCAGATTAAAACTGTGTGCCCGACCGAGACTCGAACTCAGGACCTTTGCCTTTTGCAGGCAAGTGCTCTAACATCTGAGCTACCAAAGCACCACTCACACCCGGTCTCACAGCTCTACTTCTAGCAGTATCTCATCTCCTACCTTCCAAACTTTACAGAAGCTCTCCTACGAACCTTGCAGAACTAGCACTCCTGAAAGAAAGGATATTGCGGAGACATGGCTTAGCCACAGCCTTGGGGATGTTTCCAGAATGAGATTTTCACTCTGCAGCAGAGTGTGCCCTGCAGAGTGAAAATCTCATTCTGGAAACATCCCCAAGGCTGTGGCTAAGCCATGTCTCCGCAATATCCTTTCTTTCAGGAGTGCTAGTTCTGCAAGGT
This sequence comes from Schistocerca cancellata, assembly GCF_023864275.1. Classification (NCBI taxonomy): domain Eukaryota; kingdom Metazoa; phylum Arthropoda; class Insecta; order Orthoptera; family Acrididae; genus Schistocerca; species Schistocerca cancellata. The sequence continues at coordinate 441,043,123 of NC_064629.1, read as the reverse complement.
TCGTAGGAGAGCTTCTGTAAAGTTTGGAAGGTAGGAGATGAGATACTGGCAGAAGTAGAGCTGCGAGACAGGGCGTGAGTGGTGCTTTGGTAGCTCAGATGTTAGAGCACTTGCCCACGAAAGGCAAAGGTCCCGAGTTCGAGTCTCGGTCGGGCACACAGTTTTAATCTGCCAGGAAGTTTCATGTAGGTACATTATATTTTTCAAATAATGTATGCACATTTGCAGCTGGCTATAAATTAAAATTATGCTGTGGTGCATGGTTCTGTTGCGAGCACATGGCAGTCGGTGTTAAAAGAATAATAAAAAATGGTTGATGGACTGATAACTTCTGTGTAAAATTCCACAGTTATGTTATTATAATGGAAAATCTTGTTTAAAAATATGACCAGTATTACAGTAGAGCTGGGCCATCCTCTTTCTGAAGAACACATCGCAAACCTATTTAGTTGGTCCTTCAGCAACATGATGGAGTGTGTAGATTGTCATTTGCTGTGTGTCTCATGATAAATCACAAAATGCTACAGGGACACACACTCATGTTGCCAATTGTTGTAGACCAGCTGTGTAATTATTCTGTGTAAACATGTACAGATGCAAAAAATAATTAACGAATGATGGCCACATTAGCAATTTTAGATCTGTGCGTAGGAGATGAAAGTTGGTGGTATCTTGGTAAGAGCTGGCAGTTTATGAACACCTGTGTATCAAGTCAGTACTTTGTAAGCAACATATCTCCTCCATTTAACACTAAAAAAGGAGAAATAATCTTGTGAGAAGTTTTTAATGTACATTTTTTAACTGAAAGAGCTAAAAAATATCTTAATAGTTCAGTGTTTTTGCAATTCAGAATCAGTTAATAATTAGGGGCATACTGAAAAATCTTCAACCATAAACTCTATCTTATGACAGTCTCTTGTATGTACTATCGACAATTTCAGTATTAAATTAAATGTTCTCTCTCTTTACTGTGTACAGTGCCTGGCAGTGTGTCTTGCTAATAATTATCAAACATACACAATTTTAATCACAATAAATAAAATACAGAGAATGATTAAGCTGACACAAGACTGAACTGGACCTTCTGTATTCTGTTACGTTTGTACAAGAGATGGAGCTCTACAGCTTTTGCTTTACATGTCACATTCATGACAATGACAATGATTGAAAGGCTGGGTCCTTGGTGTCCTAGCATAATATACTCTGAGACAAGTGTGGTTAAAATTATTACAAACAACAACCTTTTTAAGATTAACGAAACGGCAAGAAGCAACATATACTAAATACTGAGGGAGAGTACTGAAGAAACAATACTAAAACAATGTTGTCAGTCTTTGAAAACTGGTTTCAGTACCAGTATCTGGATGAAAACAAATGAAACTTCTTAACAGACTTTCGTGCCTGTGTAACTGATGAACTTGTATGGGTTACTGACCTACTTTCCAAAGAAGCTAACTTCTCTGGCAATTTCCATTCAGTACTGGCATATGGGAACACATTCCAAACACAGATGCACAATTTATGAATGATACACAAAAAGATAAATGCAATGATAATCTTTTTTCAAACACAAAATAAATGTTTGTTAACAGAACCCATCCCACCCCTTGGGAAAAAAAGGAAAAGAAGTTGCAAATATTGTGTCCAAGCAACAGCCAGTCGAATCACAGTAACCTTATTACTTATTTTGCATTTCATGTTTAATCACTCACTATCATGCAGTAGTTAGCATATATTATTATCATCACTTTTTACTAACACATTATCACATACTATTGGTACAGTTCTGTATGTCTGGAGCTATGGTAAGCACGTGTGTCTGGGGACTGTAGACTGAGCTTAATTAAAATTGTGTAACATAATAAATACCCTTTCACAAAACTAGCATTTGCATAAGAGTACCGGTAATTGGTTCATAATTTGTTTATGTTTCTTCTTAAATAGTCACGTGAAACACATCCACATTAACTTCGGAAATTGCAGAAATAATGTGAGAATGAATGTTATAAATGATGTGCTGATACAAGTAACTTCATATATTCAGCATCAAACACAGCTAAAGAACCCGGCGCCTGTGACAACTTTCATTCTTTAATGAGACTTTAGTGACTACTTTACAATAAATTGCCTTGTTTCTTCTCTGCTAAAGCAACAGCACACATTTTTTAATTCTGCATGCACTGTTTGTTGGAGTTCAAAACTTTGGGAAAACACTCTTAGGGGATGTAGAAATTATGTCTGGGACAAGAGCGATAAGTAGCACAAGAAGATCTACAACTTGACCCACTATAATCACTTACTGGTAAAATTTTGAGGCATTTATTGCTTTTGCAACAATTTCAACTTCTTCATCATCATCCACAATCCTTGTTTCAATACCAAAACTGACTAGTTTTTGCACAATCTGAGTAATAAACGTTTCCTTGTTGCTGAGGTTACTGAGAAAGGCGGACTGTGATTCAACACATACTGTCCGTCATTAAAGAAAATTTCTCGTGAGGTCCACTTCATCATTCGCCTTTGGCATTCAATAGTTTTATGTTCAGAGAACTATCTGAATATCTGTCAAATACCACAGCAACGTCATCTTTATAATGTCTCTGAATACAGGCTATAAGGTTTTATAAATGTCAGCAAAAGTTCCATTCTCGGGCCACACAACATGGTGGGTAAGAAACCGTCCATCTATAACAAAGAACTTTGAATCAATATTGTCAATATTCCTTTCAGGTACTTTATTGAAAAGATTGTACAGTGACAACTCTTTTGTTTTCCTCATGAATCCACTGCTGTCAAACAGAGACACTGGTACACTCAATAATTCGTACATGAAGCAGTGCTTTAAATCAGCAGGTGAATGAAATGTGCACAGTATTCTCTGAACTAACTGCAGTGTATCTACTTCAGTTATATTTTTTTCAAGCCCACAGTTGATATGCACATTGTCCAAACCATGCGGGATTGCTTAAGCATCAGAGAACCAAATTTCGACAAGACAGTAACTATTGTTCGAAGAGCTTCTTCACCAACAGACACAGCTTTGTAGCAGTTTACTTCCTGAGAAGCTACTAATCCAGATCCTAATGAATCCAATCGTTCCTTATAAACAAATGGGATGTGTTGTTGCAGCCATAGCTGAAATGTTCTGCAAATTTTCTTGTCAATTTCTATCCTCCCACTCCTCAATTCGACATGTTGATCACTTGAAACCGAATGTAAATTGCAGAACTGTTCTGTAACTTCACACATGTGATGGACTATTGGTATACTGCAAATCCATCAGTTCAACACACTATCGGTGAAACCTATTCCCTGTGAAACACCTCGAACACTCTTCAGGTTCTTCATAAGCATCTGTTCTATCATCATGTCAGTCCATACTCCACACCAATACTTATCAGAGTGTTGAACCATGAAGAAGCTGTCCTTGGTGAATTTATCAAACTCTGCGGGTTTCATGGTTACTTTCAGTTTTTTCATGTCCTGGATGTACAAATGACACACCTTAGCATAAGGGAAGTGTCCAGTTGCATGGAATATTGGGAGTATAGCTCTCACACATTCTATATGGAGCTCTCAATTCCCCATGAAATTGGATGAAATCCAATGCCAAGATGACAAGCTGAATGTATTGTATCCATAGCTGGGAAGTTTCCCCTCTCTGCTTAATATCATCCATTGTATTGACAAATTTATTTTTCAGCTTTTCAATCACAATCTTTTTCCAAATCACCAAAAGTTGCACCATTTCTACTAAAATCAGAACTACAGTGTTTAATATGTTGCTTCTCCCCCTCCATGACTGCCATTTCCCCCAGTATTATGATGGAAAGAGCACAAATGACTGCAGATCAAGCCTAAACTACCCTCGTGTATGTACGACCAGATAGTATATGGGGAACAGAAGCTGCAGCATACACAGTCTCCAAAAGTTGAAAGTGTCCACTATCTCCCATTAAGAATCCTATTGCTCCTAGAAAAGACATTACCATGTGAAAGCCTCCTATTCAAATAACTACATTAGTGAATAACTCATCCCCTCCATCAGCCTCCATTGCAACTATATCTTTATCTTTCATGTAGAGTGGTCAATGAAACGTCACACTACATGTTTGCTGTGTGGTGGTCTTCTTACTCTCCGTGATGGCAGAAGTTAAAGCAGTTAAAATAGTACTATAATCTGTGGGTGGGCTGTTGATGAAGGGAAGCACTAATACATTTGATTGCGTATAAGGTTCTCCAGTTGTGATTTTCTCGATAAAACCTTACCTTGCAGGGATAGAAAGCTGTAAAAATTTTCCTATCATCCAAGTAAAATTGTGATTGGTAGGCACTGTTTCTTTAGTGAATGATTTTTCTGACTAGACATCTTGCAGAACAATTTCTTCAATTCCAACTCTATTCTGCCTTCAGAATGTTAGCAGACTAATTTTTTGGTTACTTGCTGTTTTGGTAGAGCTCAGAATGACAGAGAGTTTCATTCTCTTCTGATGTTCTATCACTCTTCCAAGAGTCACACACCTGATTCCACCCATAGCATGGAATGTACCTTTATCCCTCATTGTTGCAATATTGAAGTCAGCATTGTCGAAAATGAACTGTGGAAATGAATCATTTGAAATATTTGGTGTCCAGAACTGAATGGTAGAAGCCTCAAACAAAGCACAGTGCTATGTGAAGAGCAGAAACCCATATTCAAGACAATTTCAACAATGTTTTTTGATCACACTTTATGAAACAAGTACACTGCAAGAACAAGCTGCAGTGGGTAGCTGACACAATCACATGGGATACTGCTGTTCATTTTTTAATGGGTACTGTTCACTACCTTTCATTTTCACAAAACCACACCCTGGATAACGTTAGTGTTATCCAGAATTTTACATTACTGAGTTCACAGCTCTCATAAAGATAAGTGTTTAATTGCATAATAACAATTAATTAAGGCAATATTACATAATAATTAGTAAATGAATATCTATTGTAAGCTATCAATTGAAGGATTCATATTTTTTGCGTATTTTTCTGAAAAAAGAAAACATTTCATAGGCACGGGTTTTTAACTAGGATTTGTTTATGTTGTGTTATACTGTAAGTTACGTGATTATTTCAATAAAGTAAAGTTGTGTTAGTGTATTCTCACACGCTATCCATTTGATTCTCTAGTAGGTAGTCGAAGTGAAATGTACCGAAATAATTGGAAACTTTATACAGTGTAGGCTCAGTTCTTTGTTTACATTTTGTTTCGTCACGTAAACAATACAGGTTATATCGTTTTTGTTTCTCCAGAAGTTTTGAATTAGTATCCAAACTTTAGGCCTAAACTTTCTAATAAATTTAATATATTATTTGAGTAGTCTATGAAGTTATTCTTGTCTTAACTCAGACTAAAGCTAATATTTGTTTGCCATGAGTGAGACGTGTATGACTTGCCATAGGATTGCTAGTTCCAGGGTGTGGTGTGAGGGTTGTTGCAGTTCCTTTCATGTGGGTGACTGTAGCGATGTGGGAATTGGGGAAATAACCAAGGTTCATTGGTTGTGGAGGATTTGCTGTAGAGATAGGAAGATAGTGGAATAGGAGGAGAAGATTGCTGCCCTTCTGGCGGAACTAGTTTTCTGTGTGTGTGTGTGTGTGTGTGTGTGTGTGTGTGTGTGTGTGTGTGTGTGCGCGCGCGCGCGCTTTTACTTCTGTAGGGAATGGAAAGGGTTAAAATTTTCACTTTATTTATTTATTCTTCTTTCAGCTTCAGTTTGGGCACACAGAAGGGTCCTTTAACTCACTGCTTTTGGTGTGTGTTTGAAAACAGTGTGTAGAAGTGCTAAAGGACTTTATGTCCTTAAATTATGGAGAATTACGTAGGGATAACATTTACGGAGGCTCAAATACTATCACCTTTGGTACTTTATATTTGAGGTTGCATAAGGGTTCTACCGTACCTACTGTGGTGAGTTGTGGTGTATTGTCGCGTATCATGTCCAACTTCCGAAATAAGGTTCGTGCCTTCTCCTTGACCTTGTCTGAGAGGTAAAAGATTCGCTTAAGGCTCGATGAATATCATGATTCCAGATCCACCATTGGGCTCCAGTGATCCATCGTAGGCATCTGCTTTGTATAACCTGTAACTTCTTGTAGTTAGTGGCACACATAGCACCCCAAGAGATGGATCCATAAGTGGCACACATAGCACCCCAAGAGATCGATCCATAAAAAATAGATGGTTTGACTGGTTCATGGTACAACTGGAGTTTCGTGTATTGGCTAAGGTACGAGCTCTTCAGAAATTGGAGGAGAGCTCCCAGCATTTTGAGGCCAGACGTCTTCTTCTTCATAATGTGATGGCTATACAGCAGTTTGGCATCCAGATGCACTCCGAGGTATTTTACAGTTGTTGCCCAAGGGAGTGGCTGGTCTGATATCTGTAGGCATTCATTGACAATGAGTCTCCGATGTGTGAAGACAATAACTTTGGTTTTCTCTGCATTGACTGTTATTTTGTTCCTGTGGGTCCAGTGGTCCACTAAATCTAGTTGGCGCTGCATCCATGTGACAAAGTGGTCCATTCTGGTGCCTGCAGTCAGGAGCACTGTGTCGTTGGCATAGAAACTTGCAGTAACATGTGGCACCGTCGGGAGGCCATTAATGTATAAATGAAACAGCAGTGGAGATATGACCGATCCTTGTGTAAGTCCTTCAAGGACAGGCCGTGTTGTTGAATTCTTGTCATCAATGTGAACATATAATCTGCGATCATGAAGAAAATTGTCAAGAAGTTTTAAATAGCAGTCTGGTAGGGAAGTGGTACGTCAGAGCTTGACGATCAAGTTGTGTCGCCATATTTTATTGTAAGCTTTGTCTATATCGAGAAAGACTTCAATGGTATGTTTTTTCTTGTTGAAATTGTCTTGGATAGAGTCCGTAATGCGTAGTAGTTGTAACTCTCCTGGAAGCCAAACTGCTCCTGTCAGATGATGTGTGCCACAAGGATGTCCAGCATGTGTTTCAGTAGGACATGTTCCAGTACTTTTCCCAGCGTCAGCAGTAAGCTTATGGGTCTGTAGCTGTCAGGGTGTGAGAGATCCTTGCCCGGTTTTGGTATTGGCACTATTCTGGCAATCTTCCATCCCTCGCTTTCTCTGTAGGTGTTTCAATTCCGTATTTCTGATTCTATCTGTTCCAGGTGAGGTGTGTTTGCTATACTTGATAATCCTCCTAATTTCCTCCGGTGTTGTCAACTGGGGCATAGTATTAGTTGGGGCTGTGTCCTCCTCTGCATGGTGGAGTGCATCATCTCCATCCTCCGTGGGGTGCGTAGTCATATGTTGTTGGTATGTAACCGCATACAGCTCTGCCTGTGCCAATGAGTCGTACAAGAGGCCATGGGGTCCTCGAATTGCCCTTTTGGGGGGCTGTAGCTGTCTGAGACTTTTAACTATTTGCCATTCATCTTTGGTGCATGATAGAAAGTTGTCCTTGCGGAGTTCCCATGTGTGTTGCTTCCAGTTCTGAACCTTCTGCCGGAGTTCTCTAGTTAGTCTGTGAGTCTCCCATCTATCATCCTGATGGCAGTAATGGACCCATCGTTTACGAAATTGATTGCACCTTGTCTTAAGTTCCTGCAGTGGTGGTGGAAACTTGTCATAATTGACTCCCGGTTGCAGGCGCTGCATGAGAGCTCTTTGTTTTGCACTGTTAAGCTTCTTTGTGAGTGCTGAGACTGCCACATCAATCGCTTCTCTGGTAGGAACAACCTGGGTTGGTCGCACATTGTTGTTGAGGTATGTTTGGAACTGCTACCAGTCGTAAGTTCTTGTCATCAGCGGTGGGAGTTGCAAAGTGGCCCCCTCTATGAGTCCTAACACCAGTCTGTGGTCCGACAAAAGATTATCCAGCGTCCGCAGATGGAGATTCACGTTGATGTTCTTAATTATGACGATGTCTAGAACATCCGGGTCTTGTGTCTGGATGTAAGGTATCCTCATTGGTTCCCATGGGCCATGGATGGAAACATGTAAATCTTCAGCCAGTGCAAACAACATATGTCTTTTCGGGTTACTTTTACAGAAATTCCAGGCAACATGTTTACTATTAAGATCCCCTCCAAGGAGGATCTTGTTGTAACCCTCTGTAATGGCATAAAGATCTTCTGGGTGGAGAGGCTTCTTTGGGCTATGGTAAGCTGCAATACAGGTAATGTTTCCAAGCATCGTGTGGATTGTTACTGCCATGGCCTCTAAAGTCTGGAGTTGGGGTAAATGTTCTTGGTGGTGACGAATGCATTTTTTGATCAGAACTTCGGTCCCTCCATCATGTTGGTCCCGTCTGTGCGTCCGGTAGATGTGCGTGTTCTTCAAGTGGAGGTCGGTTGACTCACGGAGATGTGTTTCGGAGACAAATGCTAAGTCTATGCTGTGGCAATGCAAGAAGTCTGTGGATTCTATTTTCTTCAGTTTCAGGCCATTGGAATTCCAGATGCAGAAGTTAAGATTCCTCGTGTGATGCTGTAAATCCATTTAGGGCGTTTGAAAAGCTGTCAATATGCTTTCTACAAGCAAGAGGATAGATGTCAGCTTCTGCTGGAGGGCGGTGAGTAGTTGAACAATATCTGTTAATGCTGGTGTAAAGGTGGTCGACCAGGCAGATGATGTCTCTGCTGGTGTTGGCGTCAGTGGATGGGCATATATTGCTTCGGAGTAAGAGCACTGTTGTCTTGTCTGTCGTGGAGTCACTCCGGGCACCGGTTGTGGTCGAGAGGCGATTGTTTCCACAGGGAGAGGTGCCGCTTGTTGTTGGGTGGCCAGAATCACTGCAATGGCCGAGTTCTTAACAATTATATGCCTTTGTGGGGTTGACTTCTTTGATGTCCTTCTAGTATATTTCCGTAGGAGTTCTTGAAATTTGGGGCAGCCATGGTAGGTCGCTGGATGTTCTTATTCACAATTGGCACACTTTGGGGGCGCAATCCTAGGATAGGCACAATTCTATGATTTGTGGGAGCCACCGCAGTGGACGCATGCTGCAGTAGTTCACTGTATGCTCAAAACGTTGACAACGTCGGCACTGAACTGGTCCTTCTTTACTATTATAGGTTTCTATTATCACTCGTGTGTAGAGCAGGTACTTGCCATCATACATCTTGTCACTGTCTTTTCTGGATGGGAGGTTGACTCGGTACAGAGGTTGCGGTATCAGTTGTTTTGTCTTCTCGTCGCGTTCCTTAAATTGGTAGACTTGTAGCAGTTTGCATCCTTTTTCCCTGAGGGCACAGTAAAGTTGTTCTTCGGTAACTTCCACTGGAAGGTGTTTGACAACTACTTTCAGTTCTCTGTTGTCTGGTGCTTGGTGCGTAAAATAGGAGAAGCTGTGGTTCGTGAAGAATTTTATTGCATGTCTTTGGTCTTAGAAGGACTCAAAGTGGTATTTGATGCGGTCCTTATGTATATAGCTTTAAGGTTGCCCTCTAGAAGACCATTGAGCATTTCATTAAGGTGAACATAATCCTTCGTGTAATAAACAGTGACTCGGGGCACTTTGCGAACCACGTTCTTGTTTCTGTCCATGGCTTCTGCGGCATTAGAAGTTTGTGCCTGTGGCTTGTTGGTGGGTGATGGAGGCACAGCTTGAGGTGTCAGTGGGGCGAATTGGTTCATTACGGGGATGGTCTCTGTTCATCTCTTAGCCGGGTTGGCTAAGTCCTTGGCTAATGCGTTGCTTCTGCACCGTTTGTTGTGTACGAGCGTAAAGTCCCCCTCTGCGTGTGGGGAGTTGTTGTCGTTTTCTGATGGGAAGGCCGTTGTCATCTCCACTTTGTTGATCGTTTGGTGGGAGTGCTATGATTCGACATCTCTGAGTCCATAGCTGGCAATGCCAGACAGGTGTCATTATCCATCTCTTGTGTTTCCCGTGAATAACGGATATGGCGTTGTACATCCTTCAGCGTTTCTTTGTCCTCTTCCCGACATATATTGAGTCTTCTGGTGTAGTCCTGGCGGTTGTCTTCATTGCTGCGTACGTTGTGGTGTGACGTATGGCCGACGTCCGAATACTGTTTCGTCATGTGGTGTGTAGTCTTCTGCGGTCGAATAGTGCCTGTCGATCATCGTTCTTGACGTTATATCCTGTCATGAACCAGTGATGTAGCCTGGGTCGTCAACCTGGGATCCGTCCTGTGTGGAGCGGCTGCTGGGGTGTCCGGCGGGCCAGGCCAAACCAACTGACCAGAGGCCGACTCCGGTGCATCCGAGGTGGCTGCCACAGCCGGGTGCGCATCGTCCTCGCTCGTTGGCATAGCGAACTCAACTGATGTGGAACTAGATTAAGTGAAACTAGATCTGGAAAGGTTAATGGGGGAGAAGGGAAAAGAGAAGTGGGAAGTGACAACAGGTTATAGAAGAAATAGGAATAGGACATTTTCAGACAGTGTGTTGTGAAGTGGAAAAGAGGTTTGATCTGTTGCCACAGTAGGAAACTGATGAGCCACAAATAGATGTAGGAGTAGACGGGACACAACAAACTTTCAAAAAGTGTTTGAATAGTAAGAAGTCAGAAAAAGCTGCAAAGAAAAGAAAGTTTTGTTGTTAGGTATTTCACATGGTAGGGGTGTTGGCCAACTGTTGCTGGATGAACTAGGGTCAGATTACCAGGTCACTAGCTTTTTTAAATATAGTGCAAGTCTGGGTCAAGTGATAGAGACTGTAGGTTCACTTTGTAAAGATGTCACAAAGGAGGACACCGTGGTAATAGTGGGTGGGACGGGCAACAGCATAGATAGGAACCAAAATTATTCAATTGAGAGTGACCTGGTAAGGATAGCTTCAGTAACGAGACATACTGGTGTTGGGCTTGTGTCTGTTCTGAGTAGCCATGACCAGCCTCATTTAAACTGTTCTGTTAGGAGAGTTAATTTAGAGGTGGAACGGCTGCTTGGATCGGGCATGGGGTCTTATATCAGTGTGGTTCCTGTTGACTCTATCAGCAGGTGGGACTATATGAGGCATGGCCTTTGCCTCAACAGGAAAGGGAAAACTGTCTGGGCTAATAGCAAATAACTTACGGGGAGGAGGGAGGGGGGGGGGGGCACTGTCACAAGTGGAATAACAGTGGTTACAAGTGACAGATCAGCAGTTTTTTTAGGGTAGGAGGGGCAGAAACAAAAGTTGTTGAGAGACGGGCTGAAAATGACATTCACATTGATAAAACAGGCAGCCAGAAAGCAAATTTGAATGTACACAATTCACACAGACAGCCTCCGATTGAAATTAAAGATACTCAAAAATTGGCAGGAAAATTAGGTTCATCCAGTTGTAATTCAGCCAGTGCACAAAATCAGCTATCACTTTTGCATCACAATATCCGAGGACTAAGAGGTAAGCTTAATGAGTTTCTTATTTGTATTGAAGAATTAGAGTTGAGCAAACCAGTTGATATAATCTGCCTCTCTGAACATCATGTGACCACTGGTATAGATATGTTAAATGATACAGGATTCAAGTTAGCTTCTTATTTCTGTAGAGGAAATACGGAGAAAAGAGGAGATGTCATATTTGTCAGAAACTGTTTTGATTTCAAGAATATTGATATTAATAAATTTTGCTCAGACCAGCACTTAGAAGCTTGTGCAACAGAAGTAGTATTTCATAATAAGTCCTTTATAATAGTAGGTATATACAGATCTCCTTCAGTAAATTTTAACCTCTTCATAAAATATCTGGAAGCTCTGCTGTTCCACCTCATAGAAAAAAACAAGGAAATAGTGGTTGCTGGAGATTTTAATGTGGATTTATTGAAAAGCTCTGTCAGTGAACAATTATTGCAGTCAGTAACACTATCATTCAGTTCAGTTTCTACCAGTGGCGTAGTGTGAGGGGAGACTTTGAGACTTAGTCTCACCTGTATTCCTGCTTCAAAAAGATGCAATAGTAATTCATAACAAAAATATAAACAACTTTCTACTAAGAGCTCTAAATGCGCGAAGACATCAGTTTTGCAGCCCGCGCCGCACCTGAGTATTGGTGTATTTGCCTGTTTGAGACTCGAATGCTCCCAGTCTTTGCCTCCCTTCCCTTATCTGGCTGTGTGCGCCTGCGTTTTAGTGGCATTCTCGGCTCCCCTACACCTCCCCTCTTCAATGAAGGCTGGTGCGCTGCACTTGGTAGCAGGTATCGAGACTAGTCTCTACCGTTTCTATGCTGGCTTTTACAGTGGAAGTGAATAGTCGTGCGGTTTATGTTCATAGTCATTCTTGTGTGATTTTAGTGTATATTAAAAGCAGGGTCAGTGTTGGTCGTAATATTGATGTTTTATTAATAGCAGAATCGATTTTTGATCACATAGTGATCATCTTCGGTGCTGTACACATTAAACTCAGACACTGGTATCAAGTTATCAATAACCAAAACTGAGAAGCAATGACAATAGTTATTGTGTACAAATTGACTTTTGGAAGGGATAAAAGGGGGACGACCCCCCCCCCCCCCCTTATGAAGAGGAGCTGTTCTATTTCTTATTGCTACACCACATATGAGTGTTTTCCCAAAGACTCAAAACTTTATACATTTTCCCCGATTTGCTGATTTTCTTACTAATTTGTCTGGAGTAACACGGAGATTACATAAGTGACTGCTTGGTGGTTGCACCATAACTTTGCTCATTCAGGTGCAACTAGCTCCTCTAGCGGTATATATAAGGACGTCGACATCAGACGCCTAACACGGTTAGTGAACATTCACGCGCCGGATATCAACAAAGAAATAGCTCTGAGCACTATGCGACTTAACATCTGTGGTCATCAGTCCCCTAGAACTTAGAACTACTTAAACCTAACCAACCTAAGGACATCACACACATCCATGCCCGAGGCAGGATTCGAATCTGCGACCGTAGCAGTTGCGCGGTTCCGGACTGCGCGCCTAGAACCGCTAGACCGCCAGGGCCGGCGGATATCAACACCTCGTGTTCTGTGTGTGCCGTCGTTTTGTGCTTCAGTGGTTCAGTGTTATTCGTTTTGTGCACCTATGTTCACGTGTGACAATTTTCGTCTATGTGTGTGTCGAAGTGTCTGAACAAATTTTATTTTGGACTCTACGCCCGTGAACGGCTCCATGTATTTTAAGAGGTGTTTGTCTCCGTTTATATGTCCACCGTATTTTTTTACTCTAAATGTCTTCATTTGTATCTTTTGTGTTTCTCTGAGGCCCAAGAGCGGCGTAGCATGCTGCTGCTGCTGGCCTGCCTGTACACAGGTTTCAAAATAACAATAAAGAAAAAAAAAGACGCCTAATTAACCACTATCATGTACTGACTGCACTGTCACTTTCGTAGGTTGTTCGGGTTCATACAAGCTCTCCCATCATTCTTATGTGCATAGACCTCGTCATTAGAGGTCTACTATCTAATCGATTTCATGTACATTGACCTCGACTATAGAGATTCAAAAAATATCATGTACATGCACCTCAATACCCGGACACTGGGCATGAGGTCCACATAAACCAACCCCCCCCCCCCCCTCCTTACCTTATGTACAGTCTTTCGACACCCACACACTATGCGGAAAACACCGCACTAGATGCTTGGGCGTACCGAGGTGCGACCAGTGACACGTACAGTCACATCAATACCCCCCCCCCCCCCCCCAAATCATGTACAGCCTTTCGACACCCACACACTATGCGGGAATACCGCACTAGATGCGTGGGTGTACCGAGGTGCGACCAGTGACATGTACAGTCGCATCAACACCCCCCAACCCCGTATTCATGTACAGCATTCGACACCCACACTCTATGCGTAACACGCCGCAGTAGAAGCGTGGGTGTCCTGAGATGCGACCAGTAGCATTGACCAGTGACATGTACAGTCGCATCAACACCCCCCCACCCCGTATTCATGTACAGCATTCGACACCCACACTCTATGCGTAACACGCCGCAGTAGAAGCGTGGGTGCTCTGAGATGCGACCAGTAGCATTGACCAGTGACACGTACAGTCGCATCAACACCCCCCAGTCATGTACAGCATCCGACACCCACACTCTATGCGTGGCCGCAGTAGAAGCGTGGGTGTCCTGAAATGCGCGCAGTACTATGTACGGTCGCTTTAACCCTCCCCCACCCCATGACATACACCTCCTACTTGCATGCTCTTATTGAAAACCTGTTACGTTGTCGTAGTAAGTATAAATTCTATATCTGTTCGTAAAGTAAAATTATAAGTATAAAAGTACTAATGATTAAAACAATAATTTTTTGGAATAGAATTTGTCAAATATTGTACCTACTCTTTTCCTCTGTGCTTCTAAATTTAATTTTTGTCACAAGGGTATTGAAGTCTGCATCCTAATGCCATCTGTTGACGGCAGGCCGTAACTTGTTTGGCCACGGGCTACTCTGCAAGTGATGTCACTTAAGTATGGCGACAGCCACTTGTGATTTGTTAATGGCATTGATCGCGTGTTGCGTGTACGATAATGAGTTTATCGAGAGAGATTGTACGTACGCTTGTGGACAGTGCATGAAGTACAGCGAAATGTGAAAAAATCAAAGATTACATGTGCAAGACGAGCACGTTGTTACAACCTATAAACAAGTGTTTTATTCCAGTCATCAGACGGTAAATACCTTCATGTAATCAATAATTTATTATGCACACATTGTTTAGGAAGTTTTATGTATCCCATCAATTGGTTAAGGACAGTAGTAGGTTTCTTAGTCCACTTGTCGAGTTTTATTTTTTGTTGCTTTGTCATAGTTTTAAACGGAGTTTATTTCAGTGCGTGTATAAAGATTTTGCTTTGTATTAACGGCTAGTAACTGACAAATTTGCTTCGATTCTATTTTGAAGTCCCAAATATCCTTATCCTTGAAATAATTAAAATTTTGTTGTCGTTCAACTGTTACAGCTATAAACAACGTCAAGCCACAAACGTATAACTATAAATATACAGTACATACACAAAAAAGATTTGTTTATAAAAGCGAAAACTACAATAAGTTATAACAAATTTCAAATAAACTATAATATTTAGGCCAAAACAATTTGAACAAAACATCTCGTATTGACATTGTTAAAGAAATTGTGTTACACTCCAAATTATTATTACTGTGCTGTCGCATTTTCACATTCATAAAAATTTATGAATTGAATAAAAAAGGATTAATCGATAATCAACTGTACAGTCTGCTTAAATAAGTCGAATGGAGCTGCTATCCATTCAACAGGCAGTTTGTTGAACATTGTCATACCCATCACTTCATAGCTGTTCAATAATTTAGATGATCTACAGTAAGGCATGTCAATATGTCTATAATTTCTAGTGTCATGAGAGTGCAAATCCAGTCAAAGTTGATATTCTGATAAGTTATTCTGATAAGTTATTCTTTGTATACGTAAGAACTGTGTAAATGTGCAAGTTTATTACAGTTAATTTTTTAGATCAGTAAGCAATGGTCTGCAGTGGGCAAGTTTTCCAGAGTTTGTAATAATCCTAATAACTTTCTATTGAAGTGCCGGAATATCCTGAACAGGGGTGCTTTTGCTCCGAAATAAAAGCCCATATGACATAATACTGTGAAAAAAAAAGCAAAACAGGATGATCTTACATATGCTACAGGTACATGATTTTTTTAAAATTTCTTAACACGTAAACCACCATAGAATTGTGAAGGCTTTCGTGGCCACTTGTTGACAAACTACCTGTAGGCCTCTGTCTTGGGTTCTTTGGCCAATGTTTGCCTGATGA
Organism: Schistocerca cancellata; assembly: GCF_023864275.1. Taxonomy (NCBI): domain Eukaryota; kingdom Metazoa; phylum Arthropoda; class Insecta; order Orthoptera; family Acrididae; genus Schistocerca; species Schistocerca cancellata. The sequence goes on along the minus strand of NC_064629.1, from coordinate 441,027,383 downwards.
TTTTTCTGACGTTTTCACCAGCATGAGTGGCTGGCATTATCAGAGTTTCACCCTCCATTGTCAGTGGTGACTGGAGCCGAGTTTGCGGCTGCAGCTATATGTACCTGGTGTGTCAGCATCCAAGGGCTTCTCTGTGGTCATTTCCAGTGCGGTTCTTCTCTTGCTACCTGCAACAGTCGTTTGCTGCAGCATGGGAAGCCAAAATCCACTTACCTTGATGCTTTCTTCTTTCTTGTTGAGACTGTTCTCCTATTTGCATATTTCTATAGCTTTTTTCTGCAGCCAGAACATCTGTATCAGCGAATTTTAATACATGGTTGGTCTCACATAGTGCATGCTCTGCTGCGGCTAATTTCTCTACATGCCCCAACCTCATATGTTGCTTACATTCTATGATCCTGGTGTTGATTGATTGTACAGGCATTCCAACATAAACTTTATCGCATGTGCATGGTATGCAGTATATTCCCGACATTGCAAGTGGGATCCCTTTTATAGTTTGCTGATCTGAACACTCTTTGACCTTCTTTGTTGGTTTGTAAATAGTCTTTACGCCATATACGGCCGATTCTGTCCATCACTCTGGGAATGTATGGCAGAAAGGTCGTCCTCGATGTTTCTTTTTCTGATGTGTCACTTCACCGAGTGTTTGACTCTGTTATACTTCTGATACAACTTGTGGAGTATCCATGCGAACCAGGTGATGTATTTTATGTCTGAGGTGCTGCGGCTTACGTATTTGTCTTGTTCGTGTTACGAGCTTATTAATCATGCCTTATTTCTGGCTCAGGTGGCGATTTGATGGTTTGTGCATATATTGGTCCATTTGTGTCAGTTTTTGATACTCACTGTGTTCCAGGTTTTCACAATCCCTTGTGACCAGCACATCTAGAAATGGTAGTTTTTTGTCCATTTATACTTCCATGGTAAATTTTCTGTTGGCATGGAGGCTGTTCAAGTGGCCTAGGAAGTCACCAAGCTGTTCCTCATCATGGCTCCACACAACGAAGGTATCATCGAAGTACCTGTACCACACCTTAGTTTTACAAGATACCAAGTCCTGTGCTGTGCTTCAAAATCTTCCATGAAGAAGCCTTCCAGCTGTTCATAGAAGTTGCCATTTTATGTGAAATAGCTCATGGTGAGACATGAATCAAAGAGCTTTGTGGTGTCTTGTGGGAAAAATGGAACCAATATGTCACTTGGCAGCTCGCGTGTAGTTGGCTATACTGCGATTGTGAGGTTGCAATAGCTGCCAACAACTCTGAAGTACATTTTGTAAATGTAAGCTAGACTCGACGTTTATATGTAAGTACAGCAAAGTACGTTTTTCTAACAATGGAGATAACGATGATGGAGACTAAGCTTTTGATAGTATATGAAACCGGGAAGTAATAACACCTGAAATTAATGACAATATCTATGAAAAGTCATTACAAATTGTTACCGTAATAGCTGCATGTAAAAAGTCGTATAATAATGTAAGCCTAAGCATACCAAAGAACACGGTATCCATGCTCACAGAAAAAAATAAACCAAAACACGCATAGCCTACTCGATTGCAGAAAGAAAGAATTAATTCTTAATACATTTACACTCGCCAATTTACGATGTCAATTATCTCCAGTTCTCCTTCACTATCATTGGAACTGGTGCCAAAACCATTGTCTTCTTCATCATCATTAAGAGAAGTCATTAATTGTTAGTTTTCGTTTATAATCATGTGTATAGCCTGTGCTTCTCTTATGAGTTTAGCAACATGGTCTACTTTCTTCCTCCGTAAGGTAGTGTCTATAGTAGCAAGATCTTCATGTAGCAGCCTTTCCACTAAAAGTCTTGTTACTTATAATGTATGCCTTGACTTCACTCCAGACCAATTCAATTGGATCAAAATGGCAGTGATAAGGCAGTAGCCTAATTACCAAGTGACCCTGTTTGCTTGCAGTTTCATCCACAACGTATTTAGGCGTCACAGGCTTATTTTGCTTCACGAGCGAATATAGCAATAGCTTTGTCATGCTTATGTCCGCAGCAGATCTCTCGCCTGCAACCACTGCACTATAGTTTCTTTACAGTCGCTAGTGGTGGGAGTTTTATCTAAAATCGCAGAATGGTACAGCGCATTGTCCATCACAAACACTGTTGGAACGCTAAACTGGAGCAACAAATTTTTAAACCACTGCCAAAACCATTGGTGGTCCACATCCTCATGATAGTCATTGGTTTTTCTTGATTGAAAAACTAAAAGTCCTACAGGCACAATGCCGTTGGAAGATCCTGCATGGGCCACAATTAATCTTGATCCTCTTCGTGCTGGCTGATGTCAGCTGCTATTCGGAATATCATCTATTCAACATTTCTCGACTGATTCTCCAGCATTGACCCATGTTTTGTCTAACCTTATGACTGAGTGTATGCCCTTTCCTACAATTTTGTGTAAAAAAAAAAAAAAAAAAAAAAATGGAACAAGCTTCAACAACATGTGCCCATACTTTTTAACACCATCGTAAGTAACTTTTCCCCCATGAGAAAAGTTCACTTTCTTTTAAAGAAATTAGCAACTTCGCTATTGTGGGATATTCTTTCCTTCTATAATATCCATATATGTGCCGATGAATTGCATCGGATTGGAAAGAATCAATATCTTTAAGAGGACGACGCTGCTTTTTTTTATTTCCAGGGGTACTTGTAAATACACTGTTTTTCCCACAGGGACTTTCTTCCACACTGTTTACTTCAGAGTCTTGCAAGTTGTGAAGTAGCATCCCTTTCATTATAACTGTTCTTTGGATGAGTCCTAGAGTTTTCGAGGTACGCTCTAAAACTTTATGAGCTGAAATTGACGCTTGCTCATGAACAGAAACAAATTGTTTTTCTTGCTCGTAAAACTTGTGTGTCCTCCGTAGCAATTCCCAAGCCTGACTATTTAATGGCACTCCACGGCACAACAGATTATTGCTTGGTGAACAAGATCGTTTTGGTGAGATTGTTTCATAAACAGAAACTGTAGTCGAGGCGGTAACACAGCATGACACAACACAACACAAAAGCAGGTGGTTGCGCACTAACAAACAATATTTACATGGAAGCCAGCAACATGGTAGTGTTAATGTCGCAACTGGCATTTTTTTTGGTTCTGTTATTGGTTCAGAAGATGCAGTGCCTCATGTTCCTCACTTGTTTGTCAGCTATATTGCCAACTTTATGGCGCTTGGGGAATGACCTTGAGTGACATGTTTCAGCGGCCCGGGTATAAAGGGCACTTTCGTAAACAAAGAAACATCAAAGCTTACCAGGATGTCGTTTGGCGCAAGTTTGTGTCTTCAACTTCTCAATAAAATGTCCTGAGTTCTTTATGGATGTTTCAGTCTTTCCCACATGTGCTTGGAGCAGAGAGGCCAAGTGTATTGCCAGTTTATACGTATGTACATGCAGAGGAACCTGCACAGCACAGAAGCCCTACCACCTCAGCTGTATGGATTACCATAGGTCCATATGAATAATGTTCCACTAACTCTAATGTATAAACTGGCAAAACACTTTGCCTCTCTGCTCCAGGCTCCAGCCACATGTGGGGAAGACTGACACAGACATAAAGGACTCAGGACATTTCATTGAGAAGCTGAAGAAGCTAAATCTTGCACCAAATGACATCCTGATCAGCTTTGATGTTGTTTGTTTATGAAAATGACACTCAGTGACACTCTGGAGCACATGGGTTCCATTTACCTCGCAAGATGTCACAAAGCTCTTTCGTGCATGTCTCACCAAGAGGTATTTCATATGGAATGGCGACTTCTGCAAACAGCTGGAAGACGTTGCCATGGGTAGTCCTCTTAGTTCAGTGGTGGCCAGCTTCTTTGTGGAACATTTTGAAGCACAAGCACTGGACTTGGTACCTTGTAAACCTAAGCTGTAGTACAGATATGTCGATGATACCTTCATTGTGTGGAGCCATGAAGAGGAACAGCTCGGTGACTTCCTAAGACAGCTGAACGTACTCCATGCCAACAAAAATTATCATGGAAGTAGAAGAGGACAAAAAACTACCATTTCCTGATGTGCTGATCACATGGTTTACCACATGAGTGGTGAGAACTTAGGACACAGTGTGTATCAAAAACCGACACACACGGACCAATACCTGCACAAGCTATCAAATCACCACCTGAGCCAGAAAAGCGGCATGATTAATATGCTCATAATGCAAGCAAGATGAATACATGAGCCGCAGCAACTCAGATGCCAGATGCAACACCTGGAAAGTATGCCTCAGATGGGCAAACAATAAAAGTGACCCACTTACAATTTCGGGAATATACCACATACAATGCTAATACAGAAAAGTTTGTATTGGAATGATTGGATGATCAGTCAACACTAGGATCACAGAACGTAAGTGATACAACAGGTTAAGAAATCGGCTGTGGCAGAGCACACGCTGTGTGAGACCGACCACATAGTAAAATTCACCAACATGGAAGTTCTGGCTGTAGAGAAGAACTCACACCTGCTTGTCCAGAGAAGCTATAGAAATACACAAACATGCGAATAGCTTCAACAAGAAAGAAGAGAGCCCAAGGTAAATGGATCCTGGCTTCCCGCTCTGCAGTGAATGATCGTTGCAAGTAACAAGAGGAGAACCTCACCAGAAATGGCTCAGAGAAGCCCTTGGATGTTGACACGCCATTTACATATAGCCTTCGGTCATGAACTCTGCTCCAGTCCACCACCAGAAATGGGGGTTTAAACGTTGACAATGCCAACCGCTCATGCTGGCGAAATGTTTTAAAATCATTAGATGAACATTGGCTGAAGAACCCGAGACGGAAACCAACAGGCAGTTTGTACACCCCTATAGACAACAATTTTCTACTGGCAAATCTCTTAAACTAAATAACTGTTGAGTCTTACTCTCACTGAGTAGGAATCCATTAGATGATGATGATTGGTTTGTGGGTCACTCAACTGCGTGGTTATCAGCACCTGTACAAATTCCCAACCTTTGCTCAGTCCAGTCTTGCCACTTTCATGAATGATAAGGAAATGATGAGGACAATACAAACACCCAGTCATCTCGAGGCAGATGAAAATCTCTGATCCTGCTGGGAATCGAACCCGGGACCCCGTGATCAGAGGAATCCATTAGCTCGAAACCAGATTGATATTTGTGATAGGGTGTATTTAGCTGTAGTTTGAAGGGTATTAAAGTGTCAACTGATATTGAAAAATGTGCTATCATCAACATAGAGTCCGCCCCCAGTAGCTGAATGGTCAGCACAACAGAATGTCAATCCTCAGGGCCCGGGTTCAATTCCCGGCTGGGTCGGAGATTTTCTCCACTCAGAGACTGGGTACTGTGTTGTCCTAATCATCATTATTATTTCACCCCCATCGATGTGCAAGTTGCCGAAGTGGCGTCAAATTGAAAGACTTGCCCCTGGTGAACAGTCTACCCGACGGGAGACATTAGTCACACGACATCAACATAAAGAATGGAGTGAGCATTTATATAAAATGACAAATCATTTCTCATTAGAATAAATAACGATGGTTCCAAAACTGAACCTTGTGGCCCACCGCACTGAATTCCAACTATTTGTGACCTATTCTCCTCAGTACACACGATTTGGTTACAGTTATTAAGAAGTGGTTCAAAAATATTACCTACTTTGTTTTTAATTATTCCAAAATAAACTAATTTGGTGGGAAGCGAGCTATGCTTTACACAGCTGAAGGTGTTGCTAAGATCGCAAAAAGTAGCCTGAGTGAAGTTTCTCTCTCCATAAGCACTAAGCACCTTTTTAATGAAAGAGTCAATAGCATGAACAGTAGGTTTGCCCTTCCTAAAGCTAAACTGTGGTGCAGAGAGAATATCATTATCACATAACTGGTAATAGATAACAGATTCTAAAACTTTTGATAAAACTGGTGTCAGAGATACTGGGCGACAACTAGAGGGGCAATTTCTGTCCCCTTCTTATAAATGGGCACAACTCTTGATTAAAAAAAATTTTAACACCTTACACACACACACACACACACACACACACACACACACACACACACACACACCAGAAGGCCTAAAATTATTTACAGTAGTTAATACAACTCCTGGTGTTACCTCTGAGAAAAAAATTGTCTTTTAATGCATGGCTTACACTATGCCATTTTCTAATATCAGATACTGTTTCATGAGGCCTAACAGTGCTTTCACAAATTTCATTGACTGTACACAAAAGTTATTAAATTCAGCTGGTCATACAGCTACAGCCTCTTTGTTTGTTTGCTTTTGGCTACTGGGTTTATTGCACTTTTGTGATTTCTTGCATTTATTTTTGGAAGACTCTATGCTAAAGAAGTTATGTTGTTTCTTAGCCTCATTGACTGCATGTTTATAATCCTTTTGAACTCTTAAATGTCATGTACCAGGTGTCCTTAGGCCTATGCTTATTTGTGTTATACTGAGAAAAGTTGGTCTCAAAAATATTTAAGAAAGCTTGAAAAAATCTATCAAAGATTATATTAGCATAACGGTGACTATTATTGTTGAACAAATCTTTCCATTCATAATTCCCAAGTGAAACAATAAAAATTAGAAATATTTTCCTGTGCTATTGGTCTTCTAATGTCGACTTTAAGCTCTTTGAGCTCTTTATAGTTCATGTTAAGATTACTTATTTCTACCCAAACTGAATCAGAATCTGGGAAAGCAAAAACATCTTCATCAGAACACATTAAATCTCTGCTAACTTTTGTAAATATAGCATCAAGACAAGCAGTCTGTCTTGTAGATTTCCAGTTAGTATAACTAAAATTAAATTGCCTCAACAGAGTTTTAAATTCAAGATTAGAGCATAATATTTATTCTTGTTAGCCACAAACAGCAACATAGTTATTGTATTCTAAATTTAGTAGGGCTCTAATATTTGCTTTTAGAAACACTTTCCTGTTCACAGTGACATTTCTGAATGTCCAAAGCTACAACTTTAACTGTAGTTACTTATAAGATTCATACAAGAATGTTTTTAAGTGTGGTTAAAATATAATTTGCGAAGAAAGCTGTGGTCATTTTGGTACTCAGTGCCCTTCCTCTTCAATACTGCATAGTGGATGGCTAGTACAATGTTTGTAAAGCACTGTTGTGTGGCGTAACATGGCGTGATAAGGGTAGCTGTAATGGTTAAATTTTTGTATATGGGTGTCAGACTTCATGGCACCATAGCACAACAAACTGAGAAAGAAAAGGGAGTGGCTTGGATAGATCTTTGATGCACTGTAGCATTGAAACTGCATATTTGCACAATAAGCAAGTATAAATATGAAAGCCACAAAATACTGGCATGATACTTATTCCTTGGTGCTACAGCCCATGTAGGGCCTTGGGCTTTCTGATGATCACAGCCCAATCTGGATGATTTTCTGCTCGTTTCCTTCATCTCCTGACTCCAATCTTTCTCAGATCATTTTCCACATCCTACAGCCATCATTTCCAGGGTCTTCCTTTGCTCCTTTTGCCACCTGGGTTTCCTGTGAAACCTTTTTGACAGCTCAATCCTCCAACATTCGCTCACATGGCCCAGCCATCTCAACCTGTTACACTTAATTTCAGTCACCAACCACCTCATACATGGCTCCAAAAATCTTTCCTAATAATTTCCTCTCCCATCTTCTCAAGAGTTCTTCTTCTGCTACAGTCATTGTCCATGTTTCTGAGTCATACATTACCATCGGTCTTATGACTGTTCGATCGACAGTCACCTTCGATTTTCTGCTCAGGCTACGTGACTGAAGGATCTTGGTCAGGGCCCAGTAAGCTCTATTTCCTGCAGTAATCCTAGATTTTATTTCTTCTCTTATTCTGCTATTCTCCATAACCAGCACTCCCAAGTATTGGAACTTCTCACATCTCTCATAATTGCCTCTGTTCAACTTAATATATTTCACTTTAACAACAGCATTTCCCCTGGAAGCAAAGAGATCATGTGTTTTTGTGTAGTTTACTCTAAGTCCCAACTGTTCTGCCTCCTTTTTCAGTCTGCCAAATCCTTCTTCCATTTCTTTCAAACTTCTAGACAGCAAACACACATCATCGGCATAAGCTAGATTTTGGTGCATACGGTTAAACAGAATGCGGTTATCAATCTCCACCCTTCGCATCACTCTCTCCAACACTATGTTGAAGAGTAGCGTGGATAATACATCACCCTGCCTTAACCCTTGGCTGACCTCAAATTCTTTAGACAGTTTTCCTCCTACTTTTACCTGGCATTTTGTGCCGGTGAGAGTCATTTGTACTAGTCTAAGTTTACTTGGGAATTCCATCTCCATTAAGGTGTCATATAGCTTTTTCCTTTTACCACTATCATAAGCCTGTTTAAAGTCTACAAAAAGCTGGTATACATTCACGTTATATTCATAACACTTTTCCATTATTTGCCTTATAATGAAGATCTGGTCAGTTGTTGATCTGCCCTGTCGAAAACTGCACTGGTAGTCTCAGAGTTATTTCTTCTGTAATTGGTGCAAGTCTCATAGCAATAACTTTAGCTAATGTTCTGTACACCATGCTGGTTAAAGCAGTACCAAGGTAATTTTCACAGTTTGCTTTGTCCTCCTTATGAATCAGGCATGTAATGGCAATGTTCCACTGGTCTGGCATTTCTTCCTTTTCCCATATTTCCACTATCAGCTGGTGTGCCAATCTTTTTAGATGTTCACCTCCACCCTTGATCATCTCTGCTGGAGCCTTATTATTCCCTAGGCTTTTAATTGCCTTCCTAACTTCCTCTATTGTTGGTATAGGTACAGGTCTTTCATCCTGACTAACATTCTGCCATGGTTGGTCACCTTCTGTTTCATTTTCTTCCAGAACTTCTGTAGTGACATTCAGCAGCTCACTGAAATATTCAGCCCCTCGACCTAGAATCTGTTCTTCTCCTTCTATAAAATTTTCTTCTTTATCTCTGCAGAATACCGTATGTGGTTGGAAGCCTTTCTTCAGTTCCTGAACTCTCTTGTAGAATTTTCTTACTTCTTGATCATTATACTCTTCTTCTAGCTCTGTAATCCATCTCCTCTCTAATTCTCATTTCTTTCTTCTGCAAATCCCATCTGCCTCTTTCCTTTTCTTCATGAATTCTTATGTATTAGGTCTTGTTGTCCTGTTTATCATTTTCTTCCTTGCTTCATTTCCCTCTTCCACTGCCTTTTTACAATCTTCATCATACCATCCTGCCCTTTTCACCCTGTCTTCTAAACCCAAAACTACTTCTGCAGTTTCTTGTAGAGCCTCTTTAATCATACTCCACTTCCCTTTGATGCTTTCCAGAGCTTGGCTTTGTTTAGCCTCACACTTCTTCTGCAGTTCTGTTTCATACTTTTCGGATACTCCCTTCTCTTTCAGTTTGGAAACATTGTATCTTCGTGGAGCTTTTCTCTTCCCTCTGGATCTATAGTCTGCTATGCATTGTCTGTATCTCATTCTTACCATATAATGATCCGAATCACAGTCAGCCCCCCTGCAACAATCAACTTCAAGGATATCAGATGCATGTCCCTTGTCCATTACCACATGGCCAGTTTGATTAAAAATAGTGCCATATGGAGAGCGCCATGTGGCTTTCCTTATGTTCTTTCTCTGGAGCTGTGTACTCTTCACTGCCATTGCATTGCCCATGGCGAAGTCTATAAATCTTTGTCTATTTTTATTCGACACATTATGCAGGCTTTCATTTCCTACTGTTTCTCTAAAGGCTTCTTCTTTTACCACTTTTGCATTGAAGTCACTCATCACTATCTATGCACCATTCATTGGTACGCCTTCTAATTCCTATTCTGGTCGACAATAAAACTAATCTTTCATTTCATCCTCATTATCTTCCATGGGTGCATACACACATACTAGAGTGATATTGAAGGAGTGGGCCTTCATTCTCAGTGTACTCATTCTTTCATTTATAGGGTTAAAATTTATGACTGCTGCTTTATACTTATTGTCTACAAGAAAGCCAGTACCACCGTCTCCTCCACTGTACATAATTGTGTAATTACCACTTCTTATGATACCATCTCCTTTCCATCTGACTTCTTGAATTGCTACTACTCCTATACGGTATTTCTCCATCTCTTGTTTGAGTCCATGTAAAGCTCCTGATTTGTTCAAAGTTCTTACATTCCAAGTAGAAAAGTATATATCATTTTTCTGTTTACAGTGTTCTTTTCCTTGCGTGGGTTGTTCATCAGTCCGGCTATACCTATCTTTGAGTTTTGTTACAATATGTTTTTTCTGATATGGAGTTGTTAGCCCCCATGATCAACCCCCAACCTGGAGGGCCTGGATTTGTTTCGGGTTTACTCCTTTAGGGAGACTGGCTTCACTGCACCTCTAGAGCCCTCCCTGCCCCATATACTGGTATGATAGCTTCAGAAATTGTGAAATAGAATTTGCAGTGTGCTTTTCTTACAAAATTTTGAACATGATCTAGTTAGCCAGTTATAGAGAGCATAGCAGACATGATCTGTTCAGCCAATTGCTACATGACTATTTTGTCACGTGCAAACACAAATTAATGTACACACAATATAAAAATAAAGCCATGGCTTCAGATATATAGTTTTGATTATCACAAATATTGCTTGCTGCTTTTTTTTCCCCATTAGGCATGTGTTTAGGTTGGGATGTAAGAGAACCTCTTAAATTGATGTAAATGAAGCAATGACATTGCTATTCTTGTTTGTGAGAAGTATATGGCTGTTTCATACACTGTGTGTCAAGGTTTGCGCATTGGATTTTCTAAGGGTATGGTATGGCTTGGACGTAACAACACAACTTAGTCTTAGGATGCTAAGGGGGCAATGTAAATTTTACTATTCCATATTTTATTCAAAGGAAGTCATAATTTGTAGTTTATTCACTAATTACAATTATAAGATCTCCAGTGGTATGTCACATAGAAAATAAAGACAAAATGTCCTGTCTTACATGCACTATATACTGAAAATTTTACTGCTCATAATGTTGATGGGAACTGTGAATTGGTATGAATTACAGTCATAAATTTTAGGAGCGGGCTGTATTTTCCGAATATCTCGCGATTTCCAAGTGTGTGATTTGGCTGGGAAGCAAGACCGCAGCTTGAATTGGCAGAGAAAATTTGGTTGTGGTGACAGACTGATCTGTGGCATAGCCAGGGGTCTATGTTATGTTGGAAGACATATTTGTTAATTGGCAAAGCCCCCTAGTGTGAAAGCAAAACACCCAATTGTGGTGAAAATCTTGTGTAGCTCATGGCAGAGCAGTGAAATGTATAACCTTGCTTGTCATGAATTATTATCTGTTTTCCAGAATATGTTGCAATTTCCGATAGCGTGGATAGGCAAGAAACTAAGAGCATAACTTCAGTTGGTGGACACAACTATTCATTATAATCTAAATTATTAATTTCCTGTTTCATGAAAGCATCCATTTTTAAGCAGAGTTGATACTTGTGATTAATTCACAGCACATCTCTAGCAGTTGCTCTGGATCAGACAGATTTGATGTTACTGTTCGTCACTGTCCATACCATATCAAGTACTGTGACGTATTATGAAATTTGAGATCATTTGAAGGCGATTACCATCTGTCTGGTCATTGTTCAGTCTTAATATGGAGTGTTGTGGCTGCCTTCTGGATGAAGTAATTTCTTAAAGACTAATGAAAGCAGAGTGGACCATAATGTATACTTCCATGATCATTGGAATTCCCTAAATGCCATGCACCAAGCAATTTCTTGCCAAATGAGGATTCTTTCCATTGCTGTTGCTGAAGGAAGGTGCAGAACAGTAGTGGCATGGTCAATGTGGAGTGCACATTCAGGTGCAGTGCCTGAAATGGTACATGGTCTGGTCATGCCCGAATGGTGTGAAAAATCTCAAGACTTCTGCAGCATGTGAGTTTCTATATGTTGTCTGAAGACGGTGAGGCCTGTCACAAATATCAGCATGTGTATGCTTTCAATGACTGGACTTCCTTCTGTCATAAAGTGGGTATTGAGTGGGCGATAAACAATTTTCAACTATTAGGGGGCCCAGGAGTCATTGTTGAAGTAGATGAGGCAAAATTTGGGAAAAGGAAACACAACGAAGGCCATAAAATCCATGGAAACTTGGTGTTTGGTGCAATTCAGTGATGGTCAAAAAATTACTTCCTTAAGCCCGTTGAATTTCGGAGTTGGGAAGTGTGGGTCAGAATAATGAAAGAAAAGATTCACTGGGACGACGATTGTCAGCGACTACTTCAGTTCATACAACACTCTAGGTCCTGAAGATTTTCAGTACCTCATAGTGAACCACAATCTGAACTTCGTAGATCCAAAAGAGCATTCTGTTCACACACAGAACGTGGAGAGAATAATGTGGTGGGATGTTAAGAGGGGCCATCCCATGATATGACAGGAAGACCAAACATTTCGTGGACTACCAGTTGAGCATACATTCCATTGAGCACATTGCCAGAAGGAAACATTATATCATTTTTTTTTGTTGAAGCAGGTAAACTTTTCCTGCCCGGCGGATCTGTGATTACAATACTGTGCATTCCGGGGAAACCAGTGCCTTCAGTTTCCTCAGCATTACAGGTATATTACAGCATCATTTTGCTTGGTACTGTAAATTTTGTACATTACTTGAAACAAGTACTTTATTCAGTTTTCATGCTTAACATTTTTTTAAAGTTTGTGTGTTTGCACATTGAAAATGTGATGATGTGATTGGCTGATTACATAACCTGTAGTGTGCTCAGAATGAACTGGAAAATGGTTGATGCTGAAAATTGCCACTGTTGTGAAATGTTGTCAAATGTTACAAAAAAATGCCCCTCTCAGGACTATTTAATTTTGGTTATCCTGTAGTATCTAATGTTTTAGTCCCCATCTTGTGTCATACTTTTCTTTCAAACCATGTTCTCTTGGAGCAGACTAAGTGTATTACTCTTTGCTCTCACTAAGAGTACCTCAGTAGGCAGTATTTTGTCGATGTATGTCCTCCAATTTCATGTGGCATGTTGTACTCACACCAACGTATTAGTACTCCCTCTTTCTCTTCCACAGATTAAAGTAAAACTTTTAAATACTATTTAATTTTGTTATGGACATAATTTCTATATAATATACTTACAATTAGTCATTTTTTTGTGGTTCTTGCTGAGCTGCAGTTAGCTTCATACCTTGTGCACCAATTCTGTGTCATTTCAGCTGCTCAGTGCCGGCCATTTCCTGTCACCCAGGATTCACCCTTACAGAGTGATATAAAATGTAGAATGTCATGCATAGTTAAGTAATATTTGTGTAATGATATGTTTATAGTTTGGCTAACAAATGAAATGTTACAGGGTTGTGGAAGGTGTGACTTTACTGAGGATTTTGGATGATGTGAAAGACTCCATCCGTACTGAAAAGTCACCTTCAAGGGATTTCATCATCAGTGACAGTCAGCACCTGACAATGAAGTGTTGACTATGTGTGTGGCCTCTGATCACACATACTGTAAGACTGAACTTGATCTGCTCTTTACTCACATAATGGTTTATAGGACCTTTGGGGAAAGTTTCCATATAAAAATGAGTAACGCATAAAGTTTTTATGGTGATATGGAAATTCAACTGTTGTTAATAAAGAAAGCAAATGACTTGCATTCCTTGTGTCTGTTCATACCTTTATCCTAGTATACAGGGTATTACAAAAAGGTAAACATTCCTCACACACAAATAAAGAAAAGATGTCATGTGGACATGTGTCCGGAAACGCTTAATTTCCATATTAGAGCTCATTTTAGTTTCATCAATATGTACTGTACTTCCTCGATTCACCGCCACTTGGCCCAATTGAAGGAAGGTAATGTTAACTTCGGTGCTTGTGCTGACATGTGACTCAGTGTTATACAGTACTAGCATCAAGCACATCAGTACGTAGCATCAACAGGTTAGTGTTCATCACGAACGTGGTTTTGCAGTCAGTGCAATGTTTACAAATGAGGAGTTGGCAGATGCCCATTTGATGTATGGACTAGCACGGGGCAATAGCCATGGCGAGGTACATTTGTATCGAGACAGATTTCCAGAACGAAGGTGTCCCGACACGAAGACGTTCAAAGCAATTGGTCGGTATCTTAGGGAGAACGGAACATTCCAGCCTATTACTCACGACTGGGGAAGACCTAGAACGACGAGGACACCTGCAATGGACGAGGCAATTCTTCGTGCAGTTGACGATAACCCTAATGTCAGCGTCAAAGAAGTTGCTACTGTACAAGATAACGTTGATCACATCACTGTATGGAGAGTGCTACGGGAGAACCAGTTGTTTCCGTACCATGTACAGCGTCTGCAGGCACTTTCAGCAGCTGATTGGCCTCCACGGGTACACTTCTGCGAATGGTTCATCCAACAATGTGTCAATCCTCATTTCAGTGCAGATGTTCTCTTTACGGACGAGGCTTCATTCCAACGTGATCAAATTGTAAATTTTCACAATCAACATGTGTGGGCTGACGAGAATCCGCATGCAATTGTGCAATCCCGTCTTCAACACAGATTTTCTATGAACGTTTGGGCAGACATTGTTAGTGATGTCTTGATTGGGCCCCATGTTCTTCCACCTACGCTCAATGGAGCACGTTATCATGATTTCATATGGGATACTCTACCTGTGCTGCTAGAACATGTGCCTTTACAAGTACGACACATGTGGTTCATGCACGATGGAGCTCCTGCACATTTCAGTTGAAGTGTTCGTACGCTTCTCAACAACAGATTTGGTGACCAATGGATTGGTAGAGGCGGACCAATTCCATGGCCTCCACACTCTCTTGCCCTCAACCCTTATGACTTACATGTATGGGAGCATTTGAAAGCTCTTGTCTACGCAACCCCGGTACCAAATGCAGATACTCTTCGTGCTCGTATTGTGGACGGCTGTGATACAATACGCCATTCTCCAGGGCTGCATCAGCGCATCAGGGATTCCATGTGACGGGGGGTGGATGCATGTATTCTCGCTAACGGAGGACATTTTGAACATTTCCTGTAACAAAGTGTTTGAAGTCACGCTGGTACGTTCCGTTGCTGTGTGTTTCCATTCCATGATTAATGTGATTTGAAGAGAAGTAATAAAATGAGCTCTAACATGGAAAGTAAGCATTTCCGGACACATGTCCACATAACATATTTTCTTTCTTTGTGTGTGAGGAATGTTTCCTGAAAGTTTGGCCATACCTTTTTGCAACACCCTATATAAAGCTAACAAACTTTAACTGAAGTATGCCATTGCTACTTTTCATAATTAAAAGTATCAGTATCCACTGAAGTCCTGTGTAAAAGTGAATGCGTAAACACAGTAGTGCAGTATTGTTAGTTTTCTGAAGACCTTCACACTGTACTGCAGTGGAATTTTTGCATGTGTATTACTCAGTTGTGGCAAAAATGCACTAAATAAAAAATAGCAAAATGTTGAACTGGAATTGTTTTACACATTACAGTAGCCCCTGAGATTTTCCTTGTTTAATTCTGCAGATTTAACGAGGTTTGTATGGACCCTAAGTAGCAAGTGTAAGCATTTGTAACACCACTGACAGACTAGTACTCCGAAGAATGCTAATTTTGCTATGAAGGATTTTCCTATGCACCTTGCTTTGTTAATCAATTATTTTGTAATATTACAAATAATATTTCAGGTTTAAAAATCTGCTAGGTGCTAGTAATATTAGGCAAGAAAGCTTATTCTGAAAAATGAAGAAACTGCAAGACAGCTGCTTAATCCACAATCTTTTATTGTGTACACAACTGGGTTCAGAACACTTAAAGTTCCATCATCTGGTATAAACTGTAATAATAAAAACATCCTGTTACACATGAATGGGAGGGGATCTTAAAGTGTGAAATATCTGATAAGGAACTTTGTTGCTAAATCCCTAAATTAAAACAATTAAAAAGGGAGAACAGGACGTTACTTACAAGTAACATCACTTTAATCATTTGAGGCCATCCTCATCCCAATGTTGTCTGTCAAAAGGATAAAAGGTGCCTAGGAAAATCTGAGAAAAATGGACATGACCACTGGACACTAAAAGTTACTAAAATAATGAAACGTGTAAAATGCAATAAAATGGGGGATGCCCAGAATGATTAAAATTTATTTTGCATTTAATTTTGTAGTGTAAGAATGATGAATTTTGAGAGCTGAAGAATCCACAAATGAAACTGTACAAGACACACACATCCTCCCCCCTGCGGGTCCGGGGATTAGAATAGGCCCGAGGTATTCCTGCCTGTCGTAAGAGGCGACTAAAAGGAGTCCATCCCCCTCACGGGGGTAGTTAGCGCCTGCGTCCGGAGACGGACGGTTTCACGACCTATAATCGTGGTCTTTTTGGTTTTAAACTTCTCGTTTCTTCCTTCCTTTTGTTGGTCCCTTTCTTTGCTCTTCTCCACCTCACTGTCTTCCTTACTCTTTCCCTTGACTTCTCCTTGCCTTCTCATTGCCTTTTTCTCCTTGCCTTCTCATTGCCTTTTTCTCCTTGCCTTCTCATTGCCTTTTTCTCCTTGCCTTCTCATTGCCTTTTTCTCCTTGCCTTCTCATTGCCTTTTTCTCCTTGCCTTTTTCTCCTTGCCTTCTCATTGCCTTCTTCTCATTGCCTTCTTCTCCTTGCCTTCTCTGGTCTCCGCCTCGGCGTTTGAGACAGTCTGTCCTCTTTCTCCCTCTCTCTCTTCTTTTTCCTCTTCTTCCTTCCTCCCTGTGCGTGTCTGAAGGCCGACCCACGCGTTCGCACGCGTAGCCGGTGACGGGGTAACGCGTAAGTCCCCGCCCTGGGTAGACATGTAAGGCACGCGCGTACCCCCTGGTAAAGGCCAGGCCCGGGGAGGGGTGATTGCCTGAGCTGATACCTTCTGACCATGCCGATTGGTCCCTCCGTCTGTTTCTCGGGAGGTGTGACCTGAGGTGTAAACATTCACCTAAGGCGGGAGTGCCCTCTGAGAGGGTCCCCACAAGGAAGGAGCGCGCCATCGGAGACGCTGGCAATCATGGGGGATTCCTCCGCAATGGATTCTACTCCATCGCTTTCGACTTCGACCCAAAAACGGAAACGTGACCAGCCAACAGTGACAAAAGTACTACCGCCTGCCCCACAGTTCCTCGTAGTTTCTCGCACTGAGGACGGAAAGGATTTTTCCTCTGTCAACCCTTTTGTTATTCAGAAGGGCGTTGATGCCATAGCCAGATCTGTCAAATCTTGTACCAGGTTGCGTAACGGCACCTTATTACTAGAAACTGAGAGTGCCTTTCAGGCACAAAAACTGCTTCGGGCCACCCTCCTGTACACGTTCCCTGTCCGGGTGGAGGCCCACCGTACTTTGAATTCGTCTCGTGGTGTAGTGTATACTAGCTCCCTCGACGGATTGACTGACGAGGAGCTTCAATCTTTCCTCGCTGAGCAGGGCGTGACGGCTGTCCATCGGGTCATGAAAAAGGTCAACAACGACCTTGTACCGACCCGGACACTCTTCTTGACCTTCGATAGTGTTAAGCTGCCATCGCGCATCAAGGCGGGCTACGAGGTTATTTCTGTTCGCCCCTATGTCCCGACACCTACGCGCTGCTACCAGTGTCAGCGTTTCAATCACACTCGACAGTCTTGTTCCAATGCGGCTAAATGTGTCACTTGTGGCAGGGATGCCCATGAGGGTGACTGTCCACCTCCGTCTCCTCATTGTGTGAACTGTCAGGGTGACCATGCCGCATCCTCCCGCGACTGTCCTGTCTATAAGGACGAACGTTGCATCCAAGAAATTCGTGTCAAAGAGAAAGTGTCCACCTCGGCTGCTCGCAAGCTATTGGCTAGTAGGAAGCCCACGCTGCTCCCAGCGGGGAAATATAGTACTGTCCTCGCCTCTCCTCGGACTACCCGGGAGGTCGCAACCCAGACATGCGATCTGACCTTCAGCACCACGGTCGTCCGTTCGGCCAGTGCTAAGATCGCGCGGTCGACGTCTCCTCTTCCTCCCATCACACCACAGACACCAGCCACTTCCTCAGCTTCTGCTAAGTCGAAGACCCCGAAGTCAGATGCACGGTCCTTCAAGAAGGAACCATCCCGTGCAGACTTCCTCCGTCCCTCGACCTCCCAGCCTTCGACCGGTACTTCCACCAAACGTCCTTCCAAAAAGGCGCATAGGAAGCACAGTTCTCCTTCTCCGCCACGGCGCATCTCTTCTCCTGCGCCACCCAGCGGTTGCCGCCCCAGGCCGTCATCTGTTTCGCCTGGCCGCACCGCCGGTAGCCGTACATCTGGCCGTTCACCGGCGGAGGAAGCTCTCCCTCCCGGCCATCCTCCCGAGATGGCCGATGACCCTATAGACCCCATGGACGATGACTGTCCACCTACTGATAGCGGCGGCAGTGCTCGCTCGAAGCCAGGGCCTAAGCGGCCTTCGAGGTGACCCCTTCTCTCATCTTCCTTTTCTTACGATGGCACTTATTCACTGGAATATTCGCAGCATTCGCTCCAACCGAGAGGACTTGAAGTTGCTGCTCCGCTTGCATCGTCCGCTCGTCGTAGCCCTCCAGGAAACGAAGCTACGCCCATGCGATCACATTGCCTTGGCACACTACACCTCTGTGCGTTTTGACCTACCCCCTATGGTAGGAATCCCAGCTCATGGAGGGGTTATGTTGCTGGTCCGGGATGATATTTACTACGATCCCATCACATTGCACACCGGCCTGCAGGCAGTCGCCATCCGCATTACTCTCCCCACTTTTACGCTTTCCTTTTGTACCGTTTACACTCCCTCGTCATCTGCCGTTACCAGGGCAGACATGATGCAACTTATTGCTCAGCTACCTGCACCGTTTTTGTTAACTGGAGACTTCAATGCCCACCATCCCCTTTGGGGTTCTCCAGCCTCCTGCCCGAGGGGCTCCTTGTTAGCAGACCTTTTCAACCAGCTCAATCTTGTCTGCCTTAATACTGGCGCCCCTACTTTTCTTTCGGACACATCTCATACCTATTCCCATTTAGACCTCTCTATATGTACTCCCCAACTTGCACGCCGGTTTGAGTGGTATGCACTTGCTGATACATATTCGAGCGACCACTTCCCGTGTGTTATCCATCTCCTGCAGCATACTCCCTCTCCGTGCTCCTCTAGTTGGACCATCTCCAAGGCAGACTGGGGGCTCTTTTCTTCCAGGGCGACCTTTCAGGATCAAACGTTCACAAGCTGCGATCGTCAGGTCGCACACCTCACGGAAGTCATTCTCGCTGCTGCTGAATATTCCATCCCTCACCCTACTTCTTCTCCACGTCGCGTACCGGTCCCCTGGTGGACCGCAGCATGTAGAGACGCTTTACGTGCTCGTCGACGTGCTTTACACACCTTTAAACGCCACCCTACAGTGGCGAATTGTATTAATTATAAACGATTACGTGCTCAGTGTCGTCGTATTATTAACGAAAGCAAGAAAGCCAGCTGGGCTGCTTTCACAAGCACCTTCAACAGTTTTACCCCTTCTTCTGTTGTCTGGGGTAGCCTGCACCGGCTATCAGGCACTAAGGTCCACTCCCCAGTTTCTGGCTTGAAGGTCGCGAATGAAGTCCTTGTGGCCCCTGAGGCTGTCTCCAATGCCTTCGGCCGCTTTTTCGCCGAGGTTTCGAGCTCCGCTCATTACCACCCTGCCTTCCTCCCCCGCAAACAGGCAGAGGAGGCTAGGCCACCTGACGTTTGCTCCTCGAATTGTGAAAGTTATAATGCCCCATTCACCATGCGGGAACTCGAAACCGCACTTGGCCGATCACGGTCCTCCGCTCCAGGGCCTGATTCTATTCATGTTCAGATGCTGAAGAACCTTTCTCCTGCGGGTAAAGGTTTTCTTCTTCGTACATACAATCGCATCTGGATTGAGGGACATGTTCCCGCATGCTGGCGCGTGTCTATTGTTGTCCCGATTCCTAAGCCGGGGAAGGACAAGCACTTGCCTTCCAGTTATCGACCTATCTCACTTACCAGCTGTGTCTGTAAAGTGATGGAGCGAATGGTTAACTCTCGATTGGTTTGGCTGCTCGAGTCTCGACGCCTACTTACCAATGTCCAATGTGGATTTCGTAGGCGCCGCTCTGCTGTTGACCATCTGGTTACCTTGTCGACCTTCATTATGAATAACTTCTTGCGGAAGCGCCCGACCGCGGCTGTGTTCTTTGATTTGGAGAAGGCTTACGACACCTGTTGGAGGGCGGGCATTCTCCGCACCATGCATACATGGGGCCTTCGCGGTCGCCTCCCTCTTTTTATTCGTTCCTTTTTAATGGATCGACAGTTCAGGGTACGTGTGGGTTCTGTCCTGTCCGACACCTTTCGCCAGGAGAATGGGGTGCCACAGGGCTCAGTTTTGAGCGTCGCTCTGTTCGCCATCGCGATCAATCCAATAATGGATTGCCTCCCAGCTGATGTATCAGGCTCCCTTTTTGTGGACGATTTTACCATCTATTGCAGCGCGCAGCGTACACGTGTCCTGGAGCGCTGTCTTCAGCGTTCTCTTGACCGTCTTTACTCCTGGAGTGTCGCCAATGGCTTCCGTTTTTCTGCCGAGAAGACGGTCTGTATTAACTTCTGGCGCTACAAAGAGTTTCTCCCACCGTCCTTACGACTTGGTCCCGTTGCTCTCCCAATCGTGGAGACAACCAAATTTTTAGGTCTTACCTTTGACAGGAAACTTAGCTGGTCTCCACATGTGTCATATTTGGCCGCCCGTTGTACCCGTTCTTTAAATGTCCTCCGTGTTCTCAGTGGTATGACGTGGGGTGCGGATCGAACCGTCCTACTTCGTCTATATCGGTCGATTGTCCGCTCCAAGCTGGATTATGGGAGCTTCGTATACTCCTCTGCACGGCCATCCATCTTACGCCGCCTCAACTCCATACAACATCGGGGTTTACGACTTGCGATCGGAGCATTTTATACCAGTCCCGTAGAGTGTCTTCATGCTGACGCTGGCGAATTGCCACTCACTTACCGGCGCGATATACTGCTTTGTCGGTATGCCTGTTGGCTACTGTCAATGCCCGACCATCCGTCTTATCGTTCCTTTTTTGACGACTCTCTTGACCATCAATATAGGTTGTATGTCTCTGCCCTGCTACCCCCTGGAGTTCGCTTTCGTCGCCTCCTTCAACACCTTAATTTTTCACTCCCTGCAACCTTTCGAGTGGGCGAGAGCCACACGCCACCTTGGCTCCAGGCTCAGGTCCGCGTTCACCTTGACCTCAGCTCGCTCCCAAAAGAGGTCACCCCCAGTTCGGTCTACCACTCCCGTTTTTTGGAACTTCGTTCGAAGTTCATCAACATGACTTTCATTTATACAGATGGCTCTAAGACCAATGACGGGGTCGGGTGCTCCTTTATAGTCGGGGCACAAAGTTTCCAATACCGGCTCCATGATCATTGTTCGGTCTTCACAGCTGAGCTCTTTGCCCTCTACCAGGCTGTTCTTTACATCTGCCGCCACCGACATTCTGCTTATGTCATCTGCTCAGATTCCCTGAGCGCCATCCAGAGCCTCAGTGATCCGTACCCGGTTCACCCTTTCGTACACCGGATCCAACGCTCTCTTCAGCGGCTGGTGGACGTCGGTCCGCCGGTTAGCTTTATGTGGGTTCCTGGCCATGTCGGTATCCCTGGGAACGAAGCTGCAGATGCCGCGGCCAAGGCTGCGGTCCTCCAGCCTCGGACAGCTTCTTGTTGTGTCCCTTCGTCCGATTTTAGCAGGGTCATTTGTCGGCGCGTTGTCGCTGTGGCATGCCGATTGGGCTGCACTTACCGACAACAAGCTTCGGGCCTTAAAACCTCTTCCCGTGGCTTGGACGTCCTCCTCACGCCCTTCTCGGCGGGAGGAGGTCGTTTTAGCAAGGTTAAGGATTGGACACTGCCGGTTCAGCCATCGCCATCTGCTGACGGCTGCGCCGGCGCCGTTCTGCCCATGTGGGCACTTGCTGACAGTTAGACACATTTTAATGTCCTGTCCCGATCTTAACCAACTGCGCCTCGATCTTAACCTGCCTAATACTTTCGATGCCGTTTTAGCGGATGACCCACGAGCAGCTGCTCGTGTTCTTTGTTTTATCAATTTGACAAACCTCGCTAAGGACATTTGATGTTGTTTTTTAAACCTATGCCTGTCAGTCTCTTTTAGTGTGTTTTCCCTTTTAGTTGTTGTCCACTTGTGCCTCGCGGTGCATTTTTAGAGTAGTCAGGGCGCTAATGACCATTGAAGTTGTGCGCCCTAAAACCACAAAAAAAAAAAAAAAAAACACACACATCCTATTTTCCTTTCACCATAACACATAATAGAATGGCAACATTATCTTGAACAGGCTGGAACTGTGTTATAAAATGGCTCTACATGCTGTCAGAATTGTGTAAAATGTTAACTGATAATACATATTGCCACTGAGAATAGATAACTAAAAACAATCAATGTCCAGAAATAAATTTGGTACCCTTAAGAAGCTGACAATTATTTATGCAGAAACCCACAGGGATGTCACAATTACAAACATTAGCTCCAATTATAAGTATTTTTTTTTTTTGCCCCGGAAAACTTGACATATTTTATCATAAAGTGCACTGCTATACTGTTATGAAAACAGTTCAGTTTCTGGAAGAGATAAATATCCAATGTGGGGGATTATCTTTTACTTACACAATCATACTGGCTACATCTCGATTCGCCACGATAACTTTACGATTTCACTAGTGTTGCCAGAAGCGGAGAAAATCGGCAGTATCTGAAAGATAGTCATTTGCCTCCGAGCTCTGCCAACATCAAGCTGCCTCTACACACTCCTCACACAAAAAGAATCAGATTGTAGAAATAATGGGAAGTGTGAAAAGTAATGCTGTTGTAAAGAAAATTGAAGTTGCTAATTCATGACTATCGTGCCACCACTAAATTGCTGAAGTTGGCTGCACTGGATTTTCTTAGGAACAAATCATATCTGAGAACACTGTTTTATTTCCACTATATGTACTGCATCATCCAGTTCCTTTGTTTTTAGTCATGTGTTCGCTGGGCATGCAGTTCTGAGCTCTTGTGCTGAGCTGTATCCAGAGTCAATTATTGCTTAAAAATTTGTTGCAGTTTTTAACTATTCATTCGAAAACAAAAGTATGTCCCCTAATGTTAAAATAATAATGTGGAATGCTTTTGTATGGAAACAATGGACTAGAATGATTTTTCATTATTTAATTACTTTTTAGGTTCCACCAATCATCTTTTGAATTGTTTATGACAAATATTGGTTTTATGGCTGAAGAAAGATGGAAAGTACAAGTTGGCAGTGTCTCCTTGGACAGTATCTGCAAGATATATGTGATAATGCCCTGACTTGCGTGAATGAACTGACCAATGAAGAATCACAACTTTTATTATGGCAAAACAATATTAATTCATACTGTGATTTAAGTGTTTCATGTGTGTGTGTATGTGTTAAACACAGACAGATACCTGTGCAGATTCTCTCTACATAAGAAAATTAGCTGTGGTCCCTTCAAGTGCCATAAACAAGCTGTTTCATCTGGATTGTGTGAAGTTAGTTTAGAAAAGTCAAAGACTTTCAAAATGAGAGGCTTTAGCATTATTCCTAGGGTGAAAATATGCCCACCTGTTTCAAACTTATTAATGAAAAACAAGCAAGTGATGACTCATCACCAGGCTATATAAATGATAGTAATGTGAAGGTGTCTTCAGTTCGGAAAATAACTACTTAGATGCTGATTGTGAACTGCTGCAAAACAATTCCTTATTTGAATTTATGTTTATCAAGTTTATTTGCAGAAATTGTTAACTGCATCATAAAATGAATGTAAGTGGGTGTAGTCAATAGATCAATTAAACTAGGTGACACTGTAATCTGTAGTTTCAAATTAAAATGTTTATTAGAAAAAACACAAGTCCTTTTGTAGCTAAAAACACTTGATGGAGCACTGCAAGCTTGCTGCCAGTGAACACAGTGCCTCACTAATATTCCCCTAAATGAAAAATAGTTCATTTCTTACACTTGATGAAAACTTTAAGAGTTCACAAAAAATATCAAATATGAGCAAAATTTCATGTTTTTTTCCGATATGTTTTATTAGGAATTTAATGTTTGTGATATACTGGAATAGGTTTGTAAACACTTAAAAACAGGTACTCGTACTTTGGCAAGACCTCAAAAATATACTTTGAGATTCAGTGTAAAGAGCATAGATAAAACTTGGTAAGCATAACAGGTGAAAACATCTAAATTCCACAATGATTTCTGTTGCAAAACTATTTTGATTATGTGGCTGTAGACTGTCCATTGTCTTCACACACAGACTTTGCTCAACCATCGCTCAGCACAAACTGCTCACTCCACTATCTTCCAAGATGAATTGTCCACTGCTCCATCCCCCAGAATGAAATGTTGACTCCACTGTCTCCAGGATTAAGTGTCCTTTTTCATTCTCAAACAACTCCTCTAATACAAACCTTTCATCTTGTGTCTTCCCTCCCTACCACAGCTATCTCACCTGTCATTGGCTCTCACTTTTTATGACTTGCCCTCCAGCTACATTGCCACTAGTGATTTACCTCACCACAATATAAAATTTACAATTTTTGAGCCTATTGGACCCACCCAGCCAGCCATGCGTGTTAAGTGCCGCTTCCAGGATGGGTACGGGTGCAGGCCTTGGATTTAATTCCCCCCCACCCCCAGTGGATTAATGACGAGGGTCAGTATGCCAGCCAGCCTGGATGTGATTTTTAGGCAGTTTCCCATTCCCACACCCCACTAGATGAATTCTGGGCTGGTACCAAAGTCCTGCCTCAAACAATTCATGAACATTCAGGAAATTTTCGCTCACTTTCGCATGAGTGACACTACAATCCGACTGCTGGGGTACATGTATTCCATTCTGGAGAGTAATGTGGTGATGACAGGAAGGGCATCTGGGAATCTCTTAAACTAACCATAGCAAATCTGTTAATAACCTTGTCAACCCTGTGCTGATGTGGGACAAAGGCACAAGAAAAATAAAAAGAATAATAATTTTTGAGCCCACTGGTTGATTTACATAAATTACATCTTATGTGGAATTAAACTACAAGAAAGTACACCGATGAGCCAAAACATTATATCCTATTTGTCCATCTTTGGAACAAAATGCATCACTGATTCTCTGTACGAGGAATCACACAGTTTGTTGGTAGGTTTGTGGAGATATGTGCCATTAGATGGCTATGCATAGGTCATGTAATTCACGTATTTCATCTAAATGTAATTCATGTTGATTTTCGTATGCCATACTGGCACCCAATAGTGGCCCAGATGGGTTGCATTGGATTTACATCAGGTGAATTTGGTTGGTGAGACATCAACATGAGTTCACTATAATGCCCCTCAAACCACTGTAACATGGTCCTGGCTCTGAGACACAGACAACTGTACTGTTGAAAGACGACATTGCCACCAGGAAATACATCGAGCATGAAGGGATGCAGGTGGTTTGCAGCTGTCAGCTTGTCTTTGTCCCATGCAAGCACAGGAAGATGTTCACGTAGCATAATACTGCTCCCATCAGAAAGCTCCATGATGCACTGCACATTTTGAGCCACCGTTCACCTTGATGATGATGATGATGATTGTGGAGATGACCATCAACCTCATATAATGAAAATACGATTCAGCTGAAGAAGCGACAGGTTTCCATTGACCGGCAACTGAATCCCAATGGTCCCATTCCCACTGCAATCATAACTGATGATGCATTGGGTCAACGTGTGAATGCGTAGTGGTGGTCTGCTGTGAAGCTCCATGTTCAACAATGTATGATGAACTGTGTCCTACAAAACAATTGTGCGTGCATGAGCATTGTGCTCTTTCAGCAGAGATGCCTCCGAATGCCATGTTCTGTGAAGAGTCATGGACGTCCTACCATTTATTGCATAGTGGTAGTTTTATTGACCAGCTTCACCACTGCCGAGATACTCAATCACAGGCTCTGCATAGTAATAATCTGCCCTTTGTCAAAGTCACTTATGTCAATGATTTCCTCATTTATGGCACCTATCTTCTTTAGGGTGATCCCCCATCCATGTCAGCTCTATTTACATATTTTTGTTACCTTATCATGTGGCTGCAAATCCACCAGGCGGCATCCAACATTGTGGTGGGCAGTGGCCATAATATATTAAGATAGTAACTGTCCTCAAAAGAACAGATACCATTGATGACCATGCAGCTTCTCTAGAATAAATGATAATTAATTGAAACCCTCAGCTGCCGACAGATGTTGATATACCTCGATACGTATGTAGATTGTGGACAGTTGAGAATGTGGGTCTCACGGGATGTGTGCAAGGCATAAGTCCCTGCAGTCACGCTATTTGTCAGTGTCCTCGGTGGCTCAGATGGATAGAGCATCTGCCATGTAAGCAGGAGATCCC
The DNA here is from genome assembly GCF_023864275.1 of Schistocerca cancellata. Classification (NCBI taxonomy): domain Eukaryota; kingdom Metazoa; phylum Arthropoda; class Insecta; order Orthoptera; family Acrididae; genus Schistocerca; species Schistocerca cancellata. Next base: position 441,000,879 of record NC_064629.1, on the reverse strand, counting down.
GGTTGGGGCACACATTTTCACATCTCACAGTTTGTATCATGGAAGCTGGTATTTTTGCATAAATTCTACTCCTTCTATTCTTTTCTCTTTTTGTTCCATGTGGCTGCCCTGCTCTCCTTTTCTTCACTCTAGATCATTAATTTGTTGCTGCATAATTGGAGACTGCTCCAGTTGAAACCTGATTTTAGTTAATCTCATCTCTTGCCTCTCTAGTATCACCTTCATCACTTTATTGTGCATTTCATGCTCTTTATTATGTATTTCTTGCCTCTCCATTTGCAGCTACAGGCCTCATACATCACTCTCTTCATTTTTTTTTCCTTTTCAATAGGTGCAGCTGATATACTTGGCTGGCTTACATGAGCGTTATCACCTACCGCGTCACCTACACCACCATTTTCCAACCTATTTGCTGCTTCCCTCTCTACATTCTGTACTTCTGCATATACTGTTTCTGCAGCTACATTGCTTGCACCCCGCATTGTTCCTGATTGATTTTGACTGCCCTCTTCTCTAATGTTCTGCCATACTGATTCTTCACTCCTATAACCCAGCTAGGTTTTTCAGCAAGTATTAAATCTTCTTCTCTGTCATCTGCATCTGTGTGAACTAAACCCTTTCCATCTGTACCTTGTTCCTATTTTGACTATGTGTCTTCATCCACTGCTAATTGTTTGCAATAATTCCATCTCCAGCATCTCGTTGAAGCTTCCTACTTCCTGTGAAGAAGAGTGATTGAATTACTAATGCCCTTCCATATATAAACAATGCCAAAGCAAACAAAAATAATGGACCAAATCCATAAGCAGAAATAAATCCACAAACCAGTAAAAGTGATGCACTTTATGATTAATCAATGAACCTGTTCCATTCAATCATATTAATGAGAATTTTTCAATCTGCTTGCCAATAAAATCATGACTACTGTCCATAAAATCCGCAATTCTGACAAAAATTATCCTGACAGTGGCTCTACAGTTTACTTGTTCTTAAAATATCTGATTACATTTCAGCACAATTCTGGCAGGGACTTGGCATTTCTTTTAGTATGCCCATTTTAGCTTGTACCTAACTCAACATTTGTACCAATGCTTGACTGTCTAGATCCTGTTTTGCAGGGTCTCCCATGAACTTCAGTACCTACAAAATCTGTAGGCATTAGGAAATGCCACTAAAAGGTTAATTAGAATTTGATCTGCATTTAATAGTGACCATAATGCTAAGTTGTGGTTACAGAATCATAATAATGTCAATAACTTCAATGTACTTACTGACTATTAAATGAAAGGTACAGTTCCAGACAATGAATTTTTATTAATTAAAAAGGTACAAAATTTGGATGACAAGAAACTTCCATGCTTGAAAGGAATTCAGTCTTGGAAGATCTTTAGCATAAGACAAAAAGAAAATAAATTAATGTAAATTTAAATCTGAGAGAAACTGAAAAAAATGACAGCTTCATTTAAAACGAGTAGGTAACACTGTGGTGGGATTTAAACAAAGGAACAAATGTGATAACTCCTTTCGTAATGGAATAATGGAAAATACATCAGATCTGCCTGAATAATGAGGGGCTATTCGAATAAAAACTGTTTAACACAAAACAAGTGAAAGTTTACCACTAAAGGCTGAGGTTATGTCTTTCTCTACTGCAGTATTACTTATCACTTAACCCACCATTACCTACTCTAAAATTCATCTATCTTCTCCCAAATCTACACTCAATGCTTCACACTGTGCAGTGTTCTTATCACAGCTGGATATGCAGTAGCAACAACACGTGCACTGGGACAACAAGTGACACCCTCAGCTGGTCAGCATGCAAGATACAGAAATTGCTTGCTGATGCTGTCCACCTCTACATACCATCTGTGCTGCCGGATGTTATCAGCAGTTCTACCTGGTGGAAAATGAGTAATGATTATTTTAAACAAGGCAGACTACAGCTTACCAAAAACTTCTGTCATTCAAGGAAATGCCCAAAAATGAAGTGTTTGAGCTAAAGTGTCTCTAACAAAATATTGGAGTTATCTTCTAGAAGCCCAGATATGAAGTGACCTAAAAAGTTAATCATGGCTAGTCAAGTAGCCCTGGAGTACAAAATTGTTGCCTTCCCCACAACCAATAGCTGATAGCTCCCAGTGGAAACCTTTGGAACAACTTTTAATCTCCCACCAGTATGCCTAACGAAGAGGGGCCAATCAGACTCGCTCTTACTAAAATGCAGGTGTGTTGCCAAAATTTTTCTCTCCAGCTAAATGGACTGACAGTTGCATTTTACCTTTCCCACAAGTATGAAAGCCAAACACTGGACATGTAATGGTAAGTGGTGTCCTACTTTTGTATGACTGGGAATGACTTTATCTCAACTGAAGGTTCTGCACCTGGCATTCTTAAGTTTTAAACATTTTTGGCAAGACAGCAATCACAGGTGACAATCTGCCAGGTGCCCCATATTTAGGAGCCTAATTTTATTATCTTATGGTCAGCACCGTGTTGTTCTCTACCTATCTCCCAAGATAGATACCTGAAATGAGGTGACCAAACACAGCAATGAGGTGACCAAACACAGCCAAAGCTGCCCAGAACTCACCCTTTCTTCCAGGCTGACCTGTCTACCATTGGAGCCCCTCGGCAGTCAGTCCATACACAAAGTGCTTGCAATATGTTCTTCATTCACTTTAATCTGAGATAAAAACAGAGCCTCAGCTCAGACTGCTACTTCCCAGAGCACCATGCACCACAGCGAATTCATAGTGTTAAAGGAAATGAAAACTAAAATAAACTCTACTACACTTGACTCACATAATCACTCATTACTGGATAAATAAAAAGTTTGATATCTAAATTAGCAAGAAAAAATGTGTAATTCAAATCTTATTGATAAACAAGTGAGCAGAGAAGCTCTCAAATAGATCAACACCTTTCAAAAGGATATTGGTTATTGAACTATGCACTGCATATCGTGGTTTATTTCATCTGCCTGGAGTTAGATTAGTGTTTAGTATGAAATTAAGTTGAAGCCAGAGGCACAAGGAAAAGTGATAAATATCTGGCTGTATTGACTGCAGAGGCACAAAATGAGGCCCTCAAAAATAAGATAGATAAAATTAGGTAAAATGTTAAGGGAAGATATCATTATGCCAAGCACAAGTGGATAGAATTCTACATAATACCCAATTCCAAAGAAGACTAGTGCTTCAGGGAAGTGAAAGTGGAGAACAGTCACAGACCATTGGAAGCTAAATGACAACTGCCTTAGCACTGTATTTCAGCTATGCTGTATTGATGTGATTTTAGACAGCTTAGCATAAGCCAAATGCTCCACCAATTTAGACTGTGCAAAGGGATACCATAAGATACTGTGGACTGTGGATGATAGAATACAGCCTTCTCTACTGCAGAAGGGCATTATGAGTGCAAGAGATTACCAATGGGAATAATAGAAAGTGGAGCCACTTTTCAGAGACTGGTGAATATAGCTACTAACCACTCTTCAAGGGCACAAGATGTTGGTATATTTCATGTTCGGAGCTATGTTAGAAGAATGTAATGCCAGACTTGGAGAGGTGTTTGAGAGATTCCGATTACACAACCTAAGATTGCATGTTGAAATTACTTAGCGTACATAATTATAACGGAAGGATTAAAACCCAAGCCAAGGAAGGTAGGCACCATAAAAGTACATCCAATACCCAGTACTACAAAGCACTTGAAGAGCTTCTTAGGGGAGAGTGATTTTACCAATTTATTTATTTATTTATTTATTTTGAAGGATTCAGATAGGTAGTAAAACCATTACTTGAATTACTGAAGAACGGAACAAACGATGAATGGTCAACACGGCAGCAGCCAGCTTCCCAAGAATTAAAAGAAAAAACAGTTATCCTCCCAGTCTTACAGTATCCTGATTTTATGAAGCAGTTCGTAATCACAACAGATGTCAGAGAGGAAGTAACCAGTACCTTCTAAAGTCAATGAGAATTAGGACAGGATTTACCAGTAGCATGCTGAACCATGCACGAATAGCATATAGTACAACTGAGAAAGAGCTCTTAGCCATAGTGTGAGCAGTGAAGGACTACTGGTCTTAAGTGCACAGAAGATTAGTAGTACATACTGATCACAAACCCTTGAAGTGGTTGGTGCATGTAAGTGATCCATTGTCAAGATTAATGAAATTCACAATTAAACTTGTGTTATACAATTTTGAGAATATATACAAAAAGGGACCACAAAACACAGTAGCAGATGGATTGACACACATACTAAAGATCCAACTGTAGTCATTACGAGTCTGGAAGAGGCCAATGAGGAAGAACAAGATGACTAGCAGCCAATGATTAATGAAGAGGAGAAATGAGCTATTTTGAAGCAATTTCATGACTCACCCATAGGTGGACACCAAGTGGTTAGCCACACTTATGGCCATATTAAAAGGTATAGATAATGACGGAGTACCAAGGAAGACACACACTGATCAGCCAGAACATTGTGACCACATACCTAATAGCCACCATGTCCACCTTTGGAATGGATGATAGTGGTGAAGCATCATGGCGAAGCAATGAGGCCTTGGTAGACTGCTGGAGGCAGTTGGCACCACATCTGTGCACATAGTCACCTAATTCCTATAAATTACAGGGAGGGGGATGACGAGCTCTTGACATCAACATTCAATCACATCACAGATGTATTCGATCGGGTTCAGATTTGTCAAGCTGGGGGGGGGGGGGGGGGGGGGGGGCAGCCAGCACATCAATTGGAACTTGTCACTTTGTTCCTCAAACCACACCATCACTCTGCTGGCCGTGTTACATGGCGCATTATCTTGTTGAAAAATTCCACTATTTCTAGGACACATTACCATCACCAGGGGGTGTATGTGGTCTGCGACCAATATATGATACTCCTTGGCCATCGTGGTTCCTTGCACAAGCTCTACTGGACCCACAGATGCCCACATGAATGTTCCACAGAGCATAATGGAGCCACCGCCAGCTTGTCTCTGTCCTATCATACTGGTGTTAAGGAGCTGTTCACTGGGAAGACAACAGATTCATGCCCTCCCATCGGCATGATGAAGAAGGTATTGGAATTCGTCAGACCATGGAATGCTCTGCACCTGTTGAGCATCTGACAAGCTGTGCAGTTTCTGAAAGGCTCATGCAAGGCCTCTAGGCCATTGCAATCAGTCACTCAGATATATCGTGTAGCTTCCCCATTCTACACACAGACAGCATGCTCACAGATAGCTCATGCACCTTGCATGTGTCTGACTAGCAGTCATTCCTTGTTAGGTGATACTACTTGGGAGGTTTATATCAACAGTAGATTGATGGTCATAATGTTCTGGCTGATCAGTGTAGGATAGTACATTTGAAGTTGCGAGAGTTGTCACAAGAAGAAAATTATGCAGAATAAGGTCAATGTGCCCTCAGTGTTGACTGAAATACCTAACCAGGTATTTGCTCATTGTGATATCGCTGTGGCCCATCCACTTCAGATAACAGAGGGGGAATAGATACATTCTCACAAAATTCATCATAGCAGAGGCTGTAGCACAACAGCATGATGGCACAATAATGTGTTTTAGTACATAAAATAATCTGCAGTTATGAAATACCATCAGTATTACTGAGTGACTAAGAAACAAAATTACTAAATGATTCCAAAAAAAAGAGTTTGTTGTTTATTGGAGATTGAGAAGATTCAGTCTTGTGCATACTATCTGTATAAAAACGAATCACTCAAAAGAACACATCAAATACTAACAGAATATATATGTTATGATGTGGGAATGAAGCAGGAAAACTGAGATGAATGGGTGTCTTTTGTCACTTTTGTACATAACACCAAACTGCATTCATTGACTAGGTTAACTTCATTCAAATTATTTTTCAAAAGAACAAAATTTGGCCAAAGTATGATCCAACTATTACCATTATTATTATTATTATTATTATTATTATTATTATTATTATTACTATTACACAACAGAACTAAAGGAGGGGATGTGACATGTATCAAATGACTAGAGTTTTAATAAGCAATGTAAGAAAAATGATAAGGGATAGTATGATCGCACACAAAACTCCAAGGAATTTAAGACAGGACACAGAGGGCAGTTAAAGAAATTAATAAGCCCATGGAGAGGGTCTTTTGATTCTGTGAGGACCCTATGATCAAATGTACTGCTCCAGTTAACAAGTAAGAAGTTTATAACGGTTCACACAAACAGATTAAAGTAGTGCTTTTAACTTAAGGTATTTGATGCTGTGAAAAAAAGTAAAGTTGATGTTTCTGAAGTATGAGGAGAAAGAACATGCTAAATTTCATGATGAAACTGACTAAAAAGGGTCATATATCTTGGAATACCAAGGACACAGGTGAAGGAGGCATCATGATTGGCCCTCAGAGACAGGCTAATATCCAGTCACTTTGCCTCTATTAGCCTAACCCTAATAGGAGCAGCAAACAGTGACTATAGGACAGCATACACATTACATAGAAAATAATTTAGGATTACATAAATGAGTAGTAGAGACTGAAAGATACAATCGTAAAACACACATTTCTGTCTATGTGACAGTAACCACCACCACCCTCGTAATCATAGGAGTGATTGTTAGCTATCTCAAATGCAGCATCTAATGCAGAAAGTTGCAAGAAGAGAAGTTTTATCACCATGTGCATATGAATTGTGATCTGGCTCATGAGAAATTCTCACAAGAAGTGTTCTCTTTGAATGAAATTCCTCCTAACCCTAGTGCTTCATCACTGGATACAAAGGTTCACAGATGAAGAAAAGAGAAGATATGATTATATATTCTATATATTTGTGTTTCAGGACTGTATTATATGCATTAACAGAAAACATTGCATGTATATTTATACATTTAAGTGGAACAAAAAGTATGTGTTTATGTGTGTGTATGTATATGGTCATGTAACATGTAACTTGAATAAGACAGAAGTGTAAAATTAGTTCCTAAGGTTTGAGGTGTAATGACTAAGCCATGAATGCTTGCCATAAATATGAAAAAAATCATTTAGGTATGAATATTAGCAGGAAGCTTGGTAACTTAGATGTAGACATACAAAGCCAGTTTGGTATGGGGTTATAGCATTAAGAAACTGCTGATTTCACTCCCATTGATTATGATTTGGATGGAAAAAGCAATGCTGTCATGAACCATCTGTAATCAAACAGGTCCAAATGCAGTATATAGAGGCCACCAGTGGACAAGCAGGGCAGAGTTCCAACCAACATCAAAGTTCGACCCTGTCATCCACTGAAACCAGTGTCTCTGATGATCACCAGCCAACAGCAGGAATTATGTGCGTGACAATTATACTCATTTAAGCTTTTACACTAAAAAAGGTATGTACCTCTGGACACACAGAGTTTGATTAGAGCAATAGAAACTGGCTCTATTCATGATTCGTCGCCTGGAATACCATCATTAGACATTACTGCCTATACCTGATTCCTAATAGAGTGTTAGGCTGGTGTGGCCATTTATTCTAGTAATTAGTTACTAATAGTGTAAGATTACAAGGCTTGTCTTTATTCTACACATATGTTTAGTGGTTCTTAGGACTCAAGTGATAAATCAGTGTTGGTGCTCTTCAGCATATTCATGTAAACATATGAAGAAGCATTAAAAGTGAAAGACAATGCAGTAATATTTCCTTACTGACACCATATCTGCCTCCTTGGCCAAACATCCACGTTGTACTGTAATGAAAAAATCTTAACTTGACCTTTGCTGTCCCACCCCTCATACATAGCCATTCACGTGCCTAAGACAGATGACCTCAAATCCCATGTCACATCCAATCTGATTGTGAGATCCAAAGTAAGTATGTTGCAGCCCAAATCTGGTTGCAACACTCTGAACACTTCAAATACAGTGCAGTCACTACAGTGATTCAGAGGAAGTTTTGCACCAAAATTTGTCTAAGTACAAACTTTGGTACCAAGAACCTACAACAGTACTAAGAAAAAGAATGAAACTCAGCAATAATCAAGGTACAAAGTACTACAACAGTGTGAAATCACAAAATGCCAAGCATTTGAGTTCAGTTACTGTAGTACCCATACACAAAGACATGGTGTTTTCTGCATGGTGTTCTCCCATCTGGTACCTACAGGACAAGACCCATGACAAGTGGGCCTGTCTAGTTTGATGTGTGAACAGAAATCAGCATTCTAATGAATATATACACTCTGGATGGGTCAAACAGCATGACTGTGGTAATAATACTTAAGCAATGACGCAGCAACCACTCACTATCTTGGCACACAGTTCTCTTCTCGGGATATCCACAACTGCTGTTGTGAGTCAATGATAAAATCCATTACAGTTGTAAAAAGTTATTTATTTCAAAAAAGGAAAGCACTAACCACTTTCAGGATATATGTCCCATCTTCATATCCATCTGCAAAATTTTTAAAAGAATAATAATACCTATCCATGTGATTAAGAAAAACTGCCCTATTCATCCATTAAAATGTGATGCCACAAAGGATGCATAACTAAGGTTAAAATAGCTTAAAATGTTAGAATAATGCATCCCTGGTACATGAGATGCTAGAGAATATCCCCTACAATTCTAAGTCTGCCAGAAAGCTTCTCACAGAGGAAGACCCATACAAAAGGATAAAGGTCCCCAATTACAAGAGCAGAAACCACAGTTAAATGGAATAAAAGATATAAGGAATTGACAGCCTGATATCCCAAATCCCCCATTCCAAAATTTACAATGGACCAGGCTTAGGGGCACTCCACACATGGATCAGCATGAAGACTGATGGATGGTCTTTTGAACAATGAAGCGTCCAAGAAAGGGATTATAGTGTATAGGCTATGCATCTGAGGTATGTAAGTAAAACAATGTAACCCCATGAGTAAAGTTTGTGACTCACCTGTGCTTCATAATGCCCATCAGACCAGTATGAAATACAACCCAAAGTTCAAATGCCAATGGGAGCGACTGTATACCCGTATTGTTAACAAGTGAGTTGCTCACGCCATCTGACAGTCAAAATTAACATCTTAGAAGAAATTGGGATTATGAAATGCAAAATTAATTATCCTGAAAAGGCACTTAATAAACAAACTGAGTTAAAGCACAGGGGCATACTAAATAACTACGTCCAATACTTTCTGGTTACTACGGCCAATAAAATTGATTTCCACATTCCAAATATGAGGGTTCTTTACATCTTCTGCTTATAGTTATTTACTGTAAATTTTTTCCTGTTTGTTTATGCCAAGCTTTGTTTGTCCTTGAAGCAATGTGATTCTTTATGATGTGGCTCTCTGTTTGTGTCACTAGCATTTGTTATTGTGTATGTTAACTCTATGGTTACATTATGTTCTACAGTTCTGAAATTAAATTAGCAGCATTTACAGGGAGGGTAGGATTGCAACTTTTGCACTGCAGCACATACACAGGCTTCCTTATTGGAGGTTGCTATGTGTTTTATGCTCTGTTTATTATCAATTGTTTTTATTATTTTGGATTTTAGTGATATTCCTTAAAAATCCTTCCCCATGAACCATGGACCTTGCCGTTGGTGGGGAGGCTTGCGTTCCTCAGCGATACAGATGGCCGTACCATAGGTGCAACCACAACGGAGGGGTATCTGTTGAAAGGCCAGACAAACATGTGGTTCCTGAAGAGGGGCAGCAGCCTTTTCAGTAGTTGCAGGGGCAACAGTCTGGATGATTGGCTGACCTGGCCTTGCAACATTAACCAAAACGGCCTTGCTGTGCTGGTACTGCGAACGGTTGAAAGCAATGGGAAACTACAGCCGTAATTTTTCCCGAGGGCATGCAGCTTTACTGTATGGATAAATGATGATGGCATCCTCTTGGGTAAAATATTCCGGAGGTAAAATAGTCCCCCATTCGGATCTCCGGGCGGGGACTACTCAAGAAGACGTCATTATCAGGAAAAAGAAAACTGGCATTCTATGGATTGGAGTGTGGAATGTCAGATCCCTTAACCGGGCAGGTAGATTAGAAAATTTAAAAAGGGAAATGGATAGGTTAAAGTTAGATATAGTGGGAATTAGTGAAGTTCAGTGGCAGGAGAAACAAGACTTTTGGTCAGGTGAATACAGGGTTATAAACACAAAATCAAATAGGGGTAATGCAGGAGTAGGTTTAATAATGAATAGGAAAATAGGAATGCGGGTAAGCTACCACAAACAGAATAGTGAACGCATTATTGTGGACAAGATAGATACGAAGCCCACGCTTACTACAGTAGTACAAGTTTATATGCCAACTACCTCTGCAGATGATGATGAAATTGAAGAAATGTATGACGAGATAAAAGAAATTATTCAGGTAGTGAAGGGAGATGAAAATTTAATAGTCATGGGTGACTGGAATTCGAGAGTAGGAAAAGGGAGAGAAGGAAACATAGTAGGTGAATATGGATTGGGGGTAAGAAATGAAAGAGGAAGCCGCCTGGTAGAGTTTTGCACAGAGCATAACTTAATCATAGCAAACACTTGGTTCAAGAATCATGAAAGAAGGTTGTATACATGGAAGAATCCTGGAAATACTAGAAGGTATCAGATAGATTATATAATGGTAAGACAGAGATTTAGGAACCAGGTTTTAAATTGTAAGACATTTCCAGGGGCCGATGTGGACTCTGACCACAATCTATTGGTTATGAACTGTAGATTAAAACTGAACAAACTGCAAAAAGGTGGGAATTTAAGAAGATGGAACCTGGATAAACTGAAAGAACCAGAGGTTGTACAGAGTTTCAGGGAGAGCACAAGGGAAAAATTGACAGGAATGGGGGAAAGAAGTACAGTAGAAGAAGAATGAGTAACTTTGAGGGATGAAGTAGTGAAGGCAGCAGAGAATCAACTAGGTAAAAAGATGAGGGCTAGTAGAACTCCTTGGGTAACAGAAGAAATATTGAACTTAATTGACGAAAGGAGAAAATATAAAAATGCAGTAAATGAAGCAGACAAAAAGGAATACAGACGTCTCAAAAATGGGATCGACAGGAAGTGTAAAATGGCTAATCAGGGATGGCTAGAGGACAAATGTAAGGATGTAGAGGCTTATTTCGCTAGGGGTAAGATAGATACTGCCTACAGGAAAATTAAAGAGACCTTTGGAGAGAAGAGAGCCACTTGTATGAACATCAAGAGTTCAGATGGAAACCCAGTTCTAAGCAAAGAAGGGAAAGCAGAAAGGTGGAAGGAGTATATAGAGGGTCTATACAAGGGCGATGTACTTGAGGACAATATTATGGAAATGGAAGAGGATGTAGATGATGATGAAATGGGAGATACGATACTGCGTGAAGAGTTTGACAGAGCACTGAAAGACTTGAGTCGAAACAAGGCCCCGGGAGTAGACAACATTCCATTAGAACTACTGACAGCCTTGGGAGAACCAGTCCTGACAAAACTCTACCATCTGGTGAGCAAGATGTATGAGACAGGCGAAATACCCTCAGACTTCAAGAAGAATATAATAATTCCAATCCCAAAGAAAGCAGGTGTTGACAGATGTGAAAATTACCGAACTGTCAGTTTAATAAGTCACAGCTGCAAAATACTAACGCGAATTCTTTACAGACGAATGGAAAAACTGGTAGAAGCTGACCTCGGGGAAGATCAGTTTGGATTCCGTAGAAATATTTCAACACGTGAGGCAATACCGACCTTACGACTTATCTTAGAAGAAAGATTAAGAAAAGGCAAACCTATGTTTCTAGCATTTGTGGACTTAGAGAAAGCTTTTGACAATGTTGACTGGAATACTCTCTTTCAAATTCTAAAGGGGGCAGGGGTAAAATACAAGGAGAGAAAGGCTATTTACAATTTGTACAGAAACCAGATGGCAGTTATAAGAGTCGAGGGGCATGAAAGGGAAGCAGTGGCTGGGAAGGGAGTGAGACAGGGTTGTAGCCTCTCCCCAATGTTATTCAATCTGTATATTGAGCAAGCAGTAAAGGAAACAAAAGAAAATTCAGAGTAGGTATTAAAATCCATGGAGAAGAAATAAAAACTTTGAGGTTTGCCAATGACATTGTAATTCTATCAGAGACAGCAAAGGACATGGAAGAGCAGTTGAATGGAATGGACAGTGTCTTGAAAGGAGGATATAAGATGAACATCAACAAAAGCAAAACGGGGATAATGGAATGTAGTCAAATTAAGTCGGGTGATGCTGAGGGAATTAGATTAGGAAATGAGACACTTAAAGTAGTAAAGGAGTTTTGCTATTTGGGGAGCAAAATAACTGATGATGGTCAAAGTAGAGAAGATATAAAATGTAGACTGGCAATGGCAAGGAAAGCGTTTCTGAAGAAGAGAAATTTGTTAACATCGAGTATAGATTTAAGTGTCAGGAAGTCATTTCTGAAAGTTTTTGTATGGAGTGTAGCCGTGTATGGAAGTGAAACATGAACGATAAATAGTTTGGACAAGAATTGAATAGAAGCTTTCGAAATGTGGTGCTACAGAAGAATGCTGAAGATTAGATGGGTAGATCACATAACTAATGATGAAGTATTGAATAGAATTGGGGAGAAGAGGAGTATGTGGCACAACTTGACAAAAAGAAGGGACCGGTTAGTAGGACAGGTTCTGAGGCATCAAGGGATCACAAATTTGGCACTGGAGGGCAGGGTGGAGGGTAAAAATCATAGAGGGAGACCAAGAGATGAATACACTAAGCAGATTTAGAAGGATGTGGGTTGCAGTAAGTACTGGGAGATGAAGAAGCTTGCACAGGATAGGGTAGCATGGAGAGCTGCATCAAACCAGTCTCAGGACTGAAGACCACAACAATCTTTCATTGTACTTTTCACTGTATGGCTATTCTTCATGTGATCAATAGTTTTAACTTAGATGCTTCTGCTGTAATTGCTGGTAGGCTATAAGTGCTTGTGGGTTTCCTTCCATTTGTATTAACTGTTTCACAACTTTGTGCATGTACAAAGTAGTGACAATTTGAGACTGCTCTTTAAGTGTGCGATATGAATTCTTGAGTGACATTCCACAAATTATGTCAGTTTACTTTGGTTTGACCCTAATTGGTTGGTTTACAATGTATTCACATGCAGATGTGGTAATCTGTAATTAATGTATGTCTGGTACATGAGAGAAGTTAGCTTTAACTGCAGCAGATGACAGTTGGTGAATTCTTAGACCTGTTGTTGGTGGGTACATTAACCTATATTTTGACCATCAGAGCAGCCCACTTGCTAACATTATGGATACAGGGCCACTCCCACCAGCTTTTGAACTTTGGGTTGTGTGTCATACTGGTCTGATGAGTGTCTATGAAGCACTGATGAGTTGCAAACTTCACTCAGGGAGTTACATTGTTTTCCTCACATAAATGCAGGTGTGCAGTCTATGTAACCCCTTTTTCAGACATTTCAGTGTTCGACAGACTACCCATCTGTCTTCATGTGAATCCATGTGAGGCACGCCCTGAAGCCTGGACTGCTGTAAATTTTTTAATAGGGGATTTGGGATGTTGAATCATTAATTCTTTATATATTTTATTCAATTTGACAGTAGTTTCTACTCTTCTAATTAGGGACTTTTGTCCTTTTATGTAGGTACTCCTCTGTGAGAGGCTTTCTGGCAGACCTAAGATCAAAGAGGATATTTTGTTGCATGTCATGTACCAGGGATACATAGAGAAGATCCAATGGAGAGCAGCGCGCTTCATTACAGGATCATTTAGTAATCGTGAAAGCGTTACGGAGATGATAGATAAACTCCAGTGGAAGACACTGCAGGAGAGACGCTCAGTAGCTCGGTACGGGCTTTTGTCAAAGTTTCGAGAACATACCTTCACCGAAGAGTCAAGCAGTATATTGCTCCCTCCTACGTATATCTCGCAAAGAGACCATGAGGATAAAATCAAAGAGATTAGAGCCCACACAGAGGCATACCGACAATCCTTCTTTCCACGAACAATACGAGACTGGAATAGAAGGGAGAACCGATAGAGGTACCGAAGGTACCCTCCGCCACACACCGTCAGGTGGCTTGCGGAGTATGGATGTAGATGTAGGTGTAGATGTTTTAGCATTTTAACCTACACTGAAGTGCCAAAGAAACTGGTATAGGCATGCATATTCAAATAGGCAGAATATGGCACTGTGGTCAACAATGACTAGATAAGACAAATGTCTGGTGCAGTTGGTAGATCAATTACTGCTGCTACAATCACAGGTTTATCAAGATTTAAATGAGTTTGAATGTGGTGTTATAGTTGGTGCACGAGCGATGGAACACAACATCTCTGATGTAGCGATGAATTTGGGATTTTCTCTTATGACCATTTCATGAGTGTACCATGAATGTCAGGAATTCAGCAAAACATCAAATCTCCAACATAACTGCAGCTGAAAAAAGATCCTGCAAGAATGGGAGCAATGACGACAGGAGAGAATACTCCAATGTGACAGAAGTACAACCCTTCCCCCAAATTGCTGCAGATTTCAGTGCTGGGACTTCAACAACGGTCAGCATGCAAACCATTCACTAAAACATCATCGATATGGGCCTTTTGAGCCGAAGGCCCACTCGTGTACCCATGATAACTACATGATACAAAGCTTTACGCCTCATGAGGGCCCGTCAGCACCAACATTGGACTGTTGATGACTGGAAACATGTTACATGGTTGGACGAATCTCGTTTCAAATTGCATCGAGCAGATGGATATGTACAGGTATGGACCCTGAATGTCAGAAGTGGACTGTTCAAGCTGGTGGAGGCTCTGTAATGGTGTCGGGCATGTGCAGTTGGAGTGATATGGGACCCCTGATACGTCTAGACACTGCTCTGACAGGTGACATATGTAAGCATCCTGTCTCATCACCTGCATCTATTCATCTCCATTGTGCTTTCCAATGGGCTTGGGCAATTCCAATAGGACAATGCGACACCCCATGCATCCAGAATTGCTACAGAGTGGCTCCAGCAACACTCTTCTGAGTTGAAACACTTCTGCTGCCTGCCAAACTCCCCTGACATGAACATTATTGAGCATATCTGGGATGTCTTGCAACGTGCTGTTCAGAAGAGATCTCCAATCCCCCATACTCTAACAGATTTATTGACAGCCCTGCAGTATTCATGGTGTCAATTCCAGCACTACTTCAGACATCAGTTGAGACCATGCCACATCGTATTGTGGCACTTCTGCATGCTTGCAGGGGCCCTACACAATATTAGGCAGATTTACCTGTTTCTTTGGCTCTTCAGTGCATTTTAACCTTAGTTATGCATCCTTTGTGGACTTACATTTTACTGTACTCATAGCAGTTTTTTGTAAGAATTTCTGTTGGTTCTGTTTAGCTTTGATTTTATTTATCACATGGATCAGTATTATTACTATTTTAAAATTTTTGTAGATGCACCTGAAAATGGGACATGTGCCGTGAAATTGTATAGTGCTTTCCTTTCTAGAAATAAATAATTTTTACAACTGTAGTGGATTTTATCATTGTCACTGGTTACCAGTTTTGGATACTTTCACATCCATCTTCTGAAGTTTTGCATTTCTTATGCCATCCTAGATGTACTGAAACATTCATTCCTATCTGCCACTGTTAGTTGCTGCTTCTTCATCTCAACTAAAACTGCAACTCTAGATCTTAACCTTTTTGTGAACAGCTCATAGTGAGTCAAACACTTCAAAATGGGTGGTGTGTTGGATTTTATTCATTCAGTGTGTAGAGCAACAAGTAAAACTCTATAATGTCCACTTTGATTATTCACTTAAATAACCAGCTTGAAGGACGAACACTGATAGCTACATTTGTGTAGAGTCAGTATTTATTAATTGGCAGTGAAGTGAGAGAGGCACTGGTAGTGTGCGAGTGTTGATCTCCTGTCCTACTGAGCCAAGCTGCTTGTCACTTCTTTGTCTGAGTACTGGCACCTGCCACCTACCATCCAGCCCAGAACTCCTGACAGAACCCGAGGGAGACCAAAGCTGCTCCTCACTTTACTGCCCTGAGCCACAGATCTTAGCAACTGCCATGACTTGTGGCAGCTTCACTCTCATGTGAGTGATTTAGAATACAAGATGATACATCTTACAGTCTTTTGGGAGGCTAATTTGAAGATAGGTTAGGAAGCATTTGCACTATCATGGGAGAATTCAGATTTGGATTATGCCACTAGGGAATGTATTGCTGCACTACAGTAGTGGTCCAATTAACTTTGGGTCACATACTGTCTGCATAGGTGATCAAGAACTCCTATTTGGCAGTGACAGATCTCTACATGTGTCTGAGAAAGGCATTCGTGCACCCAGGTTTGTTGTTGAGTACACCATCGCAGGCTCTCTGTCTGTGATGCAGTGTCAAAGGTAACCGCAGCCATGGTCTCCTAGCTGATAGTCCACGCTGCTGCAAACGTCGTCGAACTGTTCATGCAGATGCTTGTTGTCTTGCAAATGTCCCCATCTGTTGACTCAGGGATCGAGACGTGGCTGCACGATCCGTTACAGCCATGCGGATAAGATGCCTGTCATCTCAACTGCTAGTGATATGAGGCCATTGGGATCCAGCACGGCATTCCGTATTACCCTCCTGAACCCACCGATTCCATATTCTGCTAACAGTCATTGTATCTCGATCAACGCAAGCAGCAATGCCGCGATACAATAAACTGCAATCGCGATAGGCTACAATCTGACCTTTATCAAAGTCAAAAACGTGATGGTACACATTTCTCCTCCTTACACGAGGCATCACAACAACTTTTCACCAGGCAACGCTGGTCAGCTGCTGTTTGTGTATGAGAAATCAGTTGGAAACTTTCCTCATGTCAGCATGTTGTAGGTGTCACCACCGGCGCCAACCTTGTGTGAATGCTCTGAAAAGCTAAGCATCTGCATATCACAGCATCTTCTTCCTGTCGGTTAAATTTCGCATCTGTAGCATGTCATCTTCGTGGTGTAGCAATTTTAATGGCCAGTAGTGAATTATTACATTAAATTGTTCTTAGGATGTCACCAGATCACAGTTTCTCCACTGCACTGCATGCAATTGACTGCAGAGCTGGGATGCACGGGGTGCGTCCGCTCCACTCCCTTCCTCCCTCCCATCCCTCCACTCCCCCTCCTGGCCTCAGCATCTGACTGGATGTGATGATGCTGATGTCATGATCCCTGAATGGCCTTGGAGATAAGGAAGTGCTGATGATGATGCCAGTGGAATATAACAAGCACAGTTGCATGAGCATGGTACGAGTCCTGGTATGGCCTTGAAGATAATAATGCACTGATACTGATGTCAGCAAATTCATGGTCAGATCGTACACTGGTCCACTACTAGGCTCATAAAGCAACTGCCACAGGTATAAACTTAAAAAATATTCGATTACTCATATACAGTAAACACTAGTATCTGGTGACCTTTCGGGCTGTGACTTCCTTTAGTATGTGGACAGGGTAGGACGGTATCAGGAGAAGAGGTGTTTCCAATCTACAGTAACCCTTTCTATCAAACATTCCTCTATGATTAATAAAATTGCAGTTGTAAATGAGGTACCATATGACATTGGTTTGACTATTCTATTGTGATAATGCAAATCCAAAAGCATAGGTAACTCCCTTTTCCAGTGAGATTTGCTCTAGATTTAGGCAGTTCTGGGAACAGCTCATAATGTTTTAAACTGAACACGAACGTCGAAGATATAACAAGAATGGTTTAAGAATGTTATTCAAACAGCGCCTCAACTGGTTAGAGTACCTGAAGCTGGAGCATCAGCAAAAAGAGTATTTAGTAGTCATACCTCCAAGTGTAAAGCAATTTCTGGATACTGCTGAGGTTAAATACTACTAAAATGTATTTCAGTACTTAATTACCTACAGTAATATCTCAAAAGAGCTAATTATTGACATACTAATGTGAAAGATGACATACAGGCTGTTTGAAAAAGAACAGTCTAGTTTTAAGTATAAATTTAATGGGGAAATTAATGAAAAATTACACCAATCAGTACATATCATGAAAGAGAATGCCTTCAAGTTTTGTGTAATGTTAGTAGACGTCAATGTGGGATCCATTTGTTGCCCTGCACATGTTGAGACAATATCCCACTTCTTGCCACGTATTCACCAATATTTCAGGTGTAACTGTCCCAACCACTGCGACGATTCTTTCCCACAAATGATTGATGTCTCTGATCTTTTCACTATACACATTTTTTATGTGGCCCAAAAAGAAAAAGACCAGTGGGGTTAAGTCTGTGCTTTGTGGTGGCCAAGGTATTGGGCCAGTTCTGCCTATCCACCTTCCTGAAAAGCGAGTGTCAAGAGCTGCACACACATTGTTAATGAAATGAGGTGGTGTGCCATCTTGTTGAAGAAACAAAATCCCCTTTTCCACCTCAGTATCATCCATTTGGGGAAAGACATACTCTGCCAACATGTCACAGTAAACATCCCTGTTTATTGTTTTTTCTACCAAAATGGAAGGATGAATCACACGATCTTCTATCAAACTGCACCAGACATTAACTTTGGGAGAGTCACATTGATGTTGAATAACTTCATGTGGATGCTCTGCCCCCCTTCCCCTCTAAATTCTTCAGTTATGATGATTAACTATTCCATTGACATGAGATGTAGCCTCATCAGAAAAGACAATCTTTCTTAAAAAATTGACATCATCATCAATTCTGTATAGAAAGTCAACAGCAAACTCATACCTTTCGATTTTATCAGTAGGTTTTATTTCATGTAACAGTTGCAATTTGTAGGAGCACAATTTAAGTCTTTTTATGCACATCATACACAGTACCTTTAGGCACTCCTAATTGTAGATTACGCCTGGCCAATGACTTCTTTGGGCACTGAATACATGAAACATGGATCTGTTCAACAACATCTTCAGAAGTTCTTGGTCTACCTGGCGATTTTGCTTTTAAAACACTACCTGTTTCCTTGAAAGACTTTAACCAATGACAGATAGTTTTTGCTGTAAGTGGTTCACCACCATACTGATGTCTAAAATTATGTTGCACTATTATAACTGACTCAGTTTTCACAAGCCAAATAACACACTGCAGTTTATGTTGTGGAATACATATTGTTGCTGAATTGCTCTGCTCTGCACTGCACTGCATGCACGCCTGGACTGAAGTGAGGGAACAGAGGATAAAACAGCACTGGTGCCGTCTCAATGTTGAGCAGACCTACCAACTGCAGGGAGGCAAACTTGGAGAGTTGATGAATCAAACACCACAAACTAGAATAGTGTATGTCACTTTGTACAGATCCTAGGACATATTAAAACTGTGGAGTTCTTTGTCAAACACACTATATATTGGTACACATTCAGGACCAAAGAATCTAAATTAAAATTCTCCAAATGATAAAAAGACATGATGAGTATAGTAACATTGTTAGGATACTTCAAGACTGACACAGTGACAGATAGAAACCATGCAAAAATAAAATGAGAGTTGGTGTCTGCTAGAGGTAGCACAGAAGTGCATAAAAACAGGAGAGCTGTCTTGAGATGTGGTGCAGTAGCATGACAGTGACATGCAACACTTGCATGCATGGGTGTGGATGTTTGCTGTCAGCTGATTTGCCCAGCAGCACCAAGCTTATGGCTCTGGAAAGCTTGATTGTAGAAGCAGAATAAAGAAAAAGGGGGTGAGGGAATTGAGTGTTTGAAGTTTGAAACATCTACCATCTATTACCATTGGTTTCTAGTATCTGATGCCTCTGTTTTCTGTTCTTCAGTGGAAAACAAATATTAATAGTTACTGGTAAACTTTAGTGTTATTATTGTGTTGGTCATTCAATATGACAGTGGTTCAATTAGCTGAACTGTAGGTCTGATATCAATGTACAAATTAGATATGATCATCAAAATGAAGTTGTTGAAACAATGAATTTTGGTTTTGTGATAAACTTATTCTAAAAGGGAACAGCTATAGTGTACTAGGAATACCACTGTGATTTGGACTGTATCCAATGCATGCACAACATCATGACAAGCTGGGAAAATATTTCATGGCAGAGCAGATAATGGCTCTTACTATTAGAAATATTGAACTGCAGAAGCATCTGGAGACCATTCAAGCATTGCCACCTGCTCAAAGAAGTGGATTCAGATGTTCAGGCAATCCCTGGCGATCCTCCAAAATATGCTGACACTCCTCCTAGTGCATCACAGTTCAGCATAGTAATTAATTATCCTGCCATCACTTTCATTCCTTTCTTTGTGGGCAGATGATCAGAAAACACATTTACATTTATGCAGAAGCTACGCGATGTCAGCCAGATGTGCTAGTGGCCCAACAAATTTCAATTAAGTGTTACACATTTGAAGTTGTCGGGAGATGCATGAATGTATGTTGATTCAGTGGAGACTTTGAAAAATGCCAGCAGTTCTGAGGTGTTGGCTAAGGCTTTAGCAGACAGGTACACTGATAAAAGGGGCATAAGTCATCATCAGGACAAGTTGTTCACCGTCCACTACAGCAATGGTAATAGTTTTGGAGCTTTTGTCAATTGTATATGCACAATCTCATATCCTGTGTATGCGCTAGGATAAAACCAATCCAGGAATGCTCTGCTTAAGGAGGCAGAGGTATGAGCAGTTACGTATTCGTTAGGGGAATAAACCCACAGACAATGGTAAAGGTGGTATCACCCTTGTCCCTACAGGAGGTAGTGCAGTTAGCATTGCTGTGAGGAGAGGCTGGATGCTTTATTTCATTTTCTCCACATGGCACTGATTCCCACAGGGTCTACACTTCCAAACCAAACTGTATATGTTGCAAGTGGTCAGGTCATATTTTCAATACATGTTATGTTCATTGTTGTACCTATTGTGGACAGATTGGCCATCTTGTTACTGATTGCTGCCAGTCATGGGGTACACTAAAATGAGGATGGAGAGGAGCTTGAAGTTTTAGAGGAACTGGAAGATCTGGTCAAGAAAATGGTAGAGGGCCTGGGGCTCCACACTTCCAGTAAGGTCAGTTAACCCCATTAACTTTTGTGGGCTGATGGTGGCAAATGTAATTGTACTCAGTAATGTTATAAGCAAATCGTGAAAGCGTTCATAGATATGGATGCTCAGGTGAGCACAATATTTTTTATCCCCTGGTGATAGATATTGACACTGTCTCACTGATGCATAAATGGACAGAGACTTTGAACCCTCTGGTTGAGGTAATGAGTGCGGGGAGAAAATAAGATACTGATATGAAGACAATTAGAGAAAGGGACAGGATTTTGATGTCATTCTTGGGAATGATTCCTTGCACCTTTCAGGATGTCACTGAAATTATATCACAAACTGTTCAATTTGGTGTTTTAATCCATCAGTTTGGTGGCAACAACACTCAACAAGTGTGAGGAACCTGGCCAAAAAGACCTATTCCCCGAGTTTCCACGGAACATGTATCTTAGTGCTAAAAGCCAGCATATACGGTGGGACAGAAAGAGTTCTCTGTATGGCATTCAAATTTTGAGAACCTATGAAAACTATCTTTCTGGTTGAGCTATTCTGCAACAATGAAGTTTTAGATCATCCGTAGGTTCATGCCGTACAAGGACCCTGTAGGGTCGAGAACATAAATGGTAAAATGTATGTGAAAATATGTTTAGATAATTGTGGATTGAGAAATGTTGTAGTTCCATGTGGAACAGTGCTGCCCAGCTTATAGAAAATAACAGATGATGAGCAATGTATGATAGGATAAACTCAATTCCTGGATAGTGCAAAGCAAAAATTGCCAATTTGAGGATTGTACTCAATTGCTCCACACTTTACAGACCAGCTGAGGGAAAAATCAATGCATCCAAACAAACCAGAGGGAAGTATTTTTTGCCCTGTGTAAGAGGAAATTGCATGACTGTTTGAAGGATGGCAGTACTTGCTAGCCACCAATTTGACTCGGTACGAAATTTCAACTGGGAATGCATGGTCAATTGCCCAAAAACCCTAAGAAATTTCATACCACTTTTAATCAGTAGTTGAAGAAAGCATCCAGAAATAATTAGGTTCTGGAATTATTCAGCCTTCTCAAACCCTTGGGCATCCCCTATTATACTCGTGCCCAAGGAAAGCATTAACAGTGAAATAAGCTATCATCTTTGTGTTGAGATGAGAGCAGTGAACTGGGTAAGCACTCTTGGTACATATCTGCTGCCTCATATTGATGAGACACTTAACTTATTAGGAAACTGCAAGTATTTCTTTGTTCTAAATATGAAATCAGGCTATCATCACATTCCCATTGTGCCTTGGACCAGACATAAGATGGCATTTGTTGTGGCTTCAGGATTATATGAGTTTCTTAGAATGCCTTTTGATTTAAAAATGCACCTGTTACTTTCCAGCAGTTTGTAGTCATATTACTGCATGGATTGAAACTAATCATCTGTTTAGTATTTTTTGATGATACCATTGTCTTTTCATGGACAATAGAGGAACATGTTGAACACCTAAGAAGCATACTATCGCAGCTACAAGGGAAACTTAAGTTTTAATTTGGAAAAGTGTTATTTGTTGAGTCTTAGGTGCAATATCTGGGCCACATTATAAGTTTTGTGTCTTATGGAGGTGGTTGACTATTTCCTTGCACTTAAGAACGTGAAGGAACTACAGCCATTTCTTGGGCTTGCTAATTATTACCATAGATTTATTCAAGGTTATACCACCGACACAAGGCGAGTTCCAAAATTACTGAAAAAGGCGGTTCCCTTCAATTAGATCACAAAATGTGGCAGAAATGAAATAAATTAAGGTTAAGGATGTTCTGTCAAAATCTCCCTTGTTAATCTATCTCGACTTCAAAACAGCATGTGATGCCAGTGGGTTGTGTTCTAAGTCAGGAGCAAGATGCTGAAGAAAAACCTGTTGGTTATGCATCCTGTCATTTTGATGAAGAAGATATTAATTACAGCACAACTGCAAAAGTGTTGTTGGCATTGGTATTTGGAGAGAACTACTTCAAGTGATACCGATACAGTCAACATCTCACTGTAGTTACTGATCATGCCATCTTATTGTGGCTTTTAAACTTAAAAGATCCAAGTAGTCAACTGATGCAGTGAGCTTTAAAACTAAATGAACATGATTATGAGATACACCACATATTGGCCAAATTACATCAAAATGCTGATGCTCTGCACAGAAAGGTTTGTGTGTTGCAAGCAGATAAGGTACTTGTTGCTGATTTGCAGGAAGCATAGGAAAAAGCTGCAGAATGCAAGCAATTTGCCACACTTCTGGGCTTCATGTCTGAAGAAGGTATCTTGTGTCAAAAAATGCCTGAAGGAATTTGGTTGGTAATATTGAAAGCACTCCGGCATCACATTATTGCCCAATGTCATGATAGCATTTAAGCTCATCACATGAGAAGCAGGTCACAGTACTGGTGGGAAGGCTATGAATGTCATTCTGAAGAACACATTTGCACCTACATTCTGTGTGTGCAGAGTGCACAACTGACTAAACCTCAAATTCCACTGCAAATGTCCATTATTGGTCACTGTTTGCACTATCTATTTCTGGTCCCTACTGCAGATATGATAGCTGTAACAGTAGTGAAAGAATTTGTGATGTATTTCATCTTGCCTTTTGGAATCCCTGTTGCAATACTTTCTGATAAAGGTGTACATTTTATGTCTTTCATGTTTGTATAAGTCTGTAAACTACCACATATTAAAAAATGGAGAACCGCCTCTTTTCATCCTAAAGTAAATGGCAGGGCTGAATATGTTCATACAACAATCATGAAATGCTCATACTACAATCACAAAAGTGCCGTATTACCACCTTTCCTTCAGGGTGACTAGGTGCTGTTGAGAAATCCTACCCTCCAAACGAGGAGGACAAAAAGTTCTCCCTGCAGTATGAAGGACCATACCAGATTACTTGGGAGATGTCATCTTTGGATGCCAAAATACAGTATCAGATGGTAGTCATTTGACACCACAACCAGTTGTAATTTCTGTTGATCCTTTGTGAGTCAAATGCAGTACCTCCCAAAATTTTAAGAGATTTATGAAACTTCTCTTAATGGCACTCTAAACGCCCATATGTCCTGCAGCCAAGGGACTGAATTCAGTTTGAATCGTGGAACTGGAAATAACAATATCCCTGCCATCATTTGTAATGCGTAAATTCTTTTCCTCACAATTGACTGTCCTCTGCAGACTCCTGTCTCAGCTCTCAGGAGGTATGGAAACATGAAACAGGTGTGCTGTGTTTCTGATTACCCAAATAATTTCTGTAAGATAATTTGGCAGTCCCATCCTTAAAATCCTTCTAAACAATCCTTTCACAGTGCTCTTTTCTTTCCTGTACAACCAGTGGTATTTCTGAAAGTGCCAAGTAGTTTTTGTGCCTTGACTGGAATAAGTTGGCTTTCCAATGTGGCAGTGACTGCAGCTTGCATCCCTAACATAAGTATATGGGAAGTGTGGATGGGCAGCCAGTGCATTGCGAGTGCTCCTCCAAGAGTACCTGCAAATGCACAGAGCTTGACACAGTCGCTACCTCCTCCCTCTGAGAACACACATGCATGCATTGTGCAGAGTCCCCGTGATACCACTATCCGTCCTTGTCCCTCCTCTCCCCACCCATTTCTACATTATGGCCTAGTGGCCATCATGCGTTCTTGACATCATGGGACCCACCTCTCCAATATCTGCATATGGATACTGTTGACAATTTTAAATGACAGTGGACCAGCTGCTCCTGCCACGGCATGCTGCTGTCTTGTTCTTTACATCTCAACTAGCGAAGATAATATACAGACCCCTTTTAGCCAGACTGTAGCACTGTTATTTTATGCTTTTAGTATTTACTTCAGTACTAGCACTTCAGTAAAACTACAGTGAATATTTGTTATCATAATGTTCACAACTGTCACTGTGGCAGCTCTATATGAAAAGGTGTTCATTCTATAGTTGAGAGTAAAGACACCTGAGAGGTGTTTTTCTGTTATGCTATAAAGAGAAAGCTGCTCAGAGTTCTAAGATTCAGACTGTGTAAGAGTACTGTAATTGTAAATGACATTACTAATTGTACTGTACAGTTTCAGCTATCTATTGATTATTATTTTAACTGTTTTACTAAGTGAACTGTGGTTCTTGATACTGTGTTAGTATCTGGAAGTGTGTGAATTATATCAGCAGATAAACTGGCAAGAGCAGACAGTCTATCTTCATCCATGGTACTTCTAAGGATCATTTTGATCTGTGACAAAGTGGCAAAATACCTCTCTGCTTCACACATTGTCACTAGGATAGTAGCTACTAATTTCCACAATTTTGCAATGTCAACAAAAGGTTCTTGTAGGTTATTTTCAATTAAAAATTTTAGAAGGGCTATTGCACTTTTCAGTTCTTGAAAATCATTTCAAGCCCAAATGATTCATAGGTCTATTTTTAACTTAGCTTTATTTAAAAATAGATAGGACTGCATAACATTGGGAAGAATTTTTTCAGGTAATTTATTTTTCTGTGAGGGGAAGAAGTGCTGGTGAAGTAAATTAGAGACCAATAAGTGGCTGGCAAATTCAAACCTCTGTTTGCTCTCCTTAATTATTATGTCAGTTACTTTCTTTGCTGCTTCATTCCTTGTGTTTCATATATGTCCTTACAGCTTGTTTTTGCTGTATTTGGTTTTTCCTTGATTATGATATTAACATTGCCTCTAACTTTCAAAATTTCATTTTTGTATGATGTTTTCTGCTTGATATTGAGATGGGATCAGTGGTGGACTTTCGTAATTGGTTGCACAAGATCTCCATGTGAGACATTAGTGTATAAAATACCTCTAACCAAAAGGAGAATTTTTGTCTTTTACAGTTTCAACCTTAGACCATATGCAAAAGTTGTCATCTGGTTGCTGGTGTCTTCAACAAGTTGAAAACATTCTAGAATGGCTTTTTTTTTTTTCTTATGAACTGTAAGGATTGTTCTTGATTTAAAATTTCATCTTATGGCCGATCAATGAGTGATTTTTCATTTCACAATTGCATCTAGAAAAGCCACAATTTGAGGTGAATTAGAGAAGAATATTGTTACCTCTGCAATAGTATTGAAAAACAGTTTTACTTGTTTATTCTTACTTGTAACTTGGGCAAGAATTAAGTTCAGCTGGTGTGCATAACAATGCACATAACACACGAAATGATACTTTTCTCTTACAATTGTTTGTGTTGGCAGTGCATGGTACAAGCACCATCATAACTTTGGGATGTTACTTTTTCCTTCTTTTCTTTGAGAACATCAGCAAGAACATTTTTAATACAAGCTGCTGAGGAGGAAGCATCATTACCAGATGAATTTAAAAATGTCCAAAATCTTTCAACAGGCTCTCCAGCAGATAATAGATAACAAAACATTACAAGCAATTGAAATTTAAAAGATGCAGCAGAAGTTTCACCTGATGTCACATACATAAAATATGACTTAGCTATTTCTGAATTAATTTCTCCATGAAACGCATGTAACATACTCTAATAAATCAATTTGTATATCCTTGGATGTACTCTTAAAGACTGTAGCACTGTTCAAGTGCTCTTTTAAAAAAGCATCTTAAGCTGAAGTGAAATTTATTGACCCTCTGAATATTCCAGAATTGCTAGATTCCACTGTTTCATCAAGTCCACGTAAGTCAAGTTCAAACTCACAGCAGAACTTTATGGAGTCAATCATAGTTATTTTTTTCTTACATTGTCATTGTGACTTTCTATATTATGTCTGAAAGCTGAGCTAAGCTACTGCCTAATTTCTGTTTTTCCAAGGACTGATAAATCTAAATAAGATTTCTTATGTGCAATAGATTCTTTGCACTTCTTAACCTTCTGTTTTAGATGACTTATGTCTTTCCTCAGCTTGTTTTAATTCAAGGTGAGGTACTGGCCTACCAAGCTTCTTCATTTCACACTTCTCTTCCAAGATCAAAGCTGAGAAATTTGCATCTAAAAGGTATTGAACACTGTTCATCCTTCTCTGACAGCAAACTTCAAGAACAGATGAATATGCATATGCGCACTAAAGCACAATTAATAACTGAATACACTGTTAAGCTATTGTAGGAACATCACTCCATTACAATGAAGGCACATGTGCTAACTGCTTTGGTTATCAGCTGTGGTCTTTCAGTTCAGGTCAATTTCCATGAAAGTCCAACTCACATCTGAGCTGGTGCTTCCACCAGTGTAAATGTGCATATACACTCCTGGAAATGGAAAAAAGAACACATTGACACCGGTGTGTCAGACCCACCATACTTGCTCCGGACACTGCGAGAGGGCTGTACAAGCAATGATCACACGCACGGCACAGCGTACACACCAGGAACCGCGGTGTTGGCCGTCAAATGGCGCTAGCTGTGCAGCATTTGTGCACTGCCGCCGTCACTGTCAGCCAGTTTGCCGTGGCATATGGAGCTCCATCGCAGTCTTTAACACTGGTAGCATGCCGCGACAGCGTGGACGTGAACTGTATGTGGAGTTGACGGACTTTGAGCGAGGGCGTATAGTGGGCATGCGGGAGGCCGGGTGGACGTACCGCCGAATTGCTCAACACGTGGGGCGTGAGGTCTCCACAGTACATCGATGTTGTCGCCAGTGGTCGGCGGAAGGTGCACGTGCCCGTCGACCTGGGACCGGACCGCAGCGATGCACGGATGCACGCCAAGGCCGTAGGATCCTACGCAGTGCCGTAGGGGACCGCACCGCCACTTCCCAGCAAATTAGGGACACTGTTGCTCCTGGGGTATCGGCGAGGACCATTCGCAACCGTCTCCATGAAGCTGGGCTACGGTCCCGCACACCGTTAGGCCGTCTTCCGCTCACGCCCCAACATCGTGCAGCCCGCCTCCAGTGGTGTCGCGACAGGCGTGAATGGAGGGACGAATGGAGACATGTCGTCTTCAGCGATGAGAGTCGCTTCTGCCTTGGTGCCAATGATGGTCGTATGCGTGTTTGGTGCCGTGCAGGTGAGCGCCACAATCAGGACTGCATACGACCGAGGCACACAGGGACAACACCCGGCATCATGGTGTGGGGAGCGATCTCCTACACTGGCCGTACACCACTGGTGATCGTCGAGGGGACACTGAATAGTGCATGGTACATCCAAACCGTCATTGAACCCATCATTCTACCATTCCTAGACCGGCAAGGGAACTTGCTGTTCCAACAGGACAATGCATGTCCGCATGTATCCCGTGCCACCCAACGTGCTCTAGAAGGTGTAAGTCAACTACCCTGGCCAGCAAGATCTCCGGATCTGTCCCCCATTGAGCATGTTTGGGACTGGATGAAGCGTCGTCTCACGCGGTCTGCACGTCCAGCATGAATGCTGGTCCAACTGAGGCGCCAGGTGGAAATGGCATGGCAAGCCGTTCCACAGGACTACATCCAGCATCTCTACGATCATCTCCATGGGAGAATAGCAGCCTGCATTGCTGCGAAAGGTGGATATACACTGTACTAGTGCCGACATTGTGCATGCTCTGTTGCCTGTGTCTATGTGCCTGTGGTTCTGTCAGTGTGATCATGTGATGTATCTGACCCCAGGAATGTGTCAATAAAGTTTCCCCTTCCTGGGACAATGAATTCACGGTGTTCTTATTTCAATTTCCAGGAGTGTATTACTAACAATAGTTCTCCTTGCTCCTGCCTGCCAAAGGAACACCCATAAGCTTATTTATGAAGGTTCAGAAGGGACAGTGAGCCCCAGCAGTGCTTGGGGGTATACGCATGCTATTTGGAGACCTTAAAAGTTTTTTTTTTTATATGATGCAAATACCTTGAAAATTAAGATAAAGTGATCTAATATGAGAAATAAATGAAGAATAAGTGTGTAAATTATAAATGTATATATTTAAACAGTCATCTTTTTTTCACTGAACCACTGGAACATATGCTGTGCCACCTCTGAATGACATCGACCTCCAGAGGTCAATATGAGCAAGAAAAATTGAACCCTAAGAACATTATAGGTGTGTACTGCCCTTTGATTCATTCTTGATTTTGTCTAGTTCATTTCAGATTGTCTATGCTAATGCATGTGTATCATGTCATTCATGTTTAATAAAGTGGTTAACTTTTGTATAATCAGTATGTGCATCTTATTCCATCTACATAACTCTATGGTAACAAAAACATTGATGACCTGCAACAGCCGTACAATACCTACGGACTCAGAAAGTGTGTTGTGTTGCTTTCCCTCCAATCAATGAACAGTGATACCCAACAAAGATTATTGGGACCTTTGGTCTATACGGATTGTGTTTCTGGTATGCGGTGTTGTGCAATGAACAATATGAAATAGTATAAGTATGAAGCTATGCGTGTAAGCAATTACAATTCTCCTCCCACACATGTACAAGATCAGGTGGATCACATGCATTACAGTTCTTTGCTACTTATCTCAGATCTTATGGGCATCTTTATGAAAGACGAGCAAAAGAGACTGATACAAACAGGTGTTCTTGGGCCTGCATCAGATTTTTGTGGGTGAGTACATCATTGTGATAAGGCCCCTCACATTTCCAGTCATGCTTCTGCACCAGTTTTTGAGGAGATGAACCCATTTATTCCCACTTGTCTAACCTTGTTGATCAGGTCACACATGATCTCTGGACTACCTACTGTCTTGTGGCCAATCAGTAGTGTTATGTTTGCTGACACTCCTATACTGAATTACTTGGTATCATACACATACATTTCCAGCAACGTTCGTATCATATAGTGTGTGTTACATTAACTGACACAGTTTCTGTCTGGTCAACCACAAACTTTGTTCACCATTGTAGAATCTCCGTTTTGATTTCACAGTGTCATTGATGATACAGCAAAATATTCTGCATTACTTTGTAACATCAGAGATCATGCATCTATCATCAACCTTTTGCAAGCTCAGAGCAGCTAAAGCAGTTTTATTGCAACAAGTTTATCACCCACTTTACTCAAAACAGTTAACTGGAAGGACAGCTTTATAGTTCTGGTGCCATTTACAGAACTTAGAGGATCTGAAGTTGATATTGGACAACCCTTTATGGGCAATATTGATGAGTAATTTCCTCACATTATTCAAAAGTTCTTGATTGTGAATGAAGGACTCATGCAGAATGTGAAACTACAGAATGTTGATCAAGTTTTTGCACCACAAGGTGGACACTCTAACTACCCAGGAGCCACATCTATGGCAGCCATATTGCTCTATGTCGTGGTAATCGGCAACCAAACAGTGCCAAACACATCCAGTAAGTCGTGACACACCCATCACATGTCAGTGCCTCCTGGCCTCCAAGCTGTATATAATTGACTGGCTACCACCAGACATCACTAAGACTTCCAACAACAACAACCAACAGAGTGCTTGTTGGTGCTCATTTCACTTGCATTTCAGCACTCTCATGCTCCAATACATCTCACCATGCAAGCACTCAAATGCCACTCACAATCTTCAGCAGGCATCACAGGTCACACGGGGAAAAAAAACCCTCTCTCTTAGGCCTCATGTGCATACAATAAACTAGCTTGCTTCACACTTCCAAACACAACAACCATCTCCGTAGTCTCAAGAAGAGTATAAGCCAACATTTTCTAGATGACCCAGGCTTCAAAATAAGCATGGCCCTGTCATTTCTCACACTTCAAGATCTCTGCTCCAGCTGTGGGCTGCCAACAATTCACCAGTAACAGCATATAGTTCCACTACCTGCACCATTAACTTAGGTCTATGCAAAACTTTAACATGGATTTTTATGGTGATTGACATTAACAAACGTCTGTTAGGGGCTGATTTTCTGAATCATTATCACTTGCACCCTGATTTAAGAGGAGGACTACTTTTTAACTTAGGTAATGATAATTCCATTCCATGTACTGTTGGCAGACCTCCGCTTTCTGTTTCTCCACAGCAAACAGAATCCTGAATGTCTTCAATAAGTGAGACTCAAAAATTTAGGTTGTTGCTAGCTCAGTATCTGACTATAACATATCAGTAGTATGTAGATAATAAAAACAATCATCTGGTGTTCCAGGAAGAGAATTTGTTGTTGCGTGAGACTCTAGCTCAGTATTTGACTATAATGTGTCAGTAGTATGTAGATAATAAACAGGATCATCTGATGTTCCAGGAAGAGAATTATTTGTTGCGCGAGACTTTGCATGATCAATGCAACAAACCTGCAGAGGCCAACCACCTGCTATCATTGTTAAGAATCTCTTCAGCTACCAACATTAAACATCATTCATCCACCATTTCCAATCCCAGCTGCATAATGAAAATTATGGAGAGCTTGCTGATTAGGATAAACTATTCAATCTGACATTTTCCTGGCATATTTCTACTAGTAGAATTCTTGGGTGTCTGACCAGGGCATACAGTAATAAGTCCACAATATTTTGGCAAAAAGACTCATTGTCATCTTCATGTGGTCCCTGGAGAGTATCTATAAAAAACACTAGCACAAGGAAATTCACAAAGTAGCCTTGAACAAATAAACCTCATGATATTTTATACTCAAAGTATAAAAGTATAAGAAGGTGTAAGCCACAAGTGGTGTAAAATACTGGCACTGACTGCTACGTTATATAGGCAAGTCTGTGGAATGTGGGTATGGAGCAGTTACGACAAGCATATTATTTAACAGTGAGAAAAATTTTTAATTTGATGCTCCCACTTTAGTAATGGGGAAAAATGAAACTGTGTTTGGGCATTAAGCATAAGGCTAGTAATCTCTTATTGGTGTTTATCAAAAGCTAGAATTTTGAGTACTGTTAGTTTTCTGCCTTTAGTTATTCTACAGAGAATACTTTTAATATATAAGAATGACACACATTTACAGCATGTTCAGCAAATGCAGAATCTTTCTTTTCCAGTTTTCAGCTCCTTTCATGTTCAATCAGTCTAGTAGTTACAGCCGTACCTGACTGACCTATATATAAATTTGCCACACAGATAGCAGAAAAATCTATAAATTCCATCCTGTTCTAAAGGTGGAATCTTGTCTTTGCCGTTTAACAGAATAAGGACAATAGTATTCCTAGTATAAAAACCTGAAGTATATTTCCTGGGTTTTAGTTTCCTAGCAAGTACCTGTGAAGTCCTACCTACATACAGCATGGAGCCCATTTGTTATCAGGATGGTTTAGTGCATTCTAAGGAGGAAACAGAAGTGCTGTTATTTTGTCTCTCTCCTTTCTACTGACTGATATCAAAAAGGGCAGGATTAAAACCATTGCAGTATGCTACTTCTTGAATTATTTTTCATTCACTTCCAAAATATAATATGATTTTTGCTGCTGTTCGCATGCATGACAGTGTGTTCTGGGATGCTGGGAACTGGCAGGTGGCCGGCCATTGTGGCCGAGCGGTTCTAAGCGCTTCAGTCCAGAACTGTGCTGCTACTACGGTCGCAGGTTCGAATCCTGCCTCGGGCATGGATGTGTGTGATGTCCTTAGATAAGTTAGGTTTAAGTAGTTCTAAGTCTAGGGGACTGATGACCTTAGATGTTAAGTACCATAGTGCTTAGAGCCATTTGAACCATTTTTGAACTGGCAGATATTACTGTGTCTGTAGAAGTTACATTCCTGTTTATCCTCAATAAATGCTATTGCTTACTTGTGTCAATGTAAGGTCTAGCAACTCCACCGTAAACTTAATTTTACTGTTGTGTGAATTTAAATGTTGGAAAACTTTGTCTCGTGATAACTGTCCACGAGTACAGTACATCAACCACATACCTCGTCCAGCATTGTATTTTAGAACCCCTAGGTATTCCATAACACACAAACATAGTGTACAAACCAAATCAGATTTTGGAAATTAATTAGAAATAACCAAAAATATAGCACACAGCAATGGTTATAATCCTACCATAATTGACAACATAGTCAGTAGGAAGAAGAGAGACAAGGTAACAGCACTTCTGTATCCTCCTCAGAAAGCACTGAACCACGACAACAGGCCGCATGCTGTATTTAGGTAGGACTTCACAAATACTTGCCAGACAACTAAAATCCAGGAAAAATACTCCAGATTTTTATACTAGGAGTAGCGTTGTTCACATTCTGTTCTGCAGTCAAGACAAGATCCCACCTTTAGAACAGAGTGGATCTCTCAGAATTTCCTGCTATCTGTGTGCCAAATTACATGTAGACCCACTAAGTAAGGCTATAACTACTAGACTGACTGAACATGAAAAGTGTTGGAAATTGAAAAAGAAAGCGTCCATCTTTGCTGAACATGCTCTGAATGAATCTCATCCTTGTGATATTAAATGTCACATTCTCCACAGAAGAGTCAAAGGCTTTTAATAAACACCAATCAACGAACTCTTTCCTCACCCTTAATGCCCAAACACAGTTTCATTTTTCACTGTTACTAAAGTAGTAGCAGCCTATCACTATTTTTCTTACCATTAAATAATATGCATTTTATAACCGTTCCATGCTCACATTACATAGACTCCTTTCTCCGTACCTTCCGCCCCCTTTTTTAGCTTATTCATCACATTCACCAGTTATTTTGTTCACATAATATAGTAGTCTGTGCCAATACTTACTTGTTTGTGGCCAACTTCCTCTTATACTTTCAAACGTTGAGTATGATGTAACGTGAGATGGGTCCAGAAGCATCAGTCGAGGGACATCAACCCCTCTGGTCTCGGTGCTCAGCTTGTGAAGATGTTTCCTCCCTTCCTCTCTCCCCCCTTGATTTCTGGACACTACTCCATACATGATTGGCCACTATGGTCCCTCCGATTGTTCACCAAACCTAGGGCCACCAGCTGAACTCCTAACTGAAGAAAATACACCATTTTACCTCTTAAACAATCTGTTTTTCTTACTGCCTTTCCCAGATGCCCACACATCCTGACTGCTGAACTAACACTGGTATGGCACTGTATAGAATATTCTGCACTATTCAGCAAATTTCATTTTCAATACGCTTCAGCAGAACTGAAAAAAATTGTGATAAACCTCAAGTACTAAACTCCACGCTGAAAGTTTCCTTTGGGACACGTGCCTCCTGTTATGTCCTGGAGTTTCTGGTAGTAGTTGAAAACTTTTGTCTCTAGTGCCTTATCTATTCATATACTCTGTTTTTTGTGTTTGATTAATTCTTAAATGTTGTGTTTATAATCTTTTTTAATAGGCAGTTCACAAACAATCCATTGCTAGACCAAGTTGCTTTGGCTCACATGGTCCCACAGAATTTGGTAAATAAATACATGAAACATCACCTTGTGTAGGCTTGGCCACCAGTCAGCTGTTTACCCAAATAAATGGTTGCTATGAAACTGTTCCGTAGCTCTGAATTGACACCCAGTGGCAGACTACTGCTGAGCACATGCTCAATTTCAATGGATCCTTCATAATCCATACCATCTGGATCCTTCCGCCCACATCAACTTTTCTGGATTACACAGGTGGGAGTTGTCTTTGCAATACATCCTTTGGTCCCATAATCTTTCTGACCTCAAACACCTCTAGCCCACTGCTTTACATCCACCTCCACCCCTGTCCCAGGAGTCTGGCTTCACTCATCCTGCACATGCACCATTTTCCCCACAGTCTTCTCTTCCTCTGTTCTGTCTCCTCCAACCAATTTGTTCCTCTACATCATCATGCACTGCATGAGTTCAAGAGTGCCAGTGGCCAAGCTACATTTCATCTACATCTACATCTACGTGATTATTTTGCTATTCACAATAAAGTGCCTGGCAGGCGGTTCAATGAACCACCTTAAAGCTGTCTCTCTACCGTTCCACTCTCAAACAGTGCTCTGGAAAAATGAGCACTTAAATTTTTCTGTGTGAGCCCTGATTTCTCTTATTTTATCATGATAATCATTTCTCCCTACATAGGTGGGTGCCAACAGAATGTTTTTGCAATCGGAGGAGAAAACTAGTGATTGAAATTTCATGAGAAGATCCCACCGCAACGAAAAATGCCTTTGTTTTCATGATTGTCACTCCAATTCATGTATCATGTCTGTGGCACTATCTCCCCTACTTCACAATAAAACAAAATGAGCTGCCCTTCTTTGAACTTTTTCGATGTCATCCATCAGTCCCACCTCATGGGGATCCCACACCGCACAGCAGTACTCCACAATAGGGCAGACAAGTGTGGTGTAAGCAGTACCTTTAGTACACCTGTTGCACCTTTTAAGTGTTCTGCTAATGAATCGTAGTCTTTGGTTTACTCTATCCACAACACTGTCTATGTGATCATTCCAATTTAAGTTATTTGTAATTGTAGTCCCTAAATACTTTAGCTGAATTTACAGCCTTCAGGTTTGTGAGACTTATCATGTAATCAAAATTTAGCGGATTTATTATAGTACTGATGTGAATAACTTCAAACTTTTCTTTATTCAGGGTCAATTGCTCTTTTTGTACCATACAGATACCTTATCTAAATCAGTTTGCAATTCGTTTTGGTCATCTGCTGACTTTACAAGACGGTAAATGACAGCATCATCCGCAAACAATCCAAGACCACTACTCAGATTGTCTCTTATGTCATTCATATGCATCAGGGATAATAGAGGGCCTATAACAACTCCTTGGGGAATGCCAGATATGACTTCTCTTTTACTCGATGACTTTCTGTGTATTACTATGAACTGTGACCTGTCTGATAGGAAATCATGAATCCAGTCGCACAGATGAGGAAATATTCCATAGGTACACAATTTGTTTAAATGACGCTTGTGAGGAATGGTGTCTAAAGCCTTCTGGAAATCTAAAAAATATGGAATCAACTTGACATCCCCTGTCGATAGCACTCATTACTTCATGAGTATAAAAAGCTAGATGTGTTTCATAAGAATGTTATTTTCTGAATCCGTGCTGACTACGTGTCAATAAATCTTTTTCTTTGAGGTACTTCATAATGTTTGAACACAGTATATGTTCCAAAACCCTACTGCAAATCAATGTGCATTTCCATTGCTGCTGCCTCTCCCTTCCTTATTGCTGCCTCATGCACAAGCTGTCTCTCTCCCTCCCATTTATCAGCCACCTTTTCTCAGAACTCCCTTCCACTTGTCACATCCTTCCTCTACTTGTTAATTCTACCCAACACAACCTCTCCCCCCACTCGAGCTGCAGAGATGCAGTGCAGGCACAATGTAGTCAGTCAGCACTATGTAGCCTTCAGGCAAAGTTCACTATTTCATTTGCATGCCTTTTGACAATGCAAAACCTCTGTATGTGAGCCTTGAATGTGAGGGAAGATTAACAGGTATTTTACTTAGCCTCCTGACATGATGCTGAGTTTGAAGTGAAGAGTTCTAAGACAAGTTCTACAGAATTACACTACTTATTTCCACAAATTTTATCTTCTTTTTAGATCAAAGCTCAACTGATTGTACTTATCCTTTACAAAATTATTTAGTCCATTACTATGAAATGTTTGAGCCAAAATGATTAACACTTTTCAACATACACTAAGCTTAAAAGGAAATCAATATTATGCCCATTAATTTAATAATTGTCACAAGATTGCTTTCCTAGGTGACAAATACATCACCAGGACAGAATTTTAATGGCCTGTTTTAGTGCATATCATTACAAGGTGTCGCTTCACCAACGTGCTTTGGGAATGCCATTTTACACCAATTTCAGATGTATTTGCTTATGCGTGAAAGGAAATGTCAACTGTTTTATTAAAAGACAGGAAGGTTAGAGCACCAACTTTTCAAATGTTTGCACCACTGTGCTTTATTCTGCAGATCTCTACTAGAGATGGTATTCTTTTGACTTACTTATTTTAAGAATCTGCTTGTCTGGTTGGTCACGGGAATACTTACATTATAAGCTGGAATCCGAACCACACTGCTGCTTGGGATTTTTCACACTGACGAAGTAGTGTCAGAGATGAAACCCCTCATTATAAAATCCTGGTGAAGTATAGTGATCTGGCACAAAAAATGAAAGCACTGCAGATATAGAAGGTCCTCTACATTACACTGAAAGAAGTAGCTGGCACCAGTGGGATCCACTGTGAAGCATATGTAGTCTACAGAATACGGAACAGCAAGTCTCAGTATTGTGGCAACTAATGAAAATTTATAGTAAATACCTGCAGAACAATATTATTAGCTCTAGTGATAACAACAACAACACTGTATGTATAGCATGTCGTATAAATTGTCATTATGTTAATTACAGTGTAAACGAATGTATAATAATGAAATTTAGTTGTTGTTTGTTGTGTGCTAGTATGTGACTTTGTATTTGTGTGTGTATCAATTTACATGCCAATTTAGAAGTTGCACAATACTTGAATAAATCAACAGCAAACCTGTGAAATATAGTGGGTCATGAGTACCAAGGATGGGGATGTCAACAATATAGTCAGTAATTTTTAACATGCCAAAAATCTGAGCAATGTTATATATGGTTACTTGTAAGTACCTATGGATTTCACAAGATGACTGCATGAAAACTACAGGACATACAGAAAACAAAAATGTATTAGTGGATAGAGCATTTTTTCAAATATTAACTCACAATACATGTGCTTAATAGGGGTACCATTTGTGACATAGCAAACATAAATACACATGTGTATTTCATCAAATTCACTAACATGAAGTGCCCAGGAAATTACAACAACAGCCTGCTTTGGAAACCTGGTCATTAGATTGTTTATCTGCAATCGTGAACGAATTCAATATGGAGTGGGTGATTTTTCAACACGCTCTGACATGCAAACTGAAACTTGGACGGATGCTCTATCCACTGATTTGTATCTTTTTTTCTGTATGTCTTGTAATGTTTGTGCAGTTGTCTTCTGAAACCCTGGGAGGAGCTTATGAATAACCATGTTTAAGTCTGCATAATTAAATTAATTCACAACTGTTAATGATCAATTCCCCAACTAGAAGCATTTGGATATTATAATTATTGATTTGTTACATTTTACATATTTGTGTTTCTAATCATATACTGTTCATTTAGATTGGTTCCAGATATCACTGTTTTTAAATTAATTCTGCTTCTGGTTCTGGTTACTAAACTTATATGGCCATTCTGATAGAGATTCAGCTCAATACAAGAAAATAACAATATTCATACCATATTTTAAGGCAATCAGAAAACACACCAACATTTGTTTCTTGAAGAGATACCATGTCTTTTGTTAGATAATGTCACACTGAAATTGTTAGCATTAGCTTTACTTGGATTGTATAGGTGAGTAATTTGTCCTCATTTTGCCAAATATTCTTAATGGAAAATGTATGAAAGGGGGAGGGAAATCATGACACATCTCAATTATAATGAGTGGCCCATAATTTCAAGTGCACAGCATTTTATGATGGTGTACACCTCATTGAAACACGAATAGCACAAAGGAATGCGGCTCGATCTAAGCCAAGATGGAAAGCAAGCATTAGACATCAAGTCCACTTAATAGATGGTATGTTGTCTACAAAGCTACAACACACATTGAAGTTGCTGACAGAAACATTGAACTTTGGGGAAATCCACAATTAAGCACAATGAATGATATGTTTTATTATTTTCACCTGTACTGCTTCCACTCTTATTCATGACAGTTTCAAAAAGTTTTATGTCAGGTACCATAGAGAATACAGATATATTTATTCCAATCAGAATGGTCCATTTTGTCATCTCGCTCTATCTCCTCCTTAAACACCTTGTATGTTGTAAAATTCCATGGTCACCATTGCCTAATCATCAATAAGTTAAGCAGCTACATAAATTATTAATCTGATCCCAAGTAATTACCACTGTTGCTTATTTGTGCAAGTACTTAATGACTGTGTCAGTATTTTAAAACTCATCCTGTATTAGTCTGTCTACACAGTTGTTTCATGTTCACCTTTGCCATGTACAACAACCTGACGTTTACAATGAAAATCTTACAAATGACGCGGATGTGAAGTTGGTGTATTTGTACATTGGAAATGCTGAATTTCAGGCATTTGTTCAAAAGTGTGTGCATTAAAATAAAACACAAGTGTCTCTAAACTGTACCACCTTATATACTTCCATAGCTGTGTTATCAAGCTCTTCAAGTCCAGTATTTTCCTTTCATTTATTTGAACACTGCACTTACAAATCTGCATTGTAAGTATGTGTTTCTTTCTGGTTTCTCCTCTTAACATCACAGTGCATACTGAGATCAAAAGGCAATCAAAGATGGAAGTGGCTAATACTGTCACAAATAATTGCCTGTAGAAAGGACAAAAGTGTTTCAGAATCACAGTGTGGGTGAAGAAAGAACATTTTCTTCTTACAGAGATGATGCACTGCAACATTCTGTATATGAAAAGGGAATACAAATGCTCAAATTCACTCTTAGCCAGTGAAAAAACTATCAACTGTAAACGATACACTGAAATCCTTGGATCGTATTTTCTAGAATGAAATGAAATGGAATGTGAAAACATTATTTTGTGACAATGACACTGTAGGTGGACATAACCATCAATTGTAACAAAATGACAAAATTAATAAAATTAAGGATAAGACTAGCTGTGAATTTCAAAATAATTCAAGAGTTTATGAACAGCAATAAAGTGTGTAATGTGCTGAGAAAGGAAGTACTGCAAATGCAAAAGTTTTTGATACAAGTAAATTTATCAAATTTCATAAAAGTAAAAGCAAAGTAGAGTTCCACATTCTGCTCAGATAGACCACTTGAGAATATGCGACAGTCATGTCATACTCTGCCTATGGCATGATTTGGATGTGGTACGGAGTGGTGCGGCATTGACACACCAGTCTCCCAGCCATTGTTGGCTTCCAGACAATGGAGCCATGACTTCCCATTCAAATAGCTCCTCAAATAACAACACAATGCTGAGTGCAATCTGTTCTAGTCCTCCCACCAAGGAAAAAATCCCCAGCAGTATGTGGAATCAAACCTAGGTCCTCTGTAGAGTAGCCAGACAACCTGAACACTGAACTACAGAGGCAGACGAGGAAAGTAAAAATGTGTCAGATTCATTACTGTAGTTTTATGTGAAAAAACTACTAGCCTGACTGTCACAACAGCAATCATGCTAAACACGAATATCCTATTTGGCTTTAGAGACCTGAGTTAGCTCTAAATGCACACAACATAATGAACAAATTTTTACAACATACAAGCAATGTCTAACATTTACCAGAAAACCAGAACGAAAAATTTTAATTAAGCTGACGCAAGTATAGTCTTTTTTTTGTGGATTTATTAATGGGAAACTAAATATCAACTACACAATAAATTACAATGAAGTAAAGAAACAACACACTCTGTAAAAAGACTCAATTTTATTTTCAAAATAGATTTTCAATCTATCAATTAATGAAAATTAGTACTGTCTGTACTACATGGTTTAAAATATTGTTTTGAACAATTTGTTTTTAATATAAAATTTATGCCAGTCACTACTTCTAAGAATTGTTCAGTTACTAAAATGAATTATAGCCAATTTTTTTCCAATTGAGGGAGTCCAATGATTCAAGTGGACACAAATGTAGATAAATAAGAAGAAACAAAACCTAAAAAGAAAGAAAATAAATGCTTAAATGTCATGGATGTTTCA
This sequence comes from Schistocerca cancellata, assembly GCF_023864275.1. Taxonomy (NCBI): domain Eukaryota; kingdom Metazoa; phylum Arthropoda; class Insecta; order Orthoptera; family Acrididae; genus Schistocerca; species Schistocerca cancellata. The sequence goes on along the minus strand of NC_064629.1, from coordinate 440,960,274 downwards.
CTGTAATTCATATGATCAAAATCATTTACTTATAATACACATAACAGTTATGGAACACACATGCATCAAGATGCCATTAAAGTGAGAGCAAATTTGTTGAAGTCCCTCCTTGTTACCTCTGTGCTGATATTAAAACTGCTATAGTCCATTAAATACAGCAACATAGAGTAACTACATATCAAAATGTGATACAGCAAAGGTCAGTCTTAATATTTACTGGACATCGTCTACAGTAAACTCTGCAATGATTTGCAGAGGAAACAGGCTCGTAAATAGTGAGGCACAATGGATGTTGCAAAACTGGCAACTTACAGTTACTCAGAGATTCTTGATATTTTAGTGAAATTTAATAATAAAAATAATAATCATTAAAAATATTTACAATGTTTTTACTTTTTTGAGAGATACTTAGGAATATCAGAAGTAAATCTGCTGTCTAATTTACTGTTTCTATATCACATTTGATTGGAAGAAATATTTATTGGGGGGATTTTTTTTTTTTAGAGAAAAACAAAAACAGTGAAACAGGTGCTAGGTGGGTAATAGTTCCATCATAAAGACTAGCAACAACATCGACATTATTTTGATGAAACTACAAACCACAATACTCCTTAAAGCAGAAAATGCAGTAAAGAGGAAGGGAAAAGGGGAGATAGGTAAGAACTTAAAATCCAAGAGTAATGTCTCAATATTCTCAGAGAAAGTTAAATTATTAAATGTTTGCTATTTCCTTTCTTCAAAATTTTCATTAACATAAATTCACTGATCTGTTTTCCTAGTAAATTACACTTCAAATTTTCTTGCACAAAAAACTTACTTTGAGAATTTATAGATTATGAGAGATTTTTGGGCAACAAAAGAACCAAATTAGCATACAACAATGATTATATCTAGAATTTTTTCTAATTTTTGAGTGTCCTTACATACCTGATAAGTGGCAGCAGTGGAATATAACTTGTTATGCTTAGAGCAAACATTGAATGTCGAAGTAACTGGATATTTAAGCCTTAATTTTTATCTGAATGCACAAAACATAAATATTAGAAAAGACAGGATAAGGCCTCAATAAGGAAATGTTCACTTTACTGAGAGGTCAAAAATAATCAAGAACAAACAGTCCCATGCTTCAGATAATTTAACAAACTGGAATCATAATGACAATGCTGCCAGTCAATCTATTGCACTCCTTCATTACTGAAAATGATTTACAAATTGAATTATAAGGATTTTCTCTTGCATTCAATGTTTTTTAACTTATATTCTTAACAATATTACTAACAGTTGGTTCTGTCAATTTAATTTCAATTAAAGTCCTTGAGCAATGTTTTGCCATTGCATTTTTAATGATTACCTTTGGGAGGGCTGCTTCGTTACACTTTTGTTAAATGATGTGATAAGAAGTTTAGAAGAAATGAAATGTTGCCAGAAAAAACTTCCTTTAACTTAGCCATCATGAAATCATAGGATGATAATCACTTTTTTGACAAACCATGACGTTACATAACAGAAGGATGACTTTGTAAATTACCTATTCATAAGACATTTCACAGGCATTGTATCTATTAGAAAAACCAGAGATTCCCACAGTGAAGACTGGTGTAAGCCACTCAGAAGCCATCATTTACATTGCATAAGCTTATTCTAGATGATCCTCTCAAACTTGCACATATATACAAAATTTGAATGAACTTATAATACCAACAACTTGACACACCTAGAAAATATCCATAGTTACGAGTTACAACATGCTACATAAATATAACATTTATCACAATATTGTTAGAACAGTTAATGGGTAGGGGGGAGGGGGGCAGAGGAGGTCACATAGCCCACCTGTTTGACAATTAGCTAAAGCCTGATACAGTGGGCAGCATGGATGATTAAAGTGTGTATATGTAAACAGTATGCTTCTAGAAGAATAAGAACAAATAAAAACACAATTTTTCCTTGTGTAAAATCTTATGAGTCACTAAATTTTGAATTCCTTCTTCTAAGTATTTGAAAGACAAGTTTAAAAATTTCTCAAAACCTTTTTCCTCATCCATTTGAAAAGGAAGGGCTGACATTTATGTTAGGGAAGGCATTGGACTTAGGTAGTCCGTGCAGCTGTGGTAGTCACACAGCTAATGTCCCAGCTGAGGCGCAAATTTTAATTTATTGCTTCAGCTGCTATGTTTAGCAAAGATAAAGTTGAGACTCTTATGTCTCCAGGAAAGTGTGATTTCCTTAGATATATAAGAAAGATCAGTATGTTGAGCAAACATTCAGTCCACATACAGAAAGAAAAACTGAGCACATAGTTGGAATATGTATCAAAGGAGAGTGAAACAATTCCAGCAATAACAGGAAGAATAACAACATACTATCAGGAAAAGAAGTAGACCCATAGACTACAATGATTGTCATATCCAAACACTTAGTTGTTAATTTTTTTCCCTTATGCCTGCCATTTAATCTTCCCTTACTGCAAACAATTCAAATCACACTGTGAATATTTCATACACAAAAATGGACAAAAAATTATACATGTATGAAGGAGCTACATATGGCCTTACTAGGACTCTGAACATAACACATTATGCTTCTATTAAGCCTAGTGGTGACTATAAAGCATCGCTAAAAAATTCAATGGAAAAGAGAAAACTTTAAAAACCAAGACATGATCAATGTTAGAAGTTAGAACTTCCAACAGTCAGCATGACTCAGCAAAAATTTGGGTTAATCAAGCCAATCTCTTTCTGATCAAGAGTTGTGTAGGAATGATTCAGAAGTTGAAATGCATGAGCAACAAATGGCTTATTCAAAAATGGCAAGATGGTGATGCATTATTATTTATCTAGATGAAGTTATTGAAAATACTTAGCTGAATGAAAAAAACATAGAATGGTATTTATGTTTTAGCAATTAGACAATATTACACTTGCATTCTATCATCACATAATTTCATTGCACTTACCAAACATTACAGTAAACGATATGAAGAACAGAAACGACAAAATGTAAGAGTCAGTTGGTAATACTGTTGTATACTGACAACATCATGAAAAAAGACAATGGCATTAAGGAACACAAGATGTATACATTTCTAGATTGTCAAGGAATATAGTATAAGAGATTCAGATAAGGTTAAACAGATAACCAACGTTGACAGCTGCAAGCATTCAATCATCAGAAGAAAATGGGACTAACCAACAAGTTCTTGATATAAAGCACAGAGGAAGACTCAGTAAGACCAAAAAGACATATTAAAATTGAACACAAGAATGCAGAAAACAGAATGAAATAGAGCAGGAGCAGAATAAAAATATAACACTGGATGGTGCAGGTGTCTGAAATTCAGATACATACAGATCTAAAAATGATAAGAAAATAGTTTTTATAGTTTCAGTAGTTTCCACAAACACACTATTTCTTGCATATCATGTGGTCTTCTTATTTCTGTTATGAATTACCACATTGCTAGAGAAAATTAAAATATGCATTTAAAAATGATAGATAATAAACATAAAATAACCACAAAATTTTCTCCAGCAACTGATTAAAGTATTTATAAAAGTATACAGCAATAGAACCCAAAAGTACTAACATATTTTAGCATGAAAATAAGTCAAGAGAATTTTAAACTGACACATGCAAAAATTAAAAATCTCACATTGGAATGATTCCCTAAAATCACAAAAAGTATTTAGTTTAGTAGCAACTTTTCATATCATTAAAAATAGCTTTTTCTGTAAATACTGATAATTACACACAGCCATAATTTAAAAAGAAACAAAATATCATCACACTAAAACTGACTATACAGAAAATACTGAATGTCAGGAACACTGTGTAGCTACAACATAATGCCTTTAAAGATGTAAATACACAACCCACAGGTAACACATAACCTGTTTCAGCAAAATTGAATATAATTTTCTCTCTAAATATTATGGCAGCACTTGTTAAGCAGCTAACGTCTGATTTTTCAAGCCCTGTCTTGACAAGACTGAGCATAATGTTCAACAAACAGTTATAAAATCATCACAGTTATAAAATCATCACAGTTAAAATAAGCATTCTATGGAATAAAATTTTTTCCTTAGGTCAACTGAATGACTTCAACAGCTACAATATGTTTGCTACAGATCATGATAAAGAATTGACAAAATCAGATTAAAAATACTTATAACATAAGATTCACACTGATTGATCAACATAAAATTTATATTTAAAGATTCATGTAATACTATATATTATATTAATTCTTTCTTATAAAATAATATTTGAATACAATCCATTTTTGACACCAAAATTCTTTGGTTTCTATGTGGTTGAAATACTTTGGAGATTTTATAAGACAACAAAGAAAAAACATGAATGTAAGATATGAGTAGTTACACACTACTCAGCTGTCTCTATGAATCAACATAATTTAACAACGTATCATTAGTAGCCATATCAAGACATACTTTCTTATATCTACTTTTTGGTTCACGCTTTCTTGTGATGCAATGAAGAAATGTCTTCATCCACTTCTTGTCTGCCACACAGGTCTAAAAAAAATAAATCCAACATGGATTAAATATGTTGCACCACAAAACAAATTCTAAATAATTAATACTCTCTACTTCACTATGAATGCTTCTACAGTAGCAACTACAATAAAATGTTATAAATGTGTTTTACAGGAACTGCTACCTGTCACAGATTCTTTATTAACTTACATTATTTTAGTATTGTGGCATGTTTGCTGTCAAATTTTATTCTATGTGCTTGCAATAGCACTCTAAATGAGCTTCATTTTTCATATTGCAATATACATGGAAACACCATGAGAAATGTATGACTGAACCTACATGCAGATACTAGCCAAGCCTGCAGGTTGCACTGTAGTATCAGCTGCAAGTGTCAGTCATGGTCATAACAGTATTCTTTGTAGTTTTGAGTGCATTATGTCACCGTTAAGTGAATTTGAGCTAGGGAAAATTGTTGGTGCTCATATGGTGGGTGCTTCCGTAACCAAGGTAGCTGAAGTGTTTTGTATTTCAAGAGACACCATATCGAAAATTTATACCGCATACAGGGAAACTGGAAAATCATCATCCACTAAGTCACAATGCAGATGGAAGTGTGAGTTGGGTGATCATGATGACAGATAGTATTGAAGGGAATTGTGATGAAAACTGTGAGGACAACAGCTGCAAAAGTCACTACAGAACTGAATGTTGTACTCACGAACCACGTCAGCACCAAAACAATACAAAAGGAACACTATAAGCAGGGAATTGCAGGGTGAGCTGTAATTCCAAAATCACTTATCAGGTATCAAAGCTTGTAACAGGAAAATGTGGTGCATTAGGTGATGAAAACTCAACTATTGCAAGTATAAGTTGGTACGAGTAGGCTTATAGTAAGCTGAATGCCCCAGAGAGCCATCATTCTTTCATTTTACTAAGCCAAGAAGGGAAGTCAGACAACCATCTTTCTCTATTTACACAATGAACTGAACGTTCTTATAAAGGAGTTGATATGATGTAAAAACTCCATTAATGTATCTTCTCCTTGTGGCCACACTATGATACTTTCATCTAAACATGCTGACTCCAGCACTCCTTCTTCAAAGTGCTCCATAGACAGAAGAATGATGGCCCTCTGGAGAGTTCACTTTATTGCAAGCCCAATCATACGGACTTTAATTTGAAAATTCGCCCACTGGAAATTATGAGTGTGCTTAAAACACTGGCACATACAACTTACACAGCCTTGGATCTGGGTAGTTTGCTTGAAGAGCTTGCCCATCCAAAGACAATGGATATTCTAGCCACTTAAGGGCAAAAACTAGGAACTTGATAAAGAGAATAGCACACCAGTAAAATCCCTAGCTTTATTTCCATTCGCTGGCAATATTTCACTCAAGATAATCAGAATCCTCCAGGAAATTTCAGGTTAAAGTGGTTTTCCACCCACACTCTAACATTTCAGACCTTCAGGGATCAGTGAAGTATGATTTGTTATTGCAGCAGGCCAGAATCCACAAAAATCTTGCCAATGTGGTATGGCTTACACAATCAGTCATGCACCACATGGAAGAGTACTGTACTGAACATCAATGCTGTACTTGTCTTATGGAACCAATGTTATTGCTGAACACTGTTTCTCCATTCAGACATTCAATGCAGTATGACAAAACAATCACTTTCACCACAGCTACATCATATTGGGACACCATTATTAAAAAAAATCCATGGGAATATGCATTGTATAAAATCTGATTAAATTTGATATTGGCTACCAGTTGGATAATGCATGGGCCCCTTTCATTTACACAATTTTCTACAGATGAAGAAGGTAGAGTATGCCAATGGCCATGATGAGTGACAACCCTGAGGACAGCTGGGTTCAACAATTCCATCACTGAGGGTCCTGCCCACAGGTTAGTGTGGTCAGTCTACCACCATTATCTTAATGCATGCATGCAATTTACACAGCGAGCTAATAAATTTCAGGTTGAGTGAAGTCTTCTTCAGTCCATGATGCTCTTCTGATGGTCACTAGAATGTGATCAATTGAAATATCACATTATCAGCAGCGAGACCAAAGGTGGTTTTTTATCAAACTACTTCCATTATTAATGTGTTATGCATGTCAGATCTTTTTATTGCATAAATACAAATTACTGTTTCCATTGATTTCTGTGTAAAAGGAGAATAGTAAATGAAAAAAAAAAAAATCACCCACACAATTCTGAAGACTGCAAGAGCTGACAAGTGTAAGAATTATCACATCATCGCCTTAACAGCTCATGCATCCAAGTTTCTGATGAGAATAAAATACACAAGACTGGAAAAGAAAAGTGAGCATTTGTCAGATGACTATTAGTTTGGCTCTAGGAAAGGTAAAGGCACCAGAGATGTAATTCTAATGTTGTTGTTGATAATGTAAACAAGACTACAGAAATATCAAGATATGTTCATAAAATTTGTTGATCTGGAAAGAGTTCAACAACGTAAAATAGTGCAAAATTCTGAGGAAAATAGGGGTACACTAAAGGGAAAGACGGTAATATATAGGTTGTACAAGAACCAAGAGGGAATAATAGGAGTGGATGACCAAAAACGAAATGCACAGATTAAAAATGGTGTAAAACAGGGATGTAGTCTTTCGCCCCTACTGTTCAATCTGTACATCGAAGAAGTGATGACAGAAATAAAAGAAAGGTTAAAGAGTGGACTTAAAATTCAAGGTGAAAGGATATCAATGATAAGATTCGCTGATGAGACTGCTATTCTCAGTGAAAGTGAAGAAGAATTACATGATCTGCTGAATGGAATGGACAGTCTAATGAGTACAACTACAGACGGAGAGTAAATCGAAGAAAGACGAAAGTAATGATAAGTAGCAGAAATGAGAACAGCAAGAAACTTAACATCAAGATTGATGGTCACAAAGTAGATTAAGTTAAGGAATTCTGCTACCTAGGCAGTAAAATGATAAAAGACAGATGGAGCAAGGAGGACATCAAAGGCAGACTAGCACTGGTAAAAAGGGCGTTTGTGGCCAACAGAAGGGAGAGGGAGAGGGAGAGGGAGAGGGAGAGGGAGAGAGAGAGAGAGAGAGAGAGAGAGAGGATGATATTTGTGAGGAATACCACTATTTACATATTTTACTGTACTCTTTTCCCAGAATAGATAAAATAAGGGGTGCTTATCTAATGATTATGGAAAAATTTAATTAATTTACTTTGCTCTACTGCTATTTTTGTGCCTCAATGTATGCAATACTATAATTGTAAATACTAATACTTATCAGTTGATAGCCATTTATGAACCTGTGCCACATATCAAAACAGTGTATTAGAAAACTACTAAAATGATACACATTTTTATTTTCCCTATCACAGCATTTAATACTGTGAGACTGAGCAAGACATATTTCTCTGTTAAGTACAACTGTTTAGCCACTATATAGGACACCTTCAAATCTTTCCCTCTCATTTATTTTGTACTTAAAATATGAATGCATTCAACATTACTTCACACAAAATTACTCCATTCACAGTTCAGTTACGCCTTTTTATTAAACAGCTTCTATAGCAAAAAAACAAAATACATCAATACAAAACACTAATTAAATGATGTAAAAGCTTCTTACCTCCACAAGGAATGCTAAGATCATGTGAACTGCAGAAAATCCCAGTAGATATAATCTATACATCTGCTGACCTTCAACATCTGAAAGTGATTCCACTTCAAAAAACTCTGCCACTGGTTTTAAGGGATACACTAACAACCATGCAGTAAAACTGCCAAGTGTTATGAGTAATGTTGTTAACAGACCTAAACAAGAACAGTAAGTGATAATTCTTGTCAGGAAAACAAATATCAAAATTATAAATGGTATATAGTTATCTGTAACAAAAATATGAAACTTTAACATAGAAAAAATAGTCCTATATAGCCATTCAAAGAGAAAATAAATCTTGCACAAGAGCAGCCCAATAAGAGAGAGTAATTTATCGGGAGAACTGGGACAAGATACAACTCAACTGTGATATATGTTATATTTTAAAGAGATGCCCATTCTCATTCTGTTTAATAATTCAAAATTTCATGATATGTACAAATGATGATTTGCATACTACAGAGATCATAAACTTTAAACATTTTAATATGACACACACGTCATCTGATACAGATGGGCACAGTATACACCACGGCTCATAAGCTGTATGCCTGAATACTGGTCTGACAAGTAAATACATTTGAAGTGCAGCTTACGGTGTATAACAAGATGTTCATTATCAAATGTAATAGATGTGTCTAGCATGACGTTTGTATTACCCACACTTTGGTTGGTCATCTACACGGGACTGTATTAAGTAAGAATGGTTAGGAAGCTGAAAATAGCAAATGAGCTGTGTGTGGATAACTAACTGTGTTATAGAGATGCTCAGTAAATTCTAATGAAGGACCCTAAAATGAAGGAACACCATGGCACATGAAAGACTACTTTTACCAAGCAAGATGGTGCAATGCTCAAGACAGAAGACTTACATTAAGGAGGAGTGTGGTTTCAATGCCTGCCTAATTTTCTAGATTACATTCTCTTTATGGTTTCTTCAACAATCAATTTCTTCTGAGGTAGAGATTTCTTCCCTCATTCTTGTCAAACTGGGCTACTGATTCATTTCTAATGACTATGTTATTGACAATATCCAAAAGTTAAGCTTAAGCATGGAAGGAGGAAAATGGAAAGAGAAACATAAGTAAATCAGTGTCAATGATCCAGATTCGCTCAAAAAATGGGCATGTGTGTATTTGTATTAAAGAATAGTGCTCCGAACGTGAAATATGCATGACTCAGAGAAAATTAAAGCAGTACATGGTGCCTCAGTTGTGTTTATACTTTCGTTGTACGTGAAGTGTAGCCATTTAGTATAACTGGCTGTATAATGCCACAAGCAATGTCTTTTAAACTCTGTTATTCAGGGCGGAATCCTCAGGTGCCTTGATGCTGGTCCAACAGACAACATAATCTCCGAGTATTGAATGTGCTGAGGAGTGTAATTTCAAGAAAGTGTTTATTATAGGCAGTACAAAGTTGACTAAGAGTAATCAATCCACAACTGGACAGATGTCTAGCCTTACCTGTGTGGAAAAGTAGAGGGATGTTCGCAAAACAATTTTTCATTGACCTCCAAGCATCTAAAGGTGTATTTCTGACAAATTATGTATCCAAGGCTCTTAGAAACTGGCTAGAATGCCTAAAATACCATTCATGGCAGGACAGAAATAGACTTCTTTATTGTGAACTTTTCAGAACTGAGATAGAACTATGACAATAGAGGTATGTTCTCTTTATAAATTAATCCAACTGCAACTGGAAGAATGATGCTCGTCAAGCATCTCCCTAGGAGGGAAACTGACACCCAGTAAAATCACAATAATATCAAGCAAAGATCAGTTTATTGGGGTAGGGATGGTGGTGTCTTCGTGTCAAGAGATTTCACAGTGAATGGATCGGCAGTGTGTCACATTTCTGTTTGTGGTTGACAAATACCATCCATCCACACTGAGCTGCTGAAGTGGATGAATTTCTCAGGGTGAAGTTATCCTCATATAGACTGGCTGACAAAGATTCTGAATCTTGTCTGGAGTGCTCTGGGATGGTGAAATAGCAGGCAGTCTCCTGTCATCAAGGGCTCTCCCAGACATTCACAAGCTCCTGATCAGGAATGGGAGGGATTGCCAATACTCTTGAGCCACCTCGGAGAGAATTCACTCTCATTACCAAGGATGTGGGAAGGTAGGAATAAATATATCCTCTATTAATTGTTTTGTTGTCATGACAAGGGCTTTTCAGTTTCCCCCTTGCACTAATTACAAGTTTTGGACACTGCTGTATGCCAAACGCCATATTATTAAGCTTTATGTTTCTTTGTAACACACCCGACATCCACAACTTCATTTCCTAGTTACACACCACTTCTAGTCATTAGTCTACGTACTGAATATTACGCACAATAAGAAAAATAATGAAATTCTCAAATACACCATACCAATCTATATGCCACTAACATGTTCTTAGAGTGCCACAGAATAGTTTACACACCAGGTGTTCCAGATTCAAACTCAAGGAAGGAGATGTTTGTGAAGAAAATACTGTTGATGGATTGCACAGTCTATATAATCACGAAATGGGAACTCATATATTACTGATAATGGATATTGGTGATAAAAGTAATACAGGAGTTTAAAGGCAACCATTTCTACCATGCAATATTATAAATGTAATAAGAGCAGCAATAAATGCTACTGATATCTAGTATCCTCTATCAAGAGTGGTATGTTACATTCTGGTCTGCAAATGAAGTTGCAAAACATGAAATGTGGAGGCACTCTAATGAAGACTGCCAGATGACATATTATGACAGCCTTCCAAGAGTTATTTACACTACAGTTCAAAGTCATTATCATAACCCCAATCATGGGAGCATATGATTACATTTATGACAGCTTTATTTACAAAGCGAGTGTCTAAGACACTTTTTCTTGTTTAGGCAGATATTTACAACTATTTAAATGCAAATAAGATTATATTTATGTTTTAGGTAAATTTTGGAGCCCATTTACACCAAATAACAAATAATTTCAGTAACTCCCTTACAGAAGATCATCAACTGACAAATTTAAAAATTCTAATTGTGATTAACTAATTAAATAGTTTGTAAAGAGAGACTTTGTTGTCTGATCCACACACTATCATGGCTGTGAGAGTATATGGTATGTTTATGAATTTTTGTGAGGGAGTGCAAAATGCGGAAGAGGAGAGAGGCAGCTTCTCCACTAATAGTGAGGTCATTACAGATGGAGAACTAATTCATCCTGACAAGAATAAGGGAAGGAAATGGCCATGGTCTTGCCATAATCCAGCCACTTGCCAGCACTGATTTATGAACATATCAATCAGCACCTCAATGTTATAACCTTATACAAACTGATTCTTCCACTGATCATCCTGCATTGTATCACTGCAAGATTTATATAGATTTGAGACAGAAATCAATTGTATATTTGAAATTAAGATAAGTCATTTCTCTGTACCTAAATAAACAGTGCACTTAATAATGCTGCCTGAAGTAAATCAATCAACAGAATACATGTGACAAGTATAATTAAAAGACAGACTCTCTCTCTCTCTCTCTCTCTCTCTCTCTCTCTCTCTCTCTCTCTCTACAGCTACTTGGTAAGACATCTGTGAAACTAATTTCTTGTTCTGATATTTTTGCAATCCATTCATCAAAACAAGCATGTGAAAATCTCAAAAGAAAGTAACAAAAGAAATAATAAGGCATAATGAACAAGGCAGTTTATGTAGCTTGCAATAACTTACAGATTGAGGTGCAAAAATAAAGTACTGCATTTTTGGCATGCAAGTCACATGCATCAATGCAATGGCACATCTTTCAAAAATATATTTTGTTATTAGCACAGTGTGCCCTTAAATTGAGTGCTAGTTTCTGTACTTGCTCATTTGAATTGTCCATGGAGATTCTTTTGCACAAAGCACACAAAACAGCAAGATTTTAAGACAGAATAAAGAGCTGCATTTGGCATAATTTTCTGTCACTCAACACCACTGAACACCAAAACAAATAATCAGAGAACACAAAGGCAAAATTATACAATACTGGAAAGTTCTGGGTAGGGTGGTATCTACTCACTGTATTATTGAGCTAATGACAGGCACAGTGCCCTAACACTTAGGGAGATTTGAATTTTGTTTATGTGCTTGTCAATCACTCAGTGCATCAACTGGTTACCTTCAGTCTTCCCATTATTTATATATACCATAATAAACATGTACCGAGTCTTTAAAACTTACAGTTTGTGTAAAATGGTGTACGATGTGGACGGCCTTTTGAAAATAATGCTGCAAGTACTAAATACTGAAAACAACTTGTACAGAATACTGTTGTATTTTCCCAAGACAAAATATGCTCCCCCGGTGTTGCAGGATCAATGGGCACAAACCTGCAGAAAAATAATGCAAATTAATTACAGGAAAAGCTATTTGAAGAAAATTTGTAGAAGATTACTCCCATTTCAATTTGAAGACTAAGAATAAAAGCAACACATAAAAAATATGCACATTTAAAAGATGCAATGCAGACTGTGGTGTGTAGAACCTTGTTTTCCAAGTTCTTTAGAATGGCAGATCCAGCCTTACAAATTCGTTGATCTACAATCTTTGTTCAAGAAAGACTGCCATGAGGAAAAGGGGAAAAATCAGAATTCAAAACAGTAACATTTATGTTTTTATTGTGAAATATTAATATTGTGGATCTCATACTGTTGTTCCAGATGTGATGACCCTGTTTGAACCATCTTGTATAGCTTAAAATGAAGCAGACTGCCTTGCATGACAAGGAGATCCAAACTGAATTCATGAGCTGTTTCAACAACAATTGGTCTCTTACATCTACTACCCTGAGTGTGGTTTCTGGCAATTTTCCACACTGGTAAAGTAAAATGTTACTTTGTTTCCCACTTCAAACTCAAAAGCAGAATATTAACAACACAAATATACACAGCACAATGTTACCGAGCGAGGTGGGGCAGTGGTTAGACACTGGACTCGCATTCGTAAGGACGACGGTTCAATCCCGCGTCCGGCCATCCGGATTTAGGTTTTCCGTGATTTCCCTAAGTCACTCCAGGCAAATGCCGGGATGGTTCCTCTGAAAGGGCACGGCTGACTTCCTTCCCCATCCTTCCCTAATCCGATGAGACCGATGACCACGCTGTCTGGTCTCCTTCCCCAAACCAACCAACCAACCAACAGCACAATGTTTATCTAAATCAGTAACTAGAGTTTGTGGTGACAGGAAGGGCATCAAGCTGCAGATATAAATTTTTGTATGTGGAGGTCCAGATCAAGATCACCTCTTTGCCTTGTAAGTTAGTGCACTGTATGTTAAGCTGTACAAGCAGGTAATCTTTAGTGACACATCAGTGACATATATTTAAAATTGCAATTGATCTACAAGAGTGTACTGCAATATCATCCCACTTTACAGCAGCACAGCCTGACTCCATTCATGGAAATTAATTTTAAAAAGGTTTTAGATTTAAAATTTTCCTAAGAGTCTCTCTCTATTATTTGACTAATCATTACATATAACAAGTAAAAAATGTGACTACTTGTAATATACAATGGTGAATGATGACCTCACATGCCTACCATATCATACTAACCCCATATGACTTTCACATACAGCTTAATGTCATACCTAAATATGTAGGCTCCATCTGCCAGACTCTGGTGTGTGTGTGTGTGTGTGTGTGTGTGTGTGTGTGTGTGTGTGTGTGTGTGGGGGGGGGGGGGGGGGCGTGCATGCGTGTGTGTTTGTGTGCATTTGTGTGCGTTTTTTTTTGTTAGTTATGGTTTTAGGGTGCAAAACTGCTATGGTTATTAGCGACCGACCTGTGACTTAGGAAAAGGTAAACAACCAAACTGGAAACCAGCAGCAATGGGAGCGAAACTCAAAAAAGGTGCGGAAACTAAAAACAGAAGAAAAGCTTAAAAACCACTATATAAGGGAGTTGTTTGTCCCCAAAAAGAGCTTCAAATGACTGACATCAACTCACTGACACTAATAAACTCGAGAGCGCGATCGGCTGAGCGCGTGTCATCTGCGAAAATGGAAGACATATCAGGCGACAGCTGTAGATGGGAGTGTAATGGAGTAAAATAGGGGCACTCAAGTAAAACGTGTCTCACCGTCCACAGTTGAGAGCAGTGGGGACAAAGTGGGAGAGGATTGCCACTTAAAATATGTTGATAGGTAAAAAGACAGTGACCTATTCAGAGTCTAGTTAAAATTACCTCCTCCAGATGACGAGTTCGGGAGGAAGAGGTCCAAGCACAGAGAAGAGCTTTCACTTCCCAAAATTTATTATTGTGAAGTGTCAACCAATGTGTGTGCCATAGAAGAGCAACACAACGACATAAAACACTCTGTAGATCACGGAAGGGAACCATGCGAATAGCAGGCTGAGGAAGAGAGACTGCAGCCTTGGCTGCTATATTGGTCGCCTCATTTCCACAGATACCAACATGTCCTGGAACTCCACAGAGATGCCCCCGAAGTGGATCAAGTGGAGGCAGTCCTGAATCCAGTGGACCAGAGGGTGGACAGGTAGAGAGCTTGGAGACTGAGGAGAGAGCTGAGCAAATCTGAGCATATAATATACTGTAGCCGCTGATGGTGACGGATGTATTGGACAGCCTGGAGAACAGCATAAAGCTCTGCAGTAAAAATGGAACACTGGTCGGGAAGCCGAAATCGATGAGGGGTGTTGCCAACAACATACACACTCCCAACACCAAATGATGTTTTTGAGCCATCAGTGTAGATAAATGTTGTATCCTTCATTTGTGCGCACAGTGCAGCAAATGCTCGACAATAAACAAGAGAAGGGGTACCATCCTTGGGAAACTGACAAAGGTCACGGAGCAGGCAGGTCTGGGCCTGGAGCCAAGGCGCTGCTGTACCCCAAGTTGTCAAGAAAGTTTTAGGAAAGTGGAAGGAAAGAGAACATAGCAGTTGACGGAAGTGGACTCCCGGTGGTAGTAGAGAGGAAGGGCGGCCTGCATACCCTAAATCCAAGGAGGCGTCGAAAAAAATGTCATGGGCCAGATTAGCAGGCATGGAAGACAGATGGCTAGTATAACGACTCAGAAGGACAGCTCGCCAATTGGGCAGTGGAGGTTCAGCAGTCTCAGCATTAAGGCTTTCCATAGGGATGGTGTAAAAAGCTCCAGACGCTAAATGTAACCCACAGTGGTGGACAGAGTCGAGACGCCAAAGAATAGATGGCTGAGCAGAGGAGTAAACTATGCTTCCATAGTCCAATTTCGAGTGCACTAAGGCACAATAGAGGCGAAGAAGGACCACTCGGTCCGATCCCCAGAAGGTACCACTCAGAACATGGAGGGTGTTGAGGGATTGCAGACAGCGAGCCGAAAGATAGGAAACGTGGGGGGGCCAGCACAGTTTTCTGTCAAACATAAGACCCAAGAATTTAGCGACGTCCGCGAATGGAAGGTTAACAGGGCCTAGACGCCGTACGACACCAAAAATTGACACAAACGGTCTTACTGGGAGAAAAGCAGAAGCCAGTTTCGATGCTCCATGAGTGGAGGCGATCGAGACATCCTTGAAGACGTCGTTCAAGGAGGCTGGTCCGTTGAGAGCTGTATGAGATCACAAAATCGTCCACAAAGAGGGAGCCCGAGACATTGGGAAGGAGACAATCCATAATTGGATCTATGGCAATGGCAAACAGTACAACACTTAGCACGGAGCCCTGGGGTCCCCCTGTTTTCTTGGGAGAAAGTATGGGAGAGAAGAGTGTCCACTCGCACTTTAAATGTGCACTCTGTCATAAATTCATGGATAAAAAGGGGCAGCCGACCTGGAAAGCCCCAAGAGAACAGTGTGCGCAGAATGCCTGTCCTCCAACAGGTATTGTATGCTCTCTCTGGGTCAAAAAATATTGCTACCGTTTGGTGTTTCCTGAGAAAATTTTTCATAATATATGTGGAGAGAGCAACAAGATGGTCAACTGCAGAACGATGCTTTCGGAAAGTGCATTGGGTAGGTGTTAAGAGACTTCGGGACTCCAGCCACCAGGCTAAGCGGCAATACACCATACGCTCCAAAACCTTACACACACTACTCGTGAGAGAAATGGGGTGATAGCTAGAGGGGAAATGTTTGTCCTTTCCAGGTTTCGGAACAGGAATGACAATAGCTTCCCGCCATCTTCTGGGAAAAGTACTGTCAGTCCAAATTTTGATTACAAAGGCGAAGGAGGTAGCACAGACTATGGTACAATAAATGCAGCAAGTCTGGATGTGGATACCCTCCGGTCTTGGGGCGGAAGAGCGAGAAGAAGAGAGTGCATGTTGGAGTTCCCGCATGGAGAAAGCCGTATTATAGCTTTCACGATTTTGAGAGGAGAAAGCAAGAGGTCGCACTTCCGCTACACATTTCTTCGGGAGAAAAGCTGTTGGGTAGTTTGAAGAGCTCAAAATCTCAGCAAAGTGTTGACACAACGAGTTAGAAATTGCGAGAGGGTCTACTAAGGTATCACGAGCCCAGAGACCAGGGAGAAACTAGGCGCGCCAAATAATCGTCAAGTCCGACTCCAAACTTTCGAGGATGGAGTGAAGGTGTTAAACGAGCTAGTAAAGAAGTCCCAGCTTGACTTCTTGCTATCGCAGATGACGTGACGGCATCGCGCATGGAGCTGCTTATAGCGGATACAGTTGGCCAAAGTAGGATGGTGGCAGAAAACACGAGGAGCACATCGCCGCTCACGTATTGCATCACAGCATGCCTTGTTCCACCAAGGAACTGGGGGTCGCCGGGGCAAATCGGAGGTGCGAGGTATTGAACGTTCTGTGGCTGTAAGAATAACTTCTGAAATATGAGTGACCTCATCGTTGACGCTAGGAAAGTGACTGTCATCGAATGTCGCTAGAGACGAAAAAAGTGTCCAATCGGCTTGGACAAACTTCCAGCATCTGGGGTGCGTATATGGCAGTTGTGGCTGCAATCTAAGGATACATGGAAAGTGGTCACTTGAGTGTGTATCACCAAGAGCGAACCATTCAAAGTGCCGAGCTAGCGGAACAGTACTGACCGAAAGGTCCAAATGAGAGAAATTTGTCGTGGAGGCGGAAAAAAATGTAGGGTCCCCAGTGTTGAGGCAAACAAGATCCGCTTGGTGGAAGACGTCTATCAATAGTAAGCCATGCGGACAAGGATGCGGAGATCCCCAAAGCAGGTGGTGGGCATTGAAGTCCCCAACCAGCAAATAGGGGGGCGGAAGGTGACCAAGAAGATGAAGGAGATCAGCTCTTGCCATTGGTGTGGACGATGGAACGTATACAGTACAAAGAGAGAAGGTGTATCCAGAAAGGGAAAGACGGACAGCGACAGCTTGGAAGGAAGCGTTTAAGGGGATTGGGTGATAATACAAAGTCTCATGGAGAAGAATCATGAGTCCTCCATGTGCTGGAATGCCTTCAACAGTGGGGAGATCAAATCAGACTGACTGGAAATGAGTGAAAACAAAGCGATCATGGGGACGCAGCTTTGTTTCCTTAAGACAGAAGATGAGCAGCGAGTAGGATCGTAAGAGGATCGACAATTCATCCCAATTGGTTCAAATGCCACGGATATTTCAATGGATAATGGACAAAGGGTGGACAGAAAAGGGAAGAATGTGGCCAAGGTTGCCCTCAACTCAACGACTGCTCAGAGGCTGCGGCCGACAGCGTGGAACGGCATTCAGCCGAAGGCAGAAGATACTGATCCATAGGTTGTTTGGGAGCAGCTCCTGCCACCAGCGATCGGCCGGTTGATCAGCTGCCAGCTGCGCGCCTTGGCGACACAGACGATGGCCAGGGGTGGTTACCACCAGGTGGTGCTGTAGATGAGACATGCCACAGCGGAGAAGGAGAGGAAATGGGTTTCTTATTAGCCTTCTTGGAGACAGGACGTTGAGATGAGGGAGGAATCGATGGTTGTGAAGTCGGGGTACGTAAAAAAATCTTCACGAGTAGGCTCTTTTTTGGAGGGCTGGGTAACTGATTTTGGGGCTCGTAATTTAGCAGAACCCGATGAAGGGTGAGCCATAGAAGGAGCAGGTAATAGTGGGGAGGTTGAACGGGCGATCTTTGCACTGGCTGATCTGACGACCGTGGCACTAAAGGTGAGATCACAAGTCTGCGTGGCTGCCTCCTTTGTAGGCCGAGGAGAGGCAAGGACAGTGCTGTAGTGACCTGCGTGTGGCATAGTAGGCTTTCGACTGGTGAATAACTTTCGAGCAGCAAAGGTCGACACCTTTTCCTTCACTCTGATTTCCTGAATGAGCCGTTCGTCTTTGAAAATGGGGCAATCTCTAGAGGAAGCAGCGTGGCCACTCATACAGTTGATACAACGAGGGGATGGAGGTGGACAAGCACCCTTATGGGCATCCTTGCCACACGTAACGCATTTGGCCAGAATAGAACATGACTGGCTGGTATGATTGAACTGCTGACACTGATAGCAATGTGTAGGGTTTGGGATGTAAGGGCGAATGGAAATCTCATAGCCCGCTTTTATGTTCAATGGAAGTTGAACTCTGTCAAATGTCAAGAAGACAGTACGGTTCAAAATGGTTCAAATGGCTCTGAGCACTATGGGACTTAACATCTGTGGTCATCAGTCCCCTAGAACTTAGAACTACTTAAACCTAACTAACCTAAGGACATCACACACACCCATGCCCGAGGCAGGATTCGAACCTGCGACCGCAGCAGTCACGCGGTTCCGGACTGAGCGCCTACAAACGCACGGCCACCACGGCCACCACGGCCACCACGGCCGGCAGACAGTACGGGTTGGAACCAAGTCCTTGTCAACCCTTTTCATGACTCGAACAGCCATTACACCCTGGTCAGACAGGTAGTTTTGAATTTCCTCGTCAGACAATCCGTCAAGAGAGCATGTATAAACCACCACACGTGATGAATTTAAAGTGTGGTCGCTTCCACCCGGACAGGGAAGGTATGTGGCAATGAAGTACGCAGGAATTTTTGTGCCTGGAGGGCACTGACTGTTTGTAACAACAAGGTGCCATTTTGTAATTGGGGACAAGACTTTACAGGACCTGCAATTGCATCGACACCTTTCTGAATAATGAAAGGGTTGACTGTGGAGAAGTCTTGACCTTAGTCCGACCGAGAAACAACAAGGAACTGTGGTACTGATGGAAGAATTGTCTGTGGCTGAGACTCATTTAACTTTCGCTTGTGAGCAGACATAGTAGATGAGGAAACCATTGCGGAAGTATCCCCCATGATTACCGGCGTCTCCTTCCTTGTGGGCCCTCTCTGAGGGCACTCCCGCCTTAGGTGATTGTTCACACCTCAGGTCACACATCCCAAGAAACAGACGCAGGGACCAATTGGCACTTTCGGAAGGTACCAGCTCGATTAACCACCCTGGCTGATCCAGGGGGTACGTATGTGTCCCACATGTCTACCCGGGGTGGGGAATTACGCGTTACCCCATCACCAGCTATGCGTGGGAAAGCGTGGGTTGGCCTTTAGACATGCACAGGTAGGAAAAAATAGAAAGAGAGGAACAAAGAAAAGGGAAGGAAAGAAGAGAGGTCTCAAACGCTGCAGCAGAGAAGAGGGTAAAGAGAAGAGGTAAGGAAAAGAGAAGGACAAAGGAAGAACAGAGACTTGCCAGCAGAGAAAGCGAAGAAGAGAGACTGTTTTACAGTTTCAAGCATGCGTCTCTGGACGTAGGCACTAAACATACTCTCAGAGGGGGAGAAAGGGAAGGGAAGAGGCGGAGGTGGCGGGGGGAAGATGGGGAATGGGGAAGGATGTGGTACAGGAAGGTATGCAGCCCGGAAAGGAATAAGGGCCACACTAGCTTGGGGTCCTGTGCTCGCTACGCATGTATCCACAAAAGAGTTGTGGACCTCCTTGTGTGTGTGTGTGTGTGTGTGTGTGTGTGTGTGTGTGTGTGTGTGTGTTTTCTATTTTAACAAAGGCCTTGTTGGCCAAAAGTTAACTTTCCGACAGTCTTTTTGTTGCACCTTTCTGTGACTCAACATCTCCACTATATGGTGAGTAGCAACTATCCTTTTCATAATATTGTTACGTTCCATTCTGGATTTTCCATGTTTGATTATGTACATTCCTTGATAGTCCTGCTGTAAAAGAGGGGAATACAGAATGTTCCAACAAATCTTTAATTGCTGTCATCATCTCACTGCGATATCTTATTTTATTACCGTATGATGAGTACCACAGTTGCACACATCAACACAGGCAGTATTTGTGGTCAAATATGTCAAGATGTCTATTATTTATGGAACTTGCTAGTGAGCCTGTTGCATTTGAGTTTTTATTCCAAAATCCCTAGAAGCTTGAATCTTGTCTTGTTTATTGAAATAGTCTTATCTTGATGGAATCTTCTGATTCTATAGTCAGTTGCAGTATAATCCAAACATTGCAATAAATAACACAGACAACAGGAAAACATATCGTGCAGACTGGTCAGAGCTGTGCAAAAAGCATGCAGATCTCCATCAGTGGCATCACGTACATTCTCAGTAATACTGAGGTCAAGAGAGTGGCAACTATAAGGCCTCCTTTCAGTCTGTGTGAAGATTCCCCCCACACAAGACTACTTCACCCATCAACTTAATTGGCACTCATTTTGCAAGCACGTTGTTTTCAATGTACTCACACTTTGCCATAAGCATATACGCAAGTACAATGCACCTTCTCAGTCTGGATGACCTTATTCCAAGCTATCAAATCCAGTGATTGTGTTCCTGGATCATTCTAATCTCTACTCAGTAAAAGGAGAGTGACACATGGAGGAGGAGAGTAGACTTTAATGTGTCATAGGCAATGAGGTCATTAGACATGGAGCACAAACTCAGAGTAGGGAAGGATGGGGAGGAAATCAGCTGTGCCCTTTGTCAAAGGAACCATTCCGGCATTTGACTGAAGCGATGTAGTGACACGTGGGATGGGAACTTCTGTACCCTAGAGTAAGAAGGTGGTTTTGGATGGGATGGCTAGTCATCAGCTCATCAAATGACTATGATGATTATGGTGGTGGTGGTGGTGGTGGTGGTGGTGGTGTTGTCACTGTTATCATAGTCGTCATCCAATACTGAACTGACTAGTAATGCACTGCATTATGGCCCAGATATTTGCTGTTTCTAACAAGTTTGTGGAGAAACTGTAGAGCAGAGACATCCAGAACACTAACAATTAAGAGTTAAGAGCAAGTACAGGAAATTTTAGAAGGGGTGCAAAATTAGTCTACTGTGTTGGTCAGAAGCAGATGCTGCCTCTCGCCCCTCCTTTCAGGACTCATCTGCAATGAGAGGCAGCTCCCCCCCCCCCCCCCCCCCCACACACCCTCCTATCCCTCAGATGATACAAGATGCGTATAAGGTGATGGAGATGGACGTAAGGTCAATGTGAGTAAAAGGAGATGAAAAGTTAAGATTGCGTCAAATATCAGAAAATGACATGAAAGATAATAACAGATACAAGGGGTAAGTGGGGCAGGCATAGTTGTGGGATCTTCTGGGGACCTTCTGGATTTCAGTATGCAGGGAGAGGCATCACTCCTACAAATGAGTATGGCCAAAACATTAAGTCTGGGAATGGAAGACACTTTCTAGAAGAAAGCATAAGACTTGTTTGGTTGTCCTTTAATAATTAAGGAGAGGACACTTTATGAATATGTGAGCCAATGTCAGTCAAGCTCCGCAGTTACATTAGGGAAGAGTGGAGGCAAGGTCGGGGGGTGTTACTGAACAGGATAAAAATCATGTGTTGGACAGGTATGACCAATATAAATACAGTGTAAGACAGTTGACTCTTTCCAGGACAAATGGAATGACACACACCACATTACAGTGGCCTCCTTCATGGCATGCAGCTCATTGGCTGCTACCACTGCAATGATTTTACACACCACTTCTATGTTCCCTCATCAGTGTCCAGTATTCCCATTACCATTTCAGTCATGTGGTAGCTTCACTGGCTAAGTAACCTGTTATCTCATCTCTGGAACTCTGATATGACTCAGGACCCAGAAGGAAATGTGTAAGCATGTCGTACATCAGGTCAAGGATAGTGCATACTACCAGGTAGTGAAAGTAGCTCCAATTAATAGCCTGCATAAAAGAAACATGTTGCAAGTATCCCATGGGGTCACTTCATGGATGTACTCAAGAGAAGGCAGGTGGACATCTGTACAAAGAAATTCCAAATGCAATCCAGTTCTGAAGTTCAAATTTGTGTAGATGTAAGTGTAACAAGTAGTTTTGCTGGGATTAGATGTTGTGATGATGTTATGGAGAATTTTCTTTGTATGCTTTTAAGTCTGATGAGTATCCATTCTTCCTCCCACCCACTCAACAAGGGATAATGGAACACAATTTTAACTAGAAAATGACCAAGAACTAATCACATGCAATCTACTGTCCACTGGCTGACACATCAGCTGCTGTGTAGAAAAAACTTCCATTTAAGGAACTTTAAAAGGAAACACATACAAATCTGTACTAGCATGATGAAATGCCATTTGACTCAACAAGGCGAAGACTACTTGATTATGCTTATCCATTACGGATATTTTAGAACCATGACTGTATATTAAATGTAAATAAGTTATACACAACTGCAACCAGTCACTTTTTTCAGTAATAATGCTTTATTACATGAACCGGTTTTCGAACCCTTTCAGGTTCATCTTCAGATGATTTCGGGAGGATCCAGGAAGTTACATCATTACTGGTAGTAGCATAATGCTGGGTGTATAACTTATTTACAAGACTACTTGTATTAACATTTACGTACGTGGCTATTACAAATGATTGAAGCGATTTCATAAATTCACTGTAGCTCCATTCATTGACATATGGTCACGACACATTACAGATACGTAGAAAAACTCATAAAGTTTTGTTTGGCTGAAGCCGCACTTCAGGTTTCTGCCGCCAGAGCGCTCGAGAATGCAGTGAGACAAAATGGCGACAGGAGCTGAGAAAGCGTATGTCGTGCTTGAAATGCACTCACACCAGTCAGTCATAACAGTGCAACGACACTTCAGGATGAAGTTCAACAAAGATCCACCAACTGCTAACTCCATTCGGCAATGGTATGCGCAGTTTAAAGCTTCCGGATGCCTCTGTAAGGGGAAATCAACGGGTTGGCCTGCAGTGAGCGAAGAAACGGTTGAACGCGTGCGGGCAAGTTTCACGCGTAGCCCGCGGAAGTCAATGAATAAAGCAAGCAGGGAGCTAAACGTACCACAGCCGACGATTTGGAAAATCTTATGGAAAATGCTAAAGCAGAAGCCTTACCGTTTACAATTGCTACAAGCCCTGACACCCGATGACAAAGTCAAATGCTTTGAATTTTCAGCACGGTTGCAACAGCTCATGGAAGAGGATGCGTTCAGTGCAAAACTTGTTTCCAGTGATGAAGCAACATTTTTTTCTTAATGGTGAAGTGAACAGACACAATGTGCGAATCTGGGCGGTAGAGAATCCTCACACATTCGTGCAGCAAATTCGCAATTCACCAAAAGTTAACATGTTTTGTGCAATCTCACGGTTTAAAGTTTACGGCCCCTTTTTCTTCTGCGAAAAAAACGTTACAGGACACGTGTATCTGGACATGCTGGAAAATTGGCTCATGCCACAACTGGAGACCAACAGCGCTGACTTCATCTTTTCAACAGGATGGTGCTCCACCGCACTTCCATCATGATGTTCGGCATTTCTTAAACAGGAGATTGGAAAACCGATGGATCGGTCGTGGTGGAGATCATGATCAGCAATTCATGTCATGGCCTCCACGCTCTCCCGACTTAACCCCATACGATTTCTTTCTGTGGGGTTATGTGAAAGATTCAGTGTTTAAACCTCCTCTACCAAGAAATGTGCCAGAACTGCGAGCTCGCATCAACGATGCTTTCGAACTCCTTGATGGGGACATGCTGCGCCGAGTGTGGGAGGAACTTTATTATCGGCTTGATGTCTGCCGAATCACTAAAGGGGCACATATCAAACATTTGTGAATGCCTAAAAAAACTTTTTGAGTTTTTGTATGTGTGTGCAAAGCATTGTGAAAATATCTCAAATAATAAAGTTATTGTAGAGCTGTGAAATCGCTTCAATCATTTGTAATAACCCTGTATGGAATCCAAATTTTCTGGATTCAGGCAGGTCATTTTAAATATTTTTTCTTAACAGCAACTTGCACCTATTGAAACTGATAGTCTATGCAAGTTTCTCAGTTCCAGATTGTGAATCTGCCTGCAGGTAAGTTCAGTATAAAGTTTGCTCACCACAACCCGTATATTTCTGGTAAAATTCCAGTTGCTACACAATAAATGCACAAATTTCCGAAAATCTGAGATGTAGTGAACTGAAAATTATTTTAGAGTTTTATGCAGACATCACACTCAAATTGGTATTTACTAAATTCTTTTGATGTACTAAAGCAGTACTTTCTGCAATATGACACTTTGGTATTGCTGTAATACAATAACCATTCTCATGAATGTAGGCAGTTTCAGTAAGACTCCTAAACTACCCCGATACACTGTGGCTACTGAAAGAAACTGATCTGCTTCTCTGCAGTTATCCTACAAACATATTATTTAGGTGGGGACAGCATAGGGACCATCTTTCTGAAGCTCCATGTAACCTAGGAAATGACTCTGGTTCATTCTTAAATCACATCCAGCTTACTCATTTGGGATCTTCCAAAACTGTAATTTTCTGTTTTTGGTGGAAGATTATTTTACCACAAAACTGAAAATTTTCCAACTCTATAATTTTATAAATATAGCTAGTAGCAATTAAAACCACTACTGATCATAGCCTCTCACTTTCAGTACCATATGTTTACAACCTGTTTACCCTAAAATATTATGATAACAATTGTCAAATTTGGTACAGATTTATTACTTTTGTAGTTGAAAATGGTGATGAAATTTCTAAAGTTTACTTAATAAAACTTAATTTCTATGTTTTGCAGTTGAAAATAGTTCTAAATGACTTTGGTGATGGGGTTTTTGTGTTGACATCCTCTGCAAATTTCCAATTTCTAACTATTTTTCCATGGACTTAAAATTTATAAAGGAAATGTACTGACTTGAAAAACATTATACATAATTATCTTTAACTTGGAATTCTATACATTCACACTTGTCTAGATTGAATATGCTAATATTTTACATAGATTATCCATCAGTTTTTTGGTGATGTGTTCTTGGTCAGTCACTATCACCAAGGACAAAGTCCTGCTTAGTGCCTGCTGCTACACGTACCGAGAGTATCTCCTGCACCCATTGTGCTCAAGACTCATTATCATCTAGCAGTACTTGATTCCCCTTCATGATACTGTATCACCACTGTGATAGAAATTCACATCTAAGCCAGATGCAATACCATATTCATGTTTTGAATTCTTTGACTGTGAATCAAGTTGGGGTCTGGGGCTGTCAAATGGGGGTGACTAGAGGGCTAGAAGCAATTCCCAATTCCCAATTCCCATTTATTCAAAGGCTTGCTATTCAGCTCAAGGTAGTATATGGTGAAAGAGAGGCAGGCATCTTCCACCCACTGCTGGCATGTTTGAAAGGTGGAAGGATAACAGGTAGCCACTGCCACTGCCCCTGCCCCAAATTGGATTGCAAGATGTTCTGCAAGGACAGATACTACCATTGAGAAAGAAACAAGGAATGGTAGTCGACCTCTTGTTACCTAGAAGACCAGACAGCTAGGCTCACACCAGGGGGCCTCTGTCTGTTGCCTTTTAGCTCATATGACAGTAATCAACCAGTACACACCAGAATAGGCCACCCTGCCTATCAAATCATATCACAGCATCACCTGACTTGGGAGCGTGAGGGCTCTCAGAGCCACAGCGGAAAAACATCTCTACCTTCTGTTCTGAGCCACTACCTAGAGCAGATGCTAAATTGCTTAATTTCTTTATCTTGGCATTTTCCCTTTTGCTCTAAGAGGCATCTGGTGCTACTGGAGTCATCTTCTCTTGTCGGTCTGGTATTCCTCCCCACGCACACAAAGTGTGCTTTGCCAAGCACACTGAGGGAGTGCGTATGACGTGTATTTCTATGCAGGAAGAACCAGAAATTTGTCCAATCTTCCATCAGAGTAAACCCCACAATATGGACTTCACTCATTGCAAACACCCTAGTCACAAGCTTCCCAAGGTACATAACATAAGAACTGAAGGTTAATTAAAAACCAAAAGAAACAACATATCCAAGTCTTTCCTGACGTCTATCATCATATCTTCTAAAAATCTGAATATTTTTTGTTTTATCAATTTCTAATGTATTTCTAATTTATTATTACTTCCATTGTAATTGCTGAAAACAGTAATTGCTGTTTGTAATATTGAACATGTTTTGTAATCTACATGAAAATCTGTTAAATGAACGGCTTGTTATAAAATGTAAGGTGACACGTCACTAAATCAGCAGTAAATAAAATCAGTTCCCAAGTGTTTAGCACCAGCACATGCCTATCATAGACAGACTGGACAGGAGAGGGCAAATTGTCCATCTTCTAGGCATCATTTGCCTAATCAAATAAGTTACCTAGGTGCTTGAAGGACTGAAAACAAGGGAAACACGAATGGAACTGGTTCTGCCTTTCCCCCTCCAGCCCCTTCTGCGAAGTGGATCTAGTGATAGAGGTAGTGTCTTTCAGGTGGCAATGTAACTTTGCAAGATAAAATCAGCAATGGACAGTCTACCTTTATCATTGATATAGGCATACAAATTAGAATTTTTTTTTTGTTAAATCTATTCACAGCCAAGAATAAAAACCACCTTGATGTTGACTAAGTGGATAAAAAAAAAAAAAAAAAAAAAAAAAAAAGGTAATTTACCCAACAGGTTCAGAAAATGTAGAACTGGAAACAGACATAAGTAAGTACCAGTTCACATTTGAAGAGGTTTGGAAGCATGCCACAATTTCAACACCACTTTAGGCAATGATTTCCGCTGCATTTTCATGGCATAATTAACTTATGAAAAGAAGTTCAAACTGTGGGAAATGTCTACCATTTTGGCACTTTTCATTCTATAAAGATGTGATTAAGTCCAGAGTGAATCATATACCATAGCATTGAAGTTAAAAATAACTGTGAAAACTCGCAGAAATCATTTGAATAGAGGGATAAGATACATTTTTAAGATGATATATTTTCCATTAGCAGAAAATGGAGTGTTAGATGAACCACAGATCCATGTGAAGTGCCATTTATTTTGAATGAGTGCGATGGAAGAGAGTACTTTTTTTGCCACTGAGCATAGACAACTTTGGAAGCAGAGATGTTAAAATCCCCCAGAGTACCACACTCGCCAAACTGCATGAAGCAAATATGGATGAGATAACAGAATACCAAGAAATGAACAGCCTGACAGAACAGTTTACATAAATTACACCTCAGTTACAGCACTTATAAAACTGGAAACTGAAAAGAAACTAACACCTGTGTAAGGCAGATTGTGATGTATTGTATCTGGGTCCAGCCAAATTTGCAACTTTCTTTGAAGAAATGAAACATCTTCCAGCAACCTCCTTAAATTACCACAAAATTCCTACAGGTAATGCTGGGCCTACAGCCCAGAAACCACATCACTTGCAGTCTGTAATGGAGAAAAATATCTCAGTTTCGCTAGAAGCAGGAGTAAGCCAACATTCTTTCAGTCCCTGGGCTTCACATATATCAGTACTTCCAAAGAAAACCAGTAATGGGTAAAAGCCTTATCGCACTTGTGTAAACATGAGAGCAGTCAATAGGGCCATGAAACTGGATACTTCCAGAATGAGATTTTCACTCTGCAGCAGAGAGTGTGCTGATGTGAAACTTCCTGGCAGATTAAAACTGTGTGCCAGACCCAGACTCGAACTCGGGACCTTTGCCTTTCGCAGGCAAGTGCTCTATCATGGTAAAGCACTTGCCAGCGAAAGGCAAAGGTCCGGAGTTCGAGTCTCGGTCTGGCACACAGTTTTAATTTGTCAGGAAGTTTCATAACTGAATACTTATCCCATTCTAAGAACTAATGACCCTCTGAACCACCTTAGCAAATGCAAATTCTTCACCACTTTAGATATGTACTCTGGATACTGTCAAATGAAAGATCAGGAAAATGCAGCTTTTTTTTGTATGCTCTGGGCATTAGGAATACTTAAGGAAGTCCTTTGGCCTCTGAAACACTCCTGCTACATTTCAACACTTTGCTGATTTATGACTTTTAAAAGGTTTAAAGCTGACCACATCTCTAGTATATCTGGATGACATAATTGTCTTTTCAAGTATAATAAGAGAAAATGCATATCGACTACAAAACATACTAACATGTTAGTGATGCTAACTTAAATTTGAAATTAGAAAAGTGCTATTTCATGCAATCACAAGTGTAATATGTAGGCCACGTAATTTCAGCATATGATGTAAGAAGACCACATTCGTGGTGCAGTGGACAATTTTCCAATGCTAAGGAACATTAAAGAATTGCAATCATTTATTGGGTTAACAAATTACTACATTATTTCATGGAGAACTATGCAGTCACCACAAAATTACTAAAGAAGAGAACTCTATTTGTCTGGATTGTTGGATTGCGAGAGTGCCATATCAAAACTGAAAGAAATTCTTACAAGTTCACCTGTCTTGGCTTATCCACATCTTTTATCTTGTGCTGTCGGCTGTATTCACAGTCAAATAC
Organism: Schistocerca cancellata; assembly: GCF_023864275.1. Lineage (NCBI taxonomy): Eukaryota > Metazoa > Arthropoda > Insecta > Orthoptera > Acrididae > Schistocerca > Schistocerca cancellata. The sequence goes on along the minus strand of NC_064629.1, from coordinate 440,931,407 downwards.
AAGAAAATGAAGAAAAATCAATTGCTTACACATCATGTCAGTTGAATTAAGCTGAGAAAAACTAAAGCACCACAGAAAAGGAACTTCTGGCTCTTATTTTTGTCACCCATTACTTTCAGCATTACCTATACAGATGACAGTCCATAGTAATTACAGATCACATGGCTTTACATTAGCTTTTCAGTTTAAAAGATCTCAACAGCAGACTCATTAAATGGGCCCTAAAACTTTGCAGATAGAACTAGATACTCTAACCTAAGCTGGCAAGTTAAATCAGAATACAGATACCTTGAGTAGGAAAATTAAGATCCTGCAATTGAGGAATTAAAAATGGCAAAAGAATTGGATGCCACGTGTACAAAATTGGCTACCTCACTGGATTTTATTACAAGAGCCAATTTTTTATATGACAACACTTCTTGGAGGAGAGATACACTATGTGATCAAAAGTATCCAGATACCAGGCTGAAAATGACTTTGTGGCACCCTCCATCTGTAATGTTGGAATTCAATATGGTGTTGGCCCACCCTTAGCCTTAATGACAGCTTCCACTCTCACAGGCATACTTTCAATCAGGTGCTGGAAGGTTTCTTGGGGAATGGCAGCCCATTCATCACAGAGTGCTGCACTGAGGAGAGGTATCGATGTCGGTCAGTGAGGCCTGGCACAAAGTTGGCATTCCAATACATCCCAGAGGTGTTCTGTAGGATTCAGGTCAGGACTCTGTGCAGGCCAGCCCATTACAGGGATGTTATTCTCAAGTAACCACTCTGCCACAGGCCATGTGCATTATGAACAGGTGCTCAATTGTGTTGAAAGATGCAATTGACATCCCCGAATTACTCTTCAACAGTGGGAAGCAAGAGGTGCTTAAAACATCAATGTAGGCCTGTGCTGTGATAGTGCCACGCAAAACAACAAGTGGTGCAAGCCCCATCCATGAAAAACACGACCACACCGTGACATCATCGCCTCTGAATTTTACTGTTTACATACACTGGCAGATGATGTTCACCAGGCATTCGTCATACCCCACCCTGCCATAGGATTGCCACATTGTGTACCATGATTCATCACTCCACACAACACTTTTCCACTGTTCAATTGTACAATATTTATGCTTCTTACACCAAGAGAGGCACTATTTGGCATTTACTGGCATGATGTGTGGCTTATGAGCAGCCGCTCGACCATGAAATCCAAGTTTTCTCACCACCCGCCTAACTGTCATAGTACTTGCAGTGGATCCTGATGCAGTTTGGAATTCCTGTGTGATGATCTGGACAGATGTCTGCCTATTACACATTACAACCCTCTTCAACTGTCAGCAGTCTCTGACAGTCAACAGATGAGGTCGGCCTGTACGCTTTTGTGCTGTGTGTTCCTTCACATTTCCACTTCACTGTCACATTGGAAACAGTGGACCTAGGGATGTTTAGGAGTGTGGAAATAGACCAAAACAAGGCTGAAAAGGGTATACTGATTAATTTTTGGATAATGGGGAGCTTGTAAGATACAAATGTGAAGATGGTAATGTATTAGAAGCAGCACAGAAGTCTGCTAGTCTTATGGAACTAATTTACTATACAGAGAAACACATTAGAACACAGTACGGCATGTAATGGAGAAAAGGCACCAGTTGTGTTGCTAACATAGTTTGCCAAAGGCCAGATGTCCATAAAAGACAGGCTGTTGCCCACAGCAGTAGTGTAGTGGGGAAGAAGTTCTGCCAAGCAGTTGTAATATCAAACTAACATGCTTAAAAAACTATAAGGCACAGAGGTAACTTTACAAGAATGGCACAAATGCAGTGCTTACACAAAAATGTTTCAGCTAATCGGGGGGTCTGATGGTCTGAAAACACAAAATAGAATCATCAATATGGCTAAACAGTAGAGTGACATACAAAATACTGATAAAATTTGTTCTTAATTCCTAGACAATAAATTGTACAGAGGGGCAGAATGTAACTTGTAGGGACAGAAAACAAGTCAGTTATTGTGTAACAGTTTCAGTGCACGCTGGCTTCTGTGGTGAATGGTTCTGTACTGTATGCACTATAGGAGATGGTGTATCGCTACCATTATATTGGCTAAGTGGTCAAAATTAACTACCGCCTTCTGATCTGGGAGGTGTCATTCAGCACTGAAAGGCAATGTGGAACATAATATACAGAACAGGCCATTCCCGGGCATGTAAATTTCTTAGTTCTGCAGGGATCCATGGCAGTTTGTCATAACATCACGTAATCTCCTACTTCATGTAGTGGAATCCTAGCGTTCTTTTGACTACGGAACTGCTGTTATGTTGTTAAATGTGTGGCTGCATTGTTCTGCTCAACTCTCTTTGAAACAAACTTAAGTTTGTAACCACATGTTTCACTTTGCTGGAATTTTTCACAGGAGGCAGCTTCTCGATCCCGAACGGGGAATGCATTTTGCAGCCGTAAACAGCCTCAAAAGGACTCAACTCTGTTGCTTTATGTTTCCTGGTATTGTATGATGAAATTAAAAATGGCATTAGATGATCCCAGTGAGACTGTGAGCTGTTCACATAATATGACAACATTGTAACAATTGTTTTTGAACACGTTCAGTCCTGACATTACTCTTAAGGCAAAATGACATAGTTCTCCACTTCTTTACTTCAAGTAATTGATATACCTGTACCATAAGATTGGGCATAAAGTTGGTCCCTTGGTTTGTTACAATGTCCTCTGGACTTCCAAACGGTAGTGCTAGATGAGTTATGAATGCTTTTGCAACTGTCTCAGTGGTATCACAACAAGATAGCAAGAGAAATGATCAATCACAGCTAAAACATATTTGTTGTTTTTGGCCATTATGGGAAACAGTCCCATGATATTGAGTGCTACAATTTCAAAAGGTTCTTCTACCTCAGGCAAAGTTTGAAAAGGTATATTAGGTCTTCGTCCTTGTGCTCTCTTAGCACAGGGGAGATAATTTTGAACATATTCTTCATCTTTCTTCTTTGTGGCAACTAATAATGGCCTGCCTTGAGAGCTTGCATCACACTTTCCCCATTATGACACTCTTGTGCGCTGTCATGACATTGTTGCAATATGCACTTGCAGATAGCCTTTGGCACTACTACACTTTGTTATCGAAAGTATCTGGACACCCCCTAAAACATATGTTTTTCATATTAGGTGCACTGTGCTTGCACCTACTGCCAGGCACTCCATATCAGCAACTCAGTAGTGATTAGATATTGTGAGAGTAGAACGAGGTGCTCCGCGGAACTCACGGATTTCGAACGTGGTCAGGTGATTGGCGGTCACTTGTGTCATATGTCTGTATATATTTTAATGTCTGTCTCTGCTATTGAATAGTTTTGTTATATGTTTACATTATTTCGCTATGTTCAGACATTGTCGTTACATAGTTTTCACCAATGAATAGTATAGCGAAGTTGTGTTCGAAGTTTATGAAATTTGAAAAACTTGCATTAGAAAAGTGCAGATCACAACTCAGTACTGTGGAGAAAGCTAACATGAAATAAGATCCCACTCCCTACCGAACTGAACCACGTATAATCATAACATGTAAGTTTTCATGGCTGGCGTCTTCATTAATTAAAACTTCCGTGCTGAATTGCCGTAGTCCATATATAAAACTGCTTCTTCTTCCTGATGTTTCGTTGCCTACTGCGGGCAACATCTTCTGAGGTGAGTCGGCGACTGGCTGCTAGGCGCTGGAGGTCCCGCTTATATAGAGCGCTGAGATGCCTGCCATAGGCAACGAAATGTCAGGAAGGAGAAGCAGTTTTATATATGGACCACGGCAATTCAGCCCAGAAGTTTTTATTAATGAAGACGCCGGCCATAAAAGCTTACATGTTATGATTAGACGCCTTTACAGGGAGGATATGTCGATTATGGTACGACGACTGGAGAGCCTACGTAAGAAGAAAGCTCAACAACTTTGTTCACTCACTTTTTTGTTATGCTGTCGTGACACTGGGACAGTTCCGAAGTTTTTGAAGGCGAGAAGAATGTTCCATACAGCGCAAGCGAACCGCATTTATTTATGCATGGAATTGGCGATGCTGCGGGAGTGGATCCATCAAGCACGTCGAGGACTTGCAGTAATTAGTAGTCAACTGTTAAAACTTCATTTACATATTAGCAATACTATGCAGTTGGGTGATGGGAATAAGGTGGATAGATTAACATTTACATCTATGGAACTTAGCGCAGAAGTGTCTTCTAATAGGCAGAAGAAGAAGGTTGAGCATTTACAAAAACCGGAAACATTGACTACAGACAATTCCCACACAGTTATCAACTTGTCCGGGAAAGAACTATCCAAGGAGCAAGTCTCTGTTCTCTCGAAAGGAGGAAATTTTGCTATCACTCCACCACAGATTCCCACGGAAGATATTGTTGCCAATATAGAAACAGGGATTCGTCTGTTATCACCGCATTCTGCCGATGAAATCAGGATGGAAACAGTCAGGATATTACGTAAAGCCAAGCCACCCAACAGTAGTTTATCCCTAGGAGAAAGGAAGGCGTTACGGGAGATCAGTGAGGACAGGAATATTATAGTACTTACTGCTGATAAGGGTAATGCTACTGTCGTGCTGAAGAGTGAGGATTATCCTAGAATCCTACCACCTATCCTACCACCTAAAAAAACTGAAAAGGACCCTACAACGAAAGTGTTACGTGCTACCCAGTGATTAATAGAAAACTCTTCCATTCCTACAGAAGATAAAAAATACCTTTGCAAAATGGAAGATTACCCTCCTAGACTGTATGGGTTACCTAAGATACACAAGCCCAATGTCCCACTGAGACCGATAGTAAGCACCATTGGGGCTCCTACTCAAGAGCTGGCTACATATCTTGCTTCTTTGTTGCAATCGTACATAGGTAAAACTGACACGACAACAACAACCGTCAGCTGGAAAAGTTTTTCTTCCACTTATTCATAACATCACAGACCATATTGGGAAAGTTTTGGCCAAGTTTCAAGTGGAGACAATCTTTCGACCTACCAAGAAAATTAGTGAAAGTTTAAGATCGGTGAAAGATGCATGACACCCCTTAGCTACCCCAGGTGTGTATAAAATTCCATGTAGCTATGGCATGGTTTATATTGGAACAACTAAAAGGAGTGTTAATACCCGCCTGATGGAATACAAAAGGAACTGTAGATTGGGACAAATTGACAAATCAGCTGTAGCGGAACACGTTTTCAAAGACGGTGATCACAAAATAAAATTTAGTGAGACAAATGTGATAGCTACGACCTCACAGTATTATACCCGCATGTATACGCTATAGAGATCTACAAGCACGAAAATAATTTTAATAAAACAGAAGAAGGATTAAAACTAGACAAGATATGGCGGTCGGCTCTGTACCAATGAAGTGACTATTGATTACCTATAATTGAGAGAGGTGGCACTAGCCAGAGAGAGTTTTAAAGTCAAAGCACGTGATGATTGGTGGCGCCATCTAAGCGCTCTATATAAGCGGGACCTCCAGCTCCTAGCAGCCAGTCGCCGACTCACCTCAGAAGATGTTGCCCGCAGTGGGCAACGAAACGTCAGGAAGGAGAAGCAGTTTTATATATGGACCATGGCAATTCAGCCCGGAAGGTTTAATTAATGTGAACCACGTATAGTTCAGATGCAGTTGAATAAGTGCAACCCAACACCAGCCCACATGGCCAGTCTCCAGGTAGACACAGATGATGCAGGTCTGGTTCTTTAGTTACACATGAGTGACAATTCAGTATGTATTGTAGACTCAGTTTCTTCTTGGATCATACATAAGACAGTTTCTCATACAAAACAAATTCAACACTGGTCCCTGACTGATAGTTGAACTGATGCAACTTTTGTTCCACCTCAAAGATCAGCTAGTTATACATGGTGTTTGAAAATTCCTGTTATGAACTTCTAGGACTTTTAGAGGGGGCACATGCATACTATTTTGAATAGGAACCCACGTCTGGAAACATACCATTTCCATGATACAGTCATTTGAAAATATTTTGCCAGGTAAGTACACAACAGGTTAGTCACATTGGGGAGTGATAACATCAGATCAGCTGATGTCATTTGACCTGTCTGACCTAGTTTGAGTCTCATTCATGTGTCTGAGTGTTAAAGCAACATTGTTGAGTACACATTTGCAGAATATACCAACATGATCCTTCTGAATGGCAAAGCTCATGGTAATGGAAGAGCTGCTTTTCACCTTTACCAAGCTTGTTCCTCACAACATTTGATTCAATTGTGTACCCTGTTCATCACAATTATGCAACAACTTTGAGAAAGTATACCTACAGTGTCAGAACGAATGACGGTGGTGCTCTAAAGAGATGCCGCGCACCTGAATTGGAAGAGACCATGATGCTTTGTAATGAAGAGAACCCCTCAATGAGTACACAAGCAATTTCTTTGGTTATTAATCAGTGGAATTGTAAAGCATGTGATGTACTGGGTCTCACCTAATCAATTACTCATAAAAGTGGTTGCATTACCAACATGTTTTCAATCGGTGTAGCAGAGAAACAGTACATTTCCAGACATGGGTTCCAATTCAATATATTATTGACTCACTATCCTCTACAAATCCTACAAGTTGGTAACAGGAATTTCTGAACACCCTGTTTGCCCACGCTATAGCCCAGTCTTATATCACTTGTGTGTTCCAATCAGAATTTCATTCCACATACAGTGTGTAACACACACAGATTTTGGTTCTCTGCATAACTGAAAGAAACTCTGAATGCCACAATCAAACCATTCCTGTTATTCCGTCTGAAATTTAACTTATCATCAGCATAAATCCGGTCTTCTCTGTTCTTGTGGATACTAACAACAGGGAACTGCTCAAGTCCTTAGATTAGCTGATGGCACAAGCAGAAGCAACATATCACTAGATCAAGCTGCCACTCATATTAAGGCATTCCACAAGCCCAATATTTTACTTAACAAAACTGTACCGACAGTCTCTCCCACCCTGCTTGCTATTCTGGGGCTGAGCATAACTATATACTTTTTTCAAGTAAGTTATGTAGTAGGACACATACAGCCAATCCAGCTGATCACTTTCTTGGCCTAATTTCAGTGGATTGTGCTGAGGCGAAGTTCTAAAGTTAATGACAACTTATTTTTAGCTGTCATGAACTGTAATTCTGTAATGTCATCTACAGTTGTCTTCATTAATTAAAACTATTATTTTGTATTGGTCTTATGAATTACTTACTTTTGTTATTGTTTCAAACAATAATCTTATTACTGTGTTTATCTGTTCATTTGATGTTTTATTGTCATCAGTTATTTCTACAATCTTTCTATTCAGTTTAATTGAACTTAATTACCTTACTTTTGTGATAACATAAATTTGGCTTGAATGAATCACCCTTCAGATGTCTGTCTGAAATTTTATTATTTGTTTACAAGATGCAATAGTGTAATGGGAAGCACCATGTTTTTTTAGTAATCATTTTATACTTATTGTTAGTTAAATATCTTTAGTATGTCATCCTAGATGATACTCAGAAAGATTTGATCAAGTAGTGGACTTTGTGACTTCTGAACATTAACGCATTTTGCATTTTCAGTTTTGCAGCTTTTCTTTGGTCAGTTAAATAGGTACAGTGTTACTTAGAGGACATAATTGGTGGTGCTAATTAACTTTAAATAAATTTCATTACAATGCTTTCATCCTCCCTGATTACAGTTAAAACAAACAGCTTTGTTTCAGAATTCTGTTCCGTGACTTTGTCAGGTTGGTAACCAGCTGGTGGTTACCCAATCAACAACAACAACAACAACAACAACAACATCTGCAGTCTGATGAGGAGGCCTTTCAAAGTCATACAAATCCTATTACAAAACATACTGGGTCCGTTATCTCTTCCAATAATGCTAGAAGCCAATCAACGACATCCTTCCTTAAGCTTTAAAAACTGACTGTAAATGTGTGCTGATTATTTTTACATTATGTCCTAGTCCTTCCATTGCTTGTACTCCTTAAAACTCTCTCTGAAACCAGCTCTGGCTACCTTTGTAATGCTGGTGCCATCGCAGTTCTGTGTCGCTAACTGTAGTCACCACACAGTAACACAATAATTATACTCACATTGCAAGATTTTTGAGTTGTTAAATGAAATTAAAATACCGAATTGTTAAATGAAATTACAATATTGTTACCCCTAGATTTTGGGTCCCACTGGGGTTGTCAAATTCACCCATGCTGAATTTTTTCAGGGAAAAGGAAGGAGACGTGCATGGTGCCCCAAGTCCCTTACATGAATAATTTTTATTATTTAAATTTTACAAACAGGCTGCCTTTTGTCCTTCACCTTTCAGCTGATATAACAACAATCAATCAATTCACACCAGAGCAGGCTGAATCGACATCAGCAAAGCTGTGCTGTCAATCAAATCACAGGATCAACTCACTTGTGAGACTGTGGGCTCATGGAGTTGTGAAAGAAAAATATCTCCCTCTTCTGCTCTGAGCCACTGCCTAGAGCAGGCACTAAATGGCTCAGTTTCTTTACCTTGGCAATTTCCCTTCTCGTTCAATATGGGTCTGGGGCTACTGGAGATGCCTTCTCTCATCTCCCTAGCAACACTCACCAAGTAATTCCTATGAGCAAGTAAACCAATCTACATCTACATGACTACTCTGCAATTCACATTTAAGTGCTTGGCAGAGGGTTCGTCGAACCACAATCATACTATCTCTCTACCATTCCACTCCCGAACAGCGCGCGGGGAAAAACAAACACCTAAACCTTTCTGTTCGAGCTCTGATTTCTCTTATTTTATTTTGATGACCATAGAGAAAGTTGGTGACTGAAATTTCGTAAATAGATCTCGCCGTGATGAAAAACGTCTTTACTGTAATGACTTCCATCCCAATTCGCATATCATATCTGCCACACTCTCTCCCCTACTACGTGATAATACAAAATGAGCTGCCCTTTTTGGCACCCTTTCGATGTCCTCCGTCAATCCCACCTGGTAAGGATCCCACACCGCGCAGCAATATTCTAACAGAGGATGAACGAGTATAGTGTAAGCTGTCTCTTTAGTGGACTCGTTGCATCTTCTAAGTATCCTACCAATGAAACGCAGCCTTTGGCTCGCCTTCCCCACAATATTATCTATGTGGTCTTTCCAACTGAAGTTGTTCGTAATTTTAACCCCCAGGTACTTAGTTGAATTGACGGCCTTGAGAATTGTACTATTTATTGAGTAATCGAATTCCAACGGATTTCTTTTGGAACTCATGTGGATCACCTCACACTTTTCATTATTTAGCATCAACTGCCACCTGCCACACCATACAGCAATCTTTTCTAAATCGCTTTGCAACTGATACCGGTCTTCGGATGACCTTACTAGACGGTAAATTACAGCATCATCTGCGAACAACCTAAGAGAACTTCTCAGATTGTCACCCAGGTCATTTATATAGATCAGGAACAGCAGAGGTCCCAGGACGCTTCCGTGGGGAACACCTGATATCACTTCAGTTTTACTCGATGATTTGCCATCTATTACTACGAACTGCGACCTTCCTGACAGGAAATCACGAATCCAGTCGCACAACTGAGACGATACCCCATAGGCCCGCAGCTTGATTAGAAGTCGCTTGTGAGGAATGGTGTCAAAAGCTTTCCGGAAATCTAGAAATACGGAATCAACTTGAGATCCCCTGTTGATAGCGGCCATTACTTCGTGCGAATAAAGAGCTAGCTGCGTTGCACAAGAACGATGTTTTCTGAAACCATGCTGATTACGTATCAATAGATCGTTCCCTTCGAGGTGATTCATAATGTTTGAATACAGTATATGCTCCAAAACCCTACTGCAAACCGACATCAATGATATAGGTCTGTAGTTAGATGGATTACTCCTACTACCCTTCTTAAACACTGGTGCGACCTGCGCAATTTTCCAATCTGTAGGTACAGCTCTATCGGTGAGTGAGCGGTTGTATATGAGTGCTAAGTAGGGAGCTATTGTATCAGCGTAATCTGAAAGAAACCTAATTGGTATATAATCTGGAGCTGAAGACTTACCCGTATCAAGCGATTTGAGTTGCTTCGCAACCCCTAATGTATCTACTTCTAAGAAACTCATGCTAGCAGCTGTTCGTGTTTCAAATTCTGGAATATTCCATTCATCTTCCCTGGTGAAGGAATTTTGGAAAACTGCGTTCAATAACTCCGCTTTAGCGGCACAGTCGTCAGTAACAGTACCGTCGGCACTGCGCAGCGAAGGTATCGACTGCGCCTTGCCGCTTGTGTACTCTACATACGACCAGAATTTCTTTGGATTTTCTACCAAATTTCGAGACAATGTTTCGTTGTGGAACCTATTAAAGGCATCTCGCATTGAAGTCCGTGCCAAATTTCGCGCGTCTGTAAATTTTAGCCAATCTTCGGGATTTCGCCCACACTACTTTCGAAACTTGACCCTGAGGGTGTGTACAGTCATGCTGCTACCTCTTTAAACATGTTCTCAGTGTGTTCTATTAAGAAATGGTGTTTAGTTGGTAAGAATGTAGGACTATTCATTTTGATGCAAACTACATATTGTAGTGAATATTGTCTTCTATTTTCATGGAGCTGCCCTTCTTCCATTGTGAAACCAAAGTCAGAATGCTACAGGATTGTAATTATCAGCAACATAATTATCATGCCTATCAAATAGATCAGCTGGAACTTAATCTTTTATTTTCTATTTTTAATCTTTTTTATCTATTTTTAATCTATTTCATTATGAACAGTATCACCTGGTGTCACATTCTGACAAAGGGCCTCACTCCAAGGGCACCACCCTGGCACAGCAAATGGCTATGGCCATGTGGCATGGTGACACTGCTTGGACTCCCAGTGCCATAGGCACATACTCCTCAGCTAACATGGAAAGTTCTCAGCTCAGACACCAGAAGTGCATTCCCTGCTTCGTCAGGGTGCTCTAACTGTGCAAGTACTGTCTGCATGAACCACACCCTACTGCTGCATAAATCAGAAAGATATGTAATCAAGAGTAGTCTTCAATGGTTCAAATTGTATTACACTGTGTGAAAGCAAAGGGTAGTTGCAACATCAGGCACAAAAAATTATTACTCAGACTGAATGGTAATTTTACAAGGAGTCCATCAATGCTCTCTTTTAGGTCCAATCCTGTTTTTATTTTATATAAACATTTTATCCCTAAATGTAACTCTGTATTCAATTTTCTCTCCAAATGGCACAGCTCTACCCATTGAGTCACTGATAACTTGAAAAGTTTCGAGCACTGTGTTAAAATACAAAATGGCAAATTCCCAAATAATGCACTTTACCCACTCAAAATCAAATCACTTTCACATTACCTACAAGAATCTGGAAGCTAGGGAAACAGATTCTATCAGATAACTGTGGACATTTTTTTGAAAAACATTATCACAGTATTTGGACATAAATTACTTGGTACACAAGTGAAACAGTCTTGGTACCTTTCATAGCCCCAGCAACCTGCAATAACTGTTGTTAGAAGGTGAGCAAGTTCTGTTACATTATCTCTCTACATTCTTAGAGGTATCTCATCTGGTTCACATGTCTTTCCGCTGTCTCATCTGGTTCACATGTCTTTCCGCTGTCGGGCAATTTTAGCTGATTTCCTATTTTGTAGTAGCTTCTCTGAATATCTTCAGTTTTAGCATTCATGTGGTGACTGTAAAGAGGAACTACATTTTGACCTTTCACAGTGAAACACTTTCCGAAGAGTACATTCAGTTATCTTTGGGTCCTCTCTCTCATCTTTTGTTTCAGTACCAGTATGGTCACTGAGTGACTGAATAGATGATTTTAATCCATTTACTGATTTTACACAAGACCAAAATTTAAAATTCTTAGATCAGCTGGCAAAATTTGCTTTCTTAGTCAATGAATGCTTTTTGGCTTGCTCTACTTATGCTCATTTTGGTTTTGTTCACCCTTTGTTTGTCAATAAAGATTTTACTTTGCTCAAATCTGTGATGAAGTTCTCTTTGATTTGAAACAACATTATAACATGATTATTGAACCACAACAGGTCTTTCCCATTTCTCACAACCTTCCTTGGGCCATACTGGTCTAACGTATATTGTATTATGGTTTTGAATTTTTTCCATTTCTACTCCACATCTGCACTATTAGAGCTGAATATTTGATGATGACTACTCAGATACTCTGTAAATTGTTTCCTGTGACTCTTGCTAAACAAAAATATTTTCCTACCTTTCCCAATATTACTAGTAACACATGTAATCATTCATGCTAAAACTGTCTTAAGGTCAATGACCCCTTTCTACCTGTTAACTGTTTCAAAATTTTACAATCTTTTAGTTAGTAGATGGTCTAAAATATTGTCCTCATGAGTTTTTCTCTAACTGCTCAAAACATATTTTAGAGGAAAAAAAATATTCACAACAATTACCCACCAATACTAGTTTTAACTGCATGACTCCCACTCTATAGTTGGGTAGTACTATAGCATAATCAGGAAATTTATTGTGATATTCTTCAAATTTTCTCTGAAGCACCCTGCCATTACAGCTTCCGAGGCAAGTGGTCAATATGAGTATCCAATTACCATGACTGATTTGCATTTGAAGCTTACTTTCACCCAGTTTACTTCACTTTTCGAATCTGCTATAACTTCACTAGATACTACTAAGTTTTATAAGGCAATAAATATGCCATCACCACTGGTTTAATCTAGTCTTACAGTATACGTTTCAGTACAAATTTAGGATTTTGCTCCTATTAACTTCCGCTTTTAGTCAGCTTTCTGTTGCAAATACTACTGTGGGTATTACAATCTTTACTAAGCTAGACTAATTCTGCTCACCATGTATGCTCCTGCAGTTTACAAATAGGCTTGTGCTGATCTGCAGAAATAAATGTTCTGTTCTAAAAAAACACCCATGTGTACAACTAACATATTCTGCTACACAAGTAGCTACTTCCTTTGTGTACAGCATGCCTAACATATTGAGGGGCGCCCTCAAATTCTCCTCTTGATAGTGGAGGCTGAGAAATTCATATTTGTGAAAATCACTGAATTGCCAGAGCCTCTAGTTTACAAATTCCACTTGGCTCCTGATCAGACATCCAATGTTACAAATAGTGAACACTGCTTACAACTCACATGCGATGCTAGCTGTCTTCACCTATCCAGTCAACTGTCTAAAAGAACTGAGGATGGCCTTAGAACTCAGGCAGTCAGTTTCATTTGTGTATTTGCAGCATTGGCAGAACTGCCTCCTCATCTCAGCAAACATAGCAAGTGCACACTGGCCTGCCTTCCCCTCCCCTCCCCTCCCCTTTTGATTTGTCAGTCTTCTGACTGGTTTGATGCAGCCTGCAACTAATCTCTCACCTGTGCCAACCTCTTCATCTCAGATTAGCATTTGCAACCTGCATCCACAATTATCTGCTGGATGCATTCCAATCTCTGTCTTCCTCTACAGTTTTTGCCCTCTACAGCTCCCTTTAGTACCATAGAAGTCAGTCCTTGATGTTTTAACAAATGTCGTACCATCCTGTCCCTTTTCCTTGCCAATGTTTTCCATATATTTCTTTCCTCTCTGATTCTGTGCAGAACCTTCTCACTCCTTGCCTTATCAGTCCACCTAATTTTCAACATTCATCTGTAGCACCACATCTCAAATGCTTTGATTCTCTTCAGTTCCAGTTTTCCCACAGTGCATGTTTCACTACCATACAATGCTGTGCTCCAAACATATATTCTCAAGAAATTTCTTCTTCAAAGTAAGGCCTATGTTTGATACTAGTAGACTTCTCTTGGCCACAAATGTCCTTTTTACCAGTGCTAGACTGTGTCCTCTTTGCTCCATCCATCATTCATCATTCTACTGCAGAATTCTGCAACTTAATCACTTTGTGACCATCAATCTTGATAAGTTTCTTGCTATTCTCATTTCTGCTACTTATCATTACTTTCGTCTTTCTTCGATTTACTCTCCCGTCCATATCTGTACCCATTAGACTGTCCATTCCATTCAACAGATCATGTAACTCTTCTTCACTTTCACTGAGAATAGCAATGTCATTAGCGAAGCTTATAATTGCTAGCCTTTCACCTCGAATTTTAATTCCACTCCTGAAACTTTCTTTTATTTCCATCATTGCTTCTTCGATGTACAGATTGAACAGTAGGGGCGAAAGACTACATCCCTGTTTTACACACCATTTTTAATCTGTGCATTTCGTTTTTGGCCGTCCACTCTTATTATTCCATCTTGGTTCTTGTACATATTGTATATTACCAATTTCTCCTGATAATTTACCCCTATTTTTCTCAGAATTTTGAACATCTTGCACCATTTTACACTGTCAAACGCATTTTCCAGGGTGACAAATCCTATGAACGTGTCTTGATTTTTCTCTAGTCCTGCTTCCATTAACCACAATGTCAGAATCGCCTCTCTGGTGCCTTTATCTTCCTAAAGCCAAACTGATCGTCATTTAACACATCCTCAATTTTCTTTTCCACTCTTCTGTGCATTATTCTTGTCAGCAACTTGGATGCATGAGATGTTAAGATGATTGTGCGATAATTCTTGCACTTGGCAGCTCTTGCAGTCTTCAGAATTGTGTGGATAATATTTTTCCACAAGACAGATGGTATATTGCCAGACTCATGCATTCTACACACCAATGTGAATAGTTGTTTTGTTGTCACTTCTCCTACTGATTATAGAATTTCTGATGGAATTTTATTAATTCCTTCTGCCTTATTTGATCTTAAGTCCTCCAAAGCTCTCTTAAATTCTGAATCTAATACTAGATCCCCTATCTCTTCTAAATCAACACATGCTGCTTCGTCTATCACATCAGACAAATCTCTGCCTCATAGAGGTCTTCAATGTACTCTTTCCACCTATCCGCTCTCTCCTCTGCATTTAACCTTCCCTACATGACTGCTATTTCCCAGAAGAGTTCTGCTATGCTGGGCCTGTTCGCCCTCTCATACAGCAAACAGTCATACATCACCATTAAGTGGGTGGCCTACACAACGAAGCTGCGGGGGGTCACTCCAGCAGATGACAGCCAGAAGGTTTCATGCATCCACTGGACCAGAGGTGACTGCGTGATCACCACAAGAGATGGCTGGCCCCCGAGACTAACCTGCATCTGGGGGTCATGTGCCTGCAAATACACCCAGCTGTGTCTTGGTGTCTTCACAGTGTTTTGGCTGGTGTAAGAAACATGCTAGAGCAGTTCATCCTAATGAGCTCTCTGGGCCAGGTGCCAACTGCTAAGGAGCCATCAGGATCTTTGACACCATATTCCAGCCAGCAACCTTCTCTGTGCAGAGATGGCTGTGCTGTCACCAGGCTTTGCTGAGACGTGTCCTCTGCACTGGCAGTCTTAGTGCTTTGTATTTTTAACTTGTTCATTCCAAAGTGACCTTGGAAATTAATATTTCCTGGCACCATCAGCTCAACAAGCAATTACTATGCTATTCAAGTGGAATTACTAATTAACTATACACTGTCATTGTAAAAACTTACTCCAAGGAGGAGATCTGAATTCACGTGTTTACTAATAAACTTGTTCTGCATTGTTTATGTTTATCTGGAATGTTTTCTTATTGCACTTCCAGTGACATGGTGCGCACCAGTTGGCGACAAGGTGTTTTTCTGTTGAACTCAGTTTTTGATGCTTGTGCTATGTTACAGGTAGATGGTGTTCCCTTTCATGTAACTTCCAAGTTTTGAGTGAACTGACATTTACTTTCTGTTCCAACATGGCTGAGCCAACAAATTTTACCACCCAAGTGTCATAGTTTCTATAGAATATGCTACAAACTCAAGAACTGATGCTGGAGTGGATGACTGCCACCATCATGCCAGCACAGGAAATCTTCAGCCACCTGTCACGCATTGATCTGCTAGTGAAAAGGTTCCGAATGGTGCCAACGTCATCCCAGCCACTTCACAAAAGGGTGTAGCCATGAAGAAACTAAATGACTCAGCTTTAATAATACTTCCTAGCACATGGCATCACAGGTGATGTTCAGCAGTGTGCATTCTTTTTGGCATATGGCGGCCCTGAATTGTAACATTTACTGCAGCAGCTCAACCCATAAATGATCGAAGTCGTGCTTACTAGAGTATTTTGACTCCTAACTGCACACTGCGGCTGCCAAAAGCTCAGTGGACAACTGTGTAGGGAGTGGATAGCAAAGTTACAAGATCTGTTCAGACACTGCCATTTCCATTGTGCAAACCTCCAGTGAAAATAACTGCACACACAGACCGTAGTTTGAGACATAATATTTGTCCACTTACCTGATGAAGGACTCCACAGTGATCACTTTAAGCTTAAGAACTCCCCACTGGATATGAGTCATACCATCATTACGGTCCGCCCGCCCCCAGTAGCTGAGCGGTCAGCGCAATAGAATGTCAGTCCTAAGGGCCCGGGTTCGATTCCCAGCTGAGTCGGAGATTTTCACCGCTCAGGGACTGGGAGTTGTGTTGTCCTAATCATCTTCATTTCATCCCCATCAACGTGCAAGTCGCCGAAGTGGCATCAAATCGAAAGACTTGCACCAGGCGCGCGGTCTACCCGATGGGAGGCCCTCATCACATGCCATTATTATTATTATTATTATTATTATTATTATTATTAATCATCCACTGAATTTGACATCTTTTGTTCAAAAAATGGCACCCCTAGGTGCACATGGTACCCTTCTATACAGCATATAGCAGTCTGGTGAAGAAGTCTTCTCGCACGTTCAAGACACAAATGGCCAGTCTGCACCTGCACCATGCATTGGATGAGGTGCTCACATTGTTTTTAGCCTCCTACTATTCCTCCCCACAAGACGGGTGTAGTCTCGTTGAAAAACTTCATGGAAGGCTGCATCAACTGCAACTCTACATCTACACTTACTTACATAGTCTGCTTGGCAACTGTATGGTGCACAGCAGACAGTACCCTGCCCCACTTCTAGTCACTTTCTTTCAATTCCACTCACAAATAGAATGAGGGAAAAACAACTGCCTATACACCTCTGACAAGCCCTATTTTCTCTTACAGGGTGTTTCAAAAATGACCGGTATATTTGAAACGGCAATAAAAAATAAACGAGCAGCGATAGAAATACACCGTTGGTTGCAATATGCTTGGGACAACAGTACATTTTCAGGCAGACAAACTTTCGAAATTACAGTAGTTACAATTTTCAACAACAGATGGCGCTGCGGTCTGGGAAACTCTATAGTACAATATTTTCCACATATCCACCATGCGTAGCAATAATATGGCGTAGTCTCTGAATGAAATTACCCGAAACCTTTGACAACGTGTCTGGCGGAATGGCTTCACATGCAGATGAGATGTACTGCTTCAGCTGTTCAATTGTTTCTGGATTCTGGCGGTACACCTGGTCTTTCAAGTGTCCCCACAGAAAGAAGTCACAGGGGTTCATGTCTGGCGAATAGGGAGGCCAATCCACGCCGCCTCCTGTATGTTTCGGATAGCCCAAAGCAATCACACGATCATCGAAATATTCATTCAGGAAATTAAAGATGTCGGCCGTGCGATGTAGCCGGGCACCATCTTGCATAAACCACGAGGTGTCCGCAGTGTCGTCTAAGGCAGTTTGTACCGCCACAAATTCACGAAGAATGTCCAGATAGCGTGATGCAGTAATCGTTTCGGATCTGAAAAATGGGCCAATGATTCCTTTGGAAGAAATGGCGGCCAAGACCAGTACTTTTTGAGGATGCAGGGACGATGGGACTGCAACATGGGGCTTTTCGGTTCCCCATATGCGCCAGTTCTGTTTATTGACGAAGCCGTCCAGGTAAAAATAAGCTTCGTCAGTAAACCAAATACTGCCCACATGCATATCGCCGTCATCAATCCTGTGCACTATATCGTTAGCGAATGTCTCTCGTGCAGCAATGGTAGCGGCGGTGAGGGGTTGCCGCGTTTGAATTTTGTATGGATAGAGGTGTAAACTCTGGCGCATGAGACGATACGTGGACGTTGGCGTCATTTGGACCGCAGCTGCAACACGGCGAACGGAAACCCGAGGCCGCTGTTGGATCACCTGCTGCACTAGTTGCGCGTTGCCCTCTGCGGTTGCCGTACGCGGTCGCCCTACCTTTCCAGCACGTTCATCCGTCACGTTCCCAGTCCGTTGAAATTTTTCAAACAGATCCTTTATTGTATCGCTTTTCGGTCCTTTGGTTACATTAAACCTCCGTTGAAAACTTCGTCTTGTTGCAACAACACTGTGTTCTAGGCGGTGGAATTCCAACACCAGAAAAATCCTCTGTTCTAAGGAATAAACCATGTTGTCCACAGCACACTTGCACGTTGTGAACAGCACACGCTTACAGCAGAAAGACGACGTACAGAATGGTGCACCCACAGACTGCATTGTCTTCTATATCTTTCACATCACTTGCAGCGCCATCTGTTGTTGAAAATTGTAACTACTGTAATTTCGAAAGTTTGTCCCCCTGAAAATGTACTGTTGTCCCAAGCATATTGCAACAAACGGTGTATTTCTATCGCTGCTCGTTTAGTTTTTATTGCCGTTTCAAATATACCAGTCATTTTTGAAACACCCTGTATCTTCATGGTCCTTATGCAAAATGTATGTTGGCGGCAGTAAATTTTTCTGCAGTCAGCTTCAAATGCTGGTTCTATAAGTTTTCTCAATAGCATTCCTTGAAATGAATGTCAACTTCCCTCCACGGATTCCCACTCAAGTCTGGACATGTACAATGGCTGCTGGCAGTTATGGCACATCTCTTAGGTAGGGCAGTGAGCAAGGTGCAACTTCATGATGGCTCCGATTTTCACAAACACATCAACAAGGTATACCCTTACAGTGTGCTGACCCCTTCAATGGGAAATCTCTGACAGCTTTTTGTTCCAGAGTCAGACACCTCAACACCAAGGACAACTACTAACAACCTCCGGCCACCACTGCAACAGGTTGTGCAATCTCTGGATGCTGACAAGATAAGCTCACCCACAACCCAGATGCCCACATGCATTGACATCAACTTCAGCCCATCAGGTTTGCCAGATTCGCAGGTTGATGACAGCGATACCATCACTTCCTGGGACTTTGAGATATGTCACACCATCTTGTCCAATGGAGGGGGGGGGGGGGGGGGGAAGAGGATCCTATGCCAAGGCTGTTTACCATCTTACATAGCAAACAGTCATACATCAGTATCAAGTGAGTGTCCTACACAGCAAAGCCACAGGGGCCACTCCAGCAGACAACAGCCACAAGGTTTCGCATGCCCACTGGTCCAGCATGCGGCAGCATAATTGCACAGGGCTGCAGATAGTTCCAGCTGTGCTCTGACACATTCACAGTATTTACTTCAGTGCCTGGGCCGTGCTACAGCAATTTCATTTCTAATGTGTTGTCAGGCTCAGGCCGTGGCTGTAGTAGCGTTTCATCAGTCAGAGGCTTTATGACAAACCATCAAGATCTTTGATGCCATTTTCCATCCAGCAACCTCCACTGTGTGTAGCAGCCACTGTAATCACCAGGCTTTGCTGAGACATGGCCTCTGCACCAGGGAGATGTGTGGACTTCGGTATTGGCCACCATAAAGTATTGTGTTATTAACTTTTTCGTTCCACAGTGAATTCAGAAATTAACTCTGA